>NC_060139.1:572411485-573043807 GCF_021461385.2 Schistocerca piceifrons | reverse complement strand
TGCCGTTGACCATCTTGTTGCTCTCTCCACTTACATCATGACCAATTTTCTCCGGAAACGCCAAACGGTAGCAATATTTTTTGATCTGGAGAGAGCATACGATACCTGTTGGGGGACAGGCATCCTCCGCACACTGTTCTCTTGGGGCTTTCGAGGCTGGCTGCCCCTTTTTCTTCGCGAATTTATGGCAGAGCGCACATTTAGGGTGCGGGTGAACACTACTCTCTCCCGTACTTTCTTCCAGGAAAACGGGGTACCCCAGGGCTCCGTGCTGAGTGTTGTACTGTTTGCCATCGCCATTAATCCAATTATGGATTGTCTCCTTCCTGATGTCTCGGGCTCCCTCTTTGTGGACGATTTTGCGATCTACTACAGCTCTCAACGGACCAGCCTGCTTGAAAGACGTCTTCAAGGATGTCTCGATCGCCTCCACTCGTGGAGCATCGAAACTGGCTTCTGTTTCTCACCCAGTAAGACCGTTTGTGTTAATTTTTGGCGACGTAAGGAGTTTCTTCCGCCCTCCTTACATCTAGGTCCTGTCAACCTTCCGTTTTCCGACGTCGCTAAATTCTTGGGTCTTATGTTTGACAGAAAACTGTGCTGGTCCTCCCACGTTTCCTATCTTTCGGCTCGCTGTCTGCGTTCCCTTAACACCCTCCGTGTCCTGAATGGTACCTCCTGGGGAGCGGACCGAGTGGTCCTTCTCCGCCTCTATCACGCCTTAGTGCGCTCGAAATTGGATTATGGAAGCATCGTCTACTCCTCTGCTCGGCCGTCTATTCTTCGGCGTCTCGACTCTATCCACCACCGTGGATTATGTTTAGTGTCTGGAGCTTTTTACACCAGCCCTGTGGAAAGCCTTTATGCTGAGACTGCTGAACCTCCGCTGTCCAATCGGCGGGCAGTCCTTCTGAGTCGTTATGCTAGCCATCTGTCTTCCATGCCTGCTAATCCAGCCCATGACCTTTTTTTCGACACCTCCTTTGATGTCGGGTATGCAGGCCGCTCCTCCTCCCTACTACCCCCAGGAGTCCGCTTCCGTCAACTGCTCCATTCTCTCTCCTTCCGCTTTCCTAAAACCTTCTTGACAACTTGGGGTACAGCACCGCCTTGGCTCCGTCCCCGGATCGACTTGCTCAGAGACCTATGTCAATTTCCCAAGGATGGTACCCCTACACTTGTCTACCGTCTATGTGCACAAATGACGGAAGCCACATTTATTTACACCGACGGCTCGAAAACATCGTTAGGTATAGGGAGTGCCTATATTGTTGGCGACACCCCAAATCACTTTCGGCTTCCCGACCAGTGTTCGGTTTATACTGCGGAGCTTTATGCTGTTCTCCAGGCTGTCCACTACATCCGCCGCCATCAGCGGATACAGTACGTAATCTGCTCAGATTCTCTCAGCTCTCTCCTAAGTCTCCAAGCTCTTTACCCTCTGCACCCTCTGGTCCACCAGATTCAGGACTGTCTGCGCTTGCTCCACCTGGGGGGCGTCTCAGTGGCGTTCCTCTGGCTCCCGGGACACGCTGGTATCTGTGGGAATGAGGCGGCCGATATAGCGGCCGAGGCTGCAGTCTCTCTTCCTCGGCCAGCTATTCAGTCTCTTCCGTTTACCGATCTACGGAGCGGTTTATGTCGCCAAGTTGCTCATTTATGGCATGCGCATTGGTCAACACTTCCCCATAATAAATTGCGGGAAGTGAAAGCCCTTCCTTGCGCTTGGACCTCTTCCTCCCGAACGCGTCGTCGGGAGGAGGTAATTTTAGCTAGACTCCAGATAGGGCACTGTCTTTTTAGCCATCGACATCTTTTAAGCGGTGATCCTCCCCCACTCTGTCCCCACTGCTCTCAGCTGTGGACGGTCAGACACCTTTTAATTGAATGCCCCTATTTTAATCCGTTACACTCCCGTCTACAGCTATCGCCTGATCTATCGTCGATTTTAGCAGATGACACGCGCTCAGCTGACCGCGTTCTACAGTTTATTAGTGACAGTGAAATGACGTCAGTCATTTGATTTTTTTTTTTTGGGGGGGGGGGGGGGGGGACAACCAACCCCTTTCTATAGTGGATTTTTAAGCATTCCTTCTGCCTTTAGTTTCTCAAATTTTATGACTTTGTTCCCCTTGCTGCTGATTTTAAATTTCGTTTTTTTCCTGTTTCCTACGTCACGGGCTGGGCGCTAATGACCATAGAAGTTTTGCGCCCTAAAACCACAAACAAAAAAAAAAGCGTAATTCACCATCCCGCGTAGACAAGTAGGACACGTACATACCCCTTGGTAAAGGTCAGGTGCAGGGAGGGGTGATTAACTGAGCTGGTACCTTTTGAACGTGCTGATTGGTCCCTCCGTCCATTTCTCAGGAGGTGTGGACAATCACCTAAGGCGGGAGTGCCCTCAGGGAGGTCACCCCACTAGGAAGGAGCCGGCCACTGGGGACACCGGTAATCATGGGGGATACTTTTGCAGTGGTTTCCTCTACTTCAACTTCTGCCCACAACAGAAAGCTAGATGAGTCTCAGCCACAGACAATTCTTCCATCAGTGCCAAAGTTCCTAGTTGTTTCTTGATCTGACGAGGGTCAAGACTTCTCCACGGTCAACTCTTTCATTATTCAGAAAGGTATCTATGCAATTACAGGTCCTGTAAAGTCTTGTTCCCGGTTATGAGATGACACATGATTGTTAGAAACAGACAGTGCCCTCTGGACACACAAATTGCTTCAAACTACACTGCTACACACCTTCCCTGTCCGGGTGGAAGCGCACTGTACTTTAAATTCATCATGCGGGGTGGTTTACACAAGATCACTCGATGGATTATTGAATGAGGACATTGAAAATTACCTGTCTGACCAGGGATTAATGGCTGTACATAGTCTTGAAAAGGATTGACAAGGAATTTGTACTGACCCGCACTCTTTTCTTGATGTTTGACAGAGTTCAATTTCCATTGAACATTAAAGTAGGATATGAGATCATTTCAGGTTGCCCTTACATCCCCAATTCTACACCTTGCTATTGGTGTTGGCGATTTAATCATACCAGCCAGTCATGTTCCAATACAGCAAATGCGTTGCATGTGGCAGGGATGCCGATGAGGGTGATTTTCAACTCATCCCCTCGTTGCATCAACTGGATGGGCAACCACACTGCTTCCTCTAGAGATTGCCCTATTTTTAAAGATGAACAACTTTTTCAGGAAATCCCGGTGAAGGAAAAGGTGTCTACCTTTGCTGCTTGTAAGTTATTCACCAGTAGAAAGCCCACTGTGTTCCTAGTGAGTAAATATAGAGCAATGTCCTCACCTCTCCTCGACCTACTGAGGAGGTAGCCACGCAGACTTGTGATCTCACCTTTAGCACCACGGTCATCAGAGCGGCCAGCCCAAAGATCGACCATTCCACATCCTCACTATCACCCACTCACTCCAAGGCTCAACCTTCATCGGCTCCTGCTAAGTCTTGGGCCCCAAAATTGGACACCTGGACTTCCAATAAAGAGCCTACTCGCGAAGACTTTCTACGTACCCAGACCTCACAGCCATCGACTCCTCTCTGATCTCAACGTCCTGCTTCCAAACAGGCTCATAAGAAACAAAGTTCCTCTCCTTTGCCGCCACGGCATATCTCTTCTGCAGCACCACCCAGCAGTAGTCACCCTTGGCCATCTTCTGTATCGCTGGCAGCCTATAAACCAGCGAATCACTGGCAGCAAGGGCTGCCCCCGAACAACCTATGGCTCAGGATCTTCTGCCTTTGGCTGAATGCTGTTCCATGCCATCAGCCGCTGGTTCTCAGTGGTTGTTGAGTTGATGGCAGTCGTGGTGAGATTGTTGCCTTTTATGTCCACCCTATGTCAATTATCTGTTGGAATATCCGTGGAATTCGCTCCAGTCAGGATGAATTGTCGATCCTGTCTTCAGGAAACAAAGCTACAGCCCCATGATCGCTTTGTCTTCCCGCATTCCACGGCACCTTGGCTTTGCCCTTGGACCTGCCTTCTCTGTGACCTATCTCAGCTTTCCAAGGAGTGTACCCCTCTATAGTTTATCATCGGGCATTTGCTGCTTTATGTGCACAACTGGAGGATGCCACATTTATTTACACTGACAGCTCAGAGACCACCTTTGGTTTTGGGAGTGCCTATATACACTTCTGGAAATGGAAAAAAGAACACATTGACACCGGTGTGTCAGACCCACCATACTTGCTCCGGACACTGCGAGAGGGCTGTACAAGCAATGATCACACGCATGGCACAGCGGACACACCAGGAACCGCGGTGTTGGCCGTCGAATGGCGCTAGCTGCGCAGCATTTGTGCACCGCCGCCGTCAGTGTCAGCCAGTTTGCCGTGGCATACGGAGCTCCATCGCAGTCTTTAACACTGGTAGCATGCCGCGACTGCGTGGACGTGAACTGTATGTGCAGTTGACGGACTTTGAGCGAGGGCGTATAGTGGGCATGCGGGAGGCCGGGTGGACGTACCGCCGAATTGCTCAACACGTGGGGCGTGAGGTCTCCACAGTACATCGATGTTGTCGCCAGTGGTCGGCGGAAGGTGCACGTGCCCGTCGACCTGGGACCGGACCGCAGCGACGCACGGATGCACGCCAAGACCGTAGGATCCTACGCAGTGCCGTAGGGGACCGCACCGCCACTTCCCAGCAAATTAGGGACACTGTTGCTCCTGGGGTATCGGCGAGGACCATTCGCAACCGTCTCCATGAAGCTGGGCTACGGTCCCGCACGCCGTTAGGCCGTCTTCCGCTCACGCCCCAACATCGTGCAGCCCGCCTCCAGTGGTGTCACGACAGGCATGAATGGAGGGACGAATGGAGACGTGTCGTCTTCAGCGATGAGAGTCGCTTCTGCCTTGGTGCCAATGATGGTCGTATGCATGTTTGGCGCCGTGCAGGTGAGCGCCACAATCAGGACTGCATACGACCGAGGCACACAGGGCCAACACCCGGCATCATGGTGTGGGGAGCGATCTCCTACACTGGCCGTACACCACTGGTGATCGTCGAGGGGACACTGAATAGTGCACGGTACATCCAAACAGTCATCGAACCCATCGTTCTACCATTCCTAGACCGGCAAGGGAACTTGCTGTTCCAACAGGACAATGCACGTCCGCATGTATCCCGTGCCACCCAACGTGCTCTAGAAGGTGTAAGTCAACTACCCTGGCCAGCAAGATCTCCGGATCTGTCCCCCATTGAGCATGTTTGGGACTGGATGAAGCGTCGTCTCACGCGGTCTGCACGTCCAGCACGAACGCTGGTTCAACTGAGGCGCCAGGTGGAAATGGCATGGCAAGCCGTTCCACAGGACTACATCCAGCATCTCTACGATCGTCTCCATGGGAGAATAGCAGCCTGCATTGCTGCGAAAGGTGGATATACACTGTACTAGTGCCGACATTGTGCATGCTCTGTTGCCTGTGTCTATGTGCCTGTGGTTCTGTCAGTGTGATCATGTGATGTATCTGACCCCAGGAATGTGTCAATAAAGTTTCCCCTTCCTGGGACAATGAATTCACGGTGTTCTTATTTCAATTTCCAGGAGTGTAGTTGGCGACACCCGTATTAGATTTCGGCTTCCCGACCAGTTTTTACTGCAGAGCTTTACGCTGTTCTCCAGGCTGTCCACTACTTCCGTCGCCATACACAGATGCACTATATTATATGCTTGGATTTGCTCAGCTCTGTTCTCAACCTCCAAGCTCTTTATCCCATCCACCCTCTGGACTTTCTGCACATGCTCCACTTGATGGGCGTCTCTGTGTCGGTCCTCTGGATCCCAGGGAATGTAGGTATCTGCGGAAACAAGGCAGCCGATATAGTGGCAAAGGCTGCAGTCTGTCTTCCTTGGTCTGCTGTTCGCATGGTTCCCTTTGCCGATCTACAGATCATTTTATGTCGTTGTGTTGCTCTTTTAGGGCACACACATTGGTCTGCACATCCCGATAATAAATTATGGAACATCAAACCTCTTCCCTGTACGTGGACCTCTTCCACTTGGCCTCGTTGTCAGGATGAGGTAATTTTATCTCCAGATTGGGTACTGTCTTTTTCGCCTTCGACATATTTTAATTGGCAGTCGTCTCCTGCTTTGTCCTCACTGCTCTCAACCGTGGACAGTGAGACACCTATTTTAATCCACTACAGGCCCGTTTACAGCTGTCGCCTGATATATCTTCCCTTTTAGCAAATGACATGGGCCTGGCTGATCGCGTCCTTGAGTTTATCCGTGTCAGTGAGATGACATCACACATTTGAAGCTCTTTCCGGGAAAAGTCACCTCCCCTTCAATAGCAGTTTCCTAAGATATCCTTCCATTTTTAGTTTTCCTCCTCCTTGAGATTCAATCCCATTGCTGCTATTTTAAATTTTGGTTTTTTACCCTTCATTAAGCAACAGAAGGGGTGCTTATGACCATAGCAGTTTTGTGCCCTAAAACCATTATTTAAAAAAATAATGCTGGGTCTGGTAAAGTCGACAACTTGGTCATGGCATACTCTTTCCAGCCATGCAGATGGATGAGGTCCTTGTCAGTTGTGTTTGCACAGGACACAGCCCTCTGATGCTCAGCTTCTTGCTCTGATGAGTCACGTGCAGATCATGGTACACCACATTTCAGTAGACTTTTTTTATCTTCATACAAAGTGCAGCAGTTAATTTGCTGACAGATTGCCATCTGTATTAACCTACAATCAAACAAATGTATGTGTTTTAAGGTTTTGTGAAATGTCTGACGTGTTCTCTAAAATTTTAGGGAGAAGTTTTTAATTAGTTATCAGGTTAGCTGGCTTACCCATGTTTTGTGTAATGAGCTGCCACCACATTTTCCTGTGCAATTACTTCAGCTTTCCTCTTATTTTAATTTACATTCAGGGATGTGAGCTAGTATGAATGTGTGGGTAATGGTAAATCACTAATTTTTTAGAGCATTTCTCATGGAGAACAGTGGTCTTTCTTAGTCTTTAAAATGGAACGTAAACAGTCTCGATTGCAAGAAACCTTTATTTTTGTGGTTACTGGTTTGTCAGTTACTGACTGGTTTTGGTCAGTTCACTGCCACCATCTACTAACATGGTATGAGATCTGAAGATGGTCAGTAACTGACCAAAATCGGTAACAAGAAAAATAAGTTTCTTACAGTTGAGATTGTTTGTTCATTTTAAAATAACTGTGAACAATGAGAGTGAGTGCATGTATTTGTGTAAGACTCACTCACCCTTGTTTTGACAATAACCACATTCATTCCTCCTAATGTTTTTTTAAGGGTGCTGATCAACTTGCTGTTAAGTGCTTATAAACCACTTTATAAATGTACACTCTTGGATTCTGAAAAGTAAATCACACCATGATGCAGAGTGCTTCTTGTAGTGCATGACATAAGAGTTAGCTGAGCATCTCCATGCTGCTTTTGTGCTTATTAAATGAGCTTGTAATGAAATTTGTTTGTCGGTTTTCCTTTATCAGTTCTTTCTGGTATTGATCTCAGAATTAAGAACAATATTCAAGTTTTGGTTGAACAAGGGTTTTGTAAGCTATCTCCTTAATGTATTGACTAAGCTTCCTGAGGATTATTCCAATGAATGTCTGGCTTATACCTTACCTGCAGTTAGTTTTATGTGGTCATACCACTTTTAATCGCTCCATATGCAACAGTTTGTATGTGACTGCTTCCAGAGTTGTTCTGCACTCACGTAATCATACAATAATTGGTTCTTCTGCTTATTTATTCACAACATTCCTTTTTCATGTTCAACTGCCAATTCCTGCAACAAGTGTCAATCTTCTAGTGTTGCAGTTGCATACAGAGACGTGCATCATCTTCAAAAAGCCTGATGGAAGTCTGGATGTTATCCAATAGGTCATTTATGTATATGGTGAAAAGTAATTGTCTCAGAACACCCCCTTGTGATATGCCCAGTCATTTTTCTGTTTGAATAATTTTCTATGTAAAGAATGATATGCTGTGTTATGTTTGCGAGAAACTCTTCAATCCAGTCAAGTCCAATTCCACAGCAGGTCTGATAGTCTGTACACTTGTATTTTGCTGATTAGAAAGCAGTGCAAAACTGTGTTAAACATCTTCTAGAAGCTAAGGAACACGGTATTAACAAGTGTGCCAGTATCTAGTGCTCTCTGGGTCTCGTGAGCGAACAGGATGATCTGAGTTTCGTTGTTTCCAGAACCCATGTTGAGTCTTACAGGCGAGAATTTTGGTCTTCAGAAATGTTATGATACATGGGCATGAAACATGTTTCAAAATTGTAAAACATACTGACACCAGAGACAGAGCCTTGTAGTTTTTTGCAGTGTTCTTAAATCTTCTTGAAAAATGTAATGAGCTGTGCCTATGTTACTAGGAACACTTCACTTCTTCAATGACCTACAGTATACTGCTGCTAGATGAGGAGCAAATTATTTTGGATGCTCTTTATGGAGTTGTAATGGTATCCTGTCAGATCCAGTAGCCTTTCCTCTTAGTGACTTCATTTGAATTTTTATCTCAGTCACCTACACTATCAGATAAAAAGTATCCGAAAACTGCTGTGTAATGCGGAATTGATCACTAGGTGTCACAAGAAGTGGGAATGACAGTATAAAAAGAGGTACGGAGTACTGTGTTGTCAGTAGAAAAGCAGTAACAGCAGAATGCATTTGTAAGGCGAACTCTCAATGGCTTTGAAGATGGAAAAGTCATTGGATGTCACCCGAGTAACAAATCACGCACATTTCAATCCTCCTAAAGCTATCCAAGTTGACTGCTGATATGATTGTGGAATGAAAATGCAAAGCAACAACTAAAGCTAAATGAAGACCAAACAGACCTCAAGTACTGATGGACAAGGCCCATTGAGCATTGTTGAGGGTTGTTGCAAAACATTGCGTGAAATCAGTGGAAGGAATCACTAGTGAGTTGCAGAGTGCCACCAGCAGTTGAACTAGCACAATGGCTGTGCGTATAGAGTTACAGAGAATGGGTATAATGGCAGAGCAGTTCCTCATAACCCGCACATTTTGGTAGTCAATGCTAAGTAATGTGTAGTGCCAACAGTGGAGTATGGAGGAAGAGGTGTTACAGAATGGGGGTCTTTTCATAGCTACGGTGTGATCCCCTTACTGTACTTGAGAAAATGCAAAATACAAAGGAAATTAGCATATTTGACAGCATTGCGCATGGTGAACAGAAGTGGAAGAGTTTGGAGATGATTGTATCAGTATGATGCTGCAGCCTGCCATAAAGCAACATCTGCAAGGCAATGGTTCGTGAGCAGTAACATTCCTGGAAAAGACTGGCTTTCCTAGAGTCCTGACCTGAATCAAACAGAAAACTTTTGTAATGAGTTACAATGTAGAGTTTCTTCCAGACCTTAGTGTCTGTCACTACCTCCTCTGGTTGTGACTCTTGAAGAATGGGTTGCTGTTCTTTCAGATGGTGGTTTTTAAATCAGATTGTGTATTTCATTGTCATTTTGATATTCCTGTGACGATTTAAAGAAGGAACTGCAGTTAGTGTTAGTCAGTGAAACAGTTACGGAAATGTGTTTAGTATTTAGATTTTCTGTTATCCTCTGCTTTGATGCCATTATGGTCGCAAGACTTTCTCGACAGATGGCTAGTCCATTTATGCATTTTTTAAACCAAAACTATGTAGGGTTTTTTTCCCCCCTCAAGCCTGTATATTGAGTTTTACTTCCAAATTCACTGAATGCTACGTGCACGGCTCTGAGCCTGAGAAAGCCTAATTTTGGTTTTGTTCAGTTTCTGTATGTCTGGAAGGCTTTGACGACCTTTAAATTTACATTATATTACTGTTCAGTGATAAGACTTCCTAATCCTATTACTCACACAATATAAATTGGCACTTTTGTGTGGAGTGTTTGATGCATAAGCAAGTGTTTGCCACTGCAGATGTTTGCTGCTGTGATGGGTGAAGATGAGAGACTAGAATAGACTGTGTTGCTTTCATGTGGGACAAGAAATACACTGGAATCACTGTTGCATACACAGTGCCTTCTACAGTGCTGTATTATGCTCCTTTGTTTCCTAGCTAAGGTCAGCAATGGATGGAAACAATCAGTACCAGTGTGAAGTCGTCTAACCAACTGCGGCTCTCCGGGTGCTAAGTTATATTACACAGAAGTGGCAAAGAAACTGGTACACCTGCATAATATTGTGTAGGGCACCTGTGAGCACGCAGAACTACGGCAACACGACTAATGTCTGAAGTAGTGCTGGAGGGAACTGACAGAATGCATCCTGCGGGGCTGTCCATAAATCCATGAGAGTACAAGGGTGTGAAGATCTCTTCTGAATAGCACATTGCAAGGTATCCCAAATATGCTCAGTAATGTTCATGTCTGAGGAGTTTCGTGGCTAGCGGAAGTGTTTAAACTCAGAAGTGTGTTCCTGGAGTCACTCTGTAGCAATTCTGGATGTGAGGTGTGTCACATTGTCCTGCTGGAATTGCCCAAGTCTGTTGGAATGCACATGGACAGACAGACACTCTTTAATCTTGATAACCTGTCATTGTAGCTGCAGTAACCAATTTAACAACTGTGCCAGTCACTTGTTTTATAGGAGTTGCAGACTGCAGTGCCACATTGCGCCTGTTAACATCTCAGTATTTGAATACACATGCCTGTACCAGTTTCTTTGGTGCTTCAGTGTACATATAGTAAAAGTACAATAATGGACATGTTTCACCACAATATTTTCTTGGCCCCCATTAAAAATTCATTGTCTTCATGAAAACTCAGTTCTAATAGGGATTTTTTCCCTCCATTGACCACTCTTGCTATCTTGTAGATTTTTTTGTCTTTGGTGTGCGTCTGCAGGTGGTTTATATGCTTGCTCTGGCCTTTCCTGTTGTAGTTATGTGTTCTCTCTGACAACAACTGATTTCACTTCTCCTTGTTAACACCACCTTAATACTCAAATGCATTGTAACACTTTATGTATTCTCAATTTTTCTATCAATACAGAATGCCTGTTTAATGTGTGCTTCTGTATCTCTTTTGTTTCAGAGTAGATGGTCTTCTGTGTATACTGATTACAGATAGGGATGGTGTACCTGTTTTGAAAGGTAAGTTGCTACAGGAAGTGAGTTTTGTTGAAGTAAAAAAAATGGAAAGTCCAGGATAGAAAAGAAAGAATAGATTGCTACCTACCTCATTCATCCCTCTTTATTCACACAAGAATCAGCATTACAGTGATGCAGGATTTATCAAAGCAATACAGTGCAAATCAGTAAGCTAAAACACACAGTATATCTAATATGCTTTGAGGATATGACCGGTAGAGTATGGGGACAGGCTAGGTGATCAGCTGTGGGCTTAAGGAACTATCCTGCCATTTGCTTTAGTGATCTAGGAAAAAGCCAGTTCAGGCTGCCCAGACAGAACAATTCCATCTTTCTGAATGTGTGTGTGTGTGTGTGTGTGTGTGTGTGTGTGTGTGTGTGTGTACACCCATAGGCTATAGGCAGTGTGTAAATATTGTTGGAATAGGTTATTTACGTAACTAATTGCTAGTTGTGCTGGGTTGAAGTGGCTCATATCTAGTGTCAAAATGATGTGTTTAGATATTGTGTACGTAAAATGAGGTACTCAGTACTTTCAGTGATCTTTTTCAGTATCCACAATTTTTAAGAGGTAATCTAGTCGTCATGAGTGAACTCTAATTTTGCAGGAACAGTTTTAAAATCTTTGACTGTCCTTATTTAGGTTGTTTAATATCTTTTAATCATGTTTGGTTAGTGACAGGACAGTTTTGAGATATACCATTGCTGTTTCCATTCTTCCTCTTTCTCAAACTGAGCTAGAGTTTCCTCTCTGATTACCTCTGTGTCTTCAACATTTTTTGCAAAAGTCTTTCAGGTTATTAAGTAATTTGGGATGTTATATTTATAAAAAAATTGGTTGTATCGTACTTCCCAGAGGCACAGCCAGTAGATAGTCCATTACATTTTGCCCAAGCGCGTTAACTCAGTGGGATATGGTCTGTGAAGTTTAAAAATTACAGTATTTGTGATGGTGACCATGAAAATCAAGAGTTTGGAGTTGGTCCATGTTGTGGTCTCATATAATAGATTACCGCACTGAAAAGGCAACGATCAAGAATTTATTCTTAACCATGTTAGTGGTTGCAGCACTCAAGACTGAAAGCTTCATTTGGAAGTTCTCTGTTGTGGTATCTCCACTTAACATATGCTAATATCCACTTCTCGAACATTCTCATGTAAGTCACAATCAAGAAACAGTGGCTTGCGTGTAACATACCACTTCTAATGTCAAACGCTCACTGACACATCCAAGCACTGATATTAATCAATTTTCATAATTTTGAAAGTAGACATGTACATCTTAATAAACTTTTAACTTTAACTTTTAACTTTACTCATTCTATGTTAGCTTCATTTTCTTCTTGTGGTATGATTGTTGTCGCGTGTTTTTTATGTAAAAAGAAAAAATCTTGAAGCTTCCAAAGTTGTGATGGTTTAGTAGGTGACTTCATCTATTAAATGATAAAAATTCATCCCTTTTAGCTTCTGCATGTTAAACAAACTGTCCCTTATAACTAAACAACTTCCACAGAAATCTAGCTTATAACCATTTGCCATGAGTGCACAAATATATCAGACTTTAACTGGCTTCACAAGACTCAAACAAAGATAAGAAAATTTACATTTGTAGGCAAAGAATTTAATCATTTATATTGCTTACAAAGACAGTACTTAAATTGACTTTATGAATATTCTTTATGTAAATATAGCAAAATTTAGTGGAAATAAAATTTGTTATTTAGTTTCTTGTTAACTTCAAAATTATTCTAATCATACCAAATGTAAGTAGCAGTTTACAAAGTACAACATTCACATATAATCTTTTTTATGTAAGGTGATTTTTACAATGAAGTGATGATAGTATCAGAGTTCATAATGTGCATTAGGTGTGCTTATATCACAAGCTTCATTAGGTACTAAATCAGGTGTTTTGCATAAATGGTCAAAATAAATATTCACAAAAATTCCAACATTTTTCATCATTTTAGGACATTGTAAGGATGCACAGCTCAAAATCATTAATGCATGGAGCTGTTGTCTGCTAAATGGTAACCTCATCTACAGTTATTACTGGATCTATTTCTCTTAGGATTGCTGAAAATATGATACATATTCAAGAACAGCCTGAAGCATAGTGATGCCATGTTTATTTTGGGTGAAATGAAGCATTGGCCCTTTTCTGTGCATATTTCTGGGATGGATGTAGTGATTAACGGGAAACTTGGTGCCACATTCACCTTGTGACATTTGCCTGCTTTATTTCCTCGTTGATTGTCCTCGGTGTTGGAAGCTGAACACTGACTACTTTAAATGATGTAGCTGACAGGTGGACATTTGCGTTTAACAGTTCTTTACTTTCCCTGTTCACAATCCCCCAATAATACACAGTAATATGGCCAGTGCACCACTTTCAATAAGCCTCAGTAATAGTTTGCAGGCAAACACCAAATACTGCTACAATAGTTTGCTATCGAACATCTACGAGCAGTAAAAACCTAACCACACAGTTCTAGAAGAATAACAAAGTACATATGGAACAGACACTGTCATTGTTTTAACACATGGCCTAATTGTGTTACACGTATTTCATCCCCCCTGCGGGTCCGGGGATTAGAATAGGCCCGCGGTATTCCTGCCTGTCGTAAGAGGCGACTAAAAGGAGTCCATCCCCCTCACGGGGGTAGTTAGCGCCTGCATCCGGAGACGGACGGTTCCACAACCTATAATCGTGGTCTTTTTGGTTTTTCACTTCTCGTTTCTTCCTTCCTCTTGTTGGTTCCTTTCTTTGCTCTTCTCCACCTCACTGTCTTCCTTACTCTTTCCCTTGACTTCTCCTTGCCTTCTCATTGCCTTTTTCTCCTTGCCTTTTTCTCCTTGCCTTCTCATTGCCTTCTCATTGCCTTTTTCTCCTTGCCTTCTCATTGCCTTTTTCTCCTTGCCTTCTCATTGCCTTCTTCTCCTTGCCTTCTCATTGCCTTCTTCTCCTTGCCTTCTCATTGCCTTCTTCTCCTTGCCTTCTCATTGCCTTCTTCTCCTTGCCTTCTCATTGCCTTCTTCTCCTTGCCTTCTCATTGCCTTCTTCTCCTTGCCTTCTCTGGTCTCCGCCTCGGCGTTTGAGACAGTCTGTCCTCTTTCTCCCTCTCTCTCTTCTTTTTCCTCTTCTTCCTTCCTCCCTGTGCGTGTCTGAAGGCCGACCCACGCGTTCGCACGCGTAGCCGGTGACGGGGTAACGCGTAAGTCCCCGCCCTGGGTAGACATGTAAGGCACGCGCGTACCCCCTGGTAAAGGCCAGGCCCGGGGAGGGGTGATTGCCTGAGCTGATACCGTCTGACCATGCCGATTGGTCCCTCCGTCTGTTTCTCGGGAGGTGTGACCTGAGGTGTAAACATTCACCTAAGGCGGGAGTGCCCTCTGAGAGGGTCCCCACAAGGAAGGAGCGCGCCATCGGAGACGCTGGCAATCATGGGGGATTCCTCCGCAATGGATTCTACTCCATCTCTCTCGACTTCGACCCAAAAACGGAAACGTGACCAGCCAACAGTGACAAAAGTACTACCGCCTGCCCCACAGTTCCTCGTAGTTTCTCGATCTGAGGACGGAAAGGATTTTTCCTCTGTCAACCCTTTCGTTATTCAGAAGGGCGTAGATGCCATAGCCAGATCTGTCAAATCTTGTACCAGGTTGCGTAACGGCACCTTATTACTAGAAACTGAGAGTGCCTTTCAGGCACAAAAACTGCTTCGGGCCACCCTCCTGTACACATTCCCTGTCCGGGTGGAGGCCCACCGAACTTTGAATTCGTCTCGTGGTGTAGTCTATACTAGCTCCCTCGACGGATTGACTGACGAGGAGCTTCAATCTTTCCTCGCTGAGCAGGGCGTGACGGCTGTCCATAGGGTCATGAAAAAGGTCAACAATGACCTTGTACCGACCCGGACACTTTTCTTGACCTTCGATAGTGTTAAGCTGCCATCGCGCATCAAGGCGGGCTACGAGGTTATTTCTGTTCGCCCCTATGTCCCGGCACCTACGCGCTGCTACCAGTGTCAGCGTTTCAGTCACACTCGACAGTCTTGTTCCAATGTGGCTAAATGTGTCACTTGTGGCAGGGATGCTCATGAGGGTGACTGTCCACCTCCGTCTCCTCGTTGTGTGAACTGTCAGGGTGACCATGCCGCATCCTCCCGCGACTGTCCTGTCTATAAGGAAGAACGCTGTATCCAAGAAATTCGGGTCAAAGAGAAAGTGTCCACCTCGGCTGCTCGCAAGCTATTGGCTAGTAGGAAGCCCACGCTGCTCCCAGCGGGGAAATACAGTACTCGCCTCTCCTCGGACTACCCGGGAGGTAGCAACCCAGACATGCGATCTGACCTTCAGCACCACGGTCGTCCGTTCGGCCAGTGCTAAGATCGCGCGGTCGACATCTCCTCTTCCTCCCATCACCCCACAGACACCAGCCCCTTCCTCAGCTTCTGCTAAGACGAAGACATCGAAGTTAGATGCACGGGCCTTCAAGAAGGAACCATCCCGTGCAGACTTCCTACGTACCTCGACCTCCCAGCCTTCGACCGGTATTTCCACTAAACGTCCTTCCAAAAAGGCGCATAGGAAGCACAGTTCTCCTTCTCCGCCACGGCGCATTTCTTCTCCTGCGCCACCCAGCGGTTGCCGCCCCAGGCCGTCATCCGTTTCGCCTGGCCGCACCGCTGGTAGCCGTACATCTGGCCGTTCACCGGCGGAGGAGGCTCCCCCTCCCGGCCATCCTCCCGAGATGGCCGATGACCCTATAGACCCAATGGACGATGACTGTCCGCCTACTGATAGCGGCGGCAGTGCTCGCTCGAAGCCAGGCCCTAAGCGGCCTTCGAGGTGACCGCTTCTCTCATCTTCCTTTTCTTACGATGGCACTTATTCACTGGAATATTCGCAGCATTCGCTCCAACCGAGAGGACTTGAAGTTGCTGCTCCGCTTGCACCGTCCGCTCGTCGTAGCCCTCCAGGAAACGAAGCTACGCCCATGCGATCAAATTGCCTTGGCACACTACACCTCTGTGCGTTTTGACCTACCCCCTGTGGTAGGTATCCCAGCTCATGGAGGGGTTATGTTGCTGGTCCGGGATGATATTTACTACGATCCCATCACGTTGCACACCGGCCTGCAGGCAGTTGCCATCCGCGTTACTCTCCCCACTTTTACGTTTTCCTTTTGTACCGTTTACACTCCATCGTCATCTGCCGTTACCAGGGCAGACGTGATGCAACTTATTGCTCAGCTACCTGCACCATTTTCGTTAACTGGAGACTTCAATGCCCACCATCCCCTTTGGGGCTCTCCAGCATCCTGCCCGAGGGGCTCCTTGTTAGCAGACCTTTTCAACCAGCTCGATCTTGTCTGCCTCAATACTGGCGCCCCTACTTTTCTTTCGGACACATCTCACACCTATTCCCATTTAGACCTCTCTATATGTACTCCCCAACTTGCACGCCGGTTTGAGTGGTATGCACTTTCTGATACATATTCGAGCGACCACTTCCCGTGTGTTATCCATCTCCTGCAGCATACCCCCTCTCCGTGCTTCTCTAATTGGACCATCTCCAAGGCAGACTGGGGGCTCTTCTCTTCCAGGGCGACGTTTCAGGATCAAACCTTTACAAGCTGCGATCGTCAGGTCGCACACCTCACGGAAGTCATTCTCGCTGCTGCTGAATATTCCATCCCTCACCCTCCTTCTTCTCCACGTCGCGTACCGGTCCCCTGGTGGACCGCAGCATGTAGAGACTCTTTACGTGCTCGTCGACGTGCTTTACGCACATTTAAACGCCACCCTACAGTGGCGAATTGTATCAATTATAAACGATTACGTGCTCAGTGTCGTCGTATTATCAAAGAAAGCAAGAAAGCCAGCTGGGCTGCTTTCACAAGCACCTTCAACAGTTTTACTCCTTCTTCTGTTGTCTGGGGTAGCCTGCGCCGGCTATCTGGCACTAAGGTCCACTCACCAGTTTCTGGCTTGCAGGTCGCGAATGACGTCCTTGTGGCCCCTGAGGCTGTCTCCAATGCCTTCGGCCGCTTTTTCGCAGAGGTTTCGAGCTCCGCTCATTACCACCCTGCCTTCCTCCCCCGCAAACAGGCAGAGGAGGCTAGGCCACCTAACTTCCGCTCCTCGAATTGTGAAAGTTATAATGCCCCATTCACCATGCGGGAACTCGAAAACGCACTTAGCCGATCACGGTCCTCCGCTCCAGGGCCAGATTCTATTCATATTCAGATGCTGAAGAACCTTTCTCCTGCGGGTAAAGGTTTTCTTCTTCGTACATACAATCGCATCTCGATTGAGGGACATGTTCCCGCATGCTGGCGCGAGTCTATTGTTGTCCCGATTCCTAAGCCGGGGAAGGACAAGCACTTGCCTTCCAGTTATCGACCTATCTCGCTTACCAGCTGTGTCTGTAAAGTGATGGAGCGAATGGTTAACTCTCGATTGGTTTGGCTGCTCGAGTCTCGACGCCTACTTACCAATGTACAATGTGGATTTCGTAGGCGCCGCTCTGCTGTTGACCATCTGGTTACCTTGTCGACCTTCATTATGAATAACTTCTTGCGGAAGCGCCCGACCGCGGCTGTGTTCTTTGATTTGGAGAAGGCTTACGACACCTGTTGGAGGACGGGCATTCTCCGCACCATGCATACATGGGGCCTTCGTGGTCGCCTCCCTCTTTTTATTCGTTCCTTTTTAATGGATCGACAGTTCAGGGTACGTGTGGGTTCTGTCCTGTCAGACACCTTTCGCCAGGAGAATGGGGTGCCACAGGGCTCAGTTTTGAGCGCCGCTCTCTTCGCCATTGCGATCAATCCAATAATGGATTGCCTCCCAGCTGATGTATCAGGCTCCCTTTTCGTGGACGATTTTACAATCTATTGCAGCGCGCAGTGTACACGTGTCCTGGAGCGCTGTCTTCAGCGTTCTCTTGACCGTCTTTACTCCTGGAGTGTCGCCAATGGCTTCCGTTTTTCTGCCGAGAAGACGGTCTGTATTAACTTCTGGCGCTACAAAGAGTTTCTCCCACCGTCCTTACGACTCGGTCCCGTTGCTCTCCCAATCATGGAGACAACCAAATTTTTAGGCCTTACATTTGACAGGAAACTTAGCTGGTCTCCATGTGTCATATTTGGCCGCCCGTTGTACCCGTTCTTTAAATGTCCTCCGTGTTCTCAGTGGTATGTCGTGGGGAGTGGATCGAACCGTCCTACTTCGTCTATATCGGTCGATCGTCCGCTCCAAGCTGGATTATGGGAGCTTCGTATACTCCTCTGCACGGCCATCCATCTTACGCCGCCTCAACTCCATACAACATCGGGGTTTACGACTTGCGATCGGAGCATTTTATACCAGTCCCGTTGAGTCTTCATGCTGACGCTGGCGAATTGCCACTCACCTACCGGCGCGATATACTGCTTTGTCGGTATGCCTGTCGGCTACTGTCAATGCCCGACCATCCGTCTTATCGTTCCTTTTTTGACGACTCTCTTGACCGTCAATACGGGTTGTATGTCTCTGCCCTGCTACCCCCTGGAGTTCGCTTTCGTCGCCTCCTTCAACACCTTAATTTTTCACTCCCTGCAACCTTTCGAGTGGGCGAGCGCCGCACGCCACCTTGGCTCCAGGCTCAGGTCCGCGTTCACCTTGACCTCAGCTCGCTCCCAAAAGAGGTCACCCCCGGTTCGGTCTACCACTCCCGTTTTTTGGAACTTCGTTCGAAGTTCATCAACATGACTTTCATTTATACAGATGGCTCTAAGACCAATGACGGGGTCGGGTGTTCTTTTATTGTCGGGGCACAAAGTTTCAAATACCGGCTCCATGGCCATTGTTCGGTCTTCACAGCTGAGCTCTTTGCCCTCTACCAGGCTTTTCTTTACATCTGCCGCCACCGACATTCTGCTTATGTCATCTGCTCAGATTCCCTGAGCGCCATCCAGAGCCTCAGTGATCCGTACCCGGTTCACCCTTTCGTACACCGGATCCAACGCTCTCTTCAGCAGCTGGTGGACGTCGGTTCTCCAGTTAGCTTTATGTGGGTTCCTGGCCATGTCGGTATCCCTGGGAACGAAGCTGCAGATGCCGCGGCCAAGGCTGCGGTCCTCCAGCCTCGGACAGCTTCTTGTTGTGTCCCTTCGTCCGATTTTAGCAGGGTCATTTGTCGGCGCATCTTATCGCTGTGACTTGGACGTCCTCCTCACGCCCTTCTCGGCGGGAGGAGGTCGTTTTAGCCCAGTTAAGAATTGGACACTGCCGGTTCAGCCATCGCCATCTGCTGACGGCTGCGCCGGCGCCGTTCTGCCCATGTGGGCACTTGCTGACGGTTAGACACATTTTAATGTCCTGTCCAGATCTCAACACACTGCGCCTCGATCTTAACCTGCCAAATACTTTCGATGCCATTTTAGCGGATAACCCACGAGCAGCTGCTCGTGTTCTTCGTTTTATCAATTTGACAAACCTCGCTAAGGACATTTGATGATGCTGTTTTTTAATCCTATGCCTGTCAGTCTGTCTTTTATCGTGTTTTCCCTTTTAGTTGTTGTGGTTAACTTGTGCCTCGCGGTGCATTCTTAGAGTAGTCAGGGCGCTAATGACCATTGAAGTTGTGCGCCATAAAACCACAAAAAAAAAAAAAAAAAAACAAAAAAAAAACACGTATTTCATGGTCTGAAACTTGACCGTGGACGGAATGTCTCGGGACCAAAAATCAGGCCCTTATATGTTCTCACAATAATAGGTGGTGAAACTACACATTGTTCGAAGTTTAATTTACAGAAATTACAATTAAAGCTTAACTCATTAAATTAATTGAATACATCAAAAAATTGCTTCTTTGTAACAGTTTCTTATACTAAGAGTTAGGCCGAATTATTTGTTTAAATGATGAAATTAACAGATATCCTTACACAAACAGTACTTTTGACAAAACTGAAAATTACTTTGGAATTAAGGGCTGGCTTCGCTAACGTGTTTTTGAACAGAGCCAAATAGATCCTTTAATAATACTATTAGTTGTTCCTTCAAAAGCTTATAATTAGTACAAAATTTATATTTGTTTAAAAGTCAACAATAGAATTTAAGTTGCATAACAATTGCTGATTCCACCCGATAATGAAAGATACTAACTAGTAACAGAATAAATTAGAAAATCAGTTACATACATAAAACCAAGCATAAAAGTAGACCTCGTGTTATATTCTTTAAAACTGAGGGCCAATCTTTCTCTTTTATGAAAATGCAGATTATACTCACATGTTAATGGTAATTAGTCAGACATGAAAAAAATGAATTTTAAGGAGGCATATGGCAAAACAAGTGGGGAAGTAAAAATATCCCAGCTTGCTTCATCACAACGTGTGAAAAGCATAGGCTGTGGTTGTAAATTATCATGCAGTCACATTGGCGTCACTCAGACGCACAATCCGTTTGAAAAAAGTGTAAACAGGTACGTCGTTGAGAGACCCGAGTTTCTCCTGGCGTATACAACTTTCAAATAACTTCCGGGAATTCAGCCAGGTAACACTTTCAGCGACCACCGATATTTTGGCGGGAGAACACCCCGCTATTTTCAAGGCAACTGCAACGGACAGGCGCCGTACATGCAAATTTAAAACCTCAGTTCTCGGACTCGTGCAGGAAAGATAACACACACTGAACACTAGTGCCACCAAAGATGACCAGTCAAAGATATCGGTTAGTGAGACTACGAATTCGCAGGTGAGGTAGCATTGACTCTGTCCCTCTGTTTTTTGACAAGGGAGAGAGCCGGATTCCGAACAGAGTTTAAACAAAACACTCCATCCCTGTTAATGAGGCTGCTTGCTAATTTAATCTTAACTGCCTCCTTAATAACACTGTCCCAATAGCAGGACGTGCATGCCAATATCTTGGTGTTATTTTATAACAAGGAGTGACCAGTATCCAAGCAATGTTCAGCAATAGCAGATCTACTTGGGTGCTGTAATCGTGTGTGCCGTTTATGCTCAATACATCGGTCCTCCACGGTCCTGATAGTTTGACCAATATATGCCATGCCGCAGCTACAAGGAATGCGATATACACCCGCCTTACGCAGACCAAGATCATCTTTAACAGAACTCAAAAGCACTATAATTTTAGATGGAGGTTGAAAAACACATTTCACATCATATTTCCATAAAATACAACTGATCTGGTTCGAAGTGTTTCCTATGTAAGGCAAAAAGGCAGTAGACTTAGGTGTCGACTCAGAATTGTCATCAACCACCCGATCTAATGTTGGTCAATAGCACAACGCACGTTCAATCTGTCTATCACTATAACCATTTTGACAAAACATAACTTCAAGATGGGACAGCTTAGCTGGCAGAGTCTCAGCGTCGGAAACGACATGTGCCCTGTGTACCAGGGTACGAAGTACGCCTTCACGCTGAGCCGGATGGTGACAACTATTAGCCTGTAAGTACAAGTCGGTGTGAGTACGTTTCCTGTAGACTGCATGTCCCAGTGATCCATCATCCTTTTCCTAACCAACACATGAAGAAAGGGAAGGCAACCATCCTCTTCCACCTCCATTGTTGAATGTTCAGGTGGATAGAGTTCAGATATTCTAGAAAGGCATTTAAATTCTCCCTACCATGAGGCATGTACGTCGCCTGTCTGTTGCAGTTGCCTTGATAATGGCGGGGTGTTCTCCCGCTGGAATATCAGCGGTCGCTGAAAGCGTTACCTGGCTGAATTCCTGGAAGTTATTTGAAAGTTATGTCATTGTTAATAATCCAAAGTTTCCAGGCAGGTAATTGTTAAATGTGTCCATTGTTTAGCAAGAAATCAAATTGGCATCAACAGGTGCTGTGGAGATGTTAAATACTAAACACTTCAGCTGGATACCAGAGGAATGTATAGTGTATTACTTATCACGAAGCAAAAGTACACGTATCTATAGTTTAAATTCAATGATACCTACATTCTCTTAAGAACTGTCATCGTTCATCATTTTGTCTCTCTTATACTTTTCGACCTCTTGTTCATCATGAAGAAAATGAACATTAATTTCACAGTCAGGTCAAATCATTAGTGTTGTTAAAATTCTACATTGTTCATAATAATTTTTGAGGTGCATGCAAACAAAATTGGTTTAAGGTTTGCAGGTTACATGTCCTAGTACAATGTATAGGAGATTCATCTTCCATGAGTGTAAAACTCAAACATTTGACTTTTTTCTGATATCACCACCATTATTATTATTTATTATTGTTTTTACTACAGTTTCAGCAGACTCTGCCCCAGAACTTGCAATGCGACCAAGTTTCTTATCCACTTTTAGTATGGCTACTGAGCAAGGAGGAAAACTTGGACTTGGGAAAAATAAATCCCTAATCTGCATGTACTCCTCATACCAGGTAATTTTTCTTAGTCAGATGTAACATTTGACAGACTGAAGTGAACCAATTTTGTTGTCTGCTTTATCAGTTTTTATGTGTAAATAATTGGATGCCAGCAGTGCCATTGTGTGTCCTGCTTATTTACTGATCTATTCATGTATTCATTTTGAAATAAAAATTTGTTTTCATGTCAAAATATGAACAGTGAACTACAAAGTGGAAGGCAAGAGTGAGAAAAAAAAGATGGCAAATGTTTTGTTAAAGGCTAGAGAAGGAATTTGACCTAAGAGCTCAAGACATACAAACGTCAATCTAGAGGGTTGTAGAGATGGAACAAAGGAGAACATTGATTTTGGAAATCTCAGAAAATGGGTGACTCAGTTATAACTCTGAATAACATATGCTAGTAAAAGTTCAATTTCTTGGACATTACAATGAGTTCCTTTTTGCGTATGAATAGGATTTGTTTGATTACCAACACTTACATTGTCTGTCAAATTGTCAGTCATGTATCTTATAAAACATAGGAAAAGTCATGTAATATACTTTGTTGCTGATCAGGACCTACTAATCAGTACCAAGTAACAGTGCTCCAGCAATATGTGGTGGATCATGTATCCTTCTGTGTAGTTGCGGTGCTGGAAAGACAACTCGTGTTGTCTGCCAAAACTACCAAGGAACTCAGTCTGTTGTATTAACCAGTATATTTATTAACACACTTAAACAAAAAAAAGTCTTTTAATATTGTGTATGTAGAGCGACAGAGCATTCACATACTCAAATCTCTACTCAACATCACAGACAGTTTTAAGTCACAATTTCTCTCATAACTAACCGAACACCATTGAGTTGTTTCTTTTCCTCTTTAGATTTCCATCCTTACAGGTTGTTTACTCTGAGAGTAGCAAAGTACAGTTGAGCCACCAATCCAAAATATGGGAAGCTGCCCCAGCAGGTAGGGGCATGTATCTGCTGCTTTGCCTTCTCAGTGCCATGCATCTGCTTTTCTGTATCTCCATTGGTACTCCTGTTTGTCAAAAGTGTGCACAGTGGCCAAACACACACACACACACACACACACACACACACACACACACACACACACACACACACACACACGCCTTCTGTTGGGCCAAAAGGATTGGAGTGGAACACAACATTAGCAAAATTGGTATATTACACCTGTATCACAGTCTAACATAAGTCACGACACTTCGCCTCGATTTTGTTGCCTTCAGCGCCAGCAGCGCTCCAAGCGGCCGGTAGGTTGAACAGTGAGTTTGGTGCGATCGTGAAAGTGAATAGTGATTGTTCATTTTGATTTATACAATGGTTTTTACCATCGGGAGAGTTTGTAGCGCAATAAATTGCAGCAGCAATAGGAATAAGACACCACAGCTGTCTTTTTTTAGGTTTCCTAAGGATCCTGAGAGGTATATACCATCATGTTACTAAACTGTATCGTCAGGATTCATTTGCAAATGTATGTGTATAAATCATGAATGTTTTGTTTTAGGAGGAAAAAAATGGCTAGTTAATAGCAGACGAGAAGACCTTACGAAGAAAGACCCGGTTTACCTGTATAATAATATTAGGTTTTGTTCGCTACGTTTTGAACAAAACCAGGTCATGAACGCAGACAATAACAAACTCGTGTGGAATGCAGTATCCACACTGTTTGACATTCCAAATAAGCCACCTCAACTGACAATGAAGAAGAAACTGCCACAAAGATTCGACAGTCAATCTAAAGCTGTAAAACAGTCCTATGACACAGAAGCAGCTAGTTCAACTCTCCATTTATTAGTGCTAGATTCGTGAGAATCAACACAAGACCTGCTTTGACGATGAAGTGGTTAGATTAAGTGCAGCTGTTCGTGTCTTACAAAAGCGTATGAAGTGTCAGAATGTGCAGATCGCTAGACTTAGAGTGAAACTATTATGGTACAAGGAAAGTGCCTACAGACAGATTGTTTGAAAATTATTCAAATATTTGGTTTTTCGTGAAATGTAATGTAATCAGCTCATTATGTTTTCAGTATATTTCTCCCACTATTTGTCACTTGCTTGTCCCACTTAGAATAATATAAAGATGAAGGTCGTGGAAACAAGTGACAATGACAAACACAGTAGGCCTACAGAAAGATAAACGAGCTGTCCATCGCGTTTGCATGTAGAGGTACATGTCTGTGCTTCTTACATGTGAATCTGTGTGTTTATATTCTTTTGATATCAACGTGGTACGCTGCAATTCTGTCCAATGTCACAAGTGTTTCTTCACGAATATGTTGTAGCTTGCCACTCTATTCATGGTTTTTGTCCATACTTGCGCTTATTTTAGAATCATTTTTAGAAACATATATGCCTTCTGATACTACACAAACTCTTGGAGGCAAGAAACTAACTCGAATAATTTGGAAATTACGTAGAAAATGGATGCAAACAAACATTATGCTTACGATGCGTCTGAGGTTCACCTTACCTGCCGCTCTGAGTGCTAGTGTCGCTCCATCTGTCAAACGGCAGCAACTTTTACAGCAGTGAGTGTCGGACTGTTATGTTAGACTGTGCCTGTATTATGTTTCTGAGATTCTTGTTGGTCTTTCCCTCCTGAGGGAGAAGATTCAAAAAGCGGATGTGATTCATGTTAACTTTGTTTGGGTGGCCTTAGGACATGAAGAGGTGGGAACTCCAATGGGTTCCAATGGGACACATTTCCAGAAAGCTTTTGTGGACTACAAACCACAATAATCTCATTGTGAAAGATCCAGAGAAGCTAGATGTGATATTATTATCCAGTGTTCTCATAGTGTAAAGAACATATGGATCAAAATGGGGGAAATTTGGATCACT
Organism: Schistocerca piceifrons; assembly: GCF_021461385.2. Lineage (NCBI taxonomy): Eukaryota > Metazoa > Arthropoda > Insecta > Orthoptera > Acrididae > Schistocerca > Schistocerca piceifrons. The sequence goes on along the minus strand of NC_060139.1, from coordinate 573,018,455 downwards.
TTAGGATTGTTAATACCACTGTTTTTCCTCTGTAGGAAGAGGGCACATCAAACAATGCCACAGTATTCTCTGATATGTGGAATGTTAATGTAAAACAATTGTTCTGAATTTTACATGATTCTTTATTTATCCTGCTGGTCCTATCACACATTTTGTGAGTGGTGTGCTCATGTTTGTTGAGCCAGTTCAAAAGAAGTTAACTGAGTTACTCAAGCTATTTCTTCAGAGGTGATTTTTGCTGCTAGTGCATTTATGCTGTTTCATGGGAAATGATTTCGTCTATGAGTTCTAAGTTCTGACTGGAACTTTTACTTTTGTCAACTGGTAATATATGTAGATCTTATGTTACATTGAACTTGATTACAAATCTGTTGACAGTAGTTAGTGTCGTAATTTAAAAATAAGTGATGTAGACAATGCTATCAGTAAAAAATAGAAATAGCATGTTCCTACACTAGTGGTATTTTTATTCATCTTTCCACAGATGTAGTCAAATACAATGTTGGCTGCATGTGATGTCCTTAGGTTAGTTAGGTTTAAGTAGTTCTAATTCTGGGGGACAGAAGACTTCAGGTGTTAAGTCCCATAGTGCTTAGTCATTTGAACCATTTTTGTGATTTTAACTCTCATAACTCCTTGAGGGGTGGCACCATGCTTACCAGCCAAGGCAGAGATGTCGAAAGTTTACTGCCTCAGTTTGACCTATTCCTCTTAAGTACTGTGGCCACCACACATTTCAGTGTGGCTCATGGTAGTTACTCGGCCATTGCTTTATCAATTTGCAGCCTAGGAGTTCTCCCTTCTATCAAATGGAGAGCACATGACAACCTGTGTGGTAGTGACCACATGCCCATCTTCCTGTCACTGCCCCGGCATCAGGCACACGGACGCCAGACCAGATGGGCTTTAAACAAGGTGGACTGGGAAACTTTCACCTCTGCTATCACCATTGAAACTCACCCACATAGTAACATCAATGTGGTATTGAGCAGGTAACTACAACGATCATTTCTGCGGCAGAAAATGTGATCCCTTGTTCTTTAGGGAGCCTCCGGAGAAAGACAGTCTGATGGTGGTCACCGGAAGTTGCTGAGGCTATTAAGCTCTACACCGGCATTAGTGGCACCCTTCCCTGGAGCACCTCATAGCCTTTAAATGGCTACATGCTTGCGTTCGCCAACTTACAAAACAATGGAAGCAGGATGTTGGGAGAGGTGTCTCGACCATTGGGTGCCATACGTCACCTTCTCAAGTCTGGGCAAAGATCAAACATGTTTTCAGGTACCAGTCCCCAACAGGTGCTCCTGGTGTTAACATAAATGGCATGTTATCTATCGACGCAGATGCAATTGCCGAGACTATGCTCGAGCCTCTGCATCGAATTACCCCACAGCCTCTCGCACTCTCAAACGGTGGCTGTAAGGCAAAGTCCCCTCATTTACAAGACACTACTGTGAATCCTACAATGCCCCATTTACAGAGTGGGAGCTCCTCAGTGCCCTTGCACATTGCCCCGACACAGCTCCTGGTCCAGGTTGGCTCCACAGCCAGATGATTAAACATCTCTCATCTGACTACAAGTGACACATTCTCGTCATCTTCAACTGGATCTGGTGCGATGTCGTCTTTCCATGGCGGGAGAGCACCATCATTTCGGTGCTAAAGCTCGGTAAAAACCCGCTTGATGTGGATAGGTATCGGTCTATCAGGCTCACAAACGTTCTCTGTAAGCTGCTGGAATGTACGATGTGTTGGCAGTTGGGTTCTGGAGTCACGTGGCCTACTGGCTCAACGTCAGGGCGGCTTCCGCCAGGGTCGCTCTACCACTGATAATCTTGTGTCCCTTAAGTCTGCCATCCGAACAGTCTTTTGCAGATGCCAACACCTTGTTGCAGTCTTTTTTTATTTACGAAAAGCTTATGACACTACACAGTGACATCATATCCTTGGCACATTATACGAGTGGGGTATCCGAGGTTGCTCCAGATTTTTATCCAGAATTTCCTGTCACTGTACTTTCTGTATCCAAGTTGGTGCCTCATTTAGTTCCATCCATATCCAGGAGAATGGAGTCCAGCAGGGCTCTGTATTGAGTGTCTTTCTATTTTCTGTGGTCATTAACTGTCTAGCAGCAGCTGTCGGGCCCTCCGTCTCACCTTCTCTGTATGCAGACGACTTCTGCACTTTGTACTGATCTTCCAGTACCGGTGTTGCTGAGCGTCGCCTATAGGGATTCATTCGCAAGGCACAGTCATGGGCTCTAGCCCATGGCTTCCAGTTTTCTGCCATGAAGACATGTTACGCATTTCTGTCGGCGTCATACTGTTCATCCAGAACCAGCACTTTACCTTAATGACGATCCACTCACTGTAGTGGAGACATGTCGATTCATAGGTCTGGTTTTAAGTGCTTGTTTGACTTGGCTTCCTCATCTTCGTCAGTTTAAATGGAAGTGTTCACAGCACCTCAATGCTCTCTGCCGCCTGAGCAACACCAACTAGGATGCAGATCGCTCCACGCTGCTGCAGCTCTACAGAGCCCTTGTTCAATTCCTCCTTGACTATGGGAGTGTGATTTGTGGTTCAGTGGCACCCTCAGCGTTGTTTGCTCGACCCGTCGCACCATTGCGAGTTGGACTAGCGACAGGAGATTTTAGGATGAGTCCAGTGAAAAGCATACTGGTGGAGGCTGGAGACGATCCATTGAAGATCAGACATGTACAACTGCTCGCCAATTATGTTGTACACATTCATAGCTCTCCTGAATGTCCTAATTACCATCTTTTCCCAACCAAGGCGGTTCACCTCCCACATAGGGGGCCCAGGTCAGGGCTAACGATTGCGGTTCGCACGCGATCGCTTCTGTCTGAACTGGAGTCCTTCTCTTCAAGAGTTCTCCTCGAGGTCCATTAATGTACACCTCCGTGGTGTAGCTCTAGGCTGAAGTTTCACCTGGATCTTTCGCATGGCCCTAAGAACTCGGTTAACCCTGTGGCTCTCCACTGTCACTACTTCTCAATTCTTGAAGTGTTCCAAGGCTCTGAAGTGGTTTACACTGATGGCTCGATGGCTGATGGTAATGGTGGCTTTGCCTTTGTTCACAGAGGGCATATTGAACAGCATTCCTTGCCCGATGGCTCCAGTGTATTCACTGCAGAGCTGGTGGCCATCTCTCTTGCACTTCATTATTTCAGTTCATGCCCCAAGGAATTATTTCTTTTGTGTACTGACTCCTTTTGAGCAGCCTACAAGCTATCAACCTGTGCTACCCTTGCCAACCTTTGGTGGCATCCGCCTAGGAGTCCATCTATGCCCTGGACCGGTCCTGTCGTACAGTGGTGTTTGTGTGGAGCCGCAGGACACGTCAGCATCCCAGGCAACAAACTTGCTGACAGGCTGGCCAAACAGGTTACGCAGAAACCGCTTCTGGAGATGGGCATCTCTGAACCTGGCCTGTGTTCTGACATAGCCGCAGGGTTTTTTGGCTTTGGGAGATGGAATGTCATTAAGGAGACTACGAATGTGTGGAAGTCTTCCATGTGGGCCCCTCACAGGGAACAACCTGTTCTCTTCCGGCTCTGCATTGGCCATGCTTGGGCGACCCACAGTTACCTTTTGTGCCATGAAGACCAGCCTCAGTGTTGGTGCGGTGCCTGGTTGACAGTTGCTCATATGCTGGTGCACTGTCCCATTTTGACTGCCCAGCGAGGAAATCTTGGGTAACCAGACTTTTTGCAACTCATTTTATCTGACAATGCCTCATTGGCGGATTTAGTTTTAAGTTTTATTTGTGAGGGTGGGTTTTAACATTTGATCTGAGATTTAGTGCTTGTCCTTTGTCCCTCTGTGTCCTCCACCTTAGTTCTTTTAGGGTGGAGGTTTTAATGTGTTGCAGAGTGGCTGGCTTTTCCTTTTTAAGCTCTTGGTTGGCCAGCCACTGCAATCTGCTTTTCTGTATTGTATTGTTTGTTAACCAGGGGCCTATAAACGACAGAGAGGCTCCATCTCCAATGCCGCTGCAGTGGTCCTCACCCCACGATGACTACTGCAGTCCACTTCACCCCTCTGCTGCCCCACACTGAACCACTCTTTCAGGGTTATTGTGCGGTTTCGGTCCCTGGTGGACCCTCCCCCCCCCAGGGAATGTCTCACAGCAGACGAGTGTAACCACTATGTTTTTGCATGGTAGAGTAATGGTGGTGTACGCGTACTTGTTTGCATAGCTATCACTGAAATAGTGTAGCTGAGGCGTAGTAAGGGGAACCAGTCTGCATTTGCCGAAGCAGATGGAAAACTGCCTAAAAACCATCCACAGACTGGCCGGCTCACTGGATCTCAACCCAAGTCCGTTGGGCAGATTCATGCCGGAGACCAGGCACTCCTTCCCAATCCGGAAAGCCATGCTTTAGACCTCATGGCTAACCAGGTGGGCTTTCTTGTTTTACTCTCCTGTTTCTAGTGTCTGTTTTCTTGTCCTCTTTTGTTACTTTCAGTGTTCTTTGCCTTTCCTTTCTTTCCGTTTTGTGATATGTGTCTTGTCTGTTTTATTCTCACACTTGTGGCATTGTTTTATTAGGAACAAGGGACCGATGACCTTGTAATTTGGTCCGTTCCCCCCTCTTTTAAACAAACCAACCAATCTCGTCATTGACAGTATGTTGAACAGAAATATTCCTTCCTTGATGGATGGATGGATGGATGGATGAATGGATGAATGAATTGCAGTGGTAGGACTGAGATAAGAAAAGCACTATTGAAAGTTGGGTTTCCAGCTATTAGTGTGACAGACTATTGCTCTGTGACTGTAAAATCCTAAGTGACTGTATCATGATAGTTATTAACATAATGTCTGTTTTTAATGTGAAACTTCAAGCTTTAGATTTCTCTTATTTGTTAGTAAAATTACCACTACAATATAAATTACAAAGATGCTCTTATCGGTTGTATATTCCAGATTCTTTATTTACATGAGTCTATCTGTTTAAGTAATAAGTAGTAAGGGAGACTCTAGTGGACTTTAACCTCAGGGAACACCTGGTGAAGATTGCAAGTACGACATGGCTTGCCAGCAGAAAACCCGATTTTTCAAGATGACAGCTTGAACCAATTCGGACTTCCATCAGCTGCTGCTTTTATTTTTTTTCACTTGTGTTACACAAGCAAAACATTTTAAATGAAACTGTCATGTATAATATTATCATAAATCTTTGATTTTATTATTAATGTTTGCTAAGTATTTAACATAGTGAAAGTAGGTTAATTTTGACACTGTGAGTTGAGCACATTTTATTTATATATTTTTTTCCCCAGGTTGTGCAGATAAATAAGTTGCCACTGGTAATCAGTTTCATTGCTACAAGCTTATGCAACACAGGGCATTTGCTTTCCTTGGAACACTCAATTGAACCACTATTGGGAGACCTGAAATGCGCAGTAGCAGACTGAGTACCATTCTGGGACTGACTGTGTGATAAATGTATGCATGTTGCATGTATTGTGTACAGCACTTTATGATACTGAAATGTTATGTTCCTTGTCCTGAAATTTATTTACACTGTTTAAAACCAAACTATGTTTTTAAAATAAATATTTCTCAATTTTCATAGTAAATGATACTTGTGCTTATCTCAGATTCAGTGCCTAACTTTTAATCTCATAAATTAACTAATGACTCTGAAAGAATCTATTTGGCTTCATGCTAAAAACATTTTCATGACTATCTAGATCAGGCTGTTCCAGCTCATTGGCTCCGTTGTGAACTGCGGAGCGCTCCCTGCTCCAGGGAGCCGTGTCGCTCGCTGTAACCAGTCAAGTGGGCCGGCACATGGCACGGCTGGCTGAGGCAGGCGGCAAGGCAAGCGTTTTGATGTGCCAGCTGCGTCTTACAAGATCGACAACCTCATACTCTTAGCTGCTAAGACGTGGTGGCATGCTACACCAGGAAATACGATGTTCAGGAAATAAATATGAAACAACTGTTTTACAAGAAATTACATACTAACTTTATTGGGTCTCTGTAGCTTGACATTTTATTTTCATTACAAGATTGGAAATATCAGGCGTCAAAGTGTTCGCAGAGTTAATGCGGAGGATGGCCTTCATTGTTGCATCCTGAAGAAACGATCGTTCCTTACTTTTTACTCTTTTCATTACTGAGAAAAGCTGCTCACAACAATACGTAGATCCAAACATGCACATGATCTGAGTGGCATTGTTGTGAAGCTTGAGAAATGTTTTTTGCTGTAATGAAGGATACCATCGTGACAAATCCAACGTGTTGTAGTACCTCTCTTTCAACAAAGTTGAATTTTGCAAATCAATTATCTCCAATTGAAGTGACGGTGACAAGTCATCGGGGGAAACTGAAAAAGGAGTGCTGAACACCTTAAGTTCCGTTTCCAAACTAGTGAGGTCTCTGAATCGTGTTTCAAACGACGTGATGAGCTGCTTTAACTTTGCTTGGTAATTGCCGAAAGTAGTACCTTCAGGTAGTTCTAAAGAAGCAAGACGACTGAAGAACGTTAAATGTCCATTACTCATGTGCCTCTCAAATAAACGTAACTTTTCCATGAACGCTTTGATCCGGTCGTGCATGTCAACGATTAGCTGCCCTTTGCCCTGCAGTGACAGATTTAAATTATTCAGATGCATAGTTATATCAGCTAGGAACGCCAGGTCTGATATCCATTTTATATCTTTCAGACAACACATTTCTTCTCCTTTCATTTCGAGAAAAAGGGATATTTCCTCACGAATGGTAAAGAAAACATCAAGAACTTTTCCCCGACTCAGCCAATGAACTGTACTGTGGTAAGGTATATCCCCATACTCCGCTTCGATATCTTTCAGGAATCCTTTGAATTGGCGATGATTCATACCGTGACGCCGCACAAAATTCACACACTTCACGACATCTTTCATTATGCCACCTAGCTCTACTGTTTCAGCACACAGTGCCTCTTGGTGAATAAAACAAATGTCTTTCCCGAATTCGTCCCTGAGTTTATTTTTCAAACGAGAAGCAAAACCTTGGTGACGCCTGATAATTTGTGGTGCACCATCTGTCGCTACAGAATGGAGCTTATCCCACAGACAAATTCATATTGTCTACTGATTCACAAACAGCTTCAAAAATGTCATGTCCTGTTGCGGTGTAATCGAGTGGTACCACATCCAAGAGTTCTTCAGTTACTTGCAGCTCCATGTCGACACCACGCACAAAGACTGCAAGTTGAGCACAGTCCGATATGTCGGTGCTTTCGTCAAGCGCTAGCGAAAATGCAACAAAGCTCTCCACCTTTTTCTTGAGCTGTGTCTCTAAATCCGCTGCCATGTCCAGGATTCGACGAGACACTGTTTGCTTTGACAGGCAAACCCCTTCAATTGCCTGCACCTCCATTGGAAACAAACATTCTGCAACAGCTACCATGCACGATTTTATGAGTGGTCCCACCGAAAATGGCTTGCCACTTGTCGCAATGATGTGAGCGACCCTGTAGCTTGCTCGAAGTGCAGATTCAGTAGTGTTTTCTCTGCTCTCATTCACCTGAAAATTATAAACGCATTACAGAACACGAACTATGTTGCATGTTTTGATACCCTCCGTATTACGAAACTGTTTTTGAAATTACGTCTCCTATGTCGTTCTTAAGCCTGGCTACCAGTTCTCTGCGTGCAACGCCTTCTACCTGATCGTAGTGCGCAGCGTGAAGACGTATAATGTCGTTGTATATTGTACCTCTTCGCAGAATTGAATACTTTGACATACAAGACATTGTGGATGACCATCCCTCTCAATGAATAGAAAGGTATCCTCCAACAGAGGTACAGGGCTCCCGCGGCTAGTCATAGCTGTCATTGAACAAGGATTATTGCGTCAGTTGCGGCTGCATGCGGCCAGGGGTCAGTGAGTTCGCTTTCCCCCTCCACGCGGGCTCAGAGCTGCCGCAGTGAGCGCTCCGGAGCGCTCCGGCTCCCTGGAACAGCCTGATTTAGATACTCTCAAATCAGCTGCAATATACAAAATACAAGCCTGGGATTTGATGGAGCTCCACTGGGTGGCTGAAGCTAGTGCTGACTGATTGTGCACTTTAGTCCAACTTAGCTGGTGGAATGTCATTTTTGCAGTGACAGTGCTTATGAGATTAGTGTGCATACAGAAGTCTATGAAATTGTGTGGCATTATTGGCTGGTGCAGTCAAGCCAATATTGATGCCTCGCCTACACCATTTTTTTGTGTGTGTTTTTTTTCTGCTTGTCACGTTCCTTCCCAGAGGTGAAACCATCCATGCAGTATGATACTGTGCAACATTTAGGACTTCAGCATTCAGCTCAAAACAAAAGGTGTGGAATGGTCAGTCAAGGCATTGTGTTGCTTCGTGACAATGCATGTCTCCATTCTGCCAGTGGAACTCAAAACATTATTCAGTCATTCGGTTGTGAGAAGTTCGATCACCTACCATAAACCTTTTGACTACCACTTGTTCTGCTACTTGATGTGATTTGAGGAAGGTGCTTTTTATAGAGATGACAACAAAAAAAAAAATGGTGCTCAGCAGTGGCTGTCTTCACTAGCAGCATCTTTCTATGAAGAGGGCATAGGAAAGTTGGTTTCCTGCTATGACAAATGTCTCAACAATGGTGGCAACTGTGTGGAAAAATAGTTTACAGCAAATGCATTAATATGTTCATTGGGGTACTTAAATTGTAATAATGGTACTGCACCATGCAAGCACAGTAATTGCTTTGTGATAGTAATATACGTTTTCAAACCTAAATTTTCTAGCAATGAACATAGGAAAGATTTTCGCAACTAATCTGCACATTGAAATGAGGGTTAAAACCAACAAGTGAGAATGGTTATCAAAAAATATACTTGGGTATGTTCTGGACACGGTAATGTGTCAGTTGGTAAAATTCAGCACCCTCATGCTGCAACTATTGTGTTACTGTAGTATAGGAATTTAACAAAGTTTTCTATGACTGACTGTCAGAAACACAGATAGTTGGAGTGTTATCTTAAGCAGGTCTATTAATTGTACAGAGAGTAAAATTGTCAGTGTATAAAGGTAGTGCAGGGCACAATTGAGTAATAACGGAAACTCATCCCCAGACATGTGAGAATTAATAATCATGAAACAAGGTGCTTCTACAGTCAAGCACAAGCTATGCAACCTACCTCTCATTCACAAATTTTCTTTCCCTAAACCACTTGCTATCAGTTAGCAATACTGATAAGGAAACATCACCAACTCGACCTTGTATTTTAAAGAGGAAAAAGACACATGTGCAAGATAGCCCCAGCAATCAATCTCATGCAGAAATTTGGGCCATTATTGGGACTCACTTCACCTGCTTTGGGGAAATACATTGCAACCCAATAGCTCCCTCCGCCTCCTACCGCCCTGGATTCGCCTTTGGTTTCCTAGCAAAATATCCCTTCCACATGCAGCTGAAACATCAATACCACATGCAACAATTCCATCAACAGCAGCAGAAGTTAACAGAAGGACCACTAAAAGCAAAAAATTCACAATCTTTAAGTAATTTTGAGATCCTGAGTCAACAAAAACTGAAATTAACCCAAGTAAGAGCACAAACCAATCCCTCTTTCAACAGTAAAAAATTTGTGAGCCATCAACTGCGCATTAAAAGGACAGGAGGAATGTTGACTAAAGACAGTGCATCCATACAAAAAAAAATTGTTTTCTTCTGAAACTGGTAAAGGATACAAAACAAAAGTTTAGACCTACAAAAATATTCTTGGAGAACCACTCATAAACTGTAGATTTTGTCTGTGTAGCTTTAATAACTTCTGCAGAACTTAAAGTGGAGGTGGCTTCCTAGTTTTTGCTGGAACAGTGTGGAGTGTAATCCCATTCTCAAAACCATATATCTGAACTATGAAAAAAAAAAATTGAACATGTAGCATCAAATATTAAATCCATGAAGCTTTTAGTTATGTTTCTGTCAATAACCTGGTAGTAGAATATTAATTTTCATTTCAAAACCAGACTCGGTACTACAGTTCTACAGCTGAAAGTATTTTATTATAGTCTTTATAATGTAATATTTCAAAGAGGGTTGAGATGATCAAGACGGTGACTGCCCTGGATGCCCTAGAACATCATTTACTGGTGACAGTGTGGAGGAAGTAAAAATCAATCATTCCTTCTCATCCTGTCCCATAAGTCTACCCTGACCCCGGATTCTGGGTGACTTTTCTAAACTGTACCCCTTTCCCTAAACCTCTTCAATCCTTTTCCTCCCCTCTTCTGTCCCCCTTCAACTCTCCTGCCAGATGAAGGAGCCACTGGCTCTGAAAGCTTGTAAAAGTTAAATCCTTTGTGTGTGTGTGTGTGTGTGTGTGTGTGTGTGTGTGTGTGTGTGTGTGTGTGTGTATAGAGAGAGAGAGAGAGAGAGAGAGAGAGAGAGAGAGCGCGCACACACACACACACACACACACACACACACACACACACGACTGTTTCATACTGTACAAAAAAAATTTCAACAACGTTATTTGTGAAGCCAAGAAACTGTACAACATCCAATTTATTGCAACTTAAGAACTAAATATAGTCATGTGGGAAGTTATCAATGTAGTTTTATCTCTGACCCTAAAGAAATTATGAAGTATTCAATAACCACTTCATAAGCAGGGGCAACAAGCTTTCTTCTCAGACTGGTGCTCTAGTCCGCTCTCTGTTCATACCAAAAGTTATTCCCAAAAAAACATTGCATCTTGATGTAGATACACCAGGTAAAATCTGCAGTATTATAATACAAAAACCAGACTTCACCCCCATTTGGTTTCGATGGCTCAGCCTTCTTCGAGAAATGTGGCATCATGTGTTATGCCTGCTGTTAGATACAATAATCTGCTTCTTGTCCTTGGGCCAAGTCCCTAAAATTTTCAAGGCACAAAGGTGGTCCCTGTCATTAAAAAAAAGTTGGAGGACTGAGGTTAATAACTACAGATCCATATTGACCCCTTCAAGCATAGCTAAGGTTCTTGAGAAGTCAGTATATGACCATAGTATCAAGTTCCTGTAGAGAAGCTGTTTATTGAGTCCTCATCAAAAAGATCAATAAATGCCATCATATATTGATTTATAAATGAACTTTATGGTGCACTCAGTGACAGAAAGCATACAACAGACCTTTGATATCATCAAGCATGAATTACATATGGATAAACTGCTACAGTGTGAAATTATGGGAAATTCAACAATTAATTTACATATATTTAGACAGGATGCAAAAAGTTGTAATCACAAAGAAGTTGAAAGTGTATAGTCAAACTGCAAGACATGGCGTTTCTCAAGGTTCCACGATTGGATCCCTTCTGTTTATTTTTTATCAATGATCTGCTCCAAAGAGTTCCAAAAGGTCTACCAGTAATGTTTGCTAATGACACCAATATACTGTATTCAAATTACTGTGTTAATGAGCTCCGTAACATGATTTGTGGTACAAACTCCAAGCTGGTAAAGTGAATAAACGTGAACTGTTACTGAATAAGGACAAAACTGTTTATCTAATTCTTACCGATGACATATAATTTCATCAAGAATAGACGATAGATTTGAAAAGTCTCCCTATAAAGCAAACGCTAACCACTAAATTCGTTGGAGAGTGAATGGATGATGAAAAGTTTAATATACAGAGCAGTTTTTTTTACTGTGCATTTAATCTCCTGAGTAAAGTCTATGACACTAGAGCAGTAAAATGTGTATACTTGCCCCCCAGTACACTTTGTACTTGCATATTGTATTCATTTTTGTACTGCCTTACAAAGAGTGATATTTATTATACAGAAGAGAATAATGATGATAAAGAGACTAATACTGCTGACCTACAACACCAAACATCTACTGCTGGTGCACAATATCCTGTTAGTGTCATTTATTTACATTCATGACAATGTGTTTTATCCATGAACATTACCACATTTTTACAATAATTCACCATCAGCAGACCTGTGATTCCAGGGGTGTATCTGTAATTAGTCAAGAGCTATGTAAAGAACATGACTGTAAGACACATGGGAGTCGTTCTATACAACAAGCCACCTTAAAGCTTAAGTAAAAACATTAGTTCAGAAGAAGAAATTATGACTGCCAGTGTAAAATAACCAAGTTAAATATTTTCATATGTACCATAAATTTATAGCTAATTAATGAATTCTACAGACATTTCTGTTAGTTTTCTTATTACGAGTCTAAAATAACTAAGTCAAATGTTTTCTTAATGACTAAGTTTTTAGCTGATTTTTTTTTTTCATTCTACAGATGCAATTTTTGTTTTCCATCATTATTAACTAATTGTTGTTGTTATTATTATTATTTTTTACAAATTGTAACTGTAGCCTGTCCCACAATCATTTTTTTCGTATTAAAAATTAATTATAATATTTATACATATTATAGATGTGACTTGTCCAATATCCATATCAAACAACACACAAAAGAAGTTATGGGATCAATACAAATCAAAAATTTCCCATGCTAAACATTTTTAAATTCTTGGGCTAAAATTTTGTGATTTTTAGATACATTAGTAGATGTCTGGGATTGACCACTTATGCAAAGTAGTACTTGCATAGGCAGCTAGTAAGTCTTCATTGTGGCTCTTTTAATGGGTTGTTGTTGTCTTCAGTCCAGAAACTGGTTTGATGCAGCTCTCCAAGCTTCATCATCTCCCAGTACCTGCTTAGTATATTCATCTCTTGGTCTCCCTCTACGATTTTTACCCTCCACACTGCCCTCCAATACTAAACTGGTGATCCCTTGATGCCTCAGAACATATCTTACAACCGATCTCTTCTTCTAGTCAAGTTGTGCCACAAATTCCTCTTCTCCCGAATTCTAGTAAACCTACTCCAGCATTTCCTCTATTTGATTTTGTATTTATAACCCTGTATTCACCTGACTAGGAGTCTTGTTCCTCCTGGCCCCGAACTCCACTAATTCATACTATATCTAACTTTGACCCATCCATTTCCCTTTTTAAATTTTCTAACCTACCTGCCCGATTAAGGGATCTGACATTCCATGCTCCGATCCGTAGAATGCAAGTTTTCTTTCTCCTGATAATGATGTCCTCTTGAGTAGTCCCTGCCCAGTTTCATTAATCATGCCCAGCACTCTAATATTGCAAATACATACTCCACATCATCTCAACCTCAAAGCAGTGGCCCAAAAAGGTCCATGACCACTAAATCCCTCAAACTTAAAGAAATAATAGAATACAGTTGTGTACCTAAGTGTATTGTCTCTGGTATGTCATTCTCTCAAGCCAATGCATTATGCTAAGTTATCGTTAGTGTCATTAATGTTACCAAATAATCATACAGTTTCTTCATCGTCATCACCTCATCATCATCGTTTATTGCATTAAAAGCCTTTAGGGCCTAAAACAGAAAACAAAAATCTATGAAAGAACAGGTCACAAAAAGGTCAGAGAGTCTCAGCAGAGGAGATATACAACTATACTGAAGATGGTAGTCCATTGTTGCTGGCCTCTGGTTTCATCCTCCACTGCTGTTAGCACACTTGTTTAAGGATTGTTAATACTCAATCCTTCCATTGCATCCTTGGTTATCTCCTTTGTTATTTTCCAGCAGGTTGAGAACAGAGGACTCAGTATGGGAGGGATTTACCAGCTCGAAGGGTGTCACCAAATACTTTAAAGAAAAAAATACTACAGTGCTCAACAATAACAGAAATAATGTTAGTATCTGTATTCGAGCACTGATATTATTACTACAGCAGCTTTGTAATATTCCTGTGAAACCAGATTAAATTATAGGATTCTTTAACTCAATACTGGTGGCATGATTGATTAGTGCTGAAACTGCCTCCACAATGTCATCAGCATGATGAGATAGTGACCTTCTGGTCACAAATGAGCTGTATGGAAATAAGGTGGCCCGCTTCTGAGTCATGTGATTTGATTTTGTTGACACCTAAACTGTTACTGTCATCACTGCTCTCACATACTGCAGGTGAGCTGACCACTGGAAGCTCTGCTCAAGATATGAGAGAGATAACTATCAATAATCACATGGATTATCTACCAGTTGGTAACTCTGCCCTACACATCCACCAACTATCTCCTAATGAAGTAAAGTCACAAGCATTTGTTACTCCATACACTGGAAGGCCACATGCGAAAGTAGTGAAATGAAGTATCAGATATGTTATGCCCCTCCATATATCTGCGTATCCTCTGTTCTCACAATCCTCCCAGCCTAACCCTTTTCTAGTTATTGTTCTCTCTCTCTCTCTCTCTCTCTCTCTCTCTCTCTGTGTGTGTGTGTGTGTGTGTGTGTGTGTGTGTGTGTGTGTGTGTGTGTTTTTTCCCCCCTGCACTGTTACAGTCCTCAGTTTGAAACTTGCACATAGAGCCACCCGTCTCCCCTGTATCACATCTCCTATTACCTCCCAACCATTCTATGCTCTGCTGAGCTTATCCCATTACAGCTCACACATTCCCTTGACTCCTATCAGCCAGAATAACCACCCACAAACAGTGTACCTACAGGTGGGTATCTTTGAGTATCAGTGAGAGATTATGTGCCAAGTCAGCCTTTCACTGAAGCACACCTGTCATAGAAATTTGGATGAATATTCTCTGTCCAGAGGGTATTATTTCTTTGAATAGGATTAATAGGACATCAATTGTGTATATTGCAACAATTGTGTGACTGACACTAACTCTATTTATGAATTAATAGAGGGAAACATTCCACATGGGAAAAAATATATCTAAAAACAAAGATGATGTGACTTACCAAACGAAAGCACTGGCATGTCGATAGACACACAAACAAACACAAACATACACACAAAATTCAAGCTTTCGCAACAAACTGTTGCCTCATCAGGAAAGAGGGAAGGAGAGGGAAAGACGAAAGGAAGTGGGTTTTAAGGGAGAGGGTAAGGAGTCATTCCAATCCCGGGAGCGGAAAGACTTACCTTAGAGGGGAAAAAAAGGACGGGTACACACACACACACACACACACACACACACACACACACACACACACACACACACACACACACATATGTCTGCTTGTGTGTGTGTATACCCGTCCTTTTTTCCCCCCCTAAGGTAAGTCTTTCCGCTCCCGGGATTGGAATGACTCCTTACCCTCTCCCTTAAAACCCACATCCTTTTGTCTTTCCCTCTCCTTCCCTCTTTCCTGATGAGGCAACAGTTTGTTGCGAAAGCTTGAATTTTGTGTGTATGTTTGTGTGTCTATTGACGTGCCAGCGCTTTCGTTTGGTAAGTCACATTAACTCTATTTATCTATGCACGTATGTATGAATGATATCAAAACTCAGGCAAGTCGGTTCTTTTCAAACTTATTTAGCACTTGATGTGGTACCATATTACCAGCTAGTGAGCCAAGTATATTTCTGTGAGGTGGTATATAGTTAAATGTGCAACTGAATGAAATTTTTTGAGATTACTGAGCAAGAGTATTATCACCAGAGGGAATAGCTGCAGGCATAAAGGTAGCATTCAGCATTCTTCTGCATAATCTTGACAGGATTTTGTCAGGCTTGTGACTCACACTCAGTTAGTTTAAAGAGATACGAAATCTAATACTAACGACTGTTCAGTTATAGCCATAGTATTTGAAGGATTGATGCTGACAGACAGATTGATGGTAAGTGATAGCTTATCTACTAGCATGATTTGTGCAACTCTGGTATATCTTTATAGTAGATCCTGAAGAGAGGATGCTTATTTTCTTACAAAAGCCTGAAAACTGAAATCTGTAAATATTTATATAGTTTCACTCAGAGTTTAGTTTTAGGAGACCATTTAGGATTTCAAAATGAATCCAATCCATATTGCACATTCAATTTTGTTTTTATGAACTTTTCCAGAAACAGGAGATCAAAAATACAACTGAGTATGGTCCATGAATGATAAATTGACAAGGGAAATCTTAATTTTAATCACATTATTTTCAGAGATGTAGAAACAGACATTTTAGTGCCATTTACCATGTTTATTTCATTTCATTGGAATACCTCCTGTATCATGTGCTTGTAAACTCGACTGTAAATTTAGCAACAGTTGCGTGACAACTGGATTAGATAGAAGAAGGCAGAGGTTCCCCATCCAAGGCAGCAAAAATATTTTTTACTGTAAGAAGTGCCATGTTTGTCCGTGTCTTCAGTGTTGCACTGCCCAGGTGTGGTAGCAGTACTGGGAAAAGGAAAGTTAAATTTCATTTCCAATTTTCTAAAAAATCTAGAAACAGCCACACATAAAAATATAACTATTAGACAAATCATAAATTATCAAAAGACATTTTAATCATTATTGTAACTATGAGATGAAATTTAACTTTTATTTGTTTGACCTAAAATTCAAAAAGTTGCCTTTATTTGCTATGTTCATAAAGTTAATGTTCTACACTGTGTTAAGAGTTCTTGCTTATGAAAGAAGCTGCAATAATCTTTCATGTTGGTGACTGTCAGTAAATGTTGCTAGATGCACTATGTGACTCAGTCTCTGAAAATTCTATACATTTATCATGTGACAGCCACTAGTACTACTTCTGATAGTCAAGTGGAAATTTTCCTGAAACTTGGTGAATAGTTGCTGTTGGGGTTTTAGATCAATGACACACCTCAAAATTATATAATCGGCTTCAAATGCCGTTCATTTCCTAGTGTGGTCTTAGTCCAACTGCTTGCTACTATCTGAAGTGTTTACAAAAACACCTGCAATCATTATGCGACTAACCAAAACCAATTATCCGAAATCAAATCAGGACAATAAATTATTCTCTCTCTCTCTCTCTCTCTCTCTCTCACTCACTCACTCACTCACTCACTCACTCACTCACTCACTCCACACACACACACACACACACACACACACACACACTCTACAAAACCACCTCCACTGCTTGTATAACAATGTTTACACCTCTAAGTAGCACTGCATACTTCGTCTCATTAGTCATGACACTGAGCATCTACACAACCTTGAATAGTAGGTCTTGTCTCATTTTTATAATCAGTATGTCACTGGCTTGTGTATCTGGGCTGGAATTCTTCTGCAGTAATTGACATGGATATCTGACAGCTGATTGTTACACTACACTTTAGAGTTGGGCTAACCCTATCAATTGCTTTTTGATGAGCATGATATTCAAAATTAGTGCTTTCACGATGTTTCCACTTCACACTAGCATTGAAAATAGTTGATCTGGAAAAAAAATCAGTTACAGACTAACTACTCTTGAAGGGATCTAGAATCATAAACAATTTGAACTGACTCATTGTGGCACAATACACAACCCTGATTCTAACACATAGTGACTGCACTCATATGTACAGCTAAATGTCACACTGAATGAGTTCTGTGGGGTGTGAAGAGACTTTTGGGTAAAAAGTTTAGCTTCTTACGAAATAAACATCATGTTATCCATTTCTTAAAAAGGGTGTTCTCAGATACAATTGCCACCAGGACATTTTCAAATACTGGATACATCAGTGTCACAAAGTATGCTGTTTTGGGTACGTCTGTTCAGTTATGTGATTTCTGATTTTTTTTTAGAAATTTACATGAATCAGATAAAATAATCAGTTAAAAAGTGTCTGAATTATGTGCAAGTCAGCCAAAGAACCTTCTGTCCTAAACTGTTTAATAAAGGTGGCATACTTTCCAGCACTTTCCAATATATTTATTCCATTCTAAGCTTCATGGTTGAATACCCTGCACACCACAAAACTGCTGACTTTTACTATAAAGAAGTGATCACAAAAATTTAACTCACTGCCACATAGCATTACAAGTTTACTTGCTAACAATACATTATGTAAGAATAAATAGGTTTATTTACTTTGTAATACCAAGGAACAACTAGGCAATAACTAAGGATCCACTACATATGCTTGGGTAACACGTGAGGTATTGAATTTAACTGATGAAAGAAAAAATGTATACAAATACAGCAAATGAAACAAGAAAAAGATAATACACAGAGCAAAATGTCACGCAAAGGAAAATTGAACAAGTCTTTGAAGAAAACAGAAGCAGCTGTATGAATACCAAGAGCTCATGTGAGAAGCCAGTGCTAAGCAAAGAAGGGTAGACTGGAATGTTGAAGGAATATACAGAACAGCTATACAAAGGAGAGAAACTTGGAGACATTGTTAAGGAAGAGGAATTAGATTACTATGAGATGGGATATGCGATAATACCAGTGCACTGACAGAATTCAGTAAAAACAAGACATCTGGAGCAGATGACATTCCCCCAGAATTGTTAAAATCGTTTAGAGACCTGCTATGGTAAAACTATTGCGACTGGTATGCAAAGTACATGAGACTGATGAAATACTCTCAGATTTCAAGAAGATTACAATGATTCCAGTTGCAAAGAAGTTGAGTGCTGACAGGTGTGGATATTACTGAACCATCAGCTCAATAAGTCATGCTTGCAAATCGTGATAAGACGCCCTAGACCGCGTGGCTACAAATTGCACTGTGGTTTCTTTCACATGTAGCACTACCTTGGATTGAATAGGAAAGTTCTGTGGCTGGAGGTGGTAAATGGATCTTGCTCCTGTGCCAGGAGCAGCAGAAATAACCCATGGGGTGCAGGATTAGGAGCAGCAGTAGCGTGTTGGTGTAGGTGATTAAAGCGTTAATTGTTGCCAAGAGGAAAGAGGATAATTTTGACAAAATTTCATCCCTCGGTATTGAAAAAGTTTCAGAAGTAACAGCCTGGGTTATGGAATCAGTTTATGCTAACCACTTTCATGACATCTGATAAGCCACCTATGCCTCCTGGTCAGTCTTTGCAAATGGAGTTAGAAAACCCAGGGTCCCCAGTCTGTTAGCATCACCAGTATTCTATAACCATCATCTCCGAGAATGCTTTAGTCATAATGGTGTGCTGGGGCAGATTATACACATGACAATAAGAAAAGGAGGCAACGAGTGACAGACAGGCACATGAAGTAACTTGTGATGACCACTTACACTATGTGATCAAAAGTATCCAGACAGCCCAACAAACATACATTTTTCGTATTAGGTGCAATGTGCTTTCACCTACTGCCAGGTACTCCATATCAGTGACCTCAGTAGTCATTAGACATCATGAGAGAGCAGAATGGGGCACTCCGTGGGACTCGTGGACTTCAAACATGGTCAGGTGATTGGGTGTCACTTGTGTCACATGTCTGTAAATGAGATTTTTACACTCCTAAACATCCCTGGGTCCACTGTTTCTGATGTGATGGTGAAGTGGAAATGTGAAGGGACACGTGCAGCACAAAGGCATACAGGCTAACCTCACCTGTTGACTGACCGAGACCACAGACAGTTGAAAAGGGACGTAACATGTAATAGGCAGACATCTATCCAGACCATCACACAGGAATTCCAAACTGCATCAGGATCTACTGGAGGTACTATGACAATTAGGCGGGAGGTAAGAACACTTGGATCTCATGGTCGAGCGGTTGCTCATAAGCCACACAATACGCCGATAACTGCCAAAATATGCCTCACTTGGTGTAAGAAGTGTAAACATTGTACAATGGAACAGTGGAAACCCGTTGTGTGGAGTGACGAATCACGGTACAAATGTGGCAATCCAATGGCAGGGTGTGAGTATGGCAAATGCCCTGTGAACGTCATCTGTCAGCACATGTAGTGCCAACAGTAAAATTCGGATTGGTAGTGTTACGGTGTGGTCATGCTTTTCATGGAGGGGGCTTGCACCCCTTGTTTTGCATTGCACTATCACAACACAGGCCTACAATGATGTTTTAAGCACCTTCTTGCTTCCCACTGTTGAAGAGCAGTTCGGAAATGGCAATGGCATCTTTCAACACAATCGAGCACCAGTTCATAATGGCAGAGTGGTTACTCGACGATAATATCCCTGTAATGGACTGGCCTGCACAGTGTAGTGACCTGAATCCTACAGAACACCTTTGGGATGTTTTTGAACACTGAATTCATGCCAGGCCTCACTGACCAACATCGATACCTCTCCTCAGTGCAGCACTCCATGAAGCATGGGCTGCCATTCCCCAAGAAACCTTCCAGCACCCGATTGAACATATGCCTGTGAGAGTGGAAGCTGTCACCAAGGCTAAGGGTGGGCCAACACCATATTGAATTCCAGCATTACCGGTGGAGAGCGCCACAAACCTTTAAGTCATTTTCAGCCAGGTGTCCGGATACTTTTGATCACATAGCGTATCTTTTAATTTCTCTTTAAGTATTTCCATAATGTCTCTAATTGACACAAAACTCTTTCTGTAGTTCAGGGTACATGTGCATCACTGTATTCAGCCTTTAAATAACATTTAAATACAGGGAAATTTCTAATCGTTAGTCCTTCTAAATAACACATTAGATGATGAGGATCGAACTGGAATTACAGAATTCCATCACCAATTCCTCCTTAGTAGTGATTTCAATGTACGAATAGTATTCTGGGGTTCTGCCACTGGCTGCCCCAGGGCCAAAGGGTTAAGAGTCAAATGTTGTAGGGAGCTACATGTCTTGTGAACATGAGGAAGAGTATTTAATGGTACTTTAAAGACTGGTAAGAGGTCTTTCTTTACCAGGGATCTGTTGATATGCGCTCCAGGTGTTGTGGGTATCCTTGTTGGTGGCAATTTGTTTTGTGCAATACGAATTCAACTAGCAGATTAAGCCATTAAATTGGATGCTCACCCACACAGCCAAATAACTGCATTTGAACACTGTGGAAAGTGTCCTGAAACTGCTGCAGCATCCATTCCACAGTCTTCAGGTCGAACACAAAGGCAAACCCTTACTTGGACAAATGAGGATTGTCCCTATGCAATCAGTATGAGACATATGTATCTGCAAAGGTTCAAATGTGGATAAATTGTAGAAAACCACACAGCCTTTTGAGTTATGGGGAAAAATGCATGCGACACTATTAAGAGAGTGGTTTTAAGTGCCAGAGAATAAAGTGTAGCTGGTTATATCAATTATTTAACCATGTTACATCTCTTCACTAAAAACGCTAGATAAAGCCCTCATCAATTGATCATGAATAGGAGATAATTCAATGAAGAAAAGGCTTCTTTCTTACTGCTCCACTGAGAGGACCCTCTGGTGTGCAGTGTATATGATACACCGATTTCAATAGGTAATGTGTAAGTGCTTAACCAGTTGTATTTCCATGACTACGTATTTGAGCTTTCTGTCTGCCATCCCAACAATTACAAATAAATAGTTTTTACATAAAGAGTGACATAGTGAATGGAAAGAAAGTGGGGGAAAGTATGACTGCAGCTGACACTGTATCTATACTTTTTGTGCATTTTACCGTATTTACTCGAATCTAAGCCGCACTTTTTTTCCGGTTTTTGTAATCCAAAAAACCGCCTGCGGCTTAGAATCGAGTGCAAAGCAAGCGGGAGTTCTGAAAAATGTTGGTGGGTGCCGCCACAACTAACTTCTGCCGTCGAATATATGTAGCGCCACACAGGCATGCTTTGTAGGCACAAAGATACATACTGGCACCAAAATCTCTGCGTCAATAAATAAATTTAAAAAAAAATGGAAGACGAGCCTTTTTCCTCCGCCCAGAGTTTCGACCACTGCATTTTGGTACATTATCCAACGAAGTAAATACTAATTCTGTATTGTTGATCTTCGAATGTAGCAGCATTTCAATGTACTACGAAAATCCGACTGGCAAGACTGTTTAGGATGTTTGTCAATATGGCCAACTCTACGTTCTGAATTTTTTCCTACCTGTGAGAAGAGATGGTTGCTAATAGGAGCTTTTATGAATTGTGAATCACATGTAGTATTCTCTTCGCCATAAAATTAATACGAATATAAACATTTTGCCATGTATTGTTCCGTGTTTGCTACTATCTCATTTCAGTCCTGTCTGCCTAATAAACTATGAAACTAAGAGTGAGACAACAGCAAACGGGGAAGAATATACATATCATGTCATGTCATGTTTATATTCGTATTATTCTTATGCCTGATAGTGATACAGTCAGAAATGAAGCACGGCAACTGACTAGATTTTTAAATCTAAGATGACTAATTTCTGTGCAGAATGTAATGAACTAAAGAGGCGCCTGCAAAGATTTTGGAACGGAGAAAAATTTTCGCTAAAATTTCGTTCAGAACATCATCTATCATAAGCAGTCTGTTATTTGGTTCTTGTTGATCATTATCAAAGAAAGAAGTAGTGTAAGTAACAACGAATGTTACGCTAATAAGACGACTCCTCTCTATTTTTTATTTGTAAGCGGCGGTAGCGCGCACAAAAGCAAGCCACGCCGCGAGCGGCGACAGGCCGTAAACACGTACTATCAGAATGCGACAAACAATGCATGACACAGTGCAGTAATGCATTTTCAGCTTGGAGTGACGTAAACACCTATAACAAAGAGAACGGCACTTATCAGATCAAAGAAAAATAAGCAATCAATTCAAACCAGACGAAGCACGTGAAAAAGGAAAGATATCCGTATAAATACGGACGGAGCGCGTGACGCGTAGCAATGGCTACCTGGTAAAGCTTAACTGCTAAGCTTACAACTCGAACCAAACTACTGCAGCTGTATCGTCATTCACTCGACCTAAATTGAGTGTCATATTACAACTAGACGAACTTTGTTTCGATTTGGAGGTGCGACCTAAAACTTTTCTCTCCCCTTGAATTTCGAGTCTCAAAATTCAGGTGCGGCTTAGATTCGGGAAAAATTTTTTTCCTTGATTTCGAGTCTCATTTTTCAGGTGCGGCTTTGATTCGAGTGCGGCTTAGATTCGAATAAATACATTACACATTTAACCACATTTGTCTTTATAGCAACTGTAAAATCTGTGAAAAAACAGATGCATTATAACCAGTAACTAGACTTTTAAGGTAAGACATACCTTATGTCTACTCTGAATTTCACAACACCTTCAACTTCTGTGTTGTTGTTGTGGTCTTCAGTCCTGAGACTGGTTTGATGCAGCTCTCCATGCTACTCTATCCTGTGCAAGCTTCTTCATCTCCCAATACCTACTGCAACCTACATCCTTCTGAATCTGCTTAGTGTATTCATATCTTGGTCTCCCTCTACGATTTTTACCCTCCACGCTGCCCTCCAATACTAAATTGGTGATCCCTTGATGCCTCAGAACATGTCCTACCAACCGATCCCTTCTTCTGGTCAAGTTGTGCCTCAAACTTCTCTTCTCCCCAATCCTATTCAATACTTCCTCATTAGTTATGTGATCTACCCATCTAATCTTTAGCATTCCTCTGTAGCACCACATTTCGAAAGCTTCTATTCTCTTCTTGTCCAAACTATTTACCGTCCATGTTTCACTTCCATACATGGCTACACTCCATACAAATACTTTCAGAAATGACTTCCTGACACTTAAATCTATACTCGATGTTAACAAATTTCTCTTCTTCAGAAATGCTTTCCGTGCCATTGCCAGTCTTCATTTTATATCCTCTCTACTTCGACCATCATCAGTTATTTTACTCCCCAAATAGCAAAACTGCTTTACTACTTTAAGTGTCTCATTTCCTAATCTAATTCCCTCAGCATCACCCGACTTAATTCGACTACATTCCATTATCCTTGTTTTGCTTTTGTTGATGTTCATCTTATATCCTCCTTTCAAGACACTGTCCATTCCGTTCAACTGCTCTTCCAAGTCCTTTGCTGTCTCTGACAGAATTACAATGTCATCGGCGAATCTCAAAGTTTTTATTTCTTCTCCATGGATTTTAATACCTACTCCGAATTTTTCTTTCGTTTCCTTTACTGTTTGCTCAATATACAGATTGAACAACATCGGGGAGAGGCTACAACCCTGTCTCACTCCCTTCCCAACCACTGCTACCCTTCCATGTCCCTCGACTCTTCTAACTGCCATCTGGTTTCTGTACAAATTGTAAATAGCCTTTCGCTCCCTGTATTTTACCCCTGCCGCCTTTAGAATTTGAAAGAGAGTATTCCAGTCAACATTGTCAAAAGCTTTCTCTAAGTCTACAAATGCTAGAAACGTAGGTTTGCCTTTCCTTAATCTTTCTTCTAAGATAAGTCGTAAGGTCAGTATTGCCTCACGTGTTCCAGTGTTTCTACGGAATCCAAACTGATCTTCCCCGAGGTTGGCTTCTACTAGTTTTTCCATTTGTCTGTAAAGAATTCGTGTTAGTATTTTGCAGCTGTGACTTATTAAACTGTCTCCGCAGTATCCTTTCTTTCAGGAGTGCTAGTTCTGCAAGGTTCGCAGGAGAGCTTCTGTAAAGTTTGGAAGGTAGGAGACGAGATACTGGCAGAAGTAAAGCTGTGAGTACCGGGCGTGAGTCGTGCTTCGGTAGCTCAGATGGTAGAGCACTTGCCCGCGAAAGGCAAAGGTCCCGAGTTCGAGTCTCGGTCGGGCACACAGTTTTAATCTGCCAGGAAGTTTCATATCAGTGCACACTCCACTGCAGAGTGAAAATATCATTCTCGATCTTTTGCAATGAACTATTTTTATATGGAAACAGCAAACCAAATGGTATGTGTGTTTCAGTAAGACCACTGATGTTATTTTGTTTCAATAAAACACAACACATTTGGTGACAAAAATACGCATTTCCTTGGAGCTGCAAGACAGTTTTAAAATACCTTCAATGATTTCAGAAAAAAGTAGGCCTCTTGAAAGGTGTATAAGGCAGGGAACAATTGTGTAAACCAACACTGTGGGTGACCACCAATAAAATATTGGTTTTATTATGTTCATTACTGTCGGTCATTACCCAGTGCGTTGCATCTATTATTTTACAGGTATTGTACGATTTTCATTTCGAGAAATATAAGAGTACATAGCATACAAACCGCCAGTGACTCACAATTTTCTTCTTCTTATTATCCATACCGTCTAACATATAAACTACTTTTGAAGTGCCAGAATGTACTAGAATCAATAAAATGTCTATAAAAGCGCACACTGTACAACGTGTGAGACATTCAATTCCTGAAATCCATCGGTCATGGCCTCTGGCCTGCTGAGGAGCACCACAGTCCTGGGTCCATGAACAAACCATGAAAAGTAAGCCACACACAAACAGACCCAGCCTGCAGGAAGAGCAATGAGACTAGATCCAATGGGCAGGGCCTGCACATTAGTGGGAACCGAATGGCTTCAGATCAGCAAGCGCGATCCGTTACAGATACCCACAGAAATGGCCAGTGGTTTTGGCCTGTTGCGGAAATCCACTCATGTGGCCACAGACAGCATGTTGATGGAATGAGACCACAGTGATCAATCCATGCAACAGATAACTTGTTCAAATACTCTGAGACTCAATAATAATGAGAATAGGCAGCAACTGACTATAACGATGATTGCTGAGCCACAGACAGACACTTTGAAAAGACTATCTCACTCTCATAACTAAATTTTCAGCCATAGCTTTCGTCAGAAAATGAGCGCGCGCACACACACAATCACTCAGACATAGCTCATGCACACGACTGCCGCCTACAGTCTCCTAGAATCAGATCCAAACAAATCACTCCTCACACCTCCCTGCCTCACACTGGCAGCTGCTAGGCTAGTGGCAAGAAATGGTGATGGCACGACTGCAAGCTGAGGGAAGTGACTGAAAGGGAAGAAGCAGTAAGAATGAGGTAGTACGGAAGCAATGCATGTACTCAGCTGCACCCAGCCAGCAAAGATGCCTGATACCTTAGTAAACAAACCATTTCATCTACTGAGACAAAAATGAAATTTTTTCAGTGTTCCTCCCCCCCCCCCCCCCCCCCCCCTATTTCCGTGATTTCCCTGACGTGTTTGAAATTCCCTGATTTCCGGAACGTGTGGCAATCCTGCTGTTATTCATAGATGCTATGGGCATGTGCTTTGTTCAGTAAACTATTAGCACCAACCCCAACTAGTAAATGGCCTTCTTTGCAATGAAGTAATTATTGCTTTCTTTTCTTCCTCACTTGTCTATCCATTAAATGTCTTAAAATATATTTGTATGAATTGTCATTGCTTGACAAACAGCACACCAGTGTCCCTCAGCAATTGATATGAATAAAATTGGAGCCCAATTGAAAGCAACCTGACCGATTACATCACAAATGTATTTAATGAGAATATTGTGAATATCCTGAGCCAAAATTATTTTGCCTCACTATTAAAAAATCATATATAGGAATTCTTTCATGGCACTGTAGGTTTAGAAACACTTTATTTGTAAAGTATGACAAGAAAATCTTGGTTGTACAATGGGAATTATGTTGTATTTTTTCATCCAAACATAAATACACTGTTGAACAATAATTATGTTTTATTTTAATATGCTAAAATAGCTGTGCTGCTTACCACAGTTGGGGATTGACAAAAGGCGGTGGTCACTAGGCAGTGGTTCTGGAGTCATAACATCGAGCCCCGCTCCCCATATCTTGCGACTTTCAAGGGCTTCAATCAAAGCTCCTTGGTCAATGACGCCTAAAATAACGTAAAAAATTTGTTGTTATACAAAAATGAATGGGTTGGACTAAACTGACAACCAAGAACAGAGATACCAAGAACAGAATAGTGCAAAATAAAAATAAAACTGCAATACTAAAATAAAGGAACTGGCTCAGATAACATGATAGAATTGTATGGAAATACATGTGTGCTTTTTTGGCTGGTACTTGTCTTGTGGAACATAGATTTCATTGCTTTACATTCTGGCATAATCAGTAGTAGTTCTAAACTTCCAGAATCACTACAAGTACTGCAAAGTGCTCCCTTTTGACAAAGCACATAGCATTAATTCTTCAGAAACTTTGATAAAAGTGGTAGAGTAATATCAAGGCAGCAATTAGGTTATTTATAATACAGGCATCACTGGTGGTACAGATGGAAGAAAATCATTCTTACTGGAAGTATATGAGATGAGCACTGTAAAATTTTATATTAATACTGAAACATACTAAAAATAATCAAATTAAACATACCTCCACGACTAACATTCACTAGAATTGCATTTGATTTCATTTTTCCTAATGCTTCTTTATCTATAAGATTTACAGTTTCACTGTTCAGAGAACAAGCCAAAAAGACAAAATCACTCTGTTTAAGTAGTTCATCAAGAGATACAAACTCTGCATTTAATGCTTCCCCTGTAAAGAAATGAAAAATGTTAGTGTCAAGTAACAAAGTATTTACAGTATGCTAAATTTTAAAATGAGTATAAGATTGCAGTCATGCTTCAGTGTCACTGTACAAAGAGCTGTTTCTAAACTACTTGTAAAATAATACTATGAGTTTCATATCCCTATACTTAGCTAAAGATTTCTGCATAGGCAGTACTGTTCATTCCACAGTCAGTAGCTCTGAAATTAATAGTATGGATGAGATCCTTTTGGCTACTGTTTCAGCATGTAATCTCCAAGATTGGTTTTCCCAACACCAAGCATAATGATGCAACAAATGTGGAATTTATTTCCCCCCCCCCATGAACCATGGACCTTGCCGTTGGTGGGGAGGCTTGCGTGCCTCAGCGATACAGATAGCCGCACCGTAGGTACAACCACAACGGAGGGGTATCTGTTGAGAGGCCAGACAAACGTGTGGTTCCTGAAGAGGGGCAGCAGTCTGGATGATTGACTGATCTGGCCTTGTAACAATAACCAAAACGGCTTTGCTGTGCTGGTACTGCGAACGGCTGAAAGCAAGGGGAAACTACGGCCGTAATTTTTCCCGAGGGCATGCAGCTTTACTGTATGATTAAATGATGATGGCATCCTCTTGGGTAAAATATTCCGGAGGTAAAATAGTCCCCCATTCGGATCTCCGGGCGGGGACTACTCAAGAGGATGTCGTTATCAGGAGAAAGAAAACTGGCGTTCTACGGATCGGAGCATGGAATGTCAGATCCCTTAATCGGGCAGGTAGGGTAGAAAATTTAAAAAGGGAAATGGATAGGTTAAAGTTAGATATAGTGGGAATTAGTGAAGTTCGGTGGCAGGAGGAACAAGACTTCTGGTCAGGTGACTACAGGGTTATAAACACCAAGTCCAATAGGGGTAATGCAGGAGTAGGTTTAATAATGAATAGGAAAATAGGAATGCGGGTAAGCTACTACAAACAGCATAGTGAACGCATTATTGTGGCCAAGAGAGATACGAAGCCCACATCTACTACAGTAGTACAAATGATGATGATGATGATGTTTGGTTTGTAGGACGCTCAACGGCGCGGTTATCAGCGCCCGTACAATTTCCCAACCTTCGCTCAGCCCAATTTCGCCACTTTCCTGGATGATGATGAAATGATGAGGACAACACAGACACACAGTCATCTCGAGGCAGGTGAAAATTCCTGACCCCGCCGGGAATCGAACCCGGGACCCCGTGCTCGGGAAGCGAGAACGCAACCGCGAGACCACGAGCAGCGGACTACAGTAGTACAAGTTTATATGCCAACTAGCTCTGCAGATGACGAAGCAACTGAAGAAATGTATGATGAAATAAAAGAAATTATTCAGATAGTGAAGGGAGATGAAAATTTAATAGTCATGGGTGACTGGAATTCGAGTGTAGGAAAAGGGAGAGAAGGAAACGTAGTAGGTGAATATGGATTGGGGCTAAGAAATGAAAGAGGAAGCCGCCTGATAGAATTTTGCACAGAGCACAACTTAATCATATCTAACACTTGGTTTAGGAATCATGATAGAAGGTTGTATACATGGAAGAACCCTGGAGATACTGAAAGGTATCAGATAGATTATATAATGGTAAGACAGAGATTTAGGAACCAGGTTTTAAATTGTAAGACGTTTCCAGGAGCAGATGTGGACTCTGACCACAATCTATTGGTTATGACCTGTAGATTAAAACTGAAGAAACTGCAAAAAGGTGGGAATTTAAGGAGATGGGACCTGGATAAACTGAAAGAACCAGAGGTTGTACAGAGTTTCAGGGAGAGCATAAGGGAACAATTAAGAGGAATGGGGGAAAGAAATACAGTAGAAGAAGAATGGGTAGCTCTGAGGGACGAAGTAGTGAAGGCAGCGGAGGATCAAGTAGGTAAAAAGAAGAGGGTTAGTAGAAATCCTTGGGTAACAGAAGAAATATTAAATTTAATTGATGAAAGGAGAAAATATAAAAATGCAGTAAATGAAGCAGGCAAAAAGCAATACAAACGTCTCAAAAATGAGATCGACAGGAAGTGCAAAATGGCTAAGCAGGGATGGCTAGAGGACAAATGTAAGGATGTAGAGGCTTATCTCACTAGGGGTAAGATAGATACTGCCTACAGGAAAATTAAAGAGACCTTTGGAGATAAGAGAACCACATGTATGAACATCAAGAGCTCAGATGGAAACCCAGTTCAAAGCAAAGAAGGGAAAGCAGAAAGGTGGAAGGAGTATATAGAGGGTCTATACAAGGGCGATGCACTTGAGGACAATATTATGGAAATGGAAGAGGATGTAGATGAAGATGAAATGGGAGATACGATACTGCGTGAAGAGTTTGACAGAGCACTGAAGGACCTGAGTCGAAACAAGGCCCCCGGGGTAGACAACATTCCATTGGAACTACTGACGGCCTTGGGAGAGCCAGTCCTGACAAAACTCTACCATCTGGTGAGCAAGATGTATGAAACAGGCGAAATACCCTCAGACTTCAAGAAGAATATAATAATTCCAATCCCAAAGAAAGCAGGTGTTGACAGATGTGAAAATTACCGAACAATCAGTTTAATAAGTCACAGCTGCAAAATACTAACACGAACTCTTTACAGACGAATGGAAAAACTAGTAGAAGCCGACCTCGGGGAAGATCAGTTTGGATTCCGTAGAAATACTGGAACACGTGAGGCAATACTGACCTTACGACTTATCTTAGAAGAAAGATTAAGGAAAGGCAAACCTACGTTTCTAGCATTTGTAGACTTAGAGAAAGCTTTTGACAATGTTGACTGGAATACTCTCTTTCAAATTCTAAAGGTGGCAGGGGTAAAATACAGGGAGCGAAAGGCTATTTACAACTTGTACAGAAACCAGATGGCAGTTATAAGAGTTGAGGGACATGAAAGGGAAGCAGTGGTTGGGAAGGGAGTAAGACAGGGTTGTAGCCTCTCCCCGATGTTATTCAATCTCTATATTGAGCAAGCAGTAAAGGAAACAAAAGAAAAATTTGGAGTAGGTATTAAAATCCATGGAGAAGAAATAAAAACTTTGAGGTTCGCCGATGACATTGTAATTCTGGCAGAGACGGCAAAGGACTTGGAAGAGCAGTTGAACGGAATGGATGGTGTCTTGAAGGGAGGATATAAGATGAACATCAACAAAAGCAAAACGAGGATAATGGAATGTAGTCGAGTTAAGTCGGGTGATGCTGAGGGTATTAGATTAGGAAATGAGACACTTAAAGTAGTAAAGGAGTTTTGCTATTTGGGGAGCAAAATAACTGATGATGGACGAAGTAGAGAGGATATAAAATGTAGACTGGCAATGGCAAGGAAAGCGTTTATGAAGAAGAGAAATTTGTTAACATCAAGTATAGATTTAAGTGTCAGGAAGATATTTCTGAAAGTAT
Organism: Schistocerca piceifrons; assembly: GCF_021461385.2. Classification (NCBI taxonomy): domain Eukaryota; kingdom Metazoa; phylum Arthropoda; class Insecta; order Orthoptera; family Acrididae; genus Schistocerca; species Schistocerca piceifrons. The sequence goes on along the minus strand of NC_060139.1, from coordinate 572,987,867 downwards.
TTGTATGGAGTGTAGCCATGTATGGAAGTGAGACATGGACGGTAAATAGTTTGGACAAGAAGAGAATAGAAGCTTTTGAAATGTGGTGCTACAGAAGAATGCTGAAGATTAGATGGGTAGGTCACATAACTAATGAGGAAGTATTGAATAGGATTGGGGAGAAGAGAAGTTTGTGGCACAACTTGACCAGAAGATGGGATCGGTTGGTAGGACATGTTCTGAGGCATCAAGGGCTCACCAATTTAGTATTGGAGGGCAGCGTGGAGGGTACAAATCATAGGGGGAGACCAAGAGATGAATACACTAAGCAGATTCAGAAGGATGTAGGTTGCAGTAGGTACTGGGAGATGAAGAAGCTTGCACAGGAAAGCGTTTCTGAAGAAGAGAAATTTGTTAACATCGAGTATAGATTTAAGTGTCAGGAAGATATTTCTGAAAGTATTTGTATGGAGTGTAGCCACGTATGGAAGTGAAACATGGACGGTAAATAGTTTGGACAAGAAGAGAATAGAAGCTTTTGAAATGTGGTGCTACAGAAGAATGCTGAAGATTAGATGGGTAGATCACATAACTAATGAGGAAGTATTGAATAGGATTGGGGAGAAGAGAAGTTTGTGGCACAACTTGACCAGAAGATGGGATCGGTTGGTAGGACATGTTCTGAGGCATCAAGGGCTCACCAATTTAGTATTGGAGGGCAGCGTGGAGGGTACAAATCATAGGGGGAGACCAAGAGATGAATACACTAAGCAGATTCAGAAGGATGTAGGTTGCAGTAGGTACTGGGAGATGAAGAAGCTTGCACAGGAAAGCGTTTCTGAAGAAGAGAAATTTGTTAACATCGAGTATAGATTTAAGTGTCAGGAAGATATTTCTGAAAGTATTTGTATGGAGTGTAGCCACGTATGGAAGTGAAACATGGACGGTAAATAGTTTGGACAAGAAGAGAATAGAAGCTTTTGAAATGTGGTGCTACAGAAGAATGCTGAAGATTAGATGGGTAGATCACATAACTAATGAGGAAGTATTGAATAGGATTGGGGAGAAGAGAAGTTTGTGGCACAACTTGACCAGAAGAAGGGATCGGTTGGTAGGACATGTTCTGAGGCATCAAGGGATTACCAATTTAGTATTGGAGGGCAGCGTGGAGGGTAAAAATCATAGGGGGAGACCAAGAGATGAATGCACTAAGCAGATTCAGAAGGATGTAGGTTGCAGTAGGTACTGGGAGATGAAGAAGCTTGCACAGGATAGAGTAGCATGGAGAGCTGCATCAAACCAGTCTCAGGACTGAAGACCACAACAACAACAATGAAGGGGTGTTGCCAGTTTTTCAAGCAAATTCATTTAGTAGTCTACTTCATCCCAAAAACTGTTAATGGGGTTCAGGACAGTAAAGCAAATACACTTGACTTTCTACACTGTACAGTGGAGTGCATCTTCATTTGTGGACAAGAGCGTTATCAACCTGATACAGAAAACCAGAAGCATTTCTCTCTCTCTCTCTCTCTCTCTCTCTCTCTCTCTCTCTCTCTCACACACACACACACACACACACACACACACACACACACACACACACACACACCTGTACACTTACATTTTGACAGCTGGATGTACAGTCATAGAGAGAGAGAGAGAGAGAGAGAGAGAGAGAGAGAGAGAGTGTGTGTGTGTGTGTGTGTGTGTGTGTGTGTGGGCGCGCTTGTACTCTAGCTTGTGAAAGAAAGTATTACTGTATTTTGTGTGTACGCCTGTCTACAACCCTGTCTACAACTCAAGCCTTCATCTATTTGGTAACTGGGTTGTCTTTACTCCTAAACTATTTACATTCTGCCAGAACAGTCCTTGCTATATTGACACAAAAAAGGATTGACTCCAGATTTATCACTTGTAAGGGGGATGGTATTATCCAAAATGTAACCATAAATGGTATTCCTATGCAGTGAATAATTTTGGAGGTGTCGTGCTTTCACTGTTTGTGTGGCAGCAGAATGCAAAGACAATACAATAATATAAGCACTCTGAAGTATGTGAACACTTCGGGGCCTTCATTTCAGCTTTACTGTGATCATCGCCTTATGCAAATTGTTTTCCCAGTGTGTTGATTTTCCCAGGACTTGTGTGGTTGTTTGTGGGAGGGGGAGAGGGGGGCAGGAATACAATTGCATAATTCCAACATTTCAATCCTGGATTTGCTATTCGTACTCAAGCTTAAAATGTTTACAATAGCAATACTCGATTAAAAGGTGTTGAATCTGTCTCAACACACTACTGAATTTATAAAAGTTAAGTCTCATTTAATTTATTTGTCTTTCAAACAGTTAATGAACATGAAGTTGTGGATAATGAATGTTGTCTTCTGTGGCTTACTCCTCTTTTGCCATGAAACCATCCATCTGCAATTTGTTGCTTTTCACTGATACGATCATTTTTCGCATTGATTAACTACACCCACAACAACCTCACTGGCAGCAGAGGGGTAAATGCTGGCAATAAGTGGCTGTACTGTGTTCTTATCTGCACATATGAATATCAATGGCAGTTAACCAGCTTTTAACATCTGGTTGAGTTTTGTGCACAATGACCTGTTTGCATTTCACTGCTACTGATGTCTGCCCTTTTAAACTTTTTACTGAGGCTCACTGATCATGGTTGACACCTGGCTGAGAAAACAAGAATTTAATTTTGACTGATAATTGGCCTCTCTCTCTCTCTCTCTCTCTCTCCACCTCCTCCCTCTCCATCTTCCTCTATCTTTTTTGTTGCTTGCCAGTTTTGATTGTGCTCATCACCCTACATGTTTAAAATTTACATGAATTATATATTTGGAACACAGGCAACTGTTTTAAAAATGTGTTGTTGTTTTTGGGACACTTATCTGATTAACATGTAAATTGACTTGGCTGTAGGACCATAGGGAGAGGGGGGGGGGGGGGCCGAAATGATTCTCCACCAAGAACATAGGCACAACAGGGGACACAGAAACTAACTGAAAAAAATAAATAAAGAAAAACTTCTTAAGAATTAACTGGGACAGGTACATGGGTTCTCCTACCTCTCGTTTCTGTGTCCTGCCTATGAGAAGAAGCCTCTCTCTCTGCCTGTGACTGTACACGTCTGTTGTCATTGCCATTTCTACAGTGTCATTTCTACATTGAGATTTTTGTCAAGTAGCAAATATAGAAATAACTACTGTTGAACAGACAGCTATCACTAACATGGTTTATGTAGAAACAATACACTTGGCTCTGGCAACTGTAACTTATACAATTCGCTCAAGTCCAAAAATGAAGCACTTGTGGCTACTTTTCTGTGGTAGTGCTACAGGTCGATGAGTCAGTACTGAAGCGAGACTGTCTGAACTGGAGTGCATCTAAGTATTTGATAGAATAATCAGTTGGAGTATCAACAATGTAAGGAAAAGATAGATTGCTACTTACCGTAAAGAAGACATGTTAAGTTGCAGACAGACAGACAGATACACACACACACACACACACACACACACACACACACACACACACACAAAAGACTGGCATTTCTGACAGGCAGTTTGGACCAGCTGGAGATGGCGGTCATGTGTGCATGAAGATGAAGTGTGCTTATATATATAATAGAAAGAAACATTCCACATGGAAAAATATATTAAAAAACAAAGATGCTGTGACTTACCAAACGAGAAAGTGCTGGTAGATAGATACAATAGAAAACACACAAACACACACACAAATGGCTCTGAGCACTATGGGACTTAACAGCTATGGTCATCAGTCCCCTAGAACTTAGAACTACTTAAACCTAACTAACCTAAGGACAGCACACAACACCCAGTCATCACGAGGCAGAGAAAATCCCTGACCCCACCGCAAACACACACACAAATTTCAAGCTTTCTCAACCTACGGTTGCTTCATCAGGAAAGAGGGAAGGAGAGGGAAAGACGAAAGGATGTGGGTTTTAAGGGAGAGGATAAGGAGTCATTCCAATCCCGGGAGCGGAAAGACTTACCTTGGGGGGAAACACAATCTTCCTACCTTAAGTCCTTAGCTGTTGTACACTATGCAGGTTACAGGGATTATAGAATAAAACTGGCTACCAGACTCTTAAGGTTCTCGCAGTTCATTATGCACATAACATCTTGTCCGTCTCAGTGTCTTGTCTGTGATTACCGAATGAGAGACTGACACGCCTCAAGGGTGTATTTTAATTGGTGCAGCATTCACAGTAATTATTATACAGTATTAAGCCTAATTCAAAATTAGCTGCTTGTTGATGACTTTGCCGTATTTTACTTCTCCTACAATCTTACCAGCATAACTCATTAGCTGCAGCTGAATATTAATATTTTAATGTTGAGGCAGCCATGTTACATTGCAATCAAGCCAAGAAACTTGCAGATGGCCTGTAATGGCTGTAATGGTGTACAATTTCATAACCAACATGTATCAGAGATTACACATTTCAAAAGTAAATCATCATGCATCCTACATAACCTGAAAGGTTGAGTTAATATAATTTCTGGTTACAGATTCAAGTCACAACACGTAAGTCTTAGAAAAGGAATAATCAAAGAAAAAAAAGACTGCCAATGATGCTGCAATAGTAAGTAATTATGATGACACTATTCCATTGCCTAACTCCGTCAAATCTACAAGCATCATTTTCTTTAGCTGTTTACACATAAATTTCCAGGTACTGGTATACATCTACGCAGCCAACCTTTCTGTGAACCACTTCATCTATTATTATTGATCTTTTATTAAAAAAAAGAAGAAAAACAAAACTAGATGTTATCAGAAGTGTCTAATTCTTTTAGCAATCAACTGAATTCCAGCATCACATTTTCCTGACCGAAGTGATGAAGAAAAGCTTGCATTTCGTTACATTTTAAAACAGTACATGCTGAGATATTCTCCCCACCCTGTTATAGCATTAGCCCCAAACCTCATAATTTAACTATCTTGACTAGATCTGCAACCAATTTCAACAGTTTTATTAGTTAATATATATATGTGTGGGGGGGGGGGGGGGGGTATCCACAGTAAAATAAAAAATTAAAAAAACACACACACACAAGATCATGAGTAGTACTTTTGAACTACATAGATAATCAAATTAGCTGAACTGTTATTCATAAATTAATATTAACTTACTATAAATAATAATTTATATGCATTTGGTGCCACAATTTCCTGCAATTTTGATTGTGTAATTGCTTTTTATATTTTACATTTTGCTACTTATATTAAATCTCACCTTCAGGTTTAGGTGAATGCCCAGTGTACAGTAATCGTGCAATATCAAATCCCTTAACTCTTCTAGCTATGGCTTGGCCAATGCCTCCGAGACCAACAATACCTACTGTTGATTCCTGAAAGTCTTGACCCAGCATCCATTGTGGTTCACTAGTCTCCCACTGCTTGCTGCACAAATATAACACATTTCACTTCTAATGGGTCACTGTATGCACAACTTAAAAATTGTACACAATTTTACATGATATCTGAGACTGGAGAGAAAAAATACAAACTGTACAATATATTATGCATTTTCTTTTGAAAATTTAATATCTTTCATGGTTGAAGAAAATATTTGAATTTAAATAACAAATAATGGCCTGATCTAGAAATACCTACCATACATTCCATATTACTACGCACATTATCAACAATTTAAAACAAACATGATCCCCATAATTTCATTCTTGACTACTAGGAGGTAAAATGTCCAGAGGTTCTTCAGTGTCAGTCTTACAACAGTACTGTTAAGCTTGTTTACCAGTTCTACAGTGGGACAAGATGCAGATGTGAATAGGCTTTACCAATTAATTCTGGATGTGCTATCATTTACAACAGTGACAATTATCAATGTGGAAAATTATTATGTAGCAGAGCAGGAGGATGTTGAGCTAATCAAAAGATATTCATTAGCACTGTTGTTTATTCAATAATTTTATATATGGAATTTATTACCAAATTTCTGAGACTATAAATATTAATGTTCGTTTCAGTTCAAATCTTTCAACATGATGTTTCAGGGAGTGAAGTCTCCCTTTGCTTTTCTTATGTGGGATGCTATAAGAAACAGGCTTGAATGGAGATGTGAGCAGCCTTTTGCATTGTAGTAGTTGAATGTATCTTTTCACACTTATGGAGAAAGAGTGACTCGTTTAAAAAACATAGCTGAACTGGCAGTAGCACTAGCAGAATTAGAATGCTATATCCAAATTTTCATTACAATAATACAGCAACTGCATTGAAATTTAAAACAATTTAAATATATTGTTTATTTTTCAGTTCCAGTTGCACTCTTATTTATTTTACAATTTGACTAGTTTCAATCTTCCTCAATCACCTTCAGACCTATGTAGTACAGTATCCTGATATGTGATTCTGATACAGACACAATGGGTTGCTGATGCATCTATATTGATATGAAGATGATCCAGCAAGATCAAAACTAATAATAACAATAATAATAATAATAATGATGCAACAGGGACTGAAAAATAAATAATATATTTTTTTTTTAGAATTAAAACTGCCAAGAGCTGCATTTGACATCAGTAAGGTCAGGAATGTGGTAAATGACTGGACTGTGGCCAAACCTGGCAGAGAGGCAGCAGATACCAGAGATATTGCGAGTTTGCTAGCTCTAGTCTAGATTTCTTGAAAAGCATCTCTATTCCAGCTAACTAGTATTTTTAGGTCAAGAGCTGGGATTAGTGATGTCACCTGTGATTTAGGGTCTCTGAGGAAAGCTCTTGATAATGAAGATCATAAAGTGATCATTGGTGGTGTCAATAACAGTCTGGATTCTTAATGTGAAAAAAGTGGGGCATCACATGTTTTATGTGTTGACCCTCCCATGATTACACAGCATCTTGCAGGTTGTACATCTAAATGTCTCCAATAAGAGGTTACTTGTACAACTAACTTCCAGAAGCATTCAGTGCAACCAAAGCACTATCTGTCCAATCCCTATGACTTCCAATATTTTTGCTATGTTTCTCAAGGCAAATGTTCCTGAAAGAAGTTGCAGAATGATTATAGCTGCAACAATCAGCAGACAAACACAAAGGCTAACAATCATAACAAATTTAGAGTTTTCCATCACAATTTAAGAACCTTATTAAATACAAGCTTCTCATATCACTACAGAAAACTGAAAAATTTAAAAATATTTCTACAGATGTATTGTGCATAACATAACATTGTTTGGAAGTCACAGACATTGAACAGATGCAATTAGTGTGTGTGTGTGTGTGTGTGTGTGTGTGTGTGTGTGTGTGTGTGTGTGTGTGTGTGTGGATGGGGGGGGGGGGCTTGTAGGCATGTGTGTGTGTGTGTGTGTGTGTGTGTGTGTGTGTGTGTGTGTGTGTGTGTGTGTGTTTTAAGGGGTTAGGGGTGCTCAACATCAGGATTGTCAGCACCCACATGAATATCAACTGAAACGAACATGGTTAAAATGTGAGAAAAGAACTACAAGGCGAACTGAGATGACATCACATTCGCTCTCTCCCAATCTCATTCATAATCACCGGCTCTATCATAATAGCTCACAACATGGAAAACAGCACCACGAAAGGGGAGTCATGCAAAAACTGTCAGTTAAAACACAATAAGACTAGAGGAAAACAAAGAGAGATTCACAGCAATATGTGGCTGGCTGATCACTTACCAAAAACACAGATGAGCCAGCCACCCTGTAACACATTAGGAACAGCACCCTAAGATTTCAGGGAACAAGTCAGACAACTCACAAAATTTTAAAAGTCTACAACATTTGTTTGTCAACTAAAATAGATGGCAAATCTGACAGCAAATGAGGTGCCACCCTTTGGTCCAAAAATAAATCACAGTCTAGTAAAATGTGGTGCACTGTGATCTGTATGCCACAAGCACCACACATTTGAGGCTCCTCTCACTAGAGCAAGAAGCCATGCATCATAGGGCTAGGGCCTATGCAAAGATGACTAAGGTGGACATCATCCTGCCTGCTGGTTGGAAGATGCACCCAGATGGTTGCAAGTTATTATCCTATTGCTGAAGGCAGTATAGCAGAAATAGGGTGTGGATATATTTACAACAAGTATAACAACATTCTAGTTCACAGAGCTTTATGTGAACTGAATTGAAAAAAATGTTTCAGTGTTGTACTTCAGTAATAGACTGGCTAGCATACAAGATATCAGTTCTGACTCTCTATAGGCCTCTAACAGGAAATATTTTAAACTTTATTAAGATATTCTAAAAGGTACTAATAAGACTTAATAGAAATAAAAGTGAATGTAAGTGAAGGTTTCAATATTGCTTTCATCTCTGACTGTCCTGATCAAGGGCACCTAGAGTTACTGACGTCTGGCTTTGGTTTGATACTCTCAGTAACATTCACAATAAAAAAATAGGACACATTCCAATAGCAACTGATAATTTACTTTTAAATTTAACTGCCTTTCATGGACTGACCATGGTGGTCAAATGGCAGCTATAAAGCATCCACATAAATCAGGAATGACTAAGAAGTGAAATATAAAATTTCACAGAATTGTAAATGCTTACTCTTACGCTACTCAGAGAAAATTCCTTAGATGAAAAATGTGAAGTAGTTTACCAAAGACTCAAAGCAGTAAAGAAATTTAATTCTTCTCTAAAAAATATTATTACTGTATCTAGTTCTATGTAGAGAAAACTTTATTTAATACAGAGGACTAACTATAATCAAGATTTAAAAGTGCAGTACAAACATTATTGTACAATTCTTCTTCACATCATCATAAAGACAAAAACCACATACTATGCACAAAAGATTAAAAAATTCCAAGAACACAGCAACAACAATTTGGAGCATTAATTATGTCTTGGATATTGACTACAAAGAGTATTTAAGAGATTATAAAGTTGACTTACTGGCTAACGATGAATGAAACTACATACCATATTGTCAGGAACAAATATTATCAAAACTCTTTATTCCACAATAATTACAAGAGAGATCAAAGATGAAAACAATGAACTACTTTAAGGTGTCAGCAAAGAAAAAGAAACATAGTTGCTCCCAACACCCACACAAGTTCTCAAGATGTTACTTCGTGAACTTTGAAAGTCCTTTGGCTTGGTAGCATTATTGATGCTTCATATTTGAGAAATCTTGAAGAAGAGAAATTTGTTAACATCGAGTATAGATTCTTTGAGTGTCAGGAAGTCCTTTCTGAAAGTATTTGTATGGAGTATAGTCTTGTATGGAAGTGAAACATGGATGATAACAGTGCAGACAAGAAGAGAATAGAAGCTTTTGAAATGTGGTGCTACAGAAGAATGCTGAAGATTAGATGGGTAGATCATGTAATTAAAGAGGAAGTACTGAACAGAACTGCAGGGAAGAGAAATTTGTGGCACAACCTGAGCAGAAGAAGGGATTGGTTGGTAGGATGCATTCTGAGGCATCAAGGGATCACCAACTTAGTACTGGTGGGAAACATGCAGGGTAAAAAATCATAGAAGGAGAACAAGAGATGAATACATTAAGCAGATTCAGAAGAATGTAGGTTGCAGTAATTACTTGGAGATGAAGGGGCTTTCACAGGATAGAGTAGCATAAAGAGCTGTATCAAACCAGTCTTTGGACTGAAGACCTCAATGACAACAACCACCTTTGAGAGAGCCTTTGTCAAAAAATCAGTCTGCTGCTAGTTGTCGGTTGTGAGCTCTGCAACATCCATGTACTAATTTATATTTATGTGACAAACCCTATTTTAGGGCTATATTTTAATTTTGACAAATGGATCTATGCAGACATTTGTAAAAATGGCGATGATACATCAGTCCATACTAATGTAAAATTGCCACCTTCTGAAGAAGACAAATTTAAATTTGTTGAAACCTAGGTAAAGAATTCTTTATCCTTTGCAACTGGTCGGCTGTTTATAATTTTATTCACCAAGACCATTTGCAAAAACAAAGATTATCAAACTATTCATTTCATTACAATTACAGGAAAGATCAAAGATGATAACAACAAATTATTAGAAAGATCAGCAAAGAGAGAGAGAGAGAGAAAAAGAAAACACAACTGTTCCCAACATTAGGCATGAAATACACAAACACAGTAACACAAATGATATTCAACTCTTTTATAGCAGTTGCAATGAAACAGGTGATATTAAGTTTAAATAACTGACCATTAATTCAAAATTTTTCATAAGAGTAGTCAAAAATATGGGGAAAAATATCCCATCAAAGGAAAATCTACATTAGTGTCCAAAAGTTAAACCTAATCACAAAAAGAAGATGTACTGCCTTATCAGGATCTACATTTACATAGATACTCCACAAGCTACCATACAGCGTGTGGCAGAGGGTAACCTATACCATTACTGATCATCACCTTTCCTGTTCCACTCGCAAACAAAGTGAGGGAAAAATGACTATATGTCTCCATATGAGCCCTAGTTTCTCTTATCTTATCTTTGTGGTCCTTTAGACACAATGTATGTTGGCGGCAGTAGCATCGTTTGGCAGTCAGCCTCAAATGCCAATTCTCTAAATTTTCTCAATTGTGTTCCTTGAAAAGAAAAACGTGTTCCCTCAAGGGATTTCCATTTGATTTCCCAAAGCATCTCTGTAACACTTACATGTTGTTGTTAAAACCTATCAGTAACAAAGCTAGCAGCCTCCCTTTGAATTGTTTTGATGTCTTCTTTCAATCCGACCTGTTATGGATCCCAAACACTCAAGCAGTACTCAAGAATAGGTCACACTAATGGCCTGTATGCAGTCTCCTTTACAGATGAATCACACTTTCCTAAAATTCTCCCAATAAACCAAAGTCGGCCATTTGCCTTCCCTACCACAGTCCTCACATGCTCATTCCATTTCATATCACTTTGCAACATTTCACCCAGGTATTTTAAATGACAGGACGCTACTAATGCTGTGACCAGACATTATAGGTTTGTTTTCCCTACTCATCCACATTAACTTACATTTTTCCACATTTGCAGCTAGCTGCCATTCATCATACCAACCATAAATTTTGTCTGAGTCATCTTGAATCCTCCTACAATCACTAAACTTCGACACCTTACCACACAACACAGCATCATCAGTAAACAACCACAGTTTGCTGCCTGTCCTGTCAGTCAAATTATTTATATATAGAGAACAACAGCGGTCCTATCACATTTTCCTGGGGCAGTCCTGATGATATTATTGTCTCTGATGACCACTCGTCATCAATGACAACATATTTGGTTCTATTACTTAAGAAGTCTTTGAGCCACTCACATACCTGTGAGACTATTCCACATGCTTGTACCTTTGTTAACAGCCTGCAAAGGGGACCCATGTCAAATGTTTTCTGGAAATCTATAAATATGGAATTTGCCTGTTGCCCTTCTTACATAGTTCACAGTATATCATGTGAGAAGAGGGCAAGCTGAGTTTCACAAGAGCAATGCGTTCTAAAACCATGCTGACTTGTGGACAAAAGCTTCTAGTTCTGAAAAAATTTATTAAATTCGAACTGAGAATATGTTCACAGATCCTGCAGTAAACCAAGATTAGGTATATTGGTCTGTAATTTTGCAGGTCTGTTCTTTTATCCTTCTTATATACAGGATTACCTGCACTTTTTTCCAGTTGTGTGGGACTTTTTGCTGGGCAAGAGTGTCATGGTAAATGTGAGCTAAGTGGGGGACCAATGGCATAGAGTATTCTGTAAAATCTAATTAGGATTTCATATGGACCTGGTGACTTATTTGCTTTCAAATCTTTCTGTTGTTTGTCTACACCAGGGATGCTTATTACTATGTCGTCCATACGGGAGTCTGTTTGATATTCAAATGATGGTATGTTTGAATGGTTCTCCTGCAAAATTTAAAACTTCAGCTTTTGTTTTGCTATTTTCAACAGCCACACCAGACTGGTTAACAACAGACTGGATGGAAGCCTTAGACCTGCTTAGTGATTTTACATAGGATCAGAATTTTCTCAGATTCTCCACCAGATCTTTTGCTAAGGTATGATGGTGGTAGTTGTACGCTTTGCACATAGATCTTTCCACATATGCACAAATCTCTACTAACTTTTGCTTGTCATCATTTGTGCATTTTCTTTGGAACTGAGAGTGTGACAGCCTCCGACTCCTCGGCATTTTCTGAATGTTATTATTAAACTGTGATGGGTCTTTTCCATCCTTAATCCACTTACTAGGCACACGACTCTCCAGACTACTATTTACGATTTGCTTAAACTTTGCTCCTAATTCCTCTGGAACTAAGTGGAGTCAACTCACTGTCTTCGTGAGATGCTAACAACTGCTTATCTGCTCTTTCTAGAAGAAACAGTTCCCTAACCTTTATTAAATTTCATAGCCATAGTTGCTATAATGACATCATGACTGTTAATCCCTGTTTCTACATTGATGTTGTTGATAAGCCTATTGGTAGCTACCAGGTCTAAGATATTTCCATCGTTTGTTGGCTGCTGAACTAGCTGCTCAAGATAGGTTTCAGAAAACGTGTTCAACAGTACTTCGCACGAATGTCTGTGTGTACTCCCCAAAATGAATCCAAAGACAGCCCCATCTATACTATAGGTTAAGGTTGCCTCCAACTAGTATTGCATGATCTGGGTATTTATGCACAACTGACCATAGACTTTCTTTAAATGCCTCTAGAACTGTCACAGCAGAATCAGGTGGCTGGTAAAAACAGCCAACAATTAACATGGTTTCACCTATACATGTTATATGCAAAATAATAACTTTTTGTCAACAGGAATGAACACTCCCAGTCCTATGGTGTCTAATCTGTCTTTCCAATACACGTTCCATGACTCACTAAATATCTCAGAGGATATTGGGAGGATTACTGAACAAGCTAGAGCTTGACCACAAGGTATTTTCCACACACAAGTGCCTGAAACATAATGTTCTGATAGTTAAGATACACATTTGTAAGAAAATAACACAACTGGGAAATCTCTTCCACAACAAAAGAACCTGTTAATAGGGGGATACGGCTACCCCTAACAGCTATACAGACTGCACAGTAATGTAGTATGCTCTTTATGAGCTGATTAAAGCATTCTCTTGGCATTTGATCCCTTCCTCAGCCAGAGCAGTGTGGAGGTCTGGAACAGTCCTAATGGAGGCTGACAGGATGCAATTCACTTCCATACTGCATCCCAGGCATGTGTATAGAAATAAGATCAGGGGACCTCAATGGCCAGTTCGTGTGATGGATATCTTCACTCTAATGTTTTTGACGGCAAGAATGTGTGAAGTTGGATTGCAACCTTCTCACTTCTTTTACACACAGACTTACTCAGTATGCACAGCCAATCTTCTTCTCTAGATAGCCGGCTATGTCAGTCTCCAAAAACTTCTTCTCCAAAGAATGATGCAAGTTAAAGGAATATATATGACTCTCTCTCTCTCTCTCTCTCTCTCTCTCTCTCTCTCTCTCTCTCTCTCTCTACTCGTGAAATGAGTAGGTACTCTAAGAATACTTTTAGTTCACTGTCGGTGTATTTCAACTTCCATAAAGAACAAAATTATCATTTCTCACATAAACATTAGACTTCTGGTAAGCCGCCCATGTCATCTCACATTAGACACAAATTAAGATACATTTACCACATAGTTGATTCAACAACCATGGAAATCATGAATAAGTCTTGCCTCTTGCACATCTGTGTTAAAAGTTACTAAAAATCTTTTTTCAACTCAACTGTTTTTTTCATCACTGCAATAGTCAAAGTTATAAAACAGCACAGAATAACACAGAAGTTCCTTGGGGCTGCCGTGTTCTTCCATTACAACTTCCTTGGTGCAACCGACAAGTACTTGTTGGTGCCGTTCGACCACCGTATCTACAGTCTTCTCACTACACACTTTGGACATGCACACACAGACAGGCGACATGCAGTAGATAGGTTATCTCACACTTATATTTAAAATATCATGTCTTTGAGATGGTAGAAGGCCAATTGGTTCTAACATTTGTGCGGAAATTCTCGAAACACTACATCACCTTCAAGAAATTCATCCACAAGAGCAACTCCATGTGGACATCTGGCAAACAGTCTTGCTATCCTAAGCGTCTGATACACAGTCTGTCGGGAGACAGCATCTCCTGAGGCAGCTGCAAATTCTGCAGTCAACTGACTTGCAGATGTATTCCCATTTCATTGGGCAGTTACGGCCAGATCTCAGGCCTGCTGTGGAGTCATTATTCATGGTCAGCCTTCTACTGGCCTATGAAGAATATCTCCCGTGTCTCAAGGCCATTGCTAATGCCTGGAAATGACCTTCTGTGGCTCATCCAAGGATACTGAGATTTCAGTCTGCATTTGACCTGCTTCCTGGCAGCGGAATATTTTACCCTGCACAACAGAATCCAAATGGCATCTTTATGTCATTCCGCTAACAACTTTAGCAAGGGTCTACACTCTGCTCACTATAAATGGCCAAACCAGACTGAGATGTCAGTGGTCCATGCATTTTTTGTGGTTGCCTTTCAGTAATGCCACTATTCACAGTGTGGAGTACTTCTTTCCTACACAGAGTCAACAAATAGGGTTCATAGATAAGTATTTATGGTGATGTTCGGTGATTGCTCACCTTTTCTCTTCTCATTTTCATGATTATGCTTAACTTTTGAACACTAGTGTATTTTTTACATTTACTTAGACATGCATTGCATACTCTACTATCAGGCATTCACATTTCCAGATTCATCTACCAGTGAGATCACAGAAATCATAATGTCACTGAAGAATAGTAACTCTCGTGGCTATGGCTACAATGGTATTTCAACTACAGTACTAAAATCTTGTGCAGCCTTGGTAGTTACCCCCCCCCCCCCCCTTTTCCACTCCAGTCACAAAAGACTGATTTATGATGCTGTAGTAACATCTGTTTATAAAAAAGGAAATACACAAGTGACCTTTACTTATAAGTCCACTTTTCCATGTTCTCAAAAACTTTTGAGAAGTTGGCTTACGATTAGCTCAGTATGCACATCAAGACCTCTTGTGCTCTATCTATTACAGACTTTTTGAGTCATACATGCAACATGGAATTAAAACAAGTGTTATAGAGAATTACAAAGCCTCAAACCCTAGAACACTTACCCTGCAACTCCAGAAAAAATTCTGACATTGTATGAAGAGATAGTGAGCTAAAGTTCACCCTATGAATAACAATTTGTATGTAGCAGGTTAAGAGACAGTGAACTAGCATTAAATGTGAACTAGCAATAGACACAAATGTTGCACTATACCACTTATTTACAGTCAGATATAATACACAAAAGGGTATTTTTTAGACTCCAATGTTGTAAATTATTACGTATGGAGTAACATTATGTATTATAAAATAAAAATATAAACCATTATGTATTTTATATTATTATGCATGTGTTCTGTGTACAATTTGCATAGCTATACAGAAAATAACTTGCAGGACCAATAAAAATCACAAACATGGCCACAGAACACTGAATCATCTTTCTGAGAATAACTTTTTAATAACTTCTCAGTTTGGTCTCCAGAGAGGCTTTATGGAACACAACATGTCACTGAATGAATAAATGAATGTAATTATAGCCTTGTGTCATACAGCATATTTTAATTCTGAAAATATAATTAACTAAGTATTGCACATTTTCTCCACAGTCATGAAAAAGACTTTAAGGAATACCTGTTAATTAGAAAATATTACAAATGAAATTTTAACAAAATTAAGACAGATGAAAGTTGTGACTCACTTCCTGGAAAGGGGAGAGGGGGAGGTGTTAGCAGATTATTTTGTACTCTGTAACAGTTTTTATATGAGCTGCTACATTTTTTGATATGTATGCAAACTGCCAAAAGAACTGTGTGAACTTGATCCTGAAAATGGGATTATTCTCCACTGTAACAAAACAGGAGAAATGTGTATAAAAACACCTCAAGAGAACATCTCTGTAGTTCAGGAATGTCTAAGTTCGGAAAAGAAATGTATGAAAAACAGCCAAAAGTGTTCATTGTGCAAAAACAACAGCATATACGGTGAAAATGTGTGTAGGACATGCTATATTTTCAAAAAAGTAGCAGACAGGAGCAGCAGTGTGGTTGGAAATGGTGATTAAAGAATATTATGAAATTCACTGACAACTTCTATGTTGTATTGAAACATAGCTATTGTTGTTTGATAAGAACTGCATGTAGTGTAATTTGAGGAGCCTAACAATAAAATGGAGCCCATAGTACAAAAGTCAGTCTAAAACTGATCAATTTTGATGTGTTGGAAGGCATTCAGCTGTTCAAGGAATATTTTATGTTTGTTTCCTCCACAGGTCTCGATGACTGCAATCTTCAGTGTCTTAGGTCCATACATGACAATGAAATTTGTTCAAGCTGAAATACTGTCTCTAACGAATGACAAAGTGAGTAGTTTATCAGAAACCATTCTTGTTCCCTCATTGCATCCGTAATCTGTTTTAATGTTTACCTGTCAGCTGTGGTAGTGAATATGCTGTAAATAAAGAAATATTCTACATTATGTAAGGTGGGCACTGGATGCAAAAACATTCAATAACAGACAGGTCACTGAAACAGGATGTATCAGGATATTATAAGGCTGCATAAGTGTAGTGGCAAGTGAAGTGTGAGATGAGAACAGAACAAGTACAGTCTTTGTTTGAATAGGTACCACAGTGTTACAACAGTGTGTGTGTGTGTGTGTGTGTGTGTGTGTGTGTGTGTGTGTGTGTACTGCATGGTATGCCCATCATCTTATTTACATTGCTGTAAAGGACCACACACCTTCACCCACAGGACTGGCTTGGTATCAGATCATCTAATGTTTTTTGAGGTACAAGAGTCCACTTTGTCCAGAATTGGTCTCTTCATTTTACATAATGCCCCAGTATCAATCAGTTATCTTGCCTTTTTGCATTAATTTCAATTAAATCATTGTAGTTTCACCTTTAAAGTGTCATTCATATAAATAATAATTATACATGTGATCCTGTCACATACAAAACCAGATAATAATATTTGTATCCATAATTATTTCATGTTATAAAATTCATTTCTATAAATTCAAATTATTGTAATGAGTTTGCAAAAACCTCAAAACAAACATTATTCTTTTATATCAACTTACACATATCTCTGTAAATAGCTGAGTCCCAGCATTGCCCAGACATGTATTTATTCCAATTCTATTAGTCCATCTCTTCCTCCTCCCCTCTGCCCACCTCTCTGTCCATCTCCGTCTCCTCCCCCCCCCCCCCCCTCCCACACACACACTTTCTCTCCAACTCCTGCTAACCTCTGTGTGTCCATCTGCTCTACCCCACTATCTCTGTCCATCTCCTCTTCCCCTTTCAGAATCCTCCTCCTCCTCCTGTAGCATCTCTCTCCCCCCTCACCCCCCCCCCCCCATTTCTCCTTGTCCCCTTCTCTCTGTCCATTTCTTCCTCCCTTTGTCTGTGCGTCTCCTCTTTCCTTCCTCTGCCCATCTCCTCCTCTTCTCTTTACATTTCTCCCTGCCCCTCTCTCTGTCCATCTCCTCCCATACTTGTGTCCATATCCCCCTTGATCTCTCTCTGTCCCTCAGTCTCTTCCTCCCCCCTTCTCTCTCTCTCTCCATATTATCACACTCACCCCAATAGGAAGTTGCTGCTTCTTAACCGCATAGTACACTCATGTTCAGAAAAAATAGAACATCTTGAATGGCTAGAGATAGGATGTTCATATTCACAGGATATGTACATTAGTATATTCTGCAGAAATGATTAGCATTTCAGTCACCTCGGTTCAGCACGAGTCCTGTTTCCTAGTAGGCACAGAGTCTGCCATGAGCCCTGATAAATTGTTCCATGTGTGATGGCATCAATGCATACAAGGCACAAATGGCATCCTGTGATACTGCCATCCATGCTGCATTCACCTAGTTCCTAAGTTCATATGTGGTGGTTGGCACTGGGTCACAGTACTGCACCCATCGTTTCACCCTATCCTGCACAGTTTCAATTGACAGTAAGCCTGGTGATCTGGTGGGCCAGGGCAAAAGGCTGAAATACTGTGACACCAAGAAGGCATGTGTTCATGCAACATGTAGTTGCGCGTTGTCTTGCTGAAAAATGTCATTTGGAGTGATGTGCAGAAAGGGTATGGCTACGGGTAGCAGGATGTCACTCACTTAGGTCACGCTTGTCACATTGCCATGGACACACACCAATTGTGATTTGTTGTTGTACCCAATAGCACCCACACCATAAGACCTTGAGTTGCCCTGTGTGTCTTGTGCGAATGCAGCTACTGTGATGCTGCTCCTCCTGCCTGTTGTGAACCAAAATGCAGCCATCATTTTCAAGGAAACAGAACCTGGTTAGTATCTGATGCCATTTCTGTCCACAGTGATGTCATTCCATACACCATTGTGTCTAGCATGTTTCTGCACATTCATCAAAGGTAGGCAGGGAAGTGGACAATCTGCATATAACCCATGCCATAATAAATGGTGATGGACAGTCAACCCTGATAGTGTACAATGTGTTAGACAGTTCCACTGTTGCACCAGAGCTGAGGAGGGTGCAGATCCATCCTGCACTGTCATTTGGATGAGATGTCAATCTTCTCAGGGTGGTGGTCTGAGTGGTGCGACCTGACCCATCTCGTCATATTCTATTGCCTTCTGTGAACCATACTGGATACACCAATTGCACTGCCGAAACACTTTGTCCCAAAGAGCACCAGTTTCCCGCATGGATGCATCACATTCTCTCATCACAATAATGTGGCCTCTTTCAAACTCAATGACTTGATGGTACAGTTTGCACATACATAATGTGAGGCATCCTGTACATCTGCTCAAGTCACACTGATCCAATATCTTCAGTTTATAGCTACAATGGGAGCTGCAAGCACATTTTACTGGTAGGTGGCACTGCACCACAGTATCCATGTTATATCTTCAGTTTATAGCAACAATGGGAGCTGTAAGCACATTTTACTGGTAGCTGGCATTGCACCACAATATCAATGTTGACATGGAACCCATGGGCTGACATGGTTCAAATGCTAAAAATTTCTGCAGAACATGCTAGTGTACATGTCCTGTGAATATGAACATCCTATCATTAGTCATTCAAGGTGTCCTGTTTCTCTGAACATGAGTGTATTTCTTTTCTGATACTAAATAATATGTGTACCAAGTTTCATTGAAATCAGTCCAGTGGTTTAGGAGCAGATGTGGAACATACTCACATACACACATTTTTATAATATGTATGGATTTACTATATCTGAATATTAATTATACAGGATGTTGCACAAAAAATTGGCCTGGAGTACAGACTGCTCGCCAGTTACACACAAATTGTTGCACAACATGAGGAGGTACAACAACAAATAGATAAACATGTACTAATTACATAATAAAGAAACAACAAATAAGTTAATGCAAGCAACAGCTTGAAAACAATAGATGACAATTGGTGGGTGACAATGAGCCTTCTAGTACTCAAGATCACTTTTTCATGCACAACCCTGTATCTCTGAATTGCATTGTGTCTACAGTTTTAGCTGGAGTCAGAGGAGCACAAGCAGAAATGGTATGAGGACAGGATGAAATATGGTGCTGTATGATTATAGGTGCAAAAAATCACAAGCTGGAGTTCGACTGAGTTTGTGAGTACTGCTTGGTATGACCACCGTCTTGTCCACAAGGCTGTAAAGGTGCATCATGTTCATTCACAGTATTGGTTTACCATTGGAACACTGCAGTTTCTCTGAACCTGTCTGAACGAAAAACCCAGTGCCATCTGCTGGGGGCTAGACAGGTGGCAAGTATGCCATTGTGTTGGCTTCCATTATCCAGAAAGCACAAAAATTGTAAGACTTCGATGAGGATGTGATAGCTGTTACAAGCATGATGAGTGATAAAATGTAGCATTTTCAGACAAGTTTTACTTCAACCTGTCTGACGATGGTGTCTGAATATTTTTTAGAAACTATCACAATCATTATACTAGAAATAAGTAAGATTTGCATAGAGAAGTAAAATGTTTCACTTTAATCCAAAATGGAGTTCTTTATTCCAGCATACAGAACAGATGCTCTTCCTGTCAGCATCAAATCTAGTATTAATAATCTAATTAAATAAAAATACATCTAAAACAGAATCTTTTTCTATTTCTTACAGGTGTGATAAATAACAATGTGTGGGAATTATTGTGTATCACATTCTAAACAGATACCAAAATTCTGCATTTTCTGAGTGTGTGTATAAGTACCTATATGGCTCTATGCATGTAAGATAAATGTCACTGTCATTCCTGTTTAACTTTAAAATGGAACAATTTTCTGTATGGAATAAATTGTTAAAATTTAATGTACACATTTACTGTAATTACTTGATACATTTTACATCACTGTGATTTAGTTAACTTATGGCTATGTGGAACATGAAGTACTGTAGTAACTACATTAACTGATATTTTAGAAAACTTACAGTTAATAATATTTAGTCTGACCTCTCAATTTTTTGACGTCCTTCAGGCATTCTTCTTGCCACTGCCAAAGCAAGCGCCATTGCGACATCAGCTACAGCAGCATCTAAGACCTTTGGGGTAATTCCTATTTTAATTCCACGAGACTTCACTTCCTTCACATCTATGTGGTCATACCCAGCAGACATTGTTGCCACAACTTTCAGATTAGGACCTGAGGCACAAAAAAATTGTGACAACTTTTCAGTGAGTTACAAAAAAAAAAAAAACAGAACAAACAGAGGGTTAAGACTCGGTGCTAGAAATACAGTGCATTTCAGTGATTTCACGCACAGGGTATTTATAATGATGTGTGGTGTATATATTCACTGAACTTATCCTGAAATGCTATTTATTAACTGCAAAAGATTAGAAACTGAGTGGCATTAGTATTGATGATGCTAGCAGCCTATTGTTACAGAGTACAAACTGACACAATTTTCTTTCTAACTGTTTAGAAATCCCAGATTATCTACAAGAATAGTCATAACAATGGCCCATTCTTATAGTTCCAGATCATCTTCATTTCTGTTTCTCTGTCAAAAAGTACTGTTATTGGCTCTTTCATTCAACTAAAGAAACTCCTTATTTTTCTTTAAATCATTAGCAAAATGAGTAAATAAACAAATGGATTAGGTGACTTCTGTAGAGCTAAAGGATATTTACAGCACTTATTCCGACACACTCTCGTGAGACAAAATATATTGGTGTCAAAAATTAAAGCAACAAATGGAAATTTTGCAAGTTTGCATTTATCTTACAACAAAACAGTATAAACAGGTGATAGTTAAGTAGAAGAAAGTACAGAATACAGAATGTAAGAAATGGTATGTGCATAATGGTAGAGAAAACGTCCTTCATTTTTTCTGACTTAACGGGTTTGCATACACATTCCAACAACTGGTTAATGTGCTCAGTATGGGGTGTGACCACCTCTGGCAGCAATAGGGAATGTTGGGAACAATGTCATCACTCTCATGTTGAGACAATAATGCCCATTTTCCCTGTAAAGCTGCTCGCAACTCTTGGAGAGAGGTTGGTGGATGCTGACGTGATGCAACCTGTCTTTCTAGTGCATCTCAGACATGCTCTATGGGATTCAAATTGAGAGAGTGGGCAGGTCACCTCATGTGTGCAATATCTTCCATTTTCAAGAAAACACCAACCACCTGTGATCTATGAGATTGAGTATTATCATCCATCAGCATGATGTTTAGGCCCACAGCACCTTGCAACAACTGCACATGAGGTCCCTAAGAGTCTCGTCACGATACCTAACAGCAGTTAAACCTTGCTGATTCACCAATACAATTTCATGATGGGGCATTCGAGTGGTCAATGTAATCCATGCCTACACCATTAGGGATCCTTCTCGATATGGTCTCTTTCCACAAAATTTTGGTCCCAAAATCGTGTTCTACATTCGCTCTAGATGTGAATATGTTGAGAATCACTCTCCAGATCAAATCATCTGTGAAAACAATATTGGCATACTGTTCAACCATCCAGGTAGCATGTTGACGACTTCACTCTAGATTTTCTCTTCTTTGAAGACGCGTCAGAGGTACATGTACAGCAGATCTCCAAGAATAAAAGTCACTCTACCGAAGCCTTCCTTGCAATGTTTGCCTCAATATGACCTGTCCAGTGGATGATGCTGCCATGTGTCGTAAGGTGGTACAATCATGCCATTACAGCCAAACAATGGTCCTCTCTTTCTGATGTCACACATGTTGGCCCTGCCCTGGTCTTCGGGATACTGTTTTAGTCTCTAAAAACTGTCGCCATATCTGAGAAACAACAGAACAATTCACATTAAGCCACCAGGCCATATCAGTTTGCGATTGTCTTGCATCCATTCTTCCTATGGCTGTACACTGCAGAGTCTGGTAGGTGTCTTCGCTGTGCCACACTGTACTGTCTGTGACTGTGCACACAATGACTGCATGTGGGACTACCTGCAAACACTATCCCGTTTGATAGGTGCCTTGACATCATCATTGGCATGGTTGCTCATTGACCAGAATGCCATCTTCCAAGCAGAACACAATCATATGGACATCTGTTGATAATTTATGCAATTATATTATTAATTAGACACAGGATGGGGAAATAGCAGTTTGTTGCTTTGATTTTGCACACCAGTGTATTGCGAGCACTGCCTGCTGCACGACGGAATGCTGTCTAGGCATGTTGCAGACTTGTGACACAGTAGGTGAAGTATGTCAGTGGAGCAGAGACAAATGGGGAACCATTCTAGTGGTAATATGGTCTGCAAAAACAAATGGCAGAATGTTATGGCTTATCACCTGGGAACAAGCATCTCATAAATGGTGAAGCTGATCAACTACTTGCTTGCTACTGTTGTGAGCATCTATCAAAAGTGGTTGAAGAATGCTGAAACCACAAATAGGCAACAAGATGTTGGGCATCCATATCTCATCACAGTATGTGTGAATTGGAGGCTTACCTGCTGTGTGAAGTAGGACAGGCACCAATCTGTGGCAGATCTGACAACAGAGTACTATGCTAATATAGATACAAGTGTTCGACGCACACTATTCAGCATGTACAGGGCTATTACAAATGATTGAAGCGATTTCATAAATTCACTGTAGCTCCATTCATTGACATATGGTCACGACACACTACAGATACGTAGAAAAACTCAAAGTTTTGTTCGGCTGAAGCCGCACTTCAGGTTTCTGCCGCCAGAGTGCTCGAGAGCGCAGTGAGACAAAATGGCGACAGGAGCCGGGAAAGCGTATGTCGTGCTTGAAATGCACTCACATCAGTCAGTCATAACAGTGCAACGACACTTGAGGACGAAGTTCAACAAAGATCCACCAACTGCTAACTCCATTCGGTGATGGTATGCGCAGTTTAAAGCTTCTGGATGCCTCTGTAAGGGGAAATCAACGGGTCGGCCTGCAGTGAGCGAAGAAACGGTTGAACGCGTGCGGGCAAGTTTCACGCGTAGCCCACGGAAGTCGACGAATAAAGCAAGCAGGGAGCTAAACGTACCACAGCCGATGGTTTGGAAAATCTTACGGAAAAGGGTAAAGCAGAAGCCCTACCGTTTACAATTGCTACAAGCCCGCACATATCGAACATTTGTGAATGCCTAGAAAAACTTTTTGAGTTTTTGTATGTGTGTGCAAAGCATTGTGAAAATATCTCAAATAATAAAGTTGTTGTAGAACTGTGAAATTGCTTCAATCATTTGTAATAACCTCTAAGTGTTTCTGTGTTGATCCAAAAACATCATCAAGTATGTTTCTGTGGACATTTTGATCATCAAACTTGGAGTGTGAATCAATGGAAACATGTCAACTGGAGGGGCAAATTGTGTTTCTTGTTACACCAGGTTGATGATCTGTCCATATACTCCATCATACAGGAAAATGGCTGCTCAAAACGTGCACCATACCATCAATGCAGGCCAGTGAGGACAGTAGTATGCTGTGGGAAACATTTACCTAGATATCCACAGGACGTGTGATAGTATTATAAGACACCATGACAGCAATGGACTATGTGAACATTATTGCACACCACCTGCATCACTCCATGCCTGACATATTCCATGACAGTGATGACATCGTCCAGCAGCATAACTATACATGTCAGAATGCCAGAAATGTGGTACAGTGATTTGAGAACATGATAGCAAAATCAAATTGATGTCTTGGCCACCAATTTTGCCTGATCTGAACCCAATGTAATGCATTTGGGAAGCTGTTGAGATGCACATGTACACCAACTCCTGGTGGCCTGCCTTGCTTGTCGACTCCCCCACTGATTGCTGCCTGACCACCAAGGCACTCGAAGCTTTGTACTTTGCCACCTCCATGGATATATGTCACTAGAATCCAGTTGCCTTAGCTTGTTCTGGGGCACAAACTGAAGACTTCAAGTCCTGCACCACTGGGGCCTGATGCATCCTGCTGTAACAGTCCAACTTCTCGTATGGAGTTCAGAGCAGTTGATGGCCCTGCCATCTTCTCTGTGCCAACAACAGATTCCCGTCTAGCCCAGAGCCTGAAGTAACCTGGTTACTCGAGACATCCGATGACGCAGCAGCAGCAGCAGCAGCAGCAGCAGCGGCGGCACTCAGTGTGTGCTACTACTGGCAAGGCCAGTGCACAGAGGTCAACACACTGGGAAACAACAAAGCAGCGTATCTGCTGTACTCGCCAGGAATCACTGCTAATAGCACAAAAACTGAATGAATGTAAATAATAAACAATAAAGGGCGTATGTATCCACAGGCTGCTTTCTTCTACTGCATCCTCATCCATTTCCAGTAGAGAATCACTCACTCAAACCATGCCACTCTGACACATATTACGGTATTTTTAACAATTAATATTACAATATGTAAGTTATCATTAAAAATAAGTTAATTTAAGTGCCTCCAATAATAGAGCCCCTGATGCTATAACTTGTAACATTTTCATTTACTACCAGTTGATAATATGAAAAAAAAAAATTTAATGTTGCTCTTTTTCACATACTCCTTTTCAAAAAAATTTGCAAGTCTTAAGTTGAACATGATAGCAGTGAATGGTACAAATATCTCATCATAATCTTTAACTTTCATCATCAAGGAAAGCAACATTGGACTGGGAATAGTACTATGTGAAATTTATTTGGGATAATATATTTACAAATGTATTTGTTCAAATACAGACTCTTTACAGCAATACACCACCACTCTCAACTTGGCCTTCATTGGACATAACTATCCCACCAGCCAAGTTCAAAGACAGATTTCTACATCTACATCTACATCTACATCTACATTTATACTCCGCAAGCCACCCAACGGTGTGTGGCGGAGGGCACTTTACGTGCCACTGTCATTACCTCCCTTTCCTGTTCCAGTCGCGTATGGTTCGCGGGAAGAACGACTGTCTGAAAGCCTCCGTGCGTGCTCTAATCTCTCTAATTTTACATTCGTGATCTCCTCGGGAGGTATAAGTAGGGGGAAGCAATATATTCGATACCTCATCCAGAAATGCACCCTCTCGAAACCTGGCGAGCAAGCTACACCGCGATGCAGAACGCCTCTCTTGCAGAGTCTGGCACTTGAGTTTGTTAAACATCTCCGTAACACTATCACGGTTACCAAATAACCCTGTGACGAAACGTGCTGCTCTTCTTTGGATCTTCTCTATCTCCTCCGTCAACCTGATCTGGTACGGATCCCACACTGATGAGCAATACTCAAGTATAGGTTGAACGAGTGTTTTGTAAGCCACCTCCTTTGTTGATGGACTACAGACTACATTTTCTAAGGACTCTCCCAATGAATCTCAACCTGGTACCCGCCTTACCAACAATTAATTTTATATGATCGTTCCACTTCAAATCGTTCCGCACGCATACTCTCAGATATTTTACAGAAGTAACTGCTACCAGTGTTTGTTCTGCTTTCATATAATCATACAATAAAGGATCCTTCTTTCTATGTATTCGCAATACATTACATTTGTCTATGTTAAGGGTCAGTTGCCACTCCCTGCACCAAGTGCCTATCCGCTGCAGATCTTCCTGCATTTCGCTACAATTTTCTAATGCTGCAACTTCTCTGTATACTACAGCATCATCCGCGAAAAGCCGCATGGGACTTCCGACACTATCTACTAGGTCATTTATATATATTGTGAAAAGCAATGGTCCCGTAACACTCCCCTGTGGCATGCCAGAGGTTACTTTAACGTCTGTAGACGTCTCTCCATTGATAACAGACCATTGTATCCAGTTCTGGTACTGCTTATCCCTCCAAAAAAAAAAAAAAAAAAAAAAAAAAAAACTTAGGAATACGCCTCTTGAAACTCAGTACTGTCCTGGTATCGAATGTATTAATCAGCTACTTTGATAAAGCTATGGTTTTCTAAAACCATGCCCTGAAATGAGGTCCATTCTGTCTCACATTTTCCCCACCACATTTAGAGTGCTTTTCATCCCCACTCCCAAACCGCAATCTCCCGCAATATCCTGTTCAGACTCTATGCTCTTTCTGCTCCCATTTCTCTATCCTATGGCCCCTATCCCTGTGACCATTCCCTACCGTAAGACTTGCCCTAGGCACCCTCATACCACCATCTAAACCAGCCCTGTAACTGGCAAAATATATGCAATCAAAGGGATAGCCACATGTGAAATGACACATCATGTACCAGAAGTTACGTAGACACCGTTCACCCTTCTACATTGGTATGACTACTACCAAGTTTTCAGTTAGGATGAATGGGAATAGACAGAAGGTACATACTCACAACACACAATATACCATTGCAGAACATGCTCTACAACATAAAGTCATGAACTTAGTGTCTATTTCTTGACACTGCCATCTGGATTCTCCCCCTAACAGCAGTTTCTCAGAACTATGCAGATGGGAAATGGTCTTACAACATTTCCTCGGTTCTTGTCACTTGCCTGGCCTTAATTTATGTTAATTTCTTCAGTATCATCATTTCTCCTTGGTAACTATTCCTTTCTTCACCCCCTTTTAGTTTTCTATGTCTCTTACTTTTTGACCTGTCTCACCTCTGCCACATATAATTCACTTAGCTTTCTGTTCTTACTAACTCTTGCACAATGTTTTGTCATTAATCTCTGTCTTGCTTATTACCCCATCTTTCACCTTTATAGCTTCAGGTTTTCAAATCTCATCTTGATGGAGTCCACAACAATCTTTCCTTCTGATCCCATCTGGTAAGTCTCCTCTGACCCGGGATTCTTGGTGACTTTTCCATAACTTTCCCCATTTTCTAAAGCTCACCAGTCCTTTTCCTTCATCCCTCTTCTTTCCCCTTCAACCCTTCTGTCAGAAGAAAAAGCTACTGGCTCCAAAAACTTGCACCTTTCCTTTACTTTTAAAAGTGTTTCCTCCTGCCACCACTTGTCGAGTATATTTTTTATCCATCGAATTGTATTATACAACAATTACAGTTCTATATATTATTATTAACATGATTAAGAAAATAGACTTATAACAACATTTACAACTATATGAGACTCCAGATGCAGAGTTTAGCTTTACAAAATATATTGACATTCTTGACATAAACATAATATCAGCAGAAATACATTCCCAGTATGAAAATTAAAAAAAAAAAATGTTTTTCTAAAATAATTCAGTGAGAATAATTCTACTTAACATTTTAATTACACAATTACTTTTAGAACGAAATTTTCACAGAATATGGATCAAATGCTGCACAGTTTATTATGTTTAATATAAATTTCTAAGCTGGTCTCAGCTTATCATGTTATGCTATCAAACATATGAAAGTGTAGTTTTATATAAAATAAAGATATCATGCCACCCAAAGGATGTTTTTTAAATATAAAGACAGCTGTGTGCTATTAAAATTAAAAATGGAAAAGTTAACAGTAATTACAAAACATTTGGCCTATTTGCTATCTATGGACTGAGTTGTATCTCATTTCTGGTATTGGTCACTTCCTCATTTTATACAAAATATGCTGTTCCAATTCATACTGATGATCAGTCAACTGAAGTTTTTTTTTCCGTATGAAAGAACAGTTTTGCCATTTAAAAAAATTGAGTTGTTTTCCTTCGAAGTCTGATTAATACTTTTTGTAACATCACATATATATTTATGAAATGAAATACTTGTATACCATTGATGTATATCAGCTGTGTACATCATTTTGTCAATCGGCAAATCCTGGTCTGTTATATTACATTACCAAGGACTTGTTGAACACATGCAATGCAGAAACTCTTCTGTATTGCACTCAAATGATGGACAAACATTATTAAGCAAGTGGTCATAATGTTTTGGACCATTGGTGTATATAATGGAATCATCTTGTCAGTAAAATGAATCATAACCCCTCTAATATGCCTTTAAGTAGCAAAATTAAGCTACAAATTCAAGAAGTTACATGTTTTGTTCTGCATTACAGCATTAAGTTAATATGCCTTTATTAATGTATAATAATTTCAAATACACAATTAAACTGAAGACTGTTTATTTGAATGGTAATATTAACAATGCTCTAGGTGTATTTTCTATGAACACATGCTATCAGAGACCAATAATTCACGTTAATCTGTTAGTTATAATAGAGGGAAACATTCCACGTAGGAAATATACATCTAAAAACAAAGATGATGTGACTTACCAAATGAAAGTGCTGGCAGGTCAACAGACACACAAACAACCACAAACATACACACAAAATTCAAGCTTTCGCAACAATCTGTTGCCTCATCAGGAAAGAGGGAAGGAGAGGGAAAGACGAAAGGAAGTGGGTTTTAAGGGAGAGGGTAAGGAGTCATTCCAATCCCGGGAGCGGAAAGACTTACCATAGGGGGAAAAAAGGACGGGTATACACTCGCACACACACACATATCCATCCACACATATACAGACACAAGCAGACATATTTAAAGACAAAGAGTTTGGGCAGAGATGTCAGTCGAGGCAGAAGTGCAGAGGCAAAGATGTTGTTGAATGACAGGTGAGGTATGAGTGGCGGCAACTTGAAATTAGTGGAGATTGAGGCCTGGTGGATAATGGGAAGAGAGGATATATTGAAGAGCAAGTTCCCATCTCCGGAGTTCGGATAGGTTGGTGTTAGTGGGAAGTATCCAGATAACCCGGACGGTGTAACACTGTGCCAAGATGTGCTGGCCGTGCACCAAGGCATGTTTAGCCACAGGGTGATCCTCATTACCAACAAACACTGTCTGCCTGTCTCCATTCATGCGAATGGACAGTTTGTTGCTGGTCATTCCCACATAGAATGCGTCACAGTGTAGGCAGGTCAGTTGGTAGATCACGTGGGTGCTTTCACACGTGGCTCTGCCTTTGATCGTGTACACCTTCCGGGTTACAGGACTGGAGTAGGTGGTGGTGGGAGGGTGCATGGGACAGGTTTTACACCGGGGGCGGTTACAAGGGTAGGAGCCAGAGGGTAGGGAAGGTGGTTTCGGGATTTCATAGGGATGAACTAAGAGGTTACGAAGGTTAGGTGGACGGCGGAAAGACACTCTTGGTGGATTGGGGAGGATTTCATGAAGGATGGATCTCATTTCAGGGCAGGATTTTAGGAAGTCATATCCCTGCTGGAGAGCCACATTCAGAGTCTGATCCAGTCCCGGAAAGATCAGACTCTGAATGTGGCTCTCCAGCAGGGATACGACTTCCTCAAATCCTGCCCTGAAATGAGATCCATCCTTCATGAAATCCTCCCCACTCCACCAAGAGTGTCTTTCCGCCGTCCACCTAACCTTCGTAACCTCTTAGTTCATCCCTATGAAATCCCCAAACCACCTTCCCTACCCTCTGGCTCCTACCCTTGTAACTGCCCCCGGTGTAAAACCTGTCCCATGCACCCTCCCACCACCATCTACTCCAGTCCTGTAACCCGGAAGGTGTACACGATCAAAGGCAGAGCCACGTGTGAAAGCACCCACGTGATCTACCAACTGACCTGCCTACACTGTGAAGCATTCTATGTGGGAATGACCAGCAACAAACTGTCCATTCGCATGAATGAAGACAGGCAGACAGTGTTTGTTGGTAATGAGGATCACCCTGTGGCTAAACATGCCTTGGTGCACGGCCAGCACATCTTGGCACAGTGTTACACCGTCCGGGTTATCTGGATACTTCCCACTAACACCAACCTATCCGAACTCCGGAGATGGGAACTTGCTCTTCAACATATCCTCTCTTCCCGTTATCCACCAGGCCTCAATCTCCACTAATTTCAAGTTGCCGCCACTCATACCTCACCTGTCATTCAACAACATCTTTGCCTCTGCACTTCTGCCTCGACTGACATCTCTGCCCAAACTCTTTGTCTTTAAATATGTCTGCTTGTGTCTGTATATGTGTGGATGGATATGTGTGTGTGTGCGAGTGTATACCCGTCCTTTTTTCCCCCTAAGGTAAGTCTTTCCGCTCCCGGGATTGGAATGACTCCTTACCCTCTCCCTTAAAACCCACTTCCTTTCGTCTTTCCCTCTCCTTCCCTCTTTCCTGATGAGGCAACAGATTGTTGCGAAAGCTTGAATTTTGTGTGTATGTTTGTGGTTGTTTGTGTGTCTGTTGACCTGTCAGCACTTTCATTTGGTAAGTCACATCATCTTTGTTTTTAGATATATAAGCTGTTAGTTACATTTTTTAAAGTTTTGTTGTCTTAAGAAACATGAAATATTAAAAATAAGTTAAAAATTTGCCCTTCCAGTATCCAACTGTTTACATTATATAATACTCTCAGTAACTACATAAATAATTAACTTTTGCCTCCAACCACCCAAGCCCATATGATAAAGTACGTATACAGTATCTGAATTGGGTAATGAGGAAAATAGCTTTTATGTACGTAACACCACATTTATTTTCAACCATTTAAAACCAGAAAAGGATGTTAAATGTATAGAATAATGTCATATGAATTATCATTCATGTAAGTATTTGCTTCATGTAGAAGCAGGCTAATGCAGCTATTTTTAATCATTCATATATTATCATATTTATCCATTTAACATCAGCAGAAACTTAAAATGGACATAAAGATTAACTTTGGTAATTACCTGCTTTATCAAGGAGTTCCTTGTCAATTTTCACTTTGGAAAACCAAAACAAAGCATCTACGCCTTCTATTTTACTCAGTAGTTGTTCTCTACTAGGGTTTCGCACGCCAGGGCAGAAAATGGTATCACATCTGAAATGGAAAAAAAAAATAATAGCAGTAGCTGTAATAAAAGAAAACAAACACAGAAAATGTCGAGACACTATGTGTGACTGAACTACAAGAAGAGCAAAAGGGAAGAGAAGGAATCTGGAACACAAATGAATCTGGAACACAAATGGAGCAAATGGGATGGAAATTTATTATATATATATTTTAAGAGAGAGGGTAAGGAGTCATTCCAATCCCGGGAGCGGAAAGACTTACCTTAGGGGGAAAAAAGGATGGGTATACACTCGCACACACACACATATCCATCCACACATATACAGACACACACATGTATATATATATATACACACACACACACACGTCCTTTTTTCCCCCTAAGGTAAGTCTTTCCGCTCCTGGGATTGGAATGACTCCTTACCCTCTCTCTTAAAACCCAAATCCTTTCGTCTTTCCCTCTCCTTCCCTCTTTCCTCACAAAGCAACCGTTGGTTGCGAAAGCTTGAAATTTTGTGTGTGTGTTTGTGTGTTTTTTTATTGTGTCTATCTACCAGCACTTTCCCGTTTGGCAAGTCATGGAATCTTTGTTTTTAATATATTTTTCCCATGTGGAATGTTTCTTTCTATTTTGAAAAAAAAAACTAGAAGGTAAAGAAACTACTGGCAGCTGAAATAATTATGGTAAAACTATGCAAAATGAGGAGAGAGAGATAACTGTAGCAATCAATGAAAATAAATATTGAAATTTTGTTCAACACTTTTATACTTATATCATGACAATACGTATAATTTTCTGATCACACCTTTGTGCTTGTCCTGCTGGCTATTGTGTATGCATGGACCTATGTCCAGGGGAAAGAAGCTTCTTTCTGGCCAGTCTTCCCTTAATCCTGTTAAGTGGGTGGTGGTCTGAGCCGACTACGCTGTTTTCAAGAGTTTGTGTCTTTCCACTATTTCTTATAAATAAACTTGAAAAACCCTGGCTGAAAGCAACTCTTGGCAAAAGAGCTCTAGCAGTGCAAGCAGGAAATTGCCAATTGAAATTCTTGCATGTAGCTCCTGGAGGTGTTTGGCAGAAATGCCTGAATGTAAACTAATTTCTTGAGTGGCATGGAGAATATGAAATGGGCAGTCAGCCATGGGCATTCACAAGGGTAGAACAGGAGTCGTGAGCCGTGTGGGGTGAAGTTGAGGTTTTAAAAGAGTTACTTGCATGAAGTCAAGAGTGAGTGATCCTCAAGTGATCAATAAAGTTGTTATTCTGTTTCAGAAAACTGAAAGAGTTGGCAGCTACCTTGCAGGGGTCAGATGGGGCAAAGAGATTCATACTCAAGCAAGCACCCAAGTGCCTATAAAGTTAAAATATTGTAACACAGTGAAAGAATTTCTCAGTGTCCTAGTCATGGATAAGGACTACTTTCTTCAATGGAGACAACAGAACTGTATATACATATAAACATAATTAGCATACTGTAGTAATTGAATCGCTATAGGAAATCTAGTTTGTTGTCTGTGGTATGAACATTAAACAGTCCCTGTGAGGAACCAATAGCCAATAGTGCCATTCCTTGGCTCTACTGCTTTATTATGCAGATGCCACAGGGTAGTCCTAACTAAAAATTTTCTTATACAATAAACGAAACCACAAAGCTGTCATACTTTGTAAGATATCAGACTAGTTTACAACCCAATTCTTATTTTTAATGTACAACGAGATACAGAAGTTGCTTGTAGAGAATGTTGTGTAATAACTGCTAACTTCACTTATTCATAATTTGAATCTTCTACCAGTTGCCAAATGTAATTAGCCTTAAACAACACAGTGATTTGTGTCAAGTTGTTGTTATTCTATAAAATATTGCTTTTGTAGAACATTTTGGGAGATACCATGATAGCTTTAACTTAACTGAAAACTATGTATAGTCTGTTCATGAAAAATCTATCTGTAATAACTTGTTCTGTATGTTCAAGATTTAGTGAGAATGTTAGTATCAAAAATACATCTGGTGTGGTTGTTTGTGTAAAATATTTCATTATTTTTTGTACTGAGAACGTATATTTACTGAAATTCTGTTTATGTAAAACATGTTACTACATTTTGTACAGCTAAATCTGTGCTTGGACTTTTGAAGATTCACAACTTATAATTAAAAGTTTCATTTTGGATGCATTTTGACAATGCTTTGTTAAGTATCTCTGCCAGTGGACATCCTAATGAAGGCAAATGAACTGGCATGAGTACAGCGGAATAGTTCAGGAACTTGCCATGGAGGGCATATGTGCCCTGTTTTGTGGGCTGACTGCTGACATCAGTGTTTACTCGTGAGCTGCAGTAAGCAGAACAAGCCAGTGCTCCTGTGGAATTAGAGTGCAGCAGGTCTAGCCTAGTGGTCCTGCTAAGAGTTGTCATGTGCTACTTTTACGCACCCACGTGCTGAGTCATTGTCATGCACGCATCTCCATGGGTATAGGCACTTCACTTCCTGTGGTTCAATTCACACATTGAGTTTTTGTTTTCTGGTTGTGACCGAGTCACCTTCAGTCAGAAGCACCGTACCAACCCTGTTGAGTAGTGGTGTTGTCATGGTTTCTGGAGATACTTAACTTTGCAAATTAGTAATCATTGTAACTTATTTATGGCATGGCAGTGATGCTCACCAAGTAAGTGTGTAATAAGTATTGGTTTGGTTGAAGTTGGAGATATGTAAAAGCTAGTTTTGAACTCCTCAGTGGAGTAGTTGCAGTTTAAAAGTATTAAAAAACAAAGAGTGTATACAGTTATATTTTTACGTGGTATTACTGGATACAATAAATGGAGGGTCTATTGTAAATAGTGTTTGGTTTATTAAATACCCAATACAAACGCTGGGCCTCATTATTTGGCAACCAAAGGTACGTATTTCAAAATTTATTTTATTTTATTTTATTATTCAATGTTCTTGTCTCTTGGTAATGTTCATTGGCAATTTGTTCTAATCACATCACCTACAGTTTTCAAAGACAATTTACATTAATTATTATATTTCTTTCATAAATTACTGAATGGGGGCTTTTAGTCAGGATACCCCTAGTAAGTTTAACAACTTGACACTAAAACCTTATCTGAAATTTTGCAGTACCTTTGGATGGAAATATGAAAATTAAAATTGTGATGGTATTGATGAAAGTTTCATGAAGATGTAATTGAATGTAAAAACTGGACATGGATTTGGAACCAAAGAAAGTGGCACTACTTTCAGACCAAACTTGGAGGTCAGACCTTGAAAGAGACAGTTACGAACTTTTATTTTATTTATGAGTGGTGAAAAAACACAGCATGTTTTTATGATTTCTATCCACTAGTAAACTTAAAAATCTAAAAAATGGATAGCAAACTGGGACTAAGAACAGTGGAAAAAGACAACAGTGGTTTAATTGAAAAGAAAATGGACATATTGTTGTGGAGATGATAAAATGGACAGACTATCTAGATAATAAAATTGAGGAAGTGCAAAATAAAGTATCAGAATCGAACAAAAAGTTACAAGATGATTTGTGTAGTACACCAGGTAATAAAATTGACAAAATACGTAATAACACAGATGCATAATGTATTGGGTAAACAAGTTACAGAATCATTCTGAGAAGTAAAAGGTGGTCTATGTAATAACTTAACAGAAAACAGTTTTCGCTGAGGTCAAATCAAATACACTCCTGGAAATGGAAAAAAGAACACACTGACACCGGTGTGTCAGACCCACCATACTTGCTCCGGACACTGCGAGAGGGCTGTACAAGCAATGATCACACGCACGGCACAGCGGACACACCAGGAACGGCGGTATTGGCCGTCGAATGGCGCTAGCTGCGCAGCATTTGTGCACCGCCGCCGTCAGTGTCAGCCAGTTTGCCGTGGCATACGGAGCTCCATTGCAGTCTTTAACACTGGTAGCATGCCGCGACAGCGTGGACGTGAACCGTATGTGCAGTTGACGGACTTTGAGCGAGGGCGTATAGTGGGCATGCGGGAGGCCGGGTGGATGTACCGCCGAATTGCTCAACACGTGGGGCGTGAGGTCTCCACAGTACATCGATGTTGTCGCCAGTGGTCGGCGGAAGGTGCACGTGCCCGTCGACCTGGGACCGGACCGCAGCGACGCACGGATGCACGCCAAGACCGTAGGATCCTACGCAGTGCCGTAGGGGACCGCACCGCCACTTCCCAGCAAATTAGGGACACTGTTGCTCCTGGGGTATCGGCGAGGACCATTCGCAACCGTCTCCATGAAGTTGGGCTACGGTCCCGCACACCGTTAGGCCGTCTTCCGCTCACGCCCCAACATCGTGCAGCCCGCCTCCAGTGGTGTCGCGACAGGCGTGAATGGAGGGACGAATGGAGACGTGTCGTCTTCAGCGATGAGAGTCGCTTCTGCCTTGGTGCCAATGATGGTCGTATGCGTGTTTGGCGCCGTGCAGGTGAGCGCCACAATCAGGACTGCATACGACCGAGGCACACAGGGCCAACACCCGGGATCATGGTGTGGGGAGCGATCTCCTACACTGGTCGTACACCACTGGTGATCGTCGAGGGGACACTGAATAGTGCATGGTACATCCAAACCGTCATCGAACCCATCGTTCTACCATTCCTAGACCGGCAAGGGAACTTGCTGTTCCAACAGGACAATGCACGTCCGCATGTATCCCGTGCCACCCAACATGCTCTAGAAGGTGTAAGTCAACTACCCTGGCCAGCAAGATCTCCGGATCTGTCCCCCATTGAGCATGTTTGGGACTGGATGAAGCATCGTCTCACGCGGTCTGCACGTGCAGCACGATCGCTGGTCCAACTGAGGCGCCAGGTGGAAATGGCATGGCAAGCCGTTCCACAGGACTACATCCAGCATCTCTATGATCGTCTCCATGGGAGAATAGCAGCCTGCATTGCTGCGAAAGGTGGATATACACTGTACTAGTGCCGACATTGTGCATGCTCTGTTGCCTGTGTTTATGTGCCTGTGGTTCTGTCAGTGTGATCATGTGATGTATCTGACCCCAGGAATGTGTCAATAAAGTAACCCCTTCCTGGGACAATGAATTCACGGTGTTCTTATTTCAATTTCCAGGAGTAGATATGTGAATTGTTAGTTATCATCGAATCAGCGGTGAGCAAGTGAATTATGACTGACAAGGTGAACAAAGTGTTGTAGTGACTGCCAAAAATGCTAATGTACTTCATGTAATTAATAATGATGATAACATAACTACTGCAAGTAATGACTGTACATAAGTTGATATTTTGAGTGAAAGAGTTGATATTAATTACCATATAAAATGTTTTATGGCACCAAAGACATGTCTAAGTCTGGAAAATGGACGAACTTCCAACAGTAAGTGATGTTAAATTTGCACAGATTAAGTTGGAAATCTGTAAAAATAACACATACTGGTAAATCAGGGCTAAGACAATCACAGAAGGTGGATATGCTAGTCATTGAGAGTTACAATGTTAGGTGCTTAATGAAGACCCTCAGGGAAATAGCAGCAAGGCAGGAAAGAAAGCCAATGTGCACATAGACAATAATCAGTAGATGTGATGTGCATGGACACACAAACAAATGCTTACACTTTCAGAAAAACTGAACAGCTTATTCAAGAGAAAGAGCTTCACAAACTGAGCAAGACAATAATGCATTGGCCCATCTCTGGCCCTTATACAAGCCATTACACAGCTTGTTATTGACTGACAGAGTTGTTGGATGTCCTCCTGTGGGATACCATGCCAAATTCTGTCCAACTGGCACATTACATTGTCAAAATTCTGAGCTAGTTCGAGGGCACTGCCCACAATGTTCCAAACGTCCTCAGTTGGGGAGAGATCCGGAGACCTTGCTACCCAAGGCAGGGTTTGACAAGCAGTAGAGACTGTTGCTATGTGTAGGTGGGCACTGTCTCCCTGAAATGCAAGCCCATGATGACTTGCCATGAAGGGCAACAAAATGGGGTGTAGGATGGATTAGGGTGTACACATTTTGTGTGGATGCAGGAAGAGTTAGTCACAGGTGATACAGTTCACGCAGTTCCAGTAGAGCTCCAGTCTACTAGCAGAGCAGATACCAGCAGCTGCAGGAGCAGCTCATTGCCGGCTGTACAGTTTGTATACATCATTTAGTTTGGTGGCATCCTAACTTACTTCTGACCAGCTTAGTTTTTACTAATTCACTCTTAAACTTTTTGCATAAATTTTATTGCATGAGGCAACATTTGGGTAGCTTCCTGCCGCCAGAAGTGGTACGTCATGTGAATCTGTTTAAATCTTTTGTTAGTACACAGTGTATAGTTCAGATGAGTGCT
This sequence comes from Schistocerca piceifrons, assembly GCF_021461385.2. Taxonomy (NCBI): domain Eukaryota; kingdom Metazoa; phylum Arthropoda; class Insecta; order Orthoptera; family Acrididae; genus Schistocerca; species Schistocerca piceifrons. The sequence continues at coordinate 572,950,291 of NC_060139.1, read as the reverse complement.
TTAGAGTTTGCATACTTATTTCCTGCAGTAACTTTTATGTAAAAAAGAAAGTTTCTAGTAAATACTAACCGTTGATACATCCATTTTCAATAGAGAAATTTATTTCTGTTTTCACTTATTATCCTCATTTATATTTTGTGTACATGCCAATCACAGCAATGCCACTGTCAGGTAATTTTCTCTTTTGCATTGGTCTGTTTGTAATTTCTCATTACTCCTGACTGCTTTGTTTGTATTTTTTAAGATCTTATTCAGTTTTTTATACAGTACACATGGATAGGGACTGTTTCTGCTGGAGAATTGGCTGCTGTCCATGAACATCTGGAAGCTGCATTGGTTATGGTCAACAGGCTTCTGGCTACTGCTCAAAGCTTCAGTGACATTTGGATGCCAGTGATGAGACTGTTCCACTTTTTATGCCATTGAAATCCCTCGATGATCTGGTTGTCACTGTGTCTTCTGATATGCAATGCCTGCCCCTTCATATTCAATCGAGAGTGAGTAGCAGTCAGTGATGGGTTTGCACATCACTGGGTGAAAGGTGAAAGAGAGAATGTGGCACATGGTTGGCTCCTTACATTTTAGCAGCAGGTACAAGGTGCTACCAAGTGCCGATGATACTTTCGAACCAATGTGCAATGCCTCTCTTGTTGGGCCAGTGGCCGATTTTCCTGCCCAGTCCAGACAAGTGCAGAAGGTGGATATGCTAGTCATTGAGAGTTACAATGTTAGGTGCTTAATGAAGACCCTCGGGGAAATAGCAGCAGGGCAGGAAAGAAAGCCAATGTGCACTCAATGTGTCTGCCAGTGGGTCTTGTCCAAAATGTGAAGGAAGCCCTGCCAACAACTATCAAGTGGACTGTGTGCAACTGCAAATAGTGGCACCTGTTGGCACAAATGATGCCTGCAGCTTGGGTTCTGAGGCCACCCTCAGTTCATTTCAGCAGATGGCTGATTTGGTCAAGGCAACTAGCATCACACACATGGTGCAGGCTAAGCTCAGTATTTGTGCCATCATACCCAGGCCAGGGTCCATTGCATTCCTCTGGTTTGGAGCAGAGTGGAAGGTGTAAACTAGAGGCTCAGATGATTCTGCAATAGTATCAGATGCACGTTCCTCAGCCTCTGCTTTTGGACGGAGAATTGTACGTCAGGCACGCACTACAAACAGGAAGTGGCTACTAGGATAGTAGAGTATGTGTGGCATGCACACGGGGTTTATTTTGGTTAGAGGAGCATCCCCCCCCGCCCCCCACCTCCTCCCACTCTGTGATCATAGACAAATTACCTGCCAAAATCAAAGATACATCAGCCACAATGTCCTCAGATAATGCTCATCCTCACAGATACGATATAGAAAAGATTAATATGATAGTATATTCTGAGGTTTTCCCGGCATACTGAAATCTTGAAAATTTCTCAGGTATTCAGCAGGGTAGCGTCGTCCGAAAGGCACGATATTTCGGCAAGCAGACTTCTTGCCATCTTCAGGCATTCTTGGTGTCTGCTTGATCTCTGATGGATGCCGACTTTATATAGTCTCCACCCCTCTCCCGCAGCCTCCATCTTGGTGCTTCTGAGTGGTCTGCGGCTGATGGTGGGGGAAGCGCGGCGCCCCGCGGCAGATCACGGCCGCAGTCCTTCCGCGTCTACAGCTGCTTGCAGAACTCTGCCATCTTGGTTACATTGCTTCTTCTTCTTCTTCTTCTTCTTCTTCAGGTGTCCTGACAGGAGTGGATTTCCGTGTAGACTGCTGTTGTGTTTTAATCATACTCCAAGCTGGATCCCAGGCTTTGCTTAACTGGAAACCGCTGTATTTATTTATTAGTTCGTCATGCAGCCAGATCTCCACTGCCTCTCTGAGGAGACAATCCCAGAAGGTGTTCAATTGCTGTAACACCTTTGTGCCATTGTAGTTCATGTCATGTCCATGTGAGATGCAGTGCTCTGCCACGGCGGACTTGGTCGGCTGTGCGTTGTCTTTGTGGCATTTATGTTCACTACATCTCTCCTGTACTGTCCAGATGGTCTGGCCTATATACATTTTCCTGTACTGGCAAGGGATGCTGTAAACTCTCGGTTTCCAGAGTCCTAAGATGGAGTAGCGATGGATGGGCTGTCCGCTATCACCAGTAGTGGCCAGTATGTTTATGGAGGTTTTTGAAGAAGCAGCTCTCGAGTTGGCAGCCTATAAGCCCTCTTGCTTTATTCTATATGTAGACAATCCATTCGTAATCTGGCCGCATGGATGACACCACATCCAAGACTTTCTACAGCATCTGAACTCGCTGCACCAGAATATCAAGTTCACAATGGATTTCTGGATGTGCTCATCAAGCGAAGATCAGATGGCACACTAGGACACAGCGTCTACCGTAAGTCAACACATACAGATTTGTACCTGCATGCCTACCGCTGTCATGCTCCTTCACAGCGAGAGGGTGTTCTAAGCACACTGAAGCACAGAGCATGCGAAATCTCGGACTGTGACTGCCTAGTGGCTGAATTGCAGCACTTGCAGCCTGTGTTCCGCATGAACGGTTACAACAACTGGCAGATAAAACACGCCCTAAGACCGAAGAAGCTGAGGCCACAGCCTTCCAAGGACGAAGACAAACCAGTTACAACAGCGATCATACCATATGCTGGGAACACATCGGCAAAGATCAGCAGAATACTCAGAAAATATAATGTAAAGTGTGTGTTTCACCCCCAATCCAAAACAAAAACATTATTAGGATCAGTAAAGGACGACTTAGGACTCTGGAAATCAGGAGTTTACAGCATCCCTTGCCAGTGCGAGAAAATGTATATAGGTCAGAAATCAGGATGGTACAGGAGAGATGTAGTGAACGTAAACGCCACACAGACAATGCACAGCCGACCAAGTCCGCTGTGGCAGAGCACAGCATCCCACATTGCATCTAACATTGTGAAGCAGACAGTTATACTACTGAAAGATGCCACTGCTGGCAGGGAAGACGTCAAGCATGAAGGGATGTAGGTGGCCTGCAAAAATTTTCAATTACTGCCACAGGTCCCATGGATGCCCAGGTGACTGTACCCCATAGAATAAAGCTGCCCTCAGCTGGCCTGCATCTATGGCACAGAGCATGTTTCAAACAGCTATTCACCTTGGTGATGGTATATTTGGACACAACCATTGACGTGACATAACAAGAAACATGATTTATCTGATTGTGTGATACTCTTCATTTGATCTACAAGCCAATCTCAATGATCCTGAAGATGATAATGACTGGTTTGTGGGGCGCTCAACTGCATGGTCATCGTGCCTGTACACATTCCCAATCTGAACACAGTCCAATCTCGCAACTTTTCATGAATGATGATGGAATGATGAGGACAACACAAACACCCAGTCCCCTGGCAGAGAAAATCCCTAATCTGGTGAGGAATCGAACCCAGGACCCCATGATCCAGAGGTAGCAATGCTAGCCACTAGACCACGAGCTGCAGACACAATGATCCTGTGCCCACTCATATTGTAACTCCTGATATCCTGATTCAACATGCAAACACAAAGGAGTCATCTGCTCCTTGTTCAATAATGTGGGCTGAACAATGTGCTCTGAAACACTTCTGCCTGCATCAGAAATGCACTCTGTCATATAGCTACCTACCCTGCTTTACAGTGTGGGCGAGTCTCTGACCTCCATGTTCTTTGATGAGATGTGCACAACTAACACCTTGTTGCCTATTCAGGGTTTCACAATCTTTCCACCAATTTCCATAGATGGAGATCCTTGTTCCCAGGGACCAGGCCATAACAATCCAACTTTTGTCCCACTCACTTTTGTCTGGAGATTTCCCCATTTGCAGCCAATATTGTCACTAGATGATTCCCTCTGCCTCCGCTCCACTTTTATACTTTCCTTACTGCGGCATGTGGCGGCAGCATTCAGTCTCATGGTGGTCAGTGGTCATAATGTTTTGGCCACAGTATACCCCGAGTCCCAAAATGACATCACCTCCCCATCAACGTACAACTTAATCACAATAGTAGTCTACCATTTATCTGTGGACAAAGAAAACCTGACACAGATTCTAACACTACATTCAGTTTTCCACAAAAGAATGACTGTAGTTGACTCTGCAGAATGGGGAAATGCTATACTGCAAGTGCATCCATCAGTACAATTGAGAAAATATGATTTTCTGTGGCAAATGAGCGTGGGGGCAGGGTTGGGAGGGGTAAAACACAAAATTTCAAGGTTGAAAAGACGTTCACTTCAGGATTTGAGAGCTTCTCAAATTCTGATAGTTGCAACACTTTGCAGCCATAGAGCTACAAATTCTACACTTCGCTTGACATGCCTGTGCAATAATGAGTAAAACTGTGATGAAAAGGACCATATTTTGTCAGTTCTAGGATGATAAGAGTCATTTTAATGGCTAATTTGAGGGTTGTTTTGGGAGGTTTCCCAAATCCATCTCATCAAATGTTCACTTTGTATTACATTTTACCCACAGAATACAAACAAAAATTTAGCTTTAAAAATACACATTGTTCCATTATAATTAAGATAGTTGTTGTTGTATGTGCAAAATGGTTCTTTATTACAGAAAAATCAATATTTCATGCTCTTTCATTTTTTACGTAAATTTATATACCTACATCTTCATCTTTACTCAGCAAATCACTTTCTCTTCCATTCACGGATTGAATATGTGAAGAGCGAATGCTTCTACACAGCTGTAAATGATGAATGTAATGTGCATGATCTCTATGGGACAGTTACCTAGGGGGCTGAACATTCTTAGTTCCTGCACTGAGTTGGAATTTTCCAAGCATTTTATTGAGAGCTGTACGGCATCTTGCATCAAATTCTGACAGTGAAGATTTTTCAATGTATCTGTCCACTCCCTCATCAGTCATACAAGCATCTGATCATTTGTGCCACCCTTCTCCTATTGATAGTATTGCCAAAGCAGATAAAAATGCCTGACACATTTAAGAATGTAAATAATTTTTTAAATATAATAATAGCTTGGAAAGAGAATGCTCAGTTTGTGTTAGATACATCAAGATGGCTGTGAATATGTCTGGTCCGAGCTGTTGGAGATGGCTGTCATGTGCATCTGAGGTGTGCTTGCTTGAATTTCTTTTCCTTTTTCCGATGACGGCTGTGGCTGGACACTAACTTGTAAGTGTCTTTTAATTGTGCTCTCTACAACTTAATGTCTCATCATTACAGTAAGCAGCAATCTATCTTTTCCTTACATTGATATTCCAATCTGGAGTTTTGATTGTTATGCTTTTTTTATATTTGCACTTAAATAAAGGTATTAACAATATTAGATGTGCAAGAAACAGAAGAGAATTGTGATGAGAAAATGTCATTGTAAAATTTACATTCCTCATTTTTAAGATTTTTATCAAAGGCACCAGCCTTGAAATAGGTTGTATTGCTACATATGCATCTACATCATTCCTTAAAACTAGATATTTAGCTGCAAATAAATACTGTCAGTCACTGGATTAAAAGAGTTACTGTAAGTCCACTTACAGGCTCTGTTATCCTCTCTTTTTCACAAAGCTCATCAAAGTGCTTCTTTATTTCTTTAATTCACTTGTTAAGACAATTTATATTCAATGTCCCAGATTCCACAGACACTGAAACTTTCAAAAAGAAGTTAGACATAATTATGACTCTTTGATTTTAGCAGTTTCTGACAGAAACCAAGAGAGTTGTTGCAGTGGTAAGACACTGCACTTACAGTCAGGAGGACAGAGATTCAAATCATTGTCTGCCCATCCAGACTGAGATTTTCCACAATTCAAACAGGCTGAGCTAAGACTGGAGAAGTAGTGTAGCCCTTGAAGTGCAAATACCCTAACTTTATTCATGCAGTATTTGAAAATGAGAACACTTAGTCACTTGCAACAAACTTTACACTTAATTTCAAACCTTTACACATTTTTTTCTCACTAACATCCCATCACAAAATGATGAAAGGAAAAAAGCTAATCACTTACTATACTTTTTAAGTTCATGCAGTAAAACTGTCACATCAGGCATGGCATTTTTAATTTATTACTTCTTAACTACTAATTCTATGACACATTTTGCAGAGAGTATACACATATACTAAATATATATATGCAAAACTATATCACTGTACAATACATAGTTCAGGAGATAAGACATCATAAACACTGAGATACACGAAAAACTGCAACATCACACATGACATTTTAATTTATTACTTCTTTGCTACCAACTTTATTCCCAACATATTTCACAGACAGTATCAACATATGCCTCAAACAAAAGATACAAAATATTTGGGTCAATAATTCCTGAAGAAATTTTGTGTAACAAAGAGCTGGTAAAGAGACTGCTATTACTCTTCAAGGGCTGGCCTTACTAGAACAACCACAACGGACTTAATTTTGGTGTGCACAACAGGGGAGTAAGACCACTGTTGTTTTGTCTCGTGATTAAATCAAATCTAAAGCAAACTAACATCCCAGATGTGTTCCAACAGCTTAAGATCAGGCAAATTTGGTGGCCTCAAGCCACTATGGCATGAGTTTGGATTTGTGACACAGGCAGTTATCCATTGTCCAAGATGCCATTGCCATCGGGAAAGACACTGAAGCACAAAGGGACGCATGTGGTCCACAATAATGTTCATGTTGTCCTCAACAGTCACAGTACCTTCGATTACTATCACAGACCTCACGGAAGCCCACGTGAATGTCAGTCATAGCATAATAATGCCCACTCCATCCCCTCACCCCAGCCTGTGTCTGTGGCACAGTGCATTTTAAGCAGCTGTTTTCCTGGATGATGGGGTATCTTTAGATTACCATCGATAAGGTGAAACAAGAAGAGTGATTCATACAATCAGGTGACTAATTTTCCATTGATCTATGGTTAATCTCTAAGAGCTCATGCCCACTGCGATCGTAATTGACGATGTTGTTGCAGTGTACCATGGAAATTTGAGTACTGGAAAAAATCCAAAGGTGAAACGCCTAGATCACTTTTCACACTTTCTGTATATTTCTCAGTATAAAATTACAACATAATGTAAAGCTAGGGAATGTTTGCAGTGTACAAATGATTATGAGGAGCAGTATGTACAGAAACAAAATTGATTGATTACAAACTTAAAACTGTCCAAGGGCCCTGGAAGAATTGTGCATGTCATTACTCAAGGGTAAAAATAAGGAAGAGCGGGACTTAGTGCATTGTCGAGTTAATTAGAGATGAAATACACGTCAAGGCTTGTCAAGGAATTACAAAAATCTTTAAGTTTTCTTCCATTTTTTTCAGTTTTTGTTTTGGGGAACTATCCTGGTATTTAGCCTAAGTGGCTTTTGAGAAACCACAGAAAATATAACTTAGGATACTAGGCAGGGATTCAAACACACCACCACCTCATTCCCCTATAACTTTAACCATAATGCGAGTTCAGATTGTCATTTTTGAACAAAAATACCTCTGAAGAACCACATGAAGTACCTGTTCACTTGATTGTAATACTCAACGAGTTGCTCTCGGGAGGCCATTGGGAAAAACTTGCAATTGGACAGATACAGGCAGGGGTGCCTGCAGGGTGTCGTGTCAATAGGGGCAAAACATTTTCTTTAAAGGCCTATACACTGATCACCCAGTATATTATGACCACCTATCTAATAGCCAGTATGTCCACCTCTGGGACAGATAACAGCAGCATATCACGTCATGGAAGCAATGAGGCTTTGGGACATTGCTGGAGGGAGTTGGCACCACATCTGCACACACAAGTCACCAAATTCTCATAAATTCTGGGGAAGGGGGGCAATGGTCTCTGACACCATGTTCAACCATATCCTAGATCTTCGGTCGGGTTCAGATCTGGCGAGTTGAAAGGTCCACACATCAACTGAAACTCGCCATTGTGTTCCTCAAACCACTCCATCACACTCCTGGCCTTGTGATACGATGATTTTTCTTGTTGAAAAACGCAACTGCTGTCGAGAAACATTATTGTCATGAAGGGGTGTACATGGTTTGCAACCAGTGTACAATACTCCTTGGCTGTCATGATGTCTTGCACTAGCTGCACTGGACCCAAGGATGCACACATGAATATTACTCAGAACACATGGGAGGCATCGTCAGATTGTCTCCATTGCACAGTACAGGTGTCACGGAGCTGTTCCCCTGGAAGACGACAGATTTGCACCCTGCCATTGGCATGATGAAGAAGGTACCAGGATTCATCAGACTATGAAACATTCTGCCACCGCACTAGTGTCCAGTGCTTATGGTCACTTGCCCATTTCAGTCATAGTTGCCAATGTCGTGGTGTTAACATTCGAACAAGCACGGGTCAGCTGCAGAAGCCCATTGTTAGGGGGTGTTTGGCACACTGTGTATTCAGACACGCTTCTTGGCACACTGTGTATTCAGACACGCTTCTACTCTGCCCAGCATTAAAGTCTGATTATAGTTCTGCCACATTTCACCACCTGTCCTGTTTTACCATACTGCCCAGCCTATGACATCTGTAATGAGGGGTAGCCACCCAACCCCACAACATCTGGACATATTTTCCCTTGGCACTTGTCAAAGACACACGCCATAGCACTCCTCGAACACCTGACAAGTCATGGAGTTTCCAAAATGCTCGTGCCAAACCTCCAGGCCATCACAATCTGCCCTCAGTCAAACTCGAATAGATCGCACGCCTTCCCCATTCTACACATGGACAGTGCGTTCAGGGATACACATGCAGCTGTGTGTGTCTGACTAGCAGTCGTTCCTCCACAGGTGACACTGCTATCGCCGGGATGGGTTTATATTGATAGTAGGTCCATGGTCATAATGTTCTGGCTGATCAGTGTATGTGATTTATAAATATTAAAGACATTATTACCTGCTCATCATTTTCTCCTATATGTGTCTACAGTGCACTTTTAGTACCTGCTCAGTGTAATGATGCACAAGCTGACATACACTGAGATGACAAAAGTCATGGAATACCTCCTAATATCTTGTCACACCTCCTTTTACCCAGCATAGGACAGCAACTCAATATGGCATGGACTCAACAGGTCATTGGAAGTCCCCTGTAGAAATACTGAGCCATGCTGCCACTATAGCTGTCCACAAGTACTTAAGTGTTGCCAGTGCAGGATTTTATGGACGAATTGCCCTCCTAATTATGTCCCATAAAGGTGTGATGGGTGTCAAAATCATTCACTAGAAATGCACATAACGTTCTTCCAACAAATCATGAACAATTGTGGCCCAGTGACATGATGCACTGTCATTCATAAAAATTCCATGGTTGCTTGAGAACGTGAAGTCCATGAATGGCTGCAATCAGCTTCCAAGTAGCTGAACATAACCATTTCCAGTTAATGATTGGTTCAGTTGGACCATTCCATGTAACACAGCCCACATCATTATGGAGCAGCCACCATCAGTCTGCATAGTGCCTTTTGATAACTTGCATTTGTGGCTTCATGGGATCTGTGACACCTTTGAGCCCTACCATTAGCTCTTATCAACTGAAATTGGGACACATCTGATCAAGTCATGGTTCTCCAGTCATCTAGGGCCCAACTGACATGGTCACAAGCCCAGGAGAGGGGCTGCAGTTGAGGTTGTGCTTTTAGCAAAGGCACTTATGTCTGTTGTCTGTTGTCATAGATCAACAGATATGTTCATTGCATGCCAACATTGATTTATGAGGTTATTTCACGCAATGCTGCTTGTCTGCTAGCACTGATGCAAACGCCTCTGCTCTCTGTCATTAAGTGAAGACCGTCAGCCACAGTGTTGTCCGTTGCTAGAGGTAATACCTGAAATGTGGTGTTCTTGGCACATTCTTGACACTGTGGATCCCGGAAAATCAAACTGCATAACAATTTCTGAAATGGAATGTCACACGTGTCTAGCTCCAACTACCTTTCCACATTCAAAATCTGTTAATTATCCTTATGCGGCTATATTCACTTTAGAAACCTTTACACATGAATTACCTGAGTACAAATGGCAACTCCACCAATGTGCTGCTCTTTCATACTTTGTGTACACAATACTACTGCCATCTGTAGACCAAATATGTACATATTGCTATCCCCTGACTTTAGTCACCTCAGTGTATATTATATAGTAGAACTTGTTTTTAAAATCCCAGATTTGATGTTTTCCCACCATTTACATCATTTTCTGATGGTCCTGCCATAAGCCATATTCTCTCAGTTAGTTGGTTTCCTGCCATTAAAAGTTTTGTATGGATAATGTTTCCCATATTTAGCACTTTTGAATCACTGCCACAAACTGTAACATCGATTTTTAAATCGCTTTATGTGGGAAACTATATTGTGTTCCTGCTAATAGACAACCTGTAGGGTAAAGCATACTGAAACATACAACTATACTGTTTGTTTCAGAGTCAAAATCATTTTGGGACTATGAGAAATATAGATGCCATTTCAGAGGCATTTTTGACAGGTTTTAACAATATTTTAATCGCACGACTGTACTCTAAACTGCAATAAATCACTAAAAACAGCATTTGAATTTGTTTTTGTCTTACAGGCTAGTCATTTAATTCACAAAACAATATGCAAGAAACAACTGATTTCAACTTAGTGCAATTAGTTTGAACTATGTAGTTCCACAAAATTCTCATTGACGAGTTCTTCTATACTCTTAGTTCTGTTTGTCATAACATTAACAAAATTACTTGACTTCTCAAATGCATCTTTATGCCATTTCGAAGTCATAAGAATTTTTGCAGATTTGTCAAACTTTCTGAAATTGCTGAATGGATAGTTTGTAATGTGCCATGATGACTGCCATGCACTATATGTGGCCGGGAAGCACACAGAACTTACAAGTGCACTTTTAATTGATTTATAATAAACCAGTCATGGTTATAATAACAGGCAGTCTAATCAAAGTGTTCTCTTTATACCATTTATGCCATTCTTGCAAATATAATTTTTGTCAGTTGTCATAAATTTAATTAACTCATATTTCAGGCATTCTTGGCCTAGGGGTAGTGTCTTTGACTAATAATCACCATGTCCTGAGTCCCAGATTCAAATGCTGCCACTGTTTAAATTGTGAATAAAAATAATCAGCGATGGCGGCCGAAGACTTCTGGCATAAGAAGTGAACCTCGTTCTGCCAACGGCCTTGTTGAAGAAGCTGAAGGAGGGATTCAAGGCACTCTCTTGCCCCTGGGGAGGGAAACTGTCGCTGAAAGGTGGAAAAATCAGCAACGACCAATGGCATGAGGGTGCAGAAGACAATGGAAATCACTGCATTAAAAACACATAATGTGTATCGACAGGACATATGACCTGTAATTATCAAAATCCATATCACTTCAGGCAGGGGGGTTACCTTCATAGTCTTAGATGTTATTGAATTTAGCATATATTAAAATTCAAGAGTAAGTAAGAAACATATTTTTTTTTGTTTTCTCCCAAAAAAATTCCTGCCTTGAGATACAGGCCTCCAAAGATGACACTGAACATCATTTTGCAGGTGCGAATTTTGGAAAAAATTTTTAAATGCTGTATCTCTGTAACAGTTCTAGACATTTTGTTAGAGTTTTTTTTCTATTTTAAAGAAAATTGCTTTATGATTACAATGGTATACTCTATTTGGATGTATCTGTCAAAATTCTTTTACTGTCACCTTTTGAATTTTTTTTATAATTTACAGAAAAAAATTTTTTTTTCAGTAGTGCCAGTCCAGAAAAGTTAAGATTTTTTCTGTCGACTAGTACCATGTAGTACTATATTCTCTGTAATGGAGAGCTTCCACTTTTAAGTTGGACAGGTTTTATTTTAAGGGTAATCTATGTCTTCACTGAAGTTGCTTCATACTAATTTCTTTGTTACAATGTTTATTTTTATTGTCTTTGTTGCAGTTATTTCTTATCACTTTTTTTGTTGCAATTTTTTCTTTTCACTTTCATTGTTGTAGATATTTCTTACACTTTGTTGGAGTTTCTGGTTAGTTTCTTTGTTGTGGCTGTTCATTGCAGGTTTCTGTATTGTATTTGTTTGCTGAAGAGGCTTCTAAGAAATCTGAGGCCCTCCAGGAGATCTGTGTTTTCGTGAAAAATTTGCCGGTTGACACAGCTGCAGTGTATTTTGTGAAAAGGACTGTTTGAAATGTGTTCTGACTGGGCCACAGGAGAGCAAAATGTGCTGACTATTTGCATATCCATATATAAGACAAACAAATAAACAGACTTTGTTCAGGTTGGGAATAAGTGTTCTCATTTGAAGACTCTGTTTCAAAGTGAAGATGTTTCCAGTGACGACTTTTTGTGTTCTAAATGCTTTGACAGAATAACAACAATGATAATATCTGAACAAAGTGAAGCCTGCCATGGTGGAGATATTCAGATTTTGCATCAATAGAGGAAGAATTAAATACCCTGACTCAGTCAACTACAGAGGTAGGTGTTAGGCCTGTTTAGAAACGGTGGTCAATGAAGTCAAGTCATAAGCTCTATGCATTAAGGAAGAGCAGAGAAATTACTAAAGCTATGGATGAATACACTACAGCAAAACTGACCAGACTCTTCAAAGTAGAAATTCCATCTTCAGAAGAAAATGAACCAATGCACTCTTGCACCTCTTGCCAGGAATTTTTCACAAATATCAATTCAGCTGTTGAATAATGTGCATCCTACGGTGAAAAGGTGTAACTTTTAACTATTATTCCAGAGACATTTTCAAATAAAACAATTTTGAACCATGTTCCACCAGTATCAAAGTACATGGTAGACAAATCAAGAAAGGTGAGGTCTGTAAAAGAAGTCTTTGGAAGACTAGATCCCTATTAAGGTCATCCTATAGATACAGATAAAGTTCAAATAGTGCAGTCATTTTATCTGGAAGATAAATGGGACTGTTCTTGCCGGAGTGCCAACAAAAAGGACACTATACTGTAACAGTTGAAGGTCAAAAAGTTGTGAAAGCGAAGATGTACATGACATGCAGTATTAAAGAAACTTTTGCAATTTAGAAGAGCAACTATACAACATCGCATATTGGAAGATCAAAATTTTATGCACTATGACCCAAATGGGTAGTTAGGCACCCACCTAGAGATGTCTGTTTATGTGTGTACTACACGAATTTTGAACTTTGTGTGGTAACTTTGAAGAACTTACTGTGGCACATGATGTATGACACCTTGGTTGGGTGTCTGAAGTCATTAGTAGTCTGTGACATATAGCAAGAGACTTGTTTGTTTCAAAAATATGGTGACTGCTCTGGAAAGGGAGGACTGACTTTACAGACACTTGGCCTGGAAGACATAGCAGATAACTCTGCAGAAATTACATATGCAACATGGGAGAAAAATAAACTAATTAAGAAAACTGTTGCCTTTGACAGTTTCATTGATGAACTTGGTAAATGGTCCGTGAAAGCAGTAACACACCAGCATCTGAAGAAATTGCAACAGCAGCACATTGCAGAAGGGAAAGGGTGTGTACAGGCTGAAGAACTATGTTTAGTGCTTCACTGTGATTTTGCTGAGAACTGATGTGTAATTCTCCAACAGGAAGTACAAAGGTTTCATTGGAGTAATGACCAGGTTTCAATTTTTACAGGAGTGACATATTTTCAAAACAAGACCACAAGCCTTGCAGTTATAAGTGATGACACAGGACATGACTCAGCACATACTTTGCTAGCAATGCACAAAATTCTTCAACTGGAAAGAGGGGCAGAGAAGATCATCATTATTTCTGATGATGTTCCTAGTCATTTTTAAAATCGTTACCAGCTGTTTGAATTGAGTAACTTACTTGTGCCAACTGACTGGGTATACAGTGTTACTGGTCACAGGAAGGGGCCTTGTGGTGGCATAGGAGGCCTACTGAAGCACCATGCTACAAAACAATCTTTCCAGACCAAATACAGCTGTGATTCAGAATGCTGAGGATTTTATGAGAGTCGTGAAATCTTACACATTCACAGCCCCCATTCTTTTGTCCAAAGAGGAAATCGAAGAATTCTGTGAGCAGAAAAAAGAAGAATCATCCAAACCAACTACTCCTGTGAAAGGAATTCAGAAGACACATTTTTGGACTCAAAGTGATGGGCAAACTCATATTGCACGCACTTTAAAGAACAAGAAAGAAGAGATTTCATTCATTCAGCCAACACCTCAGAAATAAGCAGGATAATATTTAGATTCACAACCTGAGAAGAGGGGATGCTTGTGGCATGTGTGTACGATTGTGACTGGTGAATTGCAGAGATTATAGACACCAGTTATGAGTTAAATGAAATTGTGGTGAACTTTATGCTACCACATGGACCAGCTGCTGGATATAGGTTTCCAGCTGCAGGACAGCAACAATGCCATCAGTGCTCACTTCCTGTTCACAAAGTGCTCCAGTTCCTATTGGTTCAACAGAAAGAGGCATCACTCTATATCAAAGGAAGATACTAGAGCAGTGGAAAACACTTTTGGTTCACTGACTGGCTAATTTCAGTATAAAACAGAGTGCACAGAAGTTGTATAAACTGAAACCTTTAAGTCTTTGGATCTTTCACATATACACTCCTGGAAATTGAAATAAGAACACCATGAATTCATTGTCCCAGGACGGGGTTACTTTATTGACACATTCCTGGGGTCAGATACATCACATGATCACACTGACAGAACCACAGGCACATAGACACAGGCAACAGAGCATGCACAATGTCGGCACTAGTACAGTGTATATCCACCTTTCGCAGCAATGCAGGCTGCTATTCTCCCATGGAGACGATCGTAGAGATGCTGGATGTAGTCCTGTGGAACGGCTTGCCATGCCATTTCCACCTGGCACCTCAGTTGGACCAGCGGTCGTGCTGGACGTGCAGACCGCGTGAGACGACGCTTCATCCAGTCCCAAACATGCTCAATGGGGGACAGATCCGGAGATCTTGCTGGCCAGGGTAGTTGACTTACACCTTCTAGAGCACGTTGGGTGGCACGGGATACATGCGGACGTGCATTGTCCTGTTGGAACAGCAAGTTCCCTTGCCGGTCTAGGAATGGTAGAACGATGGGTTCGATGACGGTTTGGATGTACCGTGCACTATTCAGTGTCCCCTCGACGATCACCAGTGGTGTACGGCCAGTGTAGGAGATCGCTCCCCACACCATGATGCCGGGTGTTGGCCCTGTGTGCCTCGGTCGTATGCAGTCCTGATTGTGGCGCTCACCTGCACGGCGCCAAACACGCATACGACCATCATTGGCACCAAGGCAGAAGCGGCTCTCATCGCTGAAGACGACACGTCTCCATTCGTCCCTCCATTCACGTCTGTCGCGACACCACTGGAGGCGGGCTGCACGATGTTGGGGCGTGAGCGGAAGACGGCCTAACGGTGTGCGGGACCGTAGCCCAGCTTCATGGAGACGGTTGCGAATGGTCCTCGCCGATACCCCAGGAGCAACAGTGTCCCTAATTTGCTGGGAAGTGGCGGTGCGGTCCCCTACGGCACTGCGTAGGATCCTACGGTCTTGGCGTGCATCCGTGCGTCGCTGTGGTCCGGTCCCAGGTCGACGGGCACGTGCACCTTCCGCCGACCACTGGCGACAACATCGATGTACTGTGGAGACCTCACGCCCCACGTGTTGAGCAATTCGGCGATACGTCCACCCGGCCTCTCGCATGCCCACTATACGCCCTCGCTCAAAGTCCGTCAACTGCACATACGGTTCACGTCCACGCTGTCGCGGCATGCTATCAGTGTTAAAGACTGCGATGGAGCTCCGTATGCCACGGCAAACTGGCTGACACTGACGGCGGCGGTGCACAAATGCTGCGCAGCTAGCGCCATTCGACGGCCAACACCGCGGTTCCTGGTGTGTCCGCTGTGCCGTGCGGTTGATCATTGCTTGTACAGCCCTCTCGCAGTGTCCGGAGCAAGTATCGTGGGTCTGACACACCGGTGTCAATGTGTTCTTTTTTCCATTTCCAGGAGTGTATTTTGGAACCATTTAAATGCTTGAAAAATGAGTCTCTTACTCATCTTTCAAAACTAAAATTATGTTAAATAAGGCTAGGTTTTGATTTTTATGAGCCTGTTATGTGATAATGTGGTAATGAAGCAGATTTTATGTATGGCAAAAATTTCAACTGTTTACAAAAAATCTGTTAACCCAGAAGTGGAATCTCTCCATTTCAGGGAATGGAAAACTATATGTTACCAATCAACAGAAAAAAATTGAAATTTTATGGATTGGCATTTTTGACAAAAAAAAAAAAAAAAAAAAAAATCCATAAATTATAAAAAAAGTTCAGAATGCTTTAATAAAAGAACTTTGACAGGTAAGTCCAAATGGAGGATTTCTCTGTAATCATAAAGCAATTATCTTTCAAATAAAAGAAAACAACAAAATATCTAGAACTGTTTCAGAGGTACAGTATTTTAAAATTTTTTCCAAAATTCACATCTTCAAAATGGTATGTGCAGAGTCATTTTTGGAGGGCTGTACCACAGAACAGATTTTTTTTGGGGGGGGGGGGGGGGGAACAAAAAGAATACATGTTCCTTACTTAGTCCTTCATTTTAACATATGGTAAATTCAATAACATCTGAGACTATGAAGGTAAGATAAGATTTTTTCCTAGCTCACCCGAATTGGTATGGACTATGCCAATTGAAAAAGTGTGATGATGATTTCTCCAATGGCAAAAGATTCCAGATTGGTTCCCCATTGAATCTCCAGGAGAGGGATTGCCAAGGGGAAGTTGACTGTGAGAAAAATACGGAAAGACAAATGACGAAATAACATTCTACGAGTTGGAGCTTGGATTGTCAGAAGTTGAACATAGTAGTAAAGCAAGAAAATCTGTAAAGGGGAACACAAAGGCTCAGTCTAGATATACGGGGAGAGAGGCAGCAAAGTGAAATGCTGTTTGGCAATTAGTGAATAGTAATCTCACTAAGACAGACTTCAGATGGAAACACTCTTCTCTATTCAGTAAATGTGAAGATTTTCCATAGTGATCAAAATAAGTCAGGAAATTAAAAGTGCGAAACTGCGACTGAAAAATAAATGAGAATTGGTTTAAATATCAATACAATTGCCAATTTTCTCAGGACCAATATGGTAGCTATAGTGAAAATGGAATTAAGATAAGAATTTCTGACAAGATGAATATAGGGTAACATCAACAGCAGCAGAAAACTGTATAACTGGAGTAGAATTAGTTATGAATAGGAAAGAAGAACAGAGAGTGAACTACCGTGAACAGCTTAATAACAGTTGCTCTCATCAGATCTGACAGCTAATCAACATCGACAACGATAGTCCAGATATACATGCTAATGTCGCAAGCAGAAGATGAAGAGGTGGAGGAAGTATACGAGGATATTGGACATGTAATTCAGTATTTGAAGAGACATAAAAATCTAATAGTCATGGGGGATTGGAACACAGTTGTAGGGAAAGGAATAGAACAAAGAGTTGGGAGAATATGCGCTTGGCAGTAGGAATGAGAGAGGAGAAACAGTAATTGAGTTCTGCAATAATCCTCAGTTGTTAGTAACAAATACTCTGATCAAGAATTACTAGAGGCGGAGGCATACTTGGAAACGACCTGGAGATGCAGAAAGATTCCGGCTGGAATACATCATTGTGAGACAGAGATTCTTAAATTAGATGCTGACTTGCAAGGCATACCCAGGAGCAGATATAGACTTAGATTGCAATTTAATTATGAAGAACACACTGAAGTTTAATAGAATCATCCAAAAGAATCTGTGTGGAAAGGAGTGGGATACTGAAGTACTAAAGAATGATGAGATGTATGTGAAGTTTACTAAGGATGTAGATACCGTGATAAGAAGTACCAGAGTAGGCGGTTCAGCTGAAGATGAGTATATATCTCCAAAAATGGTAATCACAGATGTGGGACAGTCAAACATAGATATACAGAAGGTAACTGCAAGAAAACCTTAGTTATCAGAATAAATACTTTGACTGATTGATGAAAGAAGGAAGCACAAAACCATTCAGGGAAAGACAGGAATACAGCAATATAAATTCCTCGGAAATGAAATAATTAGGAAGTGCAGGGCAACCTTGTCTGTTCACTGAAGGAGACCGCTGACGGTTGGTTGGCTGGGTGGGTTGTTTGGGGTAGGAGACCAAACAGCATGAACCATTCCAGCATTTGCCTGGAGCGATTTAGGGAAATCACAGAAAACCTAAATCAGGGTGGCCGGACACGGAATTGAACCGTCGTCCTCCTGAATGTGAGTCCAGTGTGCTAGCCACTACCGACAGTTGAAGACGGTTGTAATGTGTAATAGGCACATCATCACACAGGAATTTCAAACTGCTTCAGGATCCACTGCAAGTACTATGACAGTCAGGTGGGAGGTGAGAGAACTTAGATTTCATAGTCGAGTTTCTGCCCATAAGCCACACATCCCGCTGGTGTGGGTATGGCAAAAGCCCAGTGAATGTCATCTGCCTGTGTGTGTAGTGCCAACAGTAAAATTTGGAGGCACCCCCTGTTGTCTTGCGTGGCACTATCTCAGCACAGGCCTACAATGATATTTTAAGCACCTTATTGTTTCCCACTGTTGAAGAGGAATTTGGGGATGGCGATTCCATTTTTCAACACAATCAAGCACCTGCTCATAATGCACGGCCTGTGGTGTACTGGCTACACGACAATAACATCCCTATAATGGACTGGCCTACGCAGAGTCCTGATCTGAAGCCTACAGAACACCTTTGGGACGTTTTGGAATGCCGACTTGCATCGATACTTCTCCTCAGTGTAGCACTCCATGAAGAATGGGCTGCCATTCCCCAAGAAAACGTCCAGCACCTGATTGAATGTATGCCTGCAGGAGTGGAAGCTGTCATCAAGGCTAAGGGTGGGCCAACACCATACTGCATTCCAGCATTGCCCATGGAGGGCGCCGCGAACTTGTAAGTCATTTTCAGCCAAGTGTTCTGATACTTTTGATCACATAATGTAGATGGGAGGAGCAACTTCGCTGCACATCTAATATCAAGATTTCCCTTGGATGGGTCTTGCATATCCTCACAGTGGTTTGCATGTGTTCTTTTATGACTTTAACTGAACTGTAATGAGCACACTAGCGAGTACCAGAAAACGGTTTCAAACGTTTTTCTGTTTCATCTAAATTATAATCCATCCTATACGTAGAAAACAAGATGAATGAATATAACGTCTCTGTATACTTCCAAAACAGGAGACGCTAGAGGGAACACATGAGAATGCATGGACTTCGCAAAGATTTAAGGAATAATTAGCACAGAAACTGAACAGAGCTTTTGGTATGACTTCTTGATGTTTTCGTTGTACTCCTCCACATATGCCAAACAATGGCACGGCATTGTAATATCCTTCAGCCCTGAACAACTCAATATGCACCCACATTTTTTCAGCTGCTGTTGAGTATCTTTTGGCATACACTCTAGTTCAGCTGGCTGGATTTTCATACTCCTAACACATAATAATTAAGTATAAGCTGTGAAAAAGCAATTTTTAGAAAGTACTAGTAATACTTAAGTAAAACATTACAGTAATAAAGCGCTGGTAATCTCTTTACTGTTCGTGTGTGTGTGTTTTTACTTATAGTAGTATGGCATTGGTACGGTATCAAAAAATGCTTCATGCAGGATAATTACGTCCAGCAGTCTATGGTTTTTCAGGTTCAAGCAACATTTTACAATAATTCTAAAAATTCTGAACTCATCCATTTACAATTACCATGGCCAGATATTGGGCAAGTACCTACGTATGTTTGTATTTCGCTTGAGTGTGACTGTGGAGCCTCTAAATTCAAACTGCTTTTTATTTACTGAATATATTTTGGCCTTGTTTGGAATTTGATTAAAAGTGGTCTAGTCCTGTGGGCCCCCTTTCCTCCCCTCAGAACAAGAAGCCCGAGACGTACACCCCCCCCCCCCCCTCCACGTTCCTCTTAGTCCACCACTGTTTCGGAGACAGAACTCTCACCATGGATATTCTTCCTAATGGGGCCGCTTAAACATGTATAAGTTTCGTCATTCATTCGATTGGCAACTTCATTCGATTTTATTATAGCTTATTAGGAATGACAGGAATTAATATGCAGCAGGTACCGTAATTTTTCTTTCCTACTTATCTATACACTGTCCATAATTACTGAAATCCCGAATGTTCTGTATATAGGACTATAGATTTGATTTTACATTTATCGTCACATTTGTACCTGTATTTTATTTATTTTTTGACGAATGGTATCACTTTTAAAACTGTTCTTTATTTTTATATGTTTGTGTTTAACGGCCGTTTATGACACAATAATTCATCCTTTCAATGTCTGCAAGAACGAACCATATGCATGCTTTAGCAAAAACTCGGAAGTGTCCGGTCCATGGCGTCGGTTCACTCTCTGTTGAACTTATTCCAGATATGAGTATTAAACAAAGATATCGATATTTTGTTTCAATATTGTAGCAAACGTAATGTCCATTTATGAACTATCGATTTTCGTGTGTCGAGTTTTCACCTTCATTTTTGGGAACTACTGGAAAATGTCAAAGTGCACACGCCAGTTTTCAGATAATGCTGAAGTACCCGGTAGTTTCTAACTGCTATGTTCCTTGCTAACTGCAAGCCCACGTCGTCTGACAACACATCTTCGGTTACTTTCGAGAACCTCTGGAGGTTCACACGCTGCAATAGCTGTAAAGGCCCCTGCAAACGATCAAACAATTTGTCAGATTTCACAAGGTTGTAAAATTATTTTGCAATTTGCAGCTTTGTTTGATATGTTTGATAAACACAAACTGTGTCTGACGTCTTTGACAGAAACTTTGATTGAAGGCTGCAAAGTTGTGGAAACTACGATCAAGGATAAAAACAATAGAGCAGTGGCATTTACCAAATGCTAGAGTAGTTGTGTTTTTCCAAGCCATATATTACTAAGGAAGAACTTAAGAGAAATCAGTATTCTACGTGTACATACACACGGGAGTGCAATGAAATGAAAAAATCGAAGCTCTCCGGTTCTTCCACGACCAATGTAAATATTTCGACCTTGTACTATTTTAATGAACTGTCATCAGAGGGTCAAGCAGAAGAGAATGGATTTTTACATAACTGTCTTATTCTTTCAGTGTGAGTGAGGAATAATAGGTTCTAAGTGTAATATTTCCTTCAGCACATATTCATGGGTATATTTATCTTCCAGTTTTAGCCATTCCCATGACCAATGTCTAGTTTTCTTTTTATTGTTTAAACACATCGTTAAAGTAACTGCAAGAAATGCTTTCGCTGCATTGGTATCTACAGTGCATTTTATAAGTTTTGGGGCAAACAGAATAGTTTTTATTTACTTTGAGAAATAACAGATAAACAATTAATTGTATTATATTTTTCATTCCAATAGACAGAATGATATCCACAGAACAGTAAATTTAACATTTTACTTCATTTAATGACTCACAAAATAAAAAAAATTCATTTTTATGTGGAATAACAGATTTGCCTTCGCAAACGTTTAGGAACAAAGTGCAGAAATAAACCAAAAACTAGGAAATAATGAGGACTTTGTACTTCTACCGCGACGTTGTAACGCTTGTGTCAGCCTTTCTGGCATACTTTGATCAAGCTTCTGTAAGTACGAACTACTTAGATATTACATTCTTCTTGCACTCGTCTCCAGACGTCTTGTTTAGACTGTATGGGGACTTTTCGAATATTTCTTTCTAACGCATCCCGTAAATTCTCTATGGGGGTTATATCCGGACTTCGTGGAGGGGGACTGACAACTTTTGGACTGTTGTCTAGGAGCCACAACCGTACAATATAGGCGGTATATTTGTGGTCGCTGTCCTGATAAAATTTGAAACAGTCTCCAATCCCCAAATTTCCTGCGCTGATCTTCAAATTGTTCCTTAGAATCTGCAGGTATAAATTCTTATCCATTGTTTCGTCACTGAAGACCACCTCACCCACTCCCTGGACTAACATACAACCGCAAACCATAAAATTGCCCCTGCATTGTTACGCTGTAGCCCCTGCATTGTTACGCTGTAGCTTGCATTTTTTTTCTTCCAGCTCTTTGTTGGGCTGCCGCAAGATCGTTATTCGTCCATCCAGTCCTGATATGGTAAATTTTGATTCATCTGAAAAAGTTACTTGATTCCACCACTACATGGTCCTCCTCATGTGTTCCCTTGCGAACAGTAGCCTCTTCTTTCTATTGTCAGGACTGATCTAAGTCTTCCTTCCTGCATTTCGCCCATGGTAATTTTCTCTGTAGAGTACCCGTCTGATTGTGCTAGGACTGGCCTTCTTCCGAAAGTCTTCCTCAGCCTGAACGGTCTACCCGATGGGAGGCCTCAGTCACAAGACGACAACAACAATGGCAATTCGTGTAGCTGTGTTTCGTGTATCTTTCTTGGCCTTTTGCATTATTGCCCACTCTTCTCTCCTCACAAATATCCTTGGACTCACTGTCTGTGGCAGATTTTTTTATCCTGTCTTCACATTTATATCGATGGACGATGTTCCCAAGAATACTTTTCTTGATATTCAGTAACGTTTCTATTTTTCGGCATGTTCTTCCCCTTTCATGGTGGAATATTACTAACTGCTTCTGTTCAAAAATGCTGTTTTTACCTGTATGTACTATTGTATACAAACACACTTGTGTTTCCTTTGAGCTCTAGGCAGGTAATGACTGACATCGCAAGAAGTAACGAATAACAGAGATATGCACATTGACACTTGCAAACAATTGTTCCAAATTTTTGAAGTACAGAGTTTCACATCTCGCAGTAAGAGATGGGTCTTGTTCTGTTGTATACAAGCAAACACTCTTGATTGCAATTTTCATCGCCCATAATTATATGTACAACTTGCAGACGTACATCTTTATTTCCGTATTAACCATCATAAATTCTTTCATACCCAGACATACTGTGCACAATGCTGGTCCCAGAACTTATAAGAGGCATAGTATTCCTACCAGCATTCAGATACGTCGCGATGCAGCATGACAGAGCTGCTTCAAAGGTAAAGTTAAATTTGACCAACTTGGTTTGTAAATCTGTTCACTTGTTTGACAGATTACCGATTTGTGGTTTCAGTTTCAACTTGGTATAAAGTTTTTCATTGGTCTAGTTCATTTTATAGCTAGTTATAAATATGTTTTATATCATTTTTACTCAAATTTGTCGATATTTTCAGGCCGTTCTAGTGACAATTTTCTAGACATTTTAGGCCGTTAGATCCTGTGCCCTTTTTCATATTTGTAAACGAAATGAATTCTCGCTAGGTTAACTACACCACTGACCTCCAATGCGGGTGCCCCTAAGGAGGGATCTCTTGAGTTTCTCACCCGGTCTGAGGCGCAACTGCCTGAGAGCTGCTGAAAGGGGAGTTGCTGTCTAGTGAACAGCGTGCACCTTCATGAGGGGTGTTCAACCCGTGGCCCGAGGGCTGCCTGCATCCCAAAGCGCTTATGTTAAGTATATTATATGCGGCCCAAAAATACCCGTCTTCTTCCAATGTGGCCCGGGTGAGCTAAAAGGTTGGACATCGCCGGTCGGGGTGGCCGAGCGATTCTAGGCGCTACACTCTGGAACCGCGAGACTGCTACGGTCGCAGATTCGAATCCTGCCTCGGGCATGGATGTGTATGATGTCCTTAGGTTAGTTAGGTTTAAGTAGTTCTAAGTTCTAGGGGACTTATGACCTCAGAAGCCAAGTACCATAGTGCTCACGTCAGAGCCATTTGAACCATTTTTTAATCAGTGCCCTACACTGTCTGGGAGCGGCTCGCCAAATACTTGTGTGGTGCAAGATACCGAAACAATTGTCACGAAACAAATAACGTTCGGAATACAAAGGCAGGACAAGCTTTTGGAAGAAATGGGACTGAAGCTTTCGTTTTCGGAAGAAGCAGTTCAGAGGAAACTCCACAATTTAAGAAATCATGTATCGGTGCGAAAATTAAATCTTGACCGAAACTAAACTGCAAATAAATCCTGGTTGCACTTTTTAATACAATCTGGCTATACAAAAGTAAATAACTGCCTGCTGGCATTGTTTATATACTCTTGACGAGCCAAAATATTATGACCACCTGCTTAATAGCTTGTTTGTCCGTCTTTGGAACGAAATACACGACTCATTCTGCATACCATGGATCCGACAATTCGTTGGTAGGTTTGTGGAGGTATGTGGCATTAGATGTCTAAGCACAAGTCACGTAATTGGCGTAAATGACGGGCCACTGATTTGCACATACGCGGTGATGGGGCACGATAGCTACCCAAATGGGTCCATAGGATTTACATCAGGCGAATTTGGTCGCCGAGACATCAAAGTGACTATAATGTTTCTCAAACCACTGTAGCACGGTTGTGGCTCCGAGGCACACACAATTATACTGCTGAAAGATGACATCGCCGTAGCGGAAGGCATCAAGTTTGAAGGGATAAAAGTGGTTCGCAGCTGTCATTGTGTCTCCAATTACTACCAAAGGTACCATACAAGCGTGCAATGTCTGCCATAGCATAAATCTGCTCCCACCGTCCGCCCCCGTAGCGTAGCAGTAGCGTTACCGCCTGCCACTTAGGGAGCCCGGGTTCGATTCCCAGCACGGGAGTGAGTGTTGTGTGTCCCTCATCATCATCATCATCATCATCATCATCATCATCATCTGCCGAAGTGGCGTCAACTAAAATGGACTTGCAATATGGCGGCCGAACTCCCCCGAATGGGGCCTCCCAGCCAACAATGCCGCCACCAGCCAGTGCCCATGGCGCCCTACACCTCGATGACGGCGCTTGTGCAGACGACCATCGACCTACTGTAGCAAAAATGTGATTCACCCGAAGAGCTGACATGTTTCCACTGATCGACGGTCGAATCCCGATGGTCCCGTGCCCACTGCAATCGTAACTGACGATATCGTCAGGTCAACATGTGAACACATAGGGGTGCTCTGCTGCGGAGTTCCATGTTCAACAATTTACGATGAACGGTGTGCTCCGAAAGACATGTGCGTGCACCAGCATTATGCTCTTTCGGCAGAGACGCCGTCATCTGTCCTACTTTACAGAGCAGATAACCCTCCGAACACCACGTTCTGGCCAGCCGGGTTGACCGAGCGGTTCTAGGCGCTACAGTCTGGAATCGCGCGACCGCTACGGTCGCAGGTTCGAATCCTGCCTCGGGCATGGATGTATGTGATGTCCTTAGGTTAGTTAGGTTTAAGTAGTTCTAAGTTCTAGGGGGCTGATGACCTCAGAGTTACGCCCCATAGTGCTCAGAGCCATTTGAACCGTTTTGAACCACGTTCTGTGAAAAGTCATGGACGTCCACTCATTTATCGCCTAGTGGTAGTTTCACTGCGCTACCTCTTTCCGTAGATGCTCACGACAGTAGCACGTGAACGTTTGACCAGCTTCGCCGTTTTCGGGATACTCGTTCGCAAGCTCTGCGCAATAATAATCTGACGTTTGTCAGAGTCGCTTATCTCAATGGATTTCCCCATTTGCAGTCCATATCTTCGCTGCAGTGACCCCCCCCCCGTCCGTGTCTGCTCCGCTTACATACTTTAGCTATCGCGTCACATGCCCGCAACGCCACCATGCGGCATCCAATGTCTCGTTGGGCACCGTCATAATGTTTTGGCTCATCAGTGTTTGATTAAGAATAAGAGTAGGAAGCTCGGGAACGAAATACTAATAGTAGTCTGTCATCGTTAAAGATATCTCAAGAGTTGAAGAAAATTAAAGGGAGAAGCGGAAGTTGATCAGACGACAATTACAAAAGCAACTGGCCTTACTTCGATGCGCTGAAGTTTGTTTCTCCGAGATTGGCTGCCTGTGCTCCCACACAAAGCAGTCTGGTACACGTAACGTAAGTCTTTTCTTCAGAATTTGCAGCCAAACAGCATAGTGTCGGTACTGCCAAGAAACTCCGCCCTTAGTTGATTTAAAGTGATGTCTGAGGCTTATCTGTCACGTTTCTTATTTGTACCTTAGAAAAATTATTTCTTTTGTCTCCGCCACGGTCGGATACGACATGCCATTTGTTGTTTCTAATCCATTACACCGCTTTCAAAATACTACTGTAACGCGTCACTATTCATACATTCCACGAAGCGCGGTAATTGAAGATAAGTTTTACGTGAAGACAAGTTCACAACCTGGAGTATTGCAGAAAGTCGAAAGTACTGTACAGGTGCTGAGGAAGAGACTGCGGGGGACATGACAAGAGTGTTGAAGAGCCGACTCGAGGGGGGATGAAGACAACAATCTGGTGGCAAGGGCAGCACTCCAAAAAAGTGTTAGCGAAAGGTGTACATGACGAGTATGACTTTCTGGACAGTGTGTTGCCTCTGAACTGCGCACACTGTTCTCTATGTTCTGTGATGGAATTAAAGATGCATCCACATGGTGCCTTTTTTTCTGTTCGACGTTGCGCATGCGCTTACATATCTGCCAGCGCAACTGTCGATGCGCATTTGTGCATGCGTAATTTCCTTTTCTGCACTTTTTCCCCACATAATCCATTACGATTCCCTTTTACCTTCTCCCAACTCATGTTCAAAATAAAAAAATCTATTTACGACATAACATCATTTGACTTTTCTTTTCAATAAACTTTACCAACAGTCATATACTTTATGTTATTTTATTTCGAACGCAACCAGTTTCGGCAGTTCATTTTGTCATCTTCAGGCCCCATGCTCTTTTTTCGAATCAACGAGCTTATCGTATAGCGCCATAAAACTGGATACCGTGCATTCCAATCGTTGTGCAACAGATTCAACGATTCATGGATACGAAAGAAAGTGAACTATTTGTTTTTAAATCGCGTGTAAGTCGTTGCTGCAATTATTTGAATTGGTATAGAAAGACGGTAAAGGTCTGCCAGTCGTCTCTTGATACCTTCTCTATAAGGAAGTTTCCAGTGTGCTGCGATACTGTGAACCCTTGCATACGTAAACTCAGTGTCTCTTCAGGAATTTTTCAGTCTCAAAGCTACGTGTTGTGGATACACGTATGTCACATCGAAAAACTATTCCATCTCCTGATGGAAAACTTACTAACAGTTAATTCTGAAGCATTTTCAAAGTCTTTAGACATTCAGCAGCATTGCATAAACGTTTTAGGAGAGTGCAGATTAAAAGCCTGTTGACGTTAGTCGTTAGCAACCATTGTGTTCTTGTTTGATTCATTAATTTTGTAGCACTACAACAAGCACGAACGAATTGCTAAACTGTATCAAGAAGATACTCATACCCGAGTGTGTTAGCAATTTAAGGAAGGGGTTGAAGATTAGAGTTTTTATGCTGTATTCTCCTGTTTGGTTACTTCGGTAGAGTTCTTGGCGCATGTTAGGAGAAAAAGAAAGGCGCGAGTACTGGCAGGAGCAGAGACGACTGAATCGGGCCGCGTCGATACCTAGTGGTAACTGTTAGGCCATCCGCCTACAAGTATTTTTTCCGTTTGCTAAAGCTGTAAGGCAACTAAAACCTTGCTGAACCCGAAGGTTTGTTCGAAGACTGCAGTGATTTACCACCCACCTCTGAACTGACTTATACAGACAGTTAGAAGGGGTACTCCGAAACACGGTGCAACTTTACTGGCAATTCTTGTCGTTGCAAGTGAAAGAAGCGATAAGAAGAAAAATTTAGCGGAAACGATAACGCGAAAAATAAAGCGAAACTGGCGGTTTGTGGCGAAATAACGCGAAATCGGCGGCTAGAACGAAATATTGCTAAGTTTGTCACTTTGCCATACAAAACATGTTGTAAATTGGGGGACGGCAGTTTACCATATTTGCAACTGATGGTTATTGGATGTTGAAATTGTAGTGTGACTTGTTATTTCCTCGAGGCTGACGTTCACGTATGATCTTAAAATGACAGTTCGTTTCCCACATAACTATAACGTGGCGTGAAAAATAGCACCAAAGATGGCAAAAAATAGCACCTAAACTGAAAAAATAATACCACCAAAATTCGAAGGAAGGTAACCAGAAATGGAAAAAAATGATACTGGAACAAATAATACAAAAATTGCAAAAAAATACCGAAACTGGAAAAACACCCAATCTACCAAAAAAGGTAATGGCAAAGCTGGTAAAAAAGGTAACATGTAACTTGCAAAAACAGGTAATGCTGAATCTGAGAAAAATGGTAACACCAGATCCTGGAAAACAACTAACACCAGAACTGGCAAAAGCCAGTGTCATCGAATATGCTAAAAAGAATCAACAATCCTGCAAAAAAATAGGTACCGCCGAACCTAGCAAAAAGTAACATCGAACATGGGAAAAAATAACATTGAATCCGGCAAAAACACCGAAATTGGCAAAAAATAGCACTGAAATTGGCCAAAAATGTCGCCCATTTGCGCAAAAAATTACACCGAAACTGGCAAAAAAAAAATAGCGCCTAAACAGGGAAAGATATAACACTTCAGTTGAAAAATACGAACGAAATTCGCAAAATATACCGCATCAGTAAAAAAGTACAAAGCAAAAAATTGACAAAAATGGCATAGAATTTGGCAAAAATTAATACCGAAACTGGCTACAAATAACACCCAAATTGGGAAGAAATAACACAGAATTTGGCCTTAAATTAAAACGATTTTTTCCAGTCCCTAATGATAACATGAACCATGGACCTTGCCGTTGGTGGGGAGGTGCGTGCCTCAGCGATACAGATGGCAGTACAGTAGGTGCAACCACAACGGAGGGGTATCTGTTGAGAGGCCAGACAAACGTGTGGTTCATGAAGAGGGGCAGCAGTCTGGATGATTGACTGATCTGGCCTTGTAACACTAACCAAAACAGCCTTGCTGTGCTGGTACTGCGAACGGCTGAAAGCAAGGGGAAACTACAGCCGTAATATTTCCCGAGGGCATGCAGCTCTACTGTGTGGTTAAATGATAATGGCGTCCTCTTGGGTAAAATATTCCGGAGGTAAAATAGTCCCCCATTCGGATCTCCGGGCGGGGACTACTCAAGAGGACGTCGTTATCAGGAGAAAGAAAACTGGCGTTCTACGGATCGGAGCGTGGAATGTCAGATCCCTTAATCGGGCAGATAGGTTAGAAAATTTAAAAAGGGAAATGGATTGGTTAAAGTTAGATATAGTGGGAATTAGTGAAGTTCGGTGGCAGGAGGAACAAGACTTTTGGTCAGGTGAATACAGGGTTATAAATACAAAATCAAATAGGGGTAATGCAGGAGTCGGTTTAGTAATGAGTAACAAAATAGGAGTGCGCGTAAGCTACTACAAGCAGCATAGTGACCGCATTATTGTGGCCAAAACAGACACGAAGCCCATGCCTACTACAGTAGTACAAGTTTATATGCCAACTAGCACTGCAGATGAAGAAATTGATGAAATGTATGATGAGATAAAAGAAATTATTCAGGTAGTGAAGGGAGATGGAAATTTAATAGTCATGGGTGACTGGAATTCGAGAGTAGGAAAAGGGAGAGAAGGAAACATAGTAGGTGAATATGGATTGGGGGTAAGAAATGAAAGAGGAATCCGCCTGGTAGAATTTTGCACAGAGCATAACTTAATCATACCTAACACTTGGTTGAAGAATCATAAAAGAAAGTTGCATACATGGAAGAATCCTGGAGATACTAGAAGGTATCAGATAGGTTATATAATGGTAAGACAGAGATTTAGGAACCAGGTTTTAAATTGTAAGGCATTTCCAGGGGCAGATGTGGACTCTGACCACAGTCTATTGGTTATGAACTGTAGATTAAAACTGAAGAAACTGAAAAAAGGTGTGAATTTAAGGAGATAGGACCTGGATAAACTGAAAGAACAAGAGGTTGTACAGAGTTTCAGGGAGAGCATAAGGGAACAATTGACAGGAATGGGGGAAGAAATACAGTAGAAGAAGAATGGGTAGCTCTGAGGGATGGAGTAGTGAAGGCAGCAGAGGATCAAGTAGGTAAAAAGACGAGGGTTACTAGAAATCCTTGGGTAACAGAAGAAATATTGAATTTAATTGATGAAAGGAGACAATATAAAAATGCAGTAAATGAAGCAGGCAAAAAGGAATACAAACGTCTCAAAAATGAGATCGACAGGAAGTGCAAAATGGCTAAGCAGGGATGGCTAGAGGACAAATGTAAGGATGTAGAGGATTATCTCACTAGGGGTAAGATAGATACTACCTACAGGAAAATTAAAGAGACCTTTGGAGAAAAGAGGGCCACTTGTATGAATATCAACAGCTCAGATGGAAACCCAGTTCTAAGCAAAGAAGGGAAAGCAGAAAGGTGGAAGGAGTATATAGAGGGTCTATACAAGGGCGATATACTTGAGGACAATATTATGGAAATGGAAGAGGGTGTAGATGAAGATGAAATGGGAGATACGATACTGCTTGAAGAGTTTGACAGAGCACTGAAGGACCTGAGTCGAAACAAGGCCCCAAGAAGTAGACAACATTCCATTAGAACTACTGACGGCCTTGGGAGAGCCAGTCCTAACAAAACTCTGTCTGGTGATGTATGTGACAGGCGAAATACCCTCAGATTTCAAGAAGAATATAATAATTCCAATCCCAAAGAAAGCAGGTGTTGACACGTGTGAAAATTACCGAACTATCAGTTTAATATGTCACAGCTCGAAAATACTAACGAATACGAATTCTTTACAGACGAATGGAAAAACTAGTACAAGCCGACCTCAGGAAAGATCAGTTTGGATTCCGTAGAAATGTTGGAACACGTGAGGCAATACTGATCTGACGACTTATCTTAAAAGAAAGATTAAGGAAAGGCAAACCTACGTTTCTAGCATTTGTAGACTTAGAGAAAGCTTTTGACAATGTTGATAGGAATACTCTCTTTCAAATTCTAAAGGTGGCAGGGGTAAAATACAGGGAGCGAAAAGCTATTTACAATTTGTACATAAATCAGATGGCATTTATAAGAGTCGAGGGGCATGAAAGGGAAGCAGTGGTTGGGAAGGGAGTGAGACAGGGTTGTAGCCTCTCCCCGATGTTATTCAGCAAGCAGTTATTGAGCAAGCAGTAAAGGAAACAAAAGAAAAATTCGGAGTAGGTATGAAAATCCATGGAGAAGAAATAAAAACTTTGAGGGTCGCCGATGACATTGTAATTCTGTCAGAGACAGCAAAGGACTTGGAGTCGACAGTATCTTGAAAGGGGGATATAAGATGAACATCAACAAAAGCAAAACGAGGATAATGGAATGTAGTCGAATTAAGTCGGGTGATGATGAGGTAATTAGATTAGGAAATAAGACACTTAAAGTAGTAAAGGAGTTTTGCTATTTGGGGAGCAAAATAACTGATGATGGTCGAAGTAGAGAGGATATAAAATGTAGATTTGCAATGGCACGGAAAGCGTTTCTGAAGAAGAGAAATTTGTTAACATCGAGTATAGATTTAAGCGTCAGGAAGTCGTTTCTGAAAGTATTTGTATGGAGTGTAGCCATGTATGGAAGTGAAACATAGACGATAAATAGTTTGGACAGGAAGAGAATAGAAGCTTTCGAAATGTGGTGCTACAGAAGAATGCCGAAGATTAGATGGGTAGATCACGTAACTAATGAGGAGGTATTGAATCGAATTGGGGAGAAGAGGAGTTTGTGGCACAACTTGACAAGAAGAAGGGACCGGTTGGTAGGACTTGTTCTGAGGGATCAAGGGATCACAAGTTTAGCATCGGAGGGCAGCGTGGAGGGTAAAAATCGTAGAGGGAGACCAAGAGATGAATACACTAAGCATATTCAGAAGGATGTTGGTTGCAGAAAGTACTGGGAGATAAAGAAGCTTGCACAGGATGAAGTAGCGTGGAGAGCTGCATCAAACTAGTCTCAGGACTGAAGACCACAACAACAACAACAACAACAACAACGATAACAGGGGGTAAGTCGTACGGCCAAGTGGGAAGCTAGTCTGTCAGTTTACCCACTGAGTCACCGCTCCACATTTCTATTCAAACCGTTAATTTATCAAATAGAAATTGCACTCAGTCAAGGGAACGAATACTAGCCTCTGGATTCGGTACAAGAAGTAACCAAATAAAATACAGTGGCTTACGTAAGTTTCAAATAATTTGTTCACGAATAAATTTGTTAAAATGATGAATTATTCGAATAATTATCCAGATAGAAATTTATTCTGCTTACCAATACAACTTGCACGTCCTTCCTCTCTGCTGTCATTGCAGTTAATATTAATAACGCTAAAGAGTCCTGTTAGTTCAGTTGCTCGATTTACTCATGACAGCCTACATTGTAGCTGGATTGACGTTTTCTGTTAATTATAAACGAAGTAAACAATCAGAATCAGCTGTCACGGTTGGCAACATAATTTTTTTTCATTTGCTCTGTTCAAAACCTGCATCAATGTCAGTGCGATTTTAGCTGGATATTGAATGCAAGCATTATTTCATCAGCTTTTATTACGCAAATTTACAGTTCCTTCAGCTAAATCAGTGACCTTCAATAACATTCAATATTCGATTGCCACTGTACGTGTCATTATACATTATCATATTCTGTCACTGTGGTAATAATTGATGACTCTCAGGTATACAGTATTCACTTTCACCAAAAACATGGAAAATCGACAACTTTTTGTATTCTAATTCTAAATGCACTCCAACGTTTGCTTAGACCATTAGTGCCGCTACATTGTGACGAAGCTGTATAGGGTGCGTATTTTTTAGCTGTCTGGCAGGGCCACGTACCTGCTGCCCCGCACTTCGTTGAGTGAGCGGCGCATGATAGAAAGAGGTACGAGGAATACGAAGTGACGACAACGATCTAATTTCTGAAGGAGGTCACAACGATATTTAGATTTTATGCTTGACGAACTACAGCTATAAGGCTGGAAATAACATTTAGTTAGCTAGTAACCGGCGACTTATATACCAGTTTCAACTATTTATTGTTCATTTCAAAACAAGGTATTTCAGTGATTATTCCTGAATCTGAAAAATACTTAAGGGAGGCTCTTAGTAGTTATGTGAAGATAAATTAACTTTCAATGCGTCATTTGTAATTTATTTTATATAAAAAAAAGTTGTTTACACAGCTTTAACCATTAAAGATTATATGTAGATACATCCTTGGACTCGACAAATTTGGGAATTTCATAGACGCCAAAACCCACTGAAAAGGAGACTGTGTTTACCAATTTGTATTTTTTGGCATCATCAGTGTCCTTAATTTATATTTCTAGTAGTTTGTTGAGGAGCTAACATACATCATTTCTTTTCTTCAGATGACAGGCGCAACTCTATTTGCTTATTTACTTGCAACATGCTCCATTACAATTTTTCTAATACTACAAGTACGTATTTTGTGTGTGTGTGTGTGTGTGTGTGTGTGTGTGTGTGTGTGTGTGTGTGTGTGAGTGACAGAGAGTGCAGTGTAAGCCGAGCTTGACGTCCCCATCCGACGGATGGATCACCATCAAGTGTCACATGCCCTCACTTCATGAGTTTGGTATTAAAGTCGGACATTGGCGCAAAGCCTGGAGGTCAGGAATCTTAAGGGGAGGTTTACTGTGTCTTCGTTCAAAAAATCGTTTTTCTTTAAATTGCATTTTTGGATCCATGAAAGTGTTTAGAATCCACCCCTGAAACGGTTTTTCCGAATACGGAACGAAAATTTTTGTTATTCGCGGTTGAACAAAAAAAATGCACCTGTCTGAAATCGGCCTTTTTCACGCACCAGTGTTTTTCGGGGATTTCGACTTTATAGCCGCGAAAAATTATTCTATATGCTTGCCCAAGGATCAAGTGATCAAGGAGCTTACGACATACAACGGCTTGGCAATCCAACAGCATTCCAATTCGGTGGAACAGATGAAGAAGGCAATTTGGGCAACGTATTTCCACAAGCGTCCGACGGATGACCACCCACAACGCCAAAATTGTCCGGGTGGGGAAACTAGTTGGTGCAAGTGGCGCATTGCAGAGGCTACCGGGCATCTGGACGAATATTAACACGAATAGCCGCTCTCCTAAGAAGTTCAAAAAGCGATTCATCCGAGGACGAGTTATTGTACCGGTGCTTGGGAGGAAACACACAAAATTCAAACGAAAGTTTGAACGCGTGTGTTTGGCAGTTAGGTCCCAAGCATTTGAATTCTGGTGCGGAGACTGTGACTTTCCTGGCAGTGAGCAGCTTCAACGAAGGGTATTAAGCAATTCTGAAGACCATGACAACGATGGACGTCACCCTGGGACTTCAAATGGCTCTGAGCACTATGCGACTTCACTTCTGAGGTCATTAGTCGCCTAGAACTTAGAACTAATTAAGCCTAACTAACCTAAGGACATCACACACATCCATGCCCGAGGTTCCAGACTGTAGCGCCTAGAACCGCACAGCCACTCCGGCCGGCACCCTGGGACTCTATTCGACGCAGTTAGCCAAGATTCGGACGACCACCGGATTCAAGCGGCCGAAAACCGCTTGTCACAGGCCGTACTAGCGGCTCTGGAGCAGCGCAGGGTGGTCCAGATCAAGCAGAACGCCCTCTATGAGGCAGAGGAAGGACTAGTTTATGGACCCGGAATAGCAGATTGAACGTAAGTTGCATAATATTACATTTATATGTACTCAAAACTTCAAACGCGTTTTTCTCGAAACGACTTTTTTTTTATCGCGAGGTATGGTAACTTCAAATCTACTGAACCGATTGGCATGATTTTTTGTTTCCGACGAAGCTAACTAACTTGTCTAGGAGTTGTACCACTTTTATTCTGATCCATCAACTATAAATATTTTTACTTGGCCGACGAAGTCGAAAAATCGATGAAAATACCCTATTTTGTTTCAAATGGCCGCCATTTTGTTTCCTATGGTCCAAATAACTTAAGCGAGGTACAACTGCTAAAGAATCTTATATACTTCGCTAACGTCAGCTCAATTTTGATATCAGACGAGCCGGCTGACCTGTGACATACCGCGCGTGGAGGTCTACATCGAAATTTTGTTTCGTTCCGACGGCACTTCCACCTTTGCTCTTCGACATTTCCGGTTGAAAAAATTCCAGTTTGTAGAGCAAATATCAATAAACATTTTGACCAAATTTGACATTGATATCTACAACACATACCGAGAAAAAAATCTCAAAAAACACCTCTCCTGCTCTCGGCTGCCCCCCCCCCCCCCCCTGCCGACACCGCATCAGGCTCCACAGGTGTTGTGGTGTAAGTCGCCATGGCATGAACACTCGCCCAGACTTTTCATAAATTTCTGGCTTATTTTTCTCTGTTTCCTACTTCGAAACTTGCTGTATCTTATTCTTTACAGTAATATGAACAGAGAGTTTATATCCAATACTTGACGCTCAGGGCACCAAGTCTCAAATTTTTATTCAAATAATCTTTAGAAGCGGCACTCCTTACGACTTTACTTTGTCTGTAATCGTTTATAAATTTAAGAGTGCTTCCTTTGGAGTCAACAAACATTACTGCACATAAATCGGTTCATAGCATAAACTCAACACACTACACAATGAAACACACACGGGCCCCAGCTGCCTGTCGTCTGCTAAAAAGCGCAAAGCTCCCTACCGAAGGCGGAAGAAAATGCGCTTTTAGCGCAGGGCTTCCTTTTTCAGGAAATTACGCATGCACAAATGCGCACGCATAGGTGCGGTGTTGGAAATTTACACGCAAGCGTAAAGTTGAACAGAAAAAAAGGCTTCGTGAGGACAAGTTTATCACTGCTCTTTCTCAAGCAGAATATCTTTCTTCAATCTCTGTAACTTCCTGAAATTTGCAAAAAAAAAAAAAAAAAAAAAAAAAAAAGTTATCGTCACTTCGTATTTCTGGTCCCTCCGTTATCTAGGTACTTCTTCGTCACAATAGACGCACCACAAACACCCAAGCGAAGTGGAAACTGCTTGCGCTATGTGGCAACATTACAACGCGAGAACGTCCATGCTTACGTGCGTTCTTTCCACAAATTTTTGTGCATGCCCTTTTGTTCCCGTGCGTCTGTGATTGCGCATAACGGCAGAGGCTTCGTGTGGACACACATTAAAAAGAAAACTATAATTTGTGCAGCCGACGAGGAGACAAACATTCCTCTGCTTGATTCGTGGGTGTGAAATTACAAAAGATAATCGAATTTTATGATTTCAGTGACAAATGTATATGCTTACACAATGCGCGATTAATCATCTAAATTTTGTAGATACTAAAATGAGGTAGGTGTCTCGAGAACAGTACTGCCGCAATTCAAAACATCTCAAGCCAGCACTTCCAATGTACAACAATATGAAGTACAGATGGATTGCAATTAATAACGAAAACAATACGAATGTTTCAACAAGCCTTGTTCATGTGGTCTGCTTTATGGAAATATAGTAATGATATCCCAATAACGACAAAGAAGGAACTAGTTTTCGTTATTGTACTGTACTTCTCATTGTGAATGTATAATATAACGATATAACATCAGCTTCCTTGCACTATGAATGCACGTGACTGTAACTCAAATGAGTGTTTTTGCATGTGTTACTCAGTTCGAAGTACGATTATATGAACCAAGGAATGTTGAAATCATGATTCCGACATGTGCCGGTTACCTCGAAAGATTAGTTATTAAATGTGCTACGACAACAGACGCAATCAACATTCTGAATAGTTACTTAACGTATTTTTATATAATTTTTTGTACGGTTATCGTTCTTGAGTTGTTCCGATTCACAGTTAAAAAACGATTAAATAAAATTATCTCCACGTACCTTCCTTGCAACAGCTGAATTGCCTTCTTGGGAATATCCGAATGCGCCACAAGTACTCGTGGCTTAGACATGCTGACAGGGGAACTGTCACTGGTTGCAAAGCTAAACGGGCTCTAATAGACAGCCGCAACGATCTCAGTATTTAGCTCCCGAAGATTGGCAAACGCAGTCTACTGCGTAAGTCGAGATGGTTCCTCAGTAACAGCGTGTTGTGTTCGTGTTTGTCGTTTACTTTCAGCCTATGTGGACGAAAGTGTGTAACAGATAAGGAGATAAATGATAACGTAATCTGCAACAAAATCTGGAGTGCAAGGGTTCTAAAGTTAAAACTCACAGAGCGAAACCAGCATGATGCAAAAATTGATGTTCGATCTATCACGTTTTATATATGGTACAATAAATTTGGTTGCTTTCGATTTATCATATTTTATATGTAATAAATTTGGATGCCATTTTTTGTTGGCAGTGAGATGTTAAGCTTTTCCGAAGTAATGTTCCCCTTACCGGTAATTTTATGTATGATTTAAAACATGATACGAGTCATTTTACAACACAGCGTAGTGCAGATTACAGAAATATTAATCTACTTAATAACAGATCCACAGCGGCGAGCAAATACGAATGAAAACGTAATAAGCAACCAACTGTCATAAATTGCAGTACGTTACCAATAGTAATCATTGTTTGCAAATAAGAATACACCCTTGGTATTTACAGTACGTACCGATATTTTAATGTTAGACATAATAGATAAAATATCAAAGCACACACTAATTACGGTTAAAAAATGGACAGCCCCCTCCTGCCCAGGATGAATGTGGCTGTTTCTAGCATGAGCAAGAAGTGTAATGACTGCTACTCTGTTTAACACTATTCGCACTCAGTATTGTGTGTAGAGAATAATGCACAGAACACCTTGAATGATGTTACAATAGAAGATATCCAACTGTAATGGTTAGGCTACTAATCTTTGTCTAGATGTTTTACACAAAGAGTTAGAAAAGATAGGTGATACCCATACTACCGTGGCATTTGCTGCATAAGAGAGGAAGATGGAGTGTTGATAATGTTGTATGTAAATTGACCCATTTGAAAATCATGAACAAGTAAAGACAACTGGGCATTGAAAAGCTGCAACACTAGATATTAATCATACGAGTAATCATCATCTTGTCATTTGTGCTGTTATGAATAGCTCAAGAAACAAAGAAAACATATCCTTATTCACCTATTCCACAGGAAAATATGCACATATTTGCTCATGATAATTCATTGTAGTTAACTCTTTTGAAAGTGTTTTGGATGATACGACGATGTTAACATAGCTGACAGGAAGACAGAAATGGTTGAAAGCATACGGGGATACTGGAGTTCATTACCTCACTCATTGGTTGAAAATGATATATAATAGTGCTAGGGTTGAAGTAAACACAGTACATCAAAAGAAAAAAAAGATTGTAATGTATATTCAAATGGAGTTCAGAAAGAGATATTTTTCTGTAGAAATGCATCGTCAGCCAGAGGACTAGTGTACAAGCAAAAATTCTAAAGGAGGTTAATTGAATCTGTGACAAAGCACCTGAGCACCATGTCTGAAAAGCTCAACTAAGTACATTTTCTTCAGATCTGTCTGT
The DNA here is from genome assembly GCF_021461385.2 of Schistocerca piceifrons. Classification (NCBI taxonomy): domain Eukaryota; kingdom Metazoa; phylum Arthropoda; class Insecta; order Orthoptera; family Acrididae; genus Schistocerca; species Schistocerca piceifrons. The sequence continues at coordinate 572,911,868 of NC_060139.1, read as the reverse complement.
TTTATTACTTTCTGCAGAGTTTATGGCTATTGCACTCAAACACACAGTTTTACCATCCAGTCATCAAAACACAATTTGAAGTAACAGGTTTCAACTGCTCACTACTCAGGGTGAATTGATAAACAGCGATATTAGGATTTTCCCTGTTGCTACCCAACAGCAAAACACACAAAATAAATCCATAAACATCTAAACTGATATAAGTAAATAAATACCAAGGAACACTTGAAGTCGTAGGCTGTGCTATTTCAAGCCGACTTACTTTCTCACTATATGTGTTGTAGCCATCAGTTAAATTACAATGATAAGTCACTAGAAAACTAAAAGGACTATAATTTGACTATGAAAGAATGCATTACAATTCAAGCAGGCTTTGGTTTCCTAACTGTGAAATGAGATACAAGAGATGGCAAATACCTAAGGATACATCTAATTTGTAACATACAAAAAAATTGAAATCTGCTATCTTCACTGATGGGAAATAGTCCAAACGTATAGCACATACACAAACAACAACAACAACAACAAAATTAGAATTAAGTTTGATGATAAAAGTCTCGTACAGCTGAGTTACTTTCAAAGGACTGCAGAAGAACTGCCACCAGTGAAATCTTTGCAGAGGTGTGACAATTCTTATTCAGAGCTCAGTGCATTTATTTTATTTTTTTTATTCTTCCAGGGATTGTCTCACAGTTATGATGTAATTATAATGCAATGAAAACAAATAGCTCCAAAATATGCATAGTTATACACATAGGATTGGTAAGTACTGGTATGCTTTTATGTGGATAGGACAGGTTATCAGTTGGAGTCTTGATGAAGGAACCATCCTGGCATTTCCCTGAATTTGCTTAGGAAAACCTAAATCTGGATGGCCAAACAGAACGAACTCCGTCCTTCTGAATACAGTTTCCTATTGAAAAAATTGCACTAATCAGAGGATGAATTTATGAATGATGAGATGATCCTTTGAAGGGTGTCTATTTAATATCATAATGTTTACTGTAATACTGTATTTATACAATAATGTCTGTGAAATTTATACGCTAAGCACTGGTACATCATAAGAAAAACAATTTAATAATATTATTGTTTTAAACATAGGACTGTGCTAGTAAAAATAGTGTTAGAGACTTTAATAACTGTGTACGAATATATCATAAGACAAAAACTGACATGTCTCCTGTACAATAGATCAGATGATGTATAAAATGTATGTTATGAGATGAATAAGATACAAACATGAGATCAGTGTCTTAACAACTGCACTTCCTCATTTGGTGGGTCCCTAATGTATTAAGTTCTTTGATATACACACAACTTGTTCCAAATAATGTGTATGAATATCATTTTGTTCTTCATTTATGCACCCATCCAGGACAACTGCTGTTGATTCCTGAACCATGAACACGCGGCTTTGCCTTTTGAACTAACTCCAGTCTGCTCGGAAAACGGACTCCAAGCCCATAAACATGGCAACAGTGCAAATCACTGTTCACATGTCTCTTAACTGTTCATAGCTTTGAAGGATAAGGCAGAATTTGTAAGCTTATATTCACTACTGCTCTCTGATAATAACACTCTTTCATTATTCTTGTTTCTGTTTTATGAAAATAGTAAAGAAGATTAATGGTTCAATGAGTACATGAAATAAGAAGTAACATGATTTTGCATATGAGTAATGTCAGTTAATCTGCAGTACTTTAATAGTCATCCATACAATAAAGAATTTAATTTCATGTTGTATATAATACTGACTTTCTCGTTATTGGTTTTTGCTTGAAACATTGCAGTGACTTAAGACCAGGTTGCTGTTTATGCTTCATCCTGCACTTATTCTTGAAGATATGAACCTGAAAATCAGTAGTGAAGCACATTTATGTAGTTTGTTTTCTCGGTAACAATTTCTCTAGAATTTGAATGTACTGAAGTAACGGCTGTGACTTTAGCTGTTAGAAGAAAGGCAGAAAGCTTAGAGCTCATGCACCAATTATGTATGCAAACTCTACTGATTGTTACCTGTGAAAAACCACTTGTTGTTGAATATGTGTGGATAAGAAGACTGTAGCTCACATAAATCATTTTAAGTAAAAGGCAACCTGATGAAAATATTAAAATATTTCCTACATTCGTTCGCAACGGCCTTGCCACAGTGGATACACCAGTTCCCGTGCGATCATCAAAGTTAAGCGCTGTCGGACGTGGTCAGCACTTGGATGGGTGACCATCCAGGCCGCCATGGGCTGTTGCCATTTTTCTGGGCGCACTCAGCCTCTTGATGCCAATTGAGGAGCTGCTCGACCGAATAGTAGTGGCTTCAGTCAAGAATACCATCATAACGACCAGGAGAGCGGTGTGCTGACCCCATGCCCCTCCTATCCACATCCTCCTCTGAGGATGACACGGCAGTCGGATGATCCCGGTAGGCCACTCGTGGCCTGAAGTCGGAGTGCTTTTTTCCTATATTCGTTCAGCTTGTGAAACTGTATGTTTCTTCTTCAAGGCAAGTGGGAAAGAAAAATGTGGGTAGATAGGCAATGAGAGCTGGGTACACGAAAGTGAAGATGAAGGGAATGTCATTTGTGGGATAAGATATTACAGGCAAACAAGGATAATATGAGTACAACATTGAAACTGACAGAAAATAAACAGCGTTGAAAAAAAATTAAAAGTGAAGTAGAGTAAAATAAAACTCAGTAAGGTGAGAATGGGGAATGGAGTGATGTGGGGTGGAGAGAGGAAGGGTCAAGTTGTGTTGGGAAACCAGTGATTAAGTGAGAAGAGAGTTAGTGGAGAAGATGCAAGGGAAAAGAAGGTGGGAGGGGGAGATATACTGCATGTGGATAAAGAAAGGAGAAGAAATGTCAAGGGGTAGAGTACCAATCAAGGTAGAGTTGGGCTGGGAAAAAAGGCAGAATAAGGAATGTATGGTGGCTGAAAAGCAACAGGGTGAGAAGGGGCCAGAAGACCACATGTATCTGCAGCACATAATCTTTGTGAGGTAACAGTAGTTATGCATACCTTGCAGTGAAGCAAGGTTTTCTGCAACAAAATATGTTGTGTATTACATATTTGTCTGACTGATAAGTGCAGCATGTTATGCAATCACACTATTCCACAAGCTGCATATTCAGAAGTTTCATAGTAATGTGGACATCACTGATCAGCTAGGAACACATCAGCATGCAACATTTGGCACAGAGACCATGCAACATAATTTTTTTATGTCAGGAAAAGAATAAAAGGCCCGTATGAATCTCTCTTCACCTCTTTCTGACCTAAGATCTGCTTTGTGTGTGCTGCATATATACATATAAACTTACGCCGTTATTGCCTTCTTCTACCAGTCAAACATCACAGTGGCACTAAGGTGATAAAGGCAAAAGTTCCCTGAATTTCTGTGGGTTCTGTCAGTATTCTCCAAGGAAGGGCCACCCCAAGAGTTTCATAAGCATTACAGGACCACATCCTGTGATAGATATATTGTTTCTTAACATGAAGACCATCTTAAAAGGTGACAATGCCACACTTCAGACTCCTAGATGCTCATTTGGTGCTCCATGAATGTGCAGATGAACTACAATACCTCCCCGAGCCTCACCAGTTCACAACTTCACTAAGGAAATGTGGTCAGCTTTAAAGAAGGTAACGTGGCACAGTTTGTCACATGGAGATATGGGAAGGTTTCAGTTAGATTTTATCATGTTAAGACACAGTTTTAGAAACAAGATTTTAAACTGCAAAACATTTCCAGAGCAGACATGGACTGTAGCAGTAAATTATTGGTTACAGATTAACACTGATGGAATTACAGGAAGGTAGGAAATTAAGAAAATTGAACCTGGATAACTTTGAAGCTACAAGGGTGTAAAGAGTTTCAAAGGTAGCATTAAGTACCAACTGGCTGAACAAGGGAAAGAAATACTATACAAGATGAATGGGACACATCATTGGATTACAAAGGATAAATTGAATAGCTGATTAAAGGGGAAAAAAATGCAGAAACTGAATTTGACAAAAGGATATGCCCATCTAAAAACAACCTGACAGAAAGTGCAAAATAACTAAGCAGGAATGGCTAAATGCCCTATAGGATAAGTGAAAAGCTATACAAACAAACCATTAGAAAAGAGATAAGCATCAGTATGAATACCAAAAGCTCAGAGGTTATCAAGTACTGAGCACAAAAGGGAATGATGAAAGGTGGAAGGAATATATAGAAGTGCCATGCAAAAGAAACAGACTGAAAGATAGTAGTATGGAAAAGGAAGAGGAAGTAGATGAAAATGAGATGGGAGATGTCACATAGAGTGAAGAATCTGACAGAGCTCTGAAAGACCTAAGGTGAAATAAGGTACTTGGAGTAGGAATGTTCCCTCTGGGTTGCTGAGATCCTTGGGAGAACCAACCATGACAAAACTGTTCCATCTGGTGTACAAAATTATGAGGCAGACTTCAAGAATATTCTAATATGCCCAATTCCAAAGTAGGCAGGTGCTGACTGGTGTATTATCAAAAAAGTCGTAGTTGCAAAATACTAACACAAGTTACTTATAGAAGAATGGAAACTGTCTGTTGATCTCAGAGGAGATCAGTTAGGATTCTGGTGAAATGTTGGAACACTTTAGGCAATGGTTTCGTATAAATGTTAGATAACATGAAGCAATGCTAATCCTACAACTTATCCTGGAATATAAAATAAAGAAAGGCAAACCTACATTTATACAATTTGTAGATTATGGGGAAACTTTTGTCAGTGTTGACATAATGTAGTCTTTGAAATTGTGAAGTTAACAGGGCTGAAATATAGAGTGAAGGGAAATCTAAAACTTTTATAGAAATTAGACTGCAGTTATGAGAGTCAGAGGACATGATGGGGAGGCATATGTTGAGAAGGGACTGTGACAGGGTTGTACTCTATTCCATATGTTATTCAGACTGTACACTGCGTAAACAGTAAAAGAAACTGAGAAGCAATTTGGTATAGGATTAAACTCCAGGTAGAAGAAATATAAAGTTAAACATTTGCAAATGACAGTGTAATTCTGCCAGAAATGGAAAAGGACTTGAAAGGGCAGTGGAACAGAATGATAGTGTGAGTTGAACATGAACAAAAGTAAAACAGACTAGAAAAATAAAGTCAAAATGATGATAAGGAAATTAGGTTAGGAAATCAGAGACTAAAAGTTGAAGAGTTTTGTTATTTGGACTGCAAGATAACTGATGAATGCTGAAATAGATAGGGTATAAAATGCAGACAGGCACTTGCAAGAAAATTGTTTCTTAAAAAGAGAAAATTGTTAACATATAATATAAATTTAAATGTTAGGAAGTCTTTTCTGAAAGCATTTTTCTGGAATGTAGCCGTATTTAGAAGTGAAATGTGGATGACAAGTAGTAAAGACGATAAGATTAGCTAGCTAGATTGAGTAGCTAATGAAGAGGTACTGAACCAAATTCAGGAGGAAATAGAATCAAGCCACAACCTTACTAAAAGAAGGGATTAGTTGAGAGGGCACATCGTAATACATCAATGAATAGTCAGTTGGTTGGGGAGGGAAGTATAGGTGCAAAAATTTTAGATGCAGATCAAGGCTTGACTACTGTAAACAGGTTGAAAGGGAAGTAATTTGTAATAGTTACACAAAGGTGAAGAACCTTGCAGAAGATAAATGAATATATACATCTGACCAGTTTTTGGAGTGAAGACTGCAACAACCCTAATGGTTACAACTATACTCATTCATCTTTTCCTTTTACTAGTTCTGAAGTAAGTTATCAGTTGCACAAATAGGCTATAATATAGAGATTTTATAAATATAATTTTTTTTCTTTAAAAGACAAAGTCATGAAGACTGGATTTCTAATGTAAGTGGTAACAAATTAGAGAGACATTTTAGCATCTGTTGGAAAAACTATTATCCCCTCATAATTACAGTAACCACCATAAGAAGCTGATATATTGTGTAAATATTATTATACTACTGAAAAACATGGCATTATAATGTTTTAAAGTCCTGTATTTTTGCCAATCCAGTTTCGCAGGGATGCAACATTTGAATAAACACCAGGGATCCCTGGTCTGCCACATCCTCGCCCAAAAGAAACAAGTCCAACCAAGGTGCCGTTTACTGTCAGTGGCCCACCAGAATCTCCCTAAAATAGAAACACTCATTATTTGTTGACTAAGAACATTATTGAAAGTCAAGAGGGAAAATATGAGTTTCCTTGCATTTGTAAACAATGATTCTATTCACAATTATTAATTTGTTCCACATAGTTTAAAAATGGAACACTCTATGGAAAAAAATGTTTTTATTATAGTACACCAGACTCAGTACAGATGTATGAAAAAGAAGCCATCAAACAATTTTCATAAGAGTAAATGTCAATAACTGAAATCTTAAACCTTTTTATTGGTGTGTATGTAAATTGTAAAAGCTATTTAAAGTAATAAAAATCTATGATGAATGGTACCTGACAGGAGTCATGTCCTCCAGTGCGATCTCCTGCACATAACATCATCTTTGTGAACTGTGGATATGTTTTTAAACACTCATTTCTAGGAAGTATATACAGTTTTGCTTGCTGCAGAAATTTGGAGCCACTCCGAGAACCCTCCTGCAATATCACATAACTATTATGCATGGCACTGACATAATAAAGCACTTCTTAAAATTATGTTGGTACTTCATAGGCTCATATTTTGTTTCATCGAAGGCAAAATTCCATAGCAGTGTTATATGTGACAATATAAAAAAGGAACAACTATATCCAAGTACAAAGGTATATGGTCTTTTCTAATTAAGTTAATATTGTGACATTTTGATAATGTTGGGATCTAAATCAATATAGGAGAAAAAGTCTGTTGGTTATAGAATAACTTAGAAATAGAACACTTCCTTTCAAAGAACTGTAGGCTTTGTGTTGTTCAACTAGCCCCAGACAACGAACCTTCTAATAAAGCCTAGAATTCGATCAATATATCTCTTAACGATACCTTAAAAATTATGTGTGCATTCAAAGTCATACCTATAATTAACCAGACAAACAATAAATGGTGATAGGAGAGCTGACTCTATGCTCGCCACACTAAGGGTTTTTTTCTTCACATTTTGATGAACCGCAGTGTCATGCATTGTTGTCTGTGAAGTCTACTGGCACAGCAATGTCATGGCAGCACTTTTTCCCACCTCTTATTTCCTTTCGAGTTAGTGATTTGGAGATGGCATAGACTAGCTGTGTACACCAAGCCTCCACACAGTCAGCACAAATAGCACCTAATTCCAGCCCTTGTCATTGACAATTTTAGTGTCAGCTCCAGTAAGCTACTTCCGTAGTTACCATACTGAAACAAATGAGTTTGCACTGCTTAAACTATATGTTTACTGTGACTGCCATCATTTCAACATGCTTCATTTTGCCTGTGATAGCTGCTCACAGACTATATCTATGACTGTGCAGCACTTTGTCTTGATAGTACTTCACTGGTGTTGTATTATTTGCCATTGACACAGACTTCTCTGGTTGTCCCTCTGGAGTGATCATGTATCCACCATCCACAACTATGCAGTGACTGTATTTTGTGCAGCTGTATTCACTTATATGTAATCTATGCTCAACTAAGAGAATGGAGTCACAGACACCTTAAAATCAGCTGTGCCCCATCAATGTCAGAAACACCAGAGCAAACAGCCAGTGCCACAAAAACCAAATTGGTTTATGCAAACCATATGGATTGCTGTTAGCTGTCTGCAATCACATCTACATACATACTCTGCAAACCACTGTGAAGCACCTGGCAGCATTGTACCACATATTAAGGTTCCTTCCCCTTTCCAATCATGTGTGGAGTAAAGGAAGAATGGCTGCTTAATTGCCTCTGTGCATGCTGTAATTAGTCTAATCTTATCTTTGCAGTCCCTTCAGAAGCAATACACAGAGCTCTGAAGTATATTTCTACAGTCTTCATTTAAAACTGGTTCTTGAAACTTTTTAACTAGGCTCTTGTGGGATAGTAGCTGTCCGCCTCCAGGGGACTGTCAGTTCTGGTTTTTCAGCATTTCAATGTCTCTATCTCTTGGCTCTAACAAACCTGTGACCATTCCTGCTGCACTTCTTTGTATACATGTAATACCCCCTGTAATTCCTACTCAGTATGCGTCAAACACATTCGAGTCATAGCCTGAGGTGGGATGTGCAAGTGATTTGTAAGCAGTCTCTTTTGTAAGGTGACTGCATTTTCCCAGTATCCTGCCAATGAAAAAAAGTCTGCCACCAACATTATCCACAACTGATGTTATGTGGTCATTCCATATTATGTTCATACTGAGGGCTGGCAATGGCATTTTCAGAAAATGCATAAAATCAATGTCTGTGAAGAGGCACATAGAAGAAATCAGGAAGATGCCAGTGAGTGGGCACAGGAATATCAGTCCAAGCTCTCTCATTTGTATCGCCCAAGAGATGTGTTTACTATTTACTGTGGATGAAGCCAGTGCTTTCTGTAATTTGATGCCTGAAAAATACTGCATGTCAAGGGCAAAATGTGTCATGGAGGAAAACAGAGAAAGGACAGACTGACAGTGATATTGTGTTGTAATTCAGATGGTTCTGAGAAGCTCAAACCATTAGTGATTGGAAAATACAAAAATCCGCATTGTTTTAAAAATGTCAAGCTATTCAATCTGCTGTGCCCTATAAGAATAACAATAAAGTTTGGATGACCAAATCTATCTTCGATAACTGGTTCAACAATGAATGGCTTCAAGGAAGAGAAATATTTTGCTAACTTTTGACCACTTCTCAGCACATCAGTTCCATGATCTGGAGCTTCCAAACAAAGTTGTCTTTTTACCAGTTAACACTACAAGCCATCTGCAGCCAAGGATCAAGAACTAATTGCCTCAATGAAATTTAGTTACAGAAGCTGACTTGTTAAAGCTGCTATCAGTGCAATTGAATTACAAGGAACATTTCTATATTGGAACGTACTGCAAGCTATTGACAATGTTTTCCTGTCAGCAATGAAGCTACAAAACACCCCATTACTAGCTGTTTTAAGAAGGCGTGGAGAGAAACTGACAACGACACTGAAATTGAAGAAGAAATTGACGATCCAACATATAAACATACTTGTAATGTGGATAGAACTTTGGATTCTGATGCTCCTCTTCTACAGGCTTACACCAGGTTGGTGCCCTCTAATTCTGTCAATATGAAAGAATGGACACAGCCAGACAACAAAATCTGTAGTGCTGAAGAACCAGTCATCAGTTCTGCTGATGACACACAAGAGGAATAAAAAAATGCTGTACTGTCATTCTGAGGAGGAACATGAAGATATGACACTCCCACTGCACTAATGCTTTACTGTTATCTTCTGAGGAGTGACATGAAGATATGACACCACCACATGGTCTGAAGCTGCAGCTACAGTTGCTGTTCTCAAAAGATTTGCTGCCACTTCCGATGTCTCCATGGTATTTCTGGCTGCTCCAGGTATGGTATCTTCAGAGGGCCATAAAATTATAACCAACCGTCCGACAAACAACAATTAATGTTTTTTTTTCATGCTAGCATAAAGATGTAAAATGTGTAATTGATAAGATTTATTGTTGTAAACTAAAACATGTATGCTGATTATAACTAAATGTGTTAAAGAACAAACATTAAACTGTTTCCTCAGATTACTGTTTGTGCATTACTTGACACACTGATACATTGGGTACAATATTGGTCCACAATATGTATGCAATTGTGTTATTTGAAAAATAGCATACATTTGACAATATGTATGTACTCTTTCCCAATTAAACAAATGCCAGAAGTACTATTGTACGTATACATCATAGTCATTTTCATTTTCTCTTAAAGGCCATGAAACTGAGTGCTTCATTAGAGAACTCAACAGTTGTGTATTTTTACTAAAAACCCCATTAATTCAAACTTCATTAAACTGAACTGGCTATTTTTTGGTCCTTTGAAATTCAGCTATAGAAGGGTCTCCTGTAACATGCTGCATCTTCCTTATCAATAAATTTCCTGTTCAGTCCCAAATTTTGTTTGATTCTCCACACAATCGTATTTTTGTTAAAAAATGTTACGATACCTAGTCAAACACATTTCAGAAGTTAAGAAGTGCTGCACATACCTAATTGCTTTGATCCATGGCTTTCAGGATTTCACATGAGGAATTTGCAAGTTAAGTTTTGCATAATCATTGGTTTTGGAATAAATGTAGGTTTGACTGGAAGACGTCATTTTGATTCTTGTTTTGACAGGTGTTTATCTACAATTGCCCATAGAGGATGTGCACTAACAATTCCTTATTAGCAACATCACATTTGGCCCATGCCACTATGAATGATAACCATTCCAATGCCTCTCCTATATTTCAGTGATTCCTTGAGAATCTCATGGAGCTTATTCATATCTCTACAAATTAACTCAATCATATTGTCATCACAGGACCATCTTGCAAAGAAAAGTGCCAAACTCTGCATATCCTAGTCACAGTGCTGTAAAACACATGTCTACAGTACAACTTAAATGAATGCTGATTCTTCCAGGACCATGTTTTGTACTTGTGTAATAACTCACCATGTGGAACCAACTGACTGACTGCGTAACTCACTAACCTGATGTAACTTCAAACGTATCTGTTACATAAATCTGGCAATATTCCAGCTGTGTTATGCACTTCATAGTGGTTTTCAGAGTATAGATGTAGCTGTACGTATAGATATGCTAGCCACTGTAGAAAGGGACCTTGACAACAGTTCAGTCAGACAGTCTGCTTGAAAGCATGGAAGCTCATTCTAGATCAGTTGGTGTTTCCTTTATGGTGATTGAGCTCGAGGTAAGGTTACCTCCTTGAACAGGCTCCTGCCGGGGAAAGTATCCTGTGGTTACTGGTATCAGAGAGGTACCTTAGTAGTTTAGAATCAGGATTCAGGTACCCTGTTTTGAAAGAAGTCAAAATAACAGAAGAGCTCATAAAATGCTTAAGAATGCACATAAAACTAAGGTTAGCTTCTTTCATCAAAATATTAGAGGATTGAGTAGTAAGGTAGAAAACTGCTTGCCTTTTTGGAAAATTTGGAGCACTTTGGAAAGATAGACATCCTATGCCTCCCAACTTATGTCCTCAATTATTTGCTGGATGTATTCCAATCTGTCTCTTCGTCTATAGGTTTTACTCTCCACAGCTTCCTCTAGTACCACAAAAGTTATTCCCTGATGTCTTAATGCATGTCCTATCATCTTGTTTCTTCTTCTTGTCAGTGTTTCCCATATATTCCTTTCCTCACCGATTCTGCAGAAAACCTCCTCACACCTTATTTATCAGCCCATATAATTTTCAACATTCTACTGTAGCACCACATCTCAAATGGTTCGAGTCTCTTCCATTCCCGTTTTAACACAGTCCAGGTTCTACTATCATACAATGCTGAGCTCCAAAAGCACATTCTCAGGAATTTCTTCATCAAGTTAACGTCTACATCCATACTCCGCTAGTCAGCCGACAGTGGGTGGCAGAGGGTGCTTTGAGTACCTCTATTGGTTCTCCCTTCTATTCCAGTCTCGTATTGTTCGTGGAAAGAAAGATTGTCGTTATGCCTCTGTGTGGGCTCTAATCTCTCTGATTTCATCCTCGTGGTCTCTTCGCGAGATATACATAAGAGGGAGCAATATACTGCTTGACTCCTCAGTGAAGGTAAGTTCTCGAAACTTCAACAAAAGCCCATACTGAGCTACTGAGCATCTCTCCTGCAGAGTCTTCCACTGGAGTTTATCCATCATCTCCGTAACACTTTCGCGATTACTAAATGATCCTGTAATGAAGCGCGCTGCTCTCCATTGGATCTTCTCTATCTCTTCTATCAACCCTATCTGGTACGGATCCCACACTGGTGAGCAAGTGGGTGAACAAGTGTTTCCGGATTGCATTTCCTTAGGATTCTTCCAATGTGTCTCAGTCTGGCATCTGCTTTACCGACGATCAATTTTATATGATCATTCCATTTTAAATTACTCCTAATGCCTGCTCCCAGACAATTTATGGAATTAACTGCTAAATTGTAGCTGAATGATAAAGGATCTTTCTTTCTATGTATTCGCAGCACATTAAACTTGTCAACATTGAGATTCAATTGCCATTCCCTGCACCATGCGTCAATTTGTTTCAGATCCTCCTGCACTTCAGTACAATTTTCCATTGTTACAACCTCTCGATATACTACAGCATCATCCGCAAAAAGCCTCAGTGAACTTCTGATATTATCCACAAGGTCATTTATGTATATTGTGAATAGCAACGGTCCTACGACACTCCCCTGTGGCACACTCGAAATCACTCTTGCTTTGGAAGACTTCTCTTCATTGAGAATGACATGCTATGTTCTGTCATCTAGGAACTCTTCAATCCAATCACACAATTGGTCTAATAGTCCATATGCTCCTACTTTATTCATTAAATGACTGTGGGGAACTGCATCGAACACCTTGCGGAAGTCAAGAAACATGGCATCTACCTGGGAACCCGTGTCTATGGCCCTCTGAGTCTCGTGGATGAATAGCGTGAGCTGGGTTTCACACGATCGCATTTTTCCAACCGATGCTGATTCCTACAGAGTAGATTTCTAGTCTCCAGAAAAGTCATTATACTCAAACATAATACGTGTTCCAAAATTCTACAACTGATCGACATTAGAGGTAAAGGTCTATAGTTCTGCACATCTGTTCAACATCCCTTCTTGAAAACAGGGCTGACCTGTACCCTTTTCCAATCCTTTGGAATGCTACACTCTTCTAGAGACCTAAGTTAAGGTCTATGTTTGGTACTAATACACTTATCCTGGCCAAGAATGCCCTTTTTGCCTATGCCAGTCTGATTTTTATATCCTAATTGCTCTCTGTCAGTCATATTTTGCACTGTCCATCATATTTTGCTGCCTAGATAGCAGAATTTCTTAACTTTATCTACTTTGTTATCACCAATTTTGATGTTAAGTTTCTCACTATTCTCATTTCTGCTGCTTGTCATTACTTTTGTCTTTCTTTGATTTATTTGCAATCTACATTCTGTACTCATTAGACTGTTTATTCCATTCAGTGGATCCTGCAGTTCTTCTTCACTTGCACTGAAAATAGCAATACAGAACTACTGTCACAAAAGATGAGTTGTTACATATATTAAGACAGAACACAAGTTCAGAAACATTGAGACAAGTAGATTTTGTAGTGATCAGCACATGGAAGTTTGTGCTTGTGAATTAATACTAAAATAGTTCACTTTTAATTGTAACTGTATATAGATCCCTACTGGGAAATTTTGAATTCCTTACTTTGCTATCTGTCATACAACAGCAAGCAGTTAATAGTCTGTGGTGACTTTAATGTAAATTTTCTAAAGGATTATGATAGGAAAAATGATCTGGAAACCTTATTTGTATGCTACAATTAGATCTTAGTGATTAACTTTCCAACATGGATGGATACAGACAGTAGGACCCTCACTGATATTGTTTTCTTTGGTGGAACTTAAAACAAGAAAGTAACTGTTTACCAATTAAAAAATGCTCTCTCTGATCATAATACACAGAAAGTTAGGATAAATAACATAGTACCTTACAGTATGGATACTCTTCAGTGGAAATCAATCAGAATAATTAATGACTACAGGACAATTTTTTTAAAGAACAGTTTACAAGAGATGACCTGGGACAAAATTTATAATCAACCAAATGCAAACATAAAATTTAATCTATTCCATCATAAATTTGTATCATTATTTGAAAATAGCTTGCAACATAAGCTAATCAGAAAGGACATTATACAGCCAAGTAAAAACCATGGATCATTAGAATTATGAAAGTATCTCATGAAATGGAAAGAGAAATGTATCTGTTGGCAAGAACAAGTAAAGATCCTGCAGCAGTTGCACACTATCAAAAACTATGCATAATTAATAAGAATGATATGTATCTCTCCCATGTGTACAGCCCAGTTGATACTTCATAGCCCCTAAACGTGCAGAATGGTAGTGAATGGAGGGGAAAGTGGCGCTGATGACAGAGCCTTGGAACAGAGGCAAAGCGCTTTGGCTGGAGAGAGGTGAAATTGACAATCACAGGGGTGTGGATTTTAGCTACAATTCTAGTCTTTCCTGTGAAATACATGTTCAGATGTAATATACTGTATAACATGATGCAGAGATATGACTTTATAATACACACTGACATTTTATATTTTCTGGAAATGTACTTGCATGCCCACACTTGGTATTTTGTGAAAGAACCACAATCAAGGCACCAAAGATGCATGCGGCTCATGAGCTATGATTTTCCGATACTAAAGTATCAAAGTAATAAATAACAAAAGCCCAAGAGTATGTGGGTAAGATTGTTTGAACTGATAGTACTTTGTGTAATGAATCAGTTTCAGTAACAATGAACCTCTGCAGATAAGCATACCAGCCATATTTCTGGAATTATAAGTCATGGAAGGTCTAGTACTCCTGCTGGTGCCAGGTCAAGTGGCAAAAACATCCATGGCAGATTGAACAGCTGCTACACAAATTGCTATAGTCACACATGTCAACCAGCCAATATTTACAGCAAGCTCTTTGGTGTATTTATTGATGATGAACTTGCACTATGTCAGTTTCTCCTGGAATCTGATTGGGATTCTGTTTTACCTACTGCAATGGTTTTCTGTCCACCTTAGACAAGACTGTCTTCACTCATGGTTCAACTGACCATTTTGGTTTCAGCAAACAGACTGAAGGCATATGGGTACACCATGAGTGTGGTTCATATCCTGGTGTTTCTCAGTCGAACTTACTAACAGTGTTGTCCAGCAGTGACATGTGCTGCTATTCAATGAACATTCAGAGTACTGTATTGACCAGGAGAAGTCCTTTTTTGTGTGTTCCCAGAATAGTCAGAAACTACTACTGGATTTAATGGTGATTAAATTGTGCTTCATAAATTGGTGTTGTTGATGAAGCAGACTTACAAAGGAAGGATTAAAATTGTTGGCTTACTCTAGTCACTCCCCAGCCAGTAACAGTTGCACTGGATCCTTGGGGTGGTTCTCTTCCACTGACTGGAAGATGTGCTGGTTGGACTGTTGTGCTCAGGTTAAATGGGGGATCCACCTGAGGAAATGAACAGCAAGTTCATATGAATGCTATCATGTATTTATTTTCCATTTTTCCATTTGCACTGAGTACCCAAACACCATTCTCTCTCTACACACACACACACACACACACACACACACACACACACGCACACACACACACACACACACACACACACACAGATATATATGTGGGTACCTTTATGAGAGCAATATCATTGTCTTGTGTAACAGGAGAGTAATCTCGATGAGTGATAACCATCTGTGGATGATGTGTGGAACCACCATCACCCCTCAATGAAGTTCCAGCTCTCAGTATAAGATCAGGTCCTGATCTACTGCAAAATAAATAATCAAAGTTAATTGAACAATCCTGAATTATTTTATTTCATCAACATATACTCAAAGGCTCCAAAATTTTCTTTCCTAAATTCAATACAGTCTACAGGAGTAAGATTCAATACTTATGCATCATGCTTGTCAAATCTGTTACAGAATTATCATAGTAATGATTTTATTCAGATCATAAGGCTCAGTACCATATTATTACTACTGCCCACTTGTATTTAAAAGCAGAGTCACTTTAAAAATATTTATTTGCAAAACAAGTCACATGGAAGCAAATTTCCAAAATAGTAACACCAGTACTGAACACGGAAAATTTCAGGTAAAAATACCTTCAATGAATCCCAAGAATAACAGACCTGTTTTACTAATTTCTGGCTCCTCAAAAACTTTGACCCTTTCTTTTTGCAACATATCACACACATGAACAAACAAAACATTCTAGCTCCAGCACAGCGAAATTTCAAAAAGAAAAGAAGTCTACTGAAACAACAGTTACTTACTAACAGAAGATAATATACAGGCTGTATTACAAAGGATGGCACAAACTTACATGACTGAAAGTACATGATAATAGAAGTACAAATGTCCCAGTAAACATGGGTCTGAAAATGAGCTGCTTGCGAGATAATCATGACTGTGTGATTCCAAGCTACCACTGATGTCATTGTAAACATCGTCCTAGTTAGTACACATTAATTTGAAATTTAGACTTTCGAAAACCCCTGGATCATTCTGGAATTCTTGACAAGCATGTACAACTCTCTGCTCCTGTTCTTCAACCGTATTAAAGGGTGTGCTGTACACCTTGCTTTTGAGGTGACCCCAGACACAAAAATGCGAAGGATTTAGATCAGGTGATCTTGGAGGCCAAGGTACAGGCCCGCCTTTACCTATCCATCTTTGGCCGTATCTGTGTGTTAGATGCCATCTCACGCTATCAGCAAAATATGTGAGCTCCATCATGCATGTACCATATATTCTGACACTGCTAAAGGGGAACAACCTCAAGCAATCCTGGAAGATGACACCGCAGAAAAATAAGGTATCTCTGTCCGTTAAGTTGTGGTGAAAGAATGTGTGGCCCAATGAGCTGATCGCCTAGTACTCCACATGTCCAGTGGATGATGCAAGATCAAATGCCAGTTGCCATGCAGTACTAAGGCAGTGCTGTCATGCCCTTACAGCCAAATAACTCTCCTCTTTTTGTGATATCATGCATGGTTGGCCCTGCCCTGGTCTTTGGGATATTGTTTTGATCTCTATAAATTGTCACCACATCCGAGAAAGAACAGAATGATTCACATTAAGCCATTAGGCCACATCAGTTTGCAGCTTTCTTGCTTCCATTCTTCTTATGGCACTCCACTGCAGAGAGTCTGATAGAAATCTTCTTTGTGCCATACCACCGTGTCTGTGACTGTATTCACAGCAATTGTGAATGTGGGAGTAGCTGGCACACACTACCCCGTTTGATAGGTGCCCTGATGTCATCACTGATGTGGGTGTCCATTGACTGGAATGCCAACTTCTATGCAGAACACAATTTTATAGATGTCTGTTGACAGTTTGTATGATTATACAATGAATCAGACACAAGACAGGGAAATAGTAGTTTGTTGCTTTAATTTCGGACACCAGTGTACATGGGATGTAGTGAAGACAGACACAGGTGGGGACAGAAAAGAAAAGGAACAGTTGGCTCTAAAAATAAATGAGACATTGGTAACAACTGCATGTAGTGTTGCAAACTTCTTAAACAAGCACTTTGTTTCTGTTATTGAGTGCTTGGGGTAACCAGGTTCAGTAAACATTTGCAATGGAATGTCTGAGACCAATCTCTACAAATAACTTCTGTAAAATGGAAATGACCCTCACCTCTCACAAAGAAGTACTGGTGGCATCTGCCAAAAAAAACCTTAAAATCAAAGTATTCTACTGGTCATGATAACATATCAATGAAGTTAATCAAAGAGTATTCATGTGAGTTGAGTTCGTCTTTCAGTTTTTTCTGTAATCAATGTCTTATCAGTGGAACATTTCCATATTGACTAAAATATGCGGAGTTAAGCTTCTTTACAAGAAGAGGGATAAAGAAATACCATCAAATTGTCAACCAATTTCACTTTTTCAAAAATATTTGAAAAGGTCATGTTCAAGTGTCTTCTTAAGCATCCAACTGTAAATAATATGTTGTCCAAGTTTGGGTTCCTTAAGGCTATTTACATGTACAGTGAGAATATATGTAATTCATTAGATAACAAATAGGGAACTGGCATTTTCTGTGGCCTGTCAGAAGCCTTTGACCGTCTGAATCATAGCATTCTCGTAAGTAAATTAGAATATTATGTTGTCACTGTCAGTGATGCAAAATGGTTCAAGTCTTACATAACTAACACAAAACAAAGAGTGTCACTGCAAAATACATGTGGATCAAGTGATCAGTCTTCATATCATTGGTAATAAATTATATGTGGTGGTCCTCAAGTTTTCATTTTGCATCCATTGCTTTTCCTTGTGTACATTGATGACCTCTCATCTGTTGCATTGCCAGATTTACAACTACAAAACACACACACACACACACACACACACACACACACACACACTTGCACACTTATGCGAAAATACCTCACACACACAGGACTGCAGTCTCTGTGTGTGAGGAGCATTTGTGTGTTTGTGTGTGTTTGTGTATGTTGATATTTTCAATGAAAGCCTTGTAGGCCGAAAGCTCACTTTCTGACAGTCCTTTTTTGTGCCTACCTGTGACTCAGCATCTCTGCTATATGGTGAGTAGCAACTATTGTTTTCATAACATTGTTACAAAGCATGTAATAAGACTCATTTGTGGCATAAATTCGAGAACGTCTTGTAGATAGTTCAAGGAAGAGCTATTCTAACAACTGCTTCTCAGTACATTTATTCCTTAACGAAATTTGTTGTAAATAATGTGTCTCTGTTTCCAACTAGTATCAATACCAGAACTAGGAATAAGAACAATCTACATCAAGACCTAAAATCCCCTACCCTGGTCAAAAAAAGGGGTCCAACATTCAGGAACACACATTTTCAATAAACTGCCAGCAACCATTAAAAACTTGATTTCAGATAAAGCACTCCTTTTACTCTCTAGATGAATATCTTAACTGGGACTATTAAACTAGCTTAAATAAAAATGTCTGTTAGATTTCAGTTTTGAAGCACTTGCTCACAACAATCAAGATTTGGAATTTTGTGTATGATAAATTTATTAAAAGTGCATAACTGTGTTTCATTCTGACAGTATATTAATTCTGTAAATATTATCAGTTTCAGTTTGTTGTAATGTACTCACATATTTTGATAATCTCCTGACGAATGATCAGGGAAGTTCTAATGTTCTAATGTTGTATGTTCTTTATGTTATACTTTCTGACGTGTTTCACACCCACAAGAATCATCTCTTTTTTGGGTCTATGGAACAAAAACTGAATCTAATCTAATATTTTTATTTATTTATTTAGTGCCTGTATTATCATATTCATGATATTGGACTTATCAAAGTACAGAACAGTATAAAATATTACATATTTACATCACATACAAAATCTTATCATTGGTATCAACACATATTTATAAAAAAAACATTATTCTGCTTATGTACATACAGATAGAGGAAAAGCTTGTGAAACCCCTTGGTTGAATTTACTTAAACTATTAATTACCAGTACTTTAATTAACTGGGCATAGTAACATACAGCACAAAAGCTAGGAGCATAATTACATACATACATGGGTGAAAGAAGTTTGGTTTTATCTAGGTATGGTTGATAATTATGAATTTTTGTTTAGAGAGTTACGAAGTAGATCTACAGATTTGAGCAAAACTCCAGGTGTTTATTAATGCTGTAGAAGCTGTCGTTTATTAGTAGATTTTTTAGTTCTTTTTTGAATGTCTTACTGTTTGGTATTTTTTTATGGTATCTGGCAATGCACTGTACAGAATTTTTGGTTTGTAAATAGCACTGTCCTGATATCTAATCTAAACAAAGTTATTCAGGTGAAAAATTAGTATTTACTAGAACCAATTCTGTTTGGACTGTATGTAAACCATATAGATACTGAAGGAAATATTGTACATTTATGATATGACAGCACTAAATGAAGATACAAAATTGATACAACTTGAAATAAAAGCATATGTATCCACCTGAATTATAGTTCAGTACTTACATAGTCTTTCCCACCATATACTACAGGTTTCAAACCAAGTGGAAGCATTCAAATACCATGATGTTTTGATGAGTGTCATTTCTATCATTTTCTAGCAGTGTGTTGATACATTGTGATTATTGTCATACTTATATGTTGAAATGAAAAGAATAGTTATTTCTCAGCATATAAATAAAAGAATGTCCACAATGTCTAAACAATTTGCAATAAAAAGATGTGTGTGGCACTCATTAAAGGTCTGACACATGACTGGAAATGCAAGAGATTTTTTACCATTAAAACACTCTGGTGTCCATAAACATAAACCATTAAAAAGTATCATAATATGCACCAATGAAATATCATATCACAAAGACTAAAATAAGTTTTTATTGTGAAATGCTGATAAGCATATGTGAACTTAGTAATTCTTGGTGGTATTTATATAATGTATGTTAACAAAGTTAACACTATATCATTTTGACATGTTCAGTCATGCTGAGAGAACGTGAGTGAGACCACATCATGCTGTGTTGCATGTACATTCTGTCCGCATAACATATTTTGCCAAGTCCAATTGATATTGTTGTTGTTGTAGTCTTCATTCCGCAAACTTGTTTGATGCAGCTCTCCATGTTACTCTGTCCTGTGCAAGCCTCTTCATCTCCAAATAACTACTGCAACCTACATGCTTTTGAGTCTGCTTACTGTATTCATCTCTTGGTCTCCTTCTATAATTTTTACTCCCAATCTTCCCTCCAATACTAAATTAGTGATCCCAAGATGCTCAGAATGAGTCATACCAACTGATCCTTTCTTCTAGTCAGGTTGTGCCACAAATTTCTTTTCTCCCCAATTCTGCTCAGTACCTCCTCATTATCTACCCATCTAATCTTCAGCATTCTTCTGTAGCACCACATTTCAAAAGCTTCTATTTTATTCTTGTCTAAACTGTTTGTCATCCATGTTTCACTTCCATACCTGGCTGCATTTCATGTAAATACTTTCAGAAAGGGCATCCTATCACCGAAGTCTGTATTTGATGTTTATAAATTTCTCTGCTTCAGAAATGCTTTTCTTGCCATTATGAGTCTACACTTTGTATCCTCCCTATTTAGGTCATCATCAGTTATTTTGATGCCCAAATAGCAAAACTCATCTACTACTTTAGGTGTCTCATTTCCTAATCTAATTCCCTCAGCTTCACCTGATTTAATTTGACTACTTTCCATTATCCTTGTTTTGCTTTTGTTGCTGTTCATCTTACATCCTCCTTTCAATACACCATCCATTCCATTCAACTGCTCTTCCAAGCCCTTTGCTGTCTGTGACAGAATTACAGTGTCATAGGCAAACCCCAAAGTCTTTATTTCTTCTCCCTGAACTTTAATTCCTACTCCAAATTTTTCTTTGCTTTCCTTTACTGTTTGGTCCCTGTACAGACTGAATAACATCAGTGATCGGCTACAACCCTGTTTCACTCCTTTATCAACCACTGCTTACCTTTGATGCACCTTGACAGTTATAACTGCCATGTGGCTTCTGTACAAGTTACAAATAGGCTCTTGCTCCCTGTATTTTACACTGCTACCTTTAGAATGTAAAAGAGAGCATTCCAGTCAACATTGTCAAAAGCTTTCTCTAAGTCTACAAATGCTATAAATATACATTTGCCTTTCTTTAACCTGTCTTCTAAGATAAGTCATAGGATTAGTATTACTTTGCATATTTTTACATTTCTCTGAAATCCAAGCTGGTCTTCCCTCAGGTTAGTTTCTACAAGTTTTTCCATTCTTCTATAAAGAATTTGCGTTACTATTTTGCAGCCATGACTCATTAAACTGGGTCACTGATAACCTCACCATTGAGCACCTGTAAGCACCATCTTTAAACTGGTAGTTTGGTAATTTTCACACCTGCTGGCAACTGCTTTCTTTGGAATTGGAATTATTACATTCTTCTTGAAGTCAGAAGGTACTTCCCTTGCCTCATACATCTTGCGCAACAGATGGAACACTTTTGTCATGGCTGGCTTTCCCAAGGCTATCACCAGTTCTGACAGAATGTCATCTACTCTTAGGGCCTTGTTTCAACTTAGGTGTCTCAGTGCCCTGTCAAATTCTTTTCACAGTATTGTGTCTCCTGTCTCATCTTCATCTATGCACTCTTCCGTTTCTATAATACCATCTCTTAAGTTCATCTCCCTCCCACAGACTCTCAATATATTCCTTCCACCTTTCAGCTTTGCATTCTTTACTTCAGACTGGTTTTTCATCTGAGCTCTTGATATTCATACAGATGCTTCTCTTTTCTCCAAAGGCCTCTTTAATTTTCCTGTAGGCAGTATCTATCATTCCCTTAGTGAAATATGCTTCTAAATCCTTACATTTGTCCTCTAGCCACTCCTATTTAGCCATTCTGCACTTCCTGTCAGTCTCATTTTTTTTAGACATTTGTATTCCCTTTTTGCCTGCTTCATTTGCTAAATTTTTATATTTTCTCCCTTTATCAACCATATTCAATATCTCCTGCATTATCCAAGGATTTCTCCTAGCCCTTGTCTTTTACCTATTTGATCCTCTGCTGCTTTCACTATTTCATCTCTTAAAGGTACGCATTCATCTTCTACTGTACTTCTTTCTCCTGTTATACTCAATTGTTGTCCAATGCTCCCTCTGAAACTCCCAACAGCCTCTTGTTCTTTCAATTTATCCAGGTCACATATCCTCAATTTCCTACCATTTTGCAATTTCTTCAATTTTAATCTACAGCTCATAACCAATAAGTTGTAGTCAGAATCCACTTCTGCTGCTGTAAATGCTTTACATTTTAAAATCTGTTTCTGAAATCTCTGTCTTACCATTATATAATCTGTCTGAAACCTCCCATTGTCTCCAGGTCTCTTACAGGTATACAACCTTCTTTCATGATTCTTAAACCAAATGTTAGTGGTGACTAAATTATGCTCTGTGCAAAATTGTACCGGGCAGCTTCCTTTCCCCCACTCCATATTCACCTGCTATCGTTCTGTAGAATTAATGATAATTATAAAATTACAAATGAACTTATGAGATCTTTTCCTCCATTACATACCTGATCCCAACTATCAAATTGTTTGTAATTAGTGATTATAAAAAAAATGTGGCAGTAGGTGTCAGATATGTACTGGAGGAGAAAGTCTATCAATGGAAAATACAGAATGGAATAATGACAACATCACAACAAAAAGGGGGAGAAAGTCTCTTACACTAATTTGTAAGATATTAGTATTACAACATTTTCACCCCTTCATTTTCCAATCCTCCCCCCCCCCTCCCCCCCCAGTCCACCCCTCTCTGAGCCTAAAATGTACTAGGTTATTTCCACTCATACACCCAATGTGCATTTTGTTTCAGATGATTTTCTTTTTTCAGCTTTGTTGTTTCACCTATCCCCCCCTGCCCCCCACCTCTCCCCTTTTCCTGAAACATCCTTTCTAGTCATTATTCATAAAACTTCTTGTGTTATTTGCTGTTTTTATTTTCATTTCACAATGAAGATTTCTATTAACCTATTTTGCTTCTCTGTTTCCATATGGTCTCCATTCATTCATCATATTCTGTAGATGCCATTAAGACATCAAGAAAGAGAACCTGCAAGGATATGGAATGAGTCAAGGTATGCATTAACATGGGGCAAATATCTCAATGAATATTAATCTTTATTAACAATAAACTATTACTATACCACCTAATGTTATTCACACTGACACTATCTTAATTTAATGAGTAAATTTGTACGAAAACTGCTGCCTCCTTAGTTTTATTATAAAGCTGCTGTTAATCTGCTAGTAGCAGCTTAATATTTACTTGATGACCAAGGTATTTTCTTAAAAAAATATGTTTACATTTATAAATACTCAATTCCATGTGCAGTACATTATTACTTGAAACTTCCTAGCAGACTGAAACTGTGTGGCAGACTTGGCCTCGAACCTGGGACCACTGTCTTTTGCAGGCAAGTGCTGTATCATCTGAGCTACCCAAGCATGACTTGTGACCCACTCTCATAGTTTTACTTCTGTCAGTATGTAGGGGACTGTTTCCCAAATGTGTTTCCATTTTGCAGCAGAATATCTGATGATCCGAAACTTCCTGGCAGATTTAAACTGTGTGCCAGGCTGGATCTCAAACCTGAGACCTTTGCTTTATGTGCACAAGTGCTCAGTAGACTGAAGTCTTGACCACAACTCTCAATACACTGAAAAGCCAAAGAAACTGCTACACCTACCTAATATCGTGTAGGGCCCCAGCGAGCACACGGAAGTGCCGCAACACGACATGGCATGGACTTGACTAATGTCTGAAGTAATGCTGGAGAGAATTGGCACCATAAATCCTGCAGGGCTGTCCATAAATCCATGAGTAAAAGGGTGTGGAGATCTCTTCTGAACAGCACATTGCAAGCCATTCCAGATATGCTTAATAATGTTCATGGCTGGGGAGTTTGGTGGCCAGTGGAAGTGTTTAAACTCAGAAGAGTGTTCCTGGAGCCACTCTGTAGCAATTCTGGATGTGACCAGTAGGTCACATTGTTCTGCTGAAATTTCCCAAGTCCATCAGAATGCACAATGGACATGAATGGATACAGGTGATCAGAAAGGATGCTTACGTATATGTCACCTGTCAGAATCATATCTAGACATATCAGGGGTCCCGTATCACTCCAACTGCACACACCCCACACCATTACATAGCCTCCACCAGCTTGAACAATCCCCTGCTGACATGCAGGGTCCATAGGTTCGTAGGTTGTCTTTATACTTATACACATCCATCCACTCGATACAATTTGAAATGAGACTCGTCCAACCAGACAACATGTTTCCAGTCATGAATAGTCCAATGATGGTGTTGATGGGCCCAGATGAGGTGTAAAGCTTTGTGTCTTGCAGTCATCAAAGGTACATGAGTGAGCTTTTGGCTCCGAAAGCCCATATCAGTGATCTCTTGTTTAATGATTTGCATGCTAACACTTGTTGATGGCCCAGAACTGAAACCTGCAGCAATTTGCAGAAGGTTTGCACTTCTCTTCAGTTGTCATTGGTCCCGTTCTAGCAGGATCTTTTTCCAGCCTCAGCAACTGTTCTAGCAGGATCTTTTTCCAGCCTCAGCAATGTCAGAGATTTGATGTTTTACCAGATTCGTGATATTCACAGTACACTTGCAAAATGGTCATATGGGAAAATCTCCACTTCATCACTACCTCAGAGATGCCATGTCCTATCACTCATGCACCAACTATAACACCACACTCTTGTTGTCTCAGACTGATGACCTCATATGTTAAGTCCCATAGTGCTCAGAGCCTCTTGTTGTCTCATATAGGCATTGCTGACCACAGTGCCATATTCTACCTGTTTACATATCTCTGTATTCAAATGTGCATGCCTTTCATGCTTCAGTGTGTAACAAACATTGCTGGTTGCCATGTAGGTAATAGAAACTTTCAGTACCTAAATCTAAATATTTTGGGCTAGATAAATATCACAACAGTAAATGATAAACTTAAGTTAGAAGAAAGGTCCCTAAAACTAGAACAAATACAAAGTATTCATAACACTTCTGATATAGATTTTTGAAGCCAGAGTTTGTGTTGAAACACAGAAAGGAAGGATGCTTTGTTGTGGTTTTCATTACTTTCCCCCCTAAAGTAAGGGCATAATATACTAGTACCAATTCATAAAATTATAATGATGGGGAATTTAGCTGTAGAGAACAATCTAAACAGCAAACTATCTTAATTTTATTGGCTGCTGGATGAATACTTTGTAGCAAATTAATTTCAAAATGTAATGTTTGTTTTCTAATAACATAAATGTTCTGATATCTTAAACTTGTTAAGTAATCTTCTGTCATATTTCTGGGACATTGACAGTACACTGCCAAGAATTTGTGCATTTATAATATTTATCCTAATAAATGTTCTAATGGATGATAATATTAAGGTGCTTGTGATGAAATATAGGAGCAATTGTAAATAAAAGTATCAGTGTTTGAGCTGCTTCTAAAAACCTCTTGGACTCTCATAACACTGTAAGCTGGTTAATCATGAAAGTACATTTGGGCCATCTGCATAACAAACCCAAGTGTATGGGTTTAGATAAGCAGTTTTGTGAAGGGGCTGCAATTTTTTAAGTAGATCAAAAAATTAAATCCACTGAGGTAGAGCTGATTCTGTACATCAACTCTATTGAGAAATATTAGTTCAAGCACATGTCATGCTGTAATCTTATCACTGTACAATAACCTGGAAAATGAAACAATCATTATTAGAGTGTTAGACATAATTTCATACAAAATAGTTTTAAAAGCTTTACTGAAAATTACTTGTCATTGATAGTTTGGAAACATCCCCAAATGGAACTATATTGTATTCATTTGCAAGAGACAGACTTGATCTCTTTGAGGATGCTCACATGTAAATTAGGATTAGTGATCATGCTATCACTGTAATAGCAATGATCACACAGCTATAAATGGCAACTAAAGCATGGTTTAAATATTCCATAAAATGGACAAAGAAATAGTTATATTCTCTTTAAGAAGAGACCAAATCATTTGACTAATGTGAACAACTGAGTGAGCATCGAAAAAAAAAAATTACATATAATAGAATAAAATAGTGTTATTGGAGTAAAACAATACATGCTGCCCATAAACTACTCAAACCTATCTGTAAAACCCCAGAGCAGCAGATGGACCTTTCGGTTAATGTATTAGTGGCATGAAAACAAATGTTCAGACACTTATTGATGAAACTCAAACACAACAGCAAAATGTAAGTTCAAATGTGGAATTCCATTTACATGTGTATCTCCACACAAATATCAAGGAATGCTGCTCATTCAGTTGTTGTACCTATGCAAATGTGGCTGAGATACATATTAGTACTAGTGATACTAAAGTGCAGCTGAAAGTACTAAAGCCAAGTACTTAACAAGACATCTATATCTACAGCTAGACTCTGCATCCCACCATGAGGTGCATGGCAGAGGGTACATTCAATTGGACCAGTTATTAGGATTTCTTCCCATTCCATTCACATATCGAACACGGGAAGAATGACTTTTTGAATGCCTCTGTGCATGCTGTAATTATGCTGATCTTATCCTCATGATCCATCCCTATGGAAATGAAATGGAAATGAGCGTTTGGCGTCATTGGCCGGGAGGCCCCTCGCGGGGCAGGTCCGGCCGCCATATCGCAGGTCTTATTACATTCGGCGCCACATTGGGCGACCTGCACGCCGGATGGGGATAAAATGATGATGAACACAACACAACACCCAGTCCCTGAGCGGAGAAAATCTCCGACCCAGCCGGGAATCGAACCCGGGCCCAGAGGACGGCAATCCGTCACGCTGACCACTCAGCTACTGGGGCGGACATCCATCCCTATGTGAGTGATACATAGGTGATTGTAGTATATTCCTAGTCATTTAAGCTGGTTTTTGAAACTTTGTTAAAAGACTTTCTCAGGACAATTTCTCTTCAAGAGTCTTCCTGTTCAGTTCCTTCAATATCTCTGTGAAGCTCTCCCATGGATGAAACAAACCTGTGACCATTCATGCTGCCCTTCTCTTTACCTGTTAAATATCCCCTGTTAGTCATATTTGGTACAGGTCCCACACACTTGAGCAATTTCTAGAACTGCTCGCATGAGTGATCTGTAAGCAACCTCCTTTGTAGACTGATTGCACTTGTCCAGTATTCTACCAATAAACCGAAGTCTACCACCTGCTTTACCCATGACTGAAGCTATGTGATCATTCCATTTTTTATTCCTGCATAGTGTTACACCAGGTACTTATATGAGTTGGCTGATTCCAACAATGACTCATTGATATTGTAGTCATGGGATACTATGCATTTTCGTTTTGTGATGTGCACAATTTTACATTTTTGAGCATTTAGAGCAAGTTGACAATCTTTGCACCAGTATGAAATCCTATCAACATCTGACTGAATATTTGTGCACCTTCTTTCAGATAGTTCTTCATTACAGATAACTGCACCATATGCAAAAAGTCTGAGGTTACTATTAATATTGTCTACAAGGTCATTAATATGCAACATGAAAAGCAAAGGTTCCAACACATTTCCCTGGGACACACCTGAAATTACTTCTACATTTGACAACGACTCTCCATGCAAGATCACATGCTATGTCCTGTCTGCCAAAAAGTCCACAATCGAGTCACAAATTTCACTCGATACCCCTGGTGATCGTACTTTTACCCATAAGTGTTGGTGTGGTACTGAGTCAAATGCTTGTTGGAAATCAAGAAATACTGCATTTACCTGAATACCTTGATCCATAGCTTTCTGTGCGTCATGTGAGAAAAGTGTGAGTTGGGTTTAACATGAACAGTGTTTTCAGAATCCATGCTGCTCAGCACTGAGGATATCTTTCTATTCAAGATACCTCATTATGTTTAAGCTCAGAATATATTCTAAGATTCTAAAACTAATTGATGTCAAGGAAACTGGATGGTAGTTTGGTGGAACACTTCTACTATCCTTCTTGTAGCTAGGTGCGAGCTGTCCTTTTTTCCAAGAACTGTGCATGATTTTTTGTTCAAGGGTTTGATGACAGATTATAGTTAGAAGAGGGGATAACTCACTCACCAATTCAGTCTAGAATCTGACAGTGATTTCATCAGGTCCTGGAGCTTTGTTCAATTTTAACAGTTTCTGGTGTTCTCAACACTGCTGACATTAATAATTATTTAAGTCGTCTTTTCAGTGGTGCGAGGATTAAACTGGGGCCATTCTCTTGGGTTTTCCTTTGTAAAGGAACATTTGAAAATAGAGTTAAGCATTTAAGCTTTCACTCTGCTACTCTCAGTTTCAGTTCCTGTCTCATTTGCTAGGGAGTGGACACTAACTTTGGTGCCACTAAGAGCCTTTACATATGACCATAATTTCTTTGGATTTTGTGAAATTTCATTTGACAGTATTCTGCTATAGTAGTCATTGAATGTATCATGCATCGCTCTCTTGATGGCCAAATGCATTTCATTCAGCATCTCTGTATCTATAGCCCTGCACTTTGTTTTACAGTTATTATGCAATAATCTGTGTTTCTTTAGAAGTTTCTTCACAGTGACTGTATACAATGGAGTTGTTAAGATGTACATAGAATTTGCAGATGTACAGATCCATTCTTGATGAGTGATAGCCAATTTCAATGCATGCATTATGACTGTGCATAAAACATTGCTACCCTCTCTCAAACAATTCTATTGTCTGTTGTACAACAAGACAAGCAGCTAGGATCCTGCCAACCAGGTCCTGTTTAGTTTCTGCTCAGTTTTCATACACCAGTGATCTCGTATGATCCCACAGGGATAAAATTCACACTAGACTAGTTTCAGACAATTATGTATTAGTTTTTCAATAACAATCTAGAAACATAAGTACAATAGTATACAAACATATGCTTTGCACATATTGCTAATTCAAGACCATTTGAAATATACATTTTTTAAGATTAGTTTCTTATATCAAAATACTTAGTGTAGAGTCATCTATCGTCTGTATAATTTTGATCCTAGAGATTTGGGTCACACTGTGTTTATACAGCTAAATGCTGGACATTTGCAGGTTTGTAGTTGACTACTTGTTCTATTCAAGACTTTTTGATATGCTGTTTACAAGACATTGTAGTTCCATGAATAGATTGCAAAGCATTTTATAGCTATATGTTTCACATATTTCAGTTACAAAGCTATATTTACTATTGGAGAATGCAAATCATATCTGCTTCCAGTGTTATATTTGCAAATGTTTCATAGTTCTCTCAAACTCCAACCGATGGTTAATAAAAAATTTCATCAATGAAATAATGGGTAAATTTTGAACTGCTTAAACAAATGCTTGCAAAATTTAAGTGAGTGATCTCTACACAAGATTATAAATACTTTCTTTTGCACAATGAATAGTTTTTATGTAAATGAGGAAGGAAAAGGAAAAAGGAAAGCACCACCATTCTGGCCACTGATGGGCCAACTGACCCCAACTGACCACTGTGTCATCCTCAGCCAATGCTGTCACTGAGGTACAGGTTGGAGGGGCATGAGGTCATCAGACTGCTCTCACAGCAATTATCAGGTCAGCAGAGCTGATGTTGCTATTGCTTCTTCAAGTAGATCCTCACATGGCATAACGAGACTGGGTGGACGCTGTTCCAATCCTCACACCAAGGAAAAATCTCTGGCATACCATAAATCAAACCTGGGTTCCTCACATGGTTGTCAGCTGCACTAGCCACTCAGCTATGGAGGCAGACATGAAAGAGTGGAGTTGCTGCAGAACATTAGTCCATGTGTCATCAATGAATGAAAATGGGTTGAAACCTTGGTAATTATTTTCATGTCACAAGTAAATGAACCTAAACTTAATAGGGTGTCTAATGTATGGTTTTCCCTATTTCAGTTTTCATCAGTATGTATAACCAAGAACTTAAAACTTTCTTTCATGGTTGACGCAGGATATTTTTATCAATAGAGCAGAAAATGATTTTTCTAAGTTTAAAAATAATCTATTTGTGCAAAATAAGTCAATAGTGTTCACAAATACGTCATTTTCTCTTTTTTCTGTTGGTATTTCTTTACTCAGCAACTTGTAACAACGATAGAATTACAATTGTCTAGTTATTGTGTTAGTTTTCATTATATTTGTGATATTATTTTTTCCTGGTGTCTGATGATTTTGGACTTACTAGAGTATTACACTGGATGACATCATCTAGGTAGTGCAATATTTTTGCAAATTGACATGTTGCCATCCTCTGGCCCTACTGATGATTCTTATCTTCTGCTGGATGCTGTCTATATATCTCTTTCTTTATGTTGACATAGACATTTAAATGTCATCTTGCATTATCTATCACCACATCTTTGTAATACATAGAGACACTGGGTATGTGGTCAGTTAGTGCTTAAGAGTGACACATGAATTTAAATTATGACTTATTCACACTTACATTCAGTTCACTTTGAGCTATTTACTTGTGAGAATTTAGTAGTTCATATCCATTTTGTTACTTCTTCTATGTGTTTTATGCATTATACAATGTCTTTGAAGAGTTAAAATTTTATACTGATTTTTATAGATACATTTGCACCCATCAATGGGCACCCCATTGTAATCTGATGAATTTGTTGTACAAATATTTAATGCCTCCTTGATGACAGCAAGTAATTGTTTACCTCCCACCCTCTCTCTCTCTCTCTCTCTCTCTCTCTCTCTCTCTCTCTCTCTCTCTCTCTCTCTCTCTCTCTCTCCCTATCTCTCTATCTCTCTCTTTCACTCTCATCCTCACCCCCTCCTTGTTCTTTTTTCTGCTATTTTTTTTATGCCTCTCTTTTTTCCCCTTTATGTACTTTCCCTCTGTGTATATCACTTCATTTATTTCAGCAACATTCTTCAGAAGATAATTCTGTAAAAGATTTGAAGTGAAAGAATGTGAAGTTAGTCAGCACTATGTCATTAAGGCAGCACAATGAGATGCACTTCTTGGTTCAAAATATACTGAACTGTACCTTTTTATTAATTTGTGTGTGTTGCCTCAGTGTATGTAGTTATCTAGTTTAAATGCAAGATATGTTATACTTAACGTTTCATTGTGTTTGAGACTATTATTTTCTGTTTGTTTGAAATTGCATAATATATGGGCCTTTGATTAGTATGCTTATGTCATAAGCAAACATTACAGTTTTTAAAGAATCCTTTCAAGTAACTGGAAGGTCAGTTATGTATGTTAGAAGCAAGAGGAAACCCAATGAAAATACTGTTGGGCCCCACACTTCAGTTTTATTTCTGTGATTCGGTTCATTAATATGAATCTCTGCTTTCTGTTATGACAATAAGACTCCACACATACTAAAAAGATGGCATTAACATTACATTAATACTTGTTTCATAGATCATGAATAGGACAGCAATTAATTTGTTTTTAAATGCTGGTTGACTGTCTGCCAGACGTTTGATGCTATGCGGCAAATGACCAAAGATTTTGGTCACAACATAGTTTACTCCTTTCTGTGACAAAGTCAGATTTAACCCAGAATAGTTATGATCACCCTTTTTTTTCTAGTTTTGTAGCTACACACTTTGCTGAATGGGGATTGGTTATTAATAACAAATTTCATAAGTGAATGTATGTAATACGAAAGTACTATGAATATCCTGATTTCCTTACACAAATGCCTGCAAGGTGATCTTGGGTGGGCTCCATTCTGATTACATTCTTTGTGCAATGAATGTTCTTTCTCTTAATGATGAATACCCCAAAAAGGATGCCATATGAAAGCAGTGAATGAAAATAGGCATAGAGGCTAATTTACTGATATGTTTATCACCAGTATTTGCGATAATCCTAATAGCACAAGTAGCTGATCCTAACCATTTTAGCAGATCATCAATGTGTTTCTTCCAATTCAATTTCTCATCAATGCACACACTCATAAATTTTGAATATTCTGCCCTAGCAACAGACTTCTGTTCAGAGTCTACATTTATCAATGGTGTATTACCATTTACTGTAGAGAACTGTATATATTGTGTTTTCTAAAAATTTAGTGAGAGTCTATTTGCAGAGAACCACCTAATAATTTTTTGAAAGGCATTATTTACAATTTCCTGAACTAATTATTATTGTTGGGTGTGATTACTATACTTGTACCATCAGCAAAAAGAACTAGCTTTACATCTTCGTGAATACAGACTGGCAAGTCACTAATACATTTTAAGAACAATAAGGCACCCAAGACTGGACCCTGTGGGATGCGATTCTTGATACCTCTCCAGTTAGAGGCCTCAGCTGATTTCTGCAGACTATCCATACTGTTAATTTCAAGCTTCTGCATTATTCTAATTAAATATGAATTAAAGCATTTGTGCAATGTCCCACTCATACTACAATACTTAAGCTTATCTAGAATTCACACAGTCAAAATCATTTGAGAGATCACAAAATATCCCAATGGGTGATGTTCAGTTAGTCAGAAGATTAGTGAAAGCATATATAGCATTATCTGATGAAAAGCCTTTCTGAAAACCAAATTGACATTTTGTTAGTACTTCATTTTTACAATTATGTGAGGCTACTATTGAATATATTACTTTTTCAAGAATTTTGATGAATGGTGTCAGAAGTGAGATTGGGCAGTAGTTGTAAGCGTCAGATTTGTTGTTGTTGTGGTCTTCAGTCCTGAGACTGGTTTGATGCAGCTCTCCATGCTACTCTATCCTGTGCAAGCTTCTTAATCTCGCAGTACCTACTGCAACCTACATCCTTCTGAATCTCCATAGTGTATTCATATCTTGGTCTCCCTCTATGATTTTTACCCTCCACACTGCCCTCCAGTACTAAATTGGTGATCCCTTGATGCCTCAGAACATGTCCTACCAATCGATCCCTTCTTCTAGTCAAGTTGTGCCACAAAATCCTCTTCTCCCAAATTCTATTCAATACCTCCTCATTAGTTATGTGAGCTACCCATCTAATCTTCAGCATTCTTCTGTAACACCACACTTCGAAAGCTTCTATTCTCTTCTTGTCCAAACTATTTATCATCCATGTTTCACTTCCATACATGGCTACACTCTATACAAATACTTTGAGAAACAACTTCCTGACATTTAAATCTATACTGGATGTTAACAAATTTCTCTTCTTCAGAAACGCTTTCCTTGCCATTGCCAGTCTACATTTTATATCCTCTCTACTTTGACCATCATAAGTTATTTTGCTCCCCAAATAGCAAAACTCCTTTACTACTTTAAGTGTCTCATTTCCTAATCTAATTCCCTCAGCATCACCCAACTTAATTTGACTACATTCCATTATCCTCATTTTGCTTTTGTTGATGTTCATCTTATACCCTCCTTTCAAGACACTGTCCATTCCGTTCAGCTGCTCTTCCAAGTCCTTTGCTGTCTCTGACAGAATCACAATGTCATCGGTGAACCTCAAAGTTTTTATTTCTTCTCCATGGATTTTAATATCTACTCCGAATTTTTCTTTTGTTTCCTTTACTGCTTACTCAATATACAGATTGAATAACATTGGCGAGAGGCTACAACCCTGTCTCATTCCCTTCCCAACCACTGCTTCCCTTTCATGTCTCTCGACTCTTATAACTGCCATCTGGTTTCTGTACAAATTGTAAATAGCCTTTCGCTCACTGTATTTTACCCCTGCCACCTTTAGAATTTGAAAGAGACTATTCCAGTCAGCATTGTCAAAAGCTTTTTCTAAGTCTACAAATGCTAGAAATGTAGGTTTGCCTTTCCTTAATCTTTCTTCTAAGATAAGTTGTATGGTGAGTATTGTCTCATGTGTTCCAATATTTCTACAGAATCCAAACTGATCTTCCCCGAGGTTGGCTTCTACCAGTTTTTCCATTCCTCTGTAAAGAATTCACATTAGTATTTTGCAGCTGTGACTTATTAAACTGATAGTTCAGTAATTTTCAAATCTGTCACCACCCTGCTTTCTTTGGGATTGGAATTATTATATTCTTCTTGAAGTCTGAGGGTATTTCACCTGTCTCGTACATCTTGCTCACCAGATGGTAGAGTTTTGTCAGGACTGGCTCTCCCAAGGCTGTCAGTAGTTCAAATGGAATGTTGTCTACTCCCGGGGCCTTGTTTCGACTTAGGTCTTTCAGTACTCTGTCAAACTCTTCACGCAGTATCATATCTCCCATTTCATCTTCATCTACCTCCTCTTCCATTTCCATAATATTGTTCTCAAGTACTTTGCCCTTGAATAGGCCCTCTATATACTCCTTCCACCTTTCTACCTTCCCTTCTTTGCTTAGAACTGGTTTTCCATCTGAGCTCTTGATATTCATACAAGTGGTTCTCTTTTCTGCAAAGGTCTCTTTAATTTTCCTGTAGGCAGTATCTATCTTACCCCTAGTGAGATAAGCCTCTACATCCTTACATTTTGTCCTCTAGCCATCCCTGCTTAGCCATTTTGCACTTCTTGTCGATCTCATTTTTGAGACGTTTGTATTCCTTTTTGCCTGCTTCATTTACTGCATTTTTATATTGTCTCCTTTCATCAATTACATTCAATATTTCTACTAGCCCTTGTCTTTTTATGTACTTGATCCTCTGCTGCCTTCACTACTCCATCCCTCAGAGCTACCCATTCTTCTTGTACTGTATTTCTTTCCCCCATTCCTGTCAATTGTTCCCTTATGCTCTCCCTGAAACTCTGTACAACTTCTGGTTTACACAGTTTATCCAGGTCCCATTTCCTTAAATTCCCACCTTTTTGCAGTTTCTTCAGTTTTAATCTACAGTTCATAACCAATAGACTGTGGTCAGAGTACACATCTGCCCTTGGAAATGTCTTACAATTTAAAACCTGGTTCCTAAATCTCTGTCTTACCATTATATAATCTATCTGATACCTTATAGTATCTCCAGGCTTCTTCCATGTATACAGCCTTCTTTCATGATTCTTGAACCAAGTGTTAGCTATGATTATGTTGTGCTCTGTGCAAAATTCTACCAGGTGGCTTCCTCTTGCATTTCTTACCCCCAATTCATATTCACTTACTATGTTTCCTTCTCTTCCTTTTCCTGCTGTCAAATTCCAGTCACCCATGACTATTAAATTTTCGTCTTCCTTCACTACCTGAATAATTTCTTTTATTTCATCATAGAATGCTTCAATTTCTTCGTCATCTGCAGAGCTAGTTGGCATATAAACTTGTACTACTGTAGTAGACGTGGGCTTCGTGTCTATCTTGGCCACAATAATGTGCTCACAATGCTGTTTGTAGTAGCTTACCCACATTCCTATTTTCCTATTCATTATTAAACCAACTCCTACATTATCCCTATTTGATTTTGTATTTATAAACCTGTATTCACCTGACCAAAAGTCTTGTTCCTCCTGCCACTGAACTTCACTAATTCCCACTATATCTAACTTTAACCTACCCATTTCCCTTTTTAAATTTTCTAACCTACCTGCTCAGTTAAGGGATCTGACATTCCACACTCTGATCCATAGAATCCGAGTTTTCTTTCTCCTGATAAGTGTCAGACCGATCTTCTTCTTTATGCAATGATTTAACAGTAGCATCTTTCAGTGTGTCCAGAAAAATGCCCTGTTTCAGTGAGCTACTACATATGTGGCTGAGAATCCAACTTATCTGTTGAGAACAAACTTTTAGTAATCTGTTGGAAATGGCATCTGTTCCATGCGATCTTTTACTTTTGAGCAAATTTGTTATTTTACTAATTTCAGTAGGAGAGATGGGTTGAGTTTCAGTTTTATCAAATTTCATAGGTATTGCCTCTTCCATACACAGTGTTGCATTTTCTAATGATCAGCTGGATCCTGTTTTTTCTACAACACCTGAAAAATGATTATTAAAAATATTTTCTACTTCTGACTTTTTGTTAACAAACTTTTCATTCAGTTTGACAGAAATACAGTATTCCCGTGATTTTGATTGCCCTGTTTCCCTTTTAACAATATTCCAAATTGTTTTAATTTTATTGTCAGAGTTGCTGTTCTCAAACATAATGTCCATACTTCTGAACTTTTTAATAGCTTATCTTAGTACAGTGCAGCAGTTTTTATAATATTCAACTGTTTCTGGATCATAACTCCTTCTAGCTATAAGACACATTTCACTTTTCTGTTTATAAGATATTTTTATTCTTTTAGTTAGCATGGCTTTTTAGATGGTTCCTTAAAATCATGTTTCACTGTTTTCTTAGGAAAACAGTTTCAGAGGTATCACGAAATAGGTTAAATTTTAAATTAGCATCAGTTTTCTTACACACCTTATACCAGTCCAGTAGAACTGTTACAAGCTTTCTCTAATATTTTCAATTATTATTATAATATAACACACTATTTTGGAAGATTGTTTTGTATTACTGTATGGAGCTATGTCATATACTGTAACTAGCTGTGCAACATGATCAGACAGACCATCCTAAGAGGAAAGGTTTTTACTTGATTAAATTTATCATGGTCTATAAATACATTATTTATAAGTGTGCTGCTTTCCTGTATTACCCAAGTAGCAAAGCAATAACTGACATTAGACTGAAAGGACCAAGTAATACTTCAGAGTCAAGCTTTCTGTCAGACTCTTTCAGAAAATCTACACTGAAATCCCCACAAACAATAATTTGTTTCACTCTGTGTGATAAACAGTGCAGCAAAGAATCCAAGTTTTTCAAATGTAGCTGAAATTTCCCAATGGGGACTATACACAGCTACAATTATAAAAGAACTATTATTTAGTTTAAGCTCACATGCACATACTTCTGTATGTTGCTCTACCAAAAACTTTTTCATTTCTAAATTTTTGACACTGATAAATTTTGACATATATGGCAACTCCTCCTCTCTCCATGATGTCTCTAATGATACCCACCTACCATATCTGTGATTATATGATGTTCAGACAGGCATAGTACATCTAGTCCACAAACAAGAAGCTCATCTACTTTGTTTTTTCATCCCCTGATAGTCTGATGCAATATACAACTAACATTATTTTTCACTGTGCTTTTGTAAGAAACTTGTGATATATTAACATTATTTTTCACAGTAGTATTATGAGAATCTTGTGGTATTTCAACATCTCTACTGCCTGCATGTCACAAATGCAGTGACGCCTTGCTGCAGTGGTAACACCGGTTCCCCGTCGGATCACCAAAGTTAAGCGCTGTCAGGCTGGGCTAGCACTTGGATGGGTAACCATTTGGTCTGCAGAGCGCTGTTGGCAAGTGGGGTGCACTCAGCCCTTGTGAGGCAAACTGAGGAGCTGCTTGATTGAGAAGTAGCAGCTCTGGTCTTGGAAACAGACATATGGCCGGGAGAGCAGTGTGCTGACCACATGCCCCTCCATATCTGTATGCGGTAATGCCTGTGGGCTGAGGATGGTACAGTGGCTGGTCGGTACCGTTGGGCCTTCATAGCCTGTTCAGGCGGAGTTTTTTTTTTCTTTAACTACCTGGCTGTCTGAGCTTCTCATTAAGCTTATTTTTCATTCAATGTTGAATCGTTGGACACTGATCTTAGCCTAAAAAATTATTAGTTTTTAATTTACCTTGTAGAATTTTATTGCATACACAGTAAAAGTTCTTAGCAAGGAATATCATTGTTGTGTTATCCTTCCTTCTGCTCCTCACTTATTTGTTTAACACCAAAAATAATCAATTATTGACGAAATAATGTAAATGGACAGCACTCACCAAGCAGTGGCAGGAGAACACTCACACAAAAGGGTTTAACTTTTACAAACTTTCAGAGCCAGTGGCTCCTTCTTCTGGCAGAAGAGTTAAAGAGGAAGGAAGAGGGGTGAAGCAAAAGTACTTGACAGATTTAGAGAAAAGGATGCTGTTCAGAACAGTCACCCAGAGCCAAGGGTTATGGGAGACTTATTTGACAGGATGAGAAGGAAAGTCTTTCCCTCTCACCCTGTACAGTAAGTCTCCCCCAACCTGAGGTTCTGGGTGACTTTTGTGCGCAGTACCCTTTTCTCTTAATCTGTCCAGTCCTTTTCCTTCACCCCTCTTCCTTCCCCTTCAACACTTCTGCCAGAGGAAGGAGCCACTGGCTCCAAAAACTTGTGAAAGTTGAACCCTTTTGTGTAAGTCTTCGCCTGCTGTTGCTTGGTGAGCAGATTTTTTATCTCTTCATTTACACTGTAATGTCACTTATTTGTTTGTATGATTGCATCTGCACTCCCTCACCCTGATGGATTCATCCCTGCTCTCACATTTATAGCCTCTTCCAGCATTCCTTATCCCTCTTTGTGTTGCACTTTGTCTGTTTCAGATCTACCTTATGTGAGACCACTACTTACCCTAACCTTACTGCAGCTGTTCTGGAGATACAGTAGAATAAGGAAATTGATTTAAGCAGTTTTTGTGTGGATTTTGATCTTGAATTAGCTGCACTGTTATTAACAAATATTGATTTAGTTGTTGTTGCTGTGTATTGGACATATGGAGAACTGTTTGTGTTACCTAATATGCCTAAAGTCAAAAATCGCACTGTGTGGAGATTTTAACATACACATAGGTGATGGAGATGCCAGAGAGGGGGTCTTTAGGAGAGAGACTAAATGATCTCAAAGCAGCTCTGTCTTGTGTAAACTGGCAGCAGAAAATTGCAGAGTTAGTAGGCAGTGATTCTTTTTTCTGTCTGTTCCAAACCTAAAAGCAATATTTGATGACATGGTTCCGGTAAGACCAGTGAAGAATCCTGTGGACAAATCACAGGCAGGCAGAAAGTTATCAATATGAAACAATGGTACACACCTGAGCTCAATAAATTGAAGTGTATTGTAACAATGTGCAAGGACCAAATGAAATCAGCTTTAGACATTCCAGCTAAAGAATTACATCACCATAACTACCTAAAAGCCAAAAAAGCTTATAGGAAGGCAGTAGAGGAAGCAAAAAAGAAATATAATGATACATACATTAAAGAGGCCCAAAATCCTTGTAAAGCTGCCTGGAATCTTGTAAATGAGAACAGAAAGAAGACTACCTCCTGCTTAAATTCATGTAGCCCTGATGACTTCGATGAATATTTTGTCAGAATAGTGGAAAAGACAGTGAGTGAAACTCCACACTCTGACCTAGATCTGACTGCAAACATAAGAAATTCAGACAGTTGCAGTATTCAAAACTGAAGACATGATAAAAATTGTGAACTCCTACAAACACTCAGAAAGTGTAGACATCTATGGCATGTCCTGCACACTGCTAAAGAAAATTATTGCAGAATTAGCTCAGCCACTAGCCATAGCAATAAACATATGTCTGTCTTCTGGTGTCTTCCCAGACTTCCTTAAACTGGCACACACAGTACCAATATATAAGAAGGGGGATCCATGCGAGGTGTCCAGCTTCAGACCAATCTCAGTGGTACCAGTACTAGCCAAAGTTACTGAGTCTGTGATGCACTGCCAGGAACTGAATTACTTTGAGGAAAACAACTTATTCCAAAACACACAGCACGGATTCCGCAAAGGGAGATCAACAGTGACAGCCACACTGGACTTATTACAAATGGTTCGACAGAGTTTAGAAGAGAGAGAGAGTGTGGCACTGACACTCTGTGACCTCAGCAAAGCCTTTGACTGCACCTCACCCACAACACTAATAGCCAAGTTAAGATGCTATGGTGTTGGAGGTGTTGTTCTATCAACACTCCAATCTTACTATTTGGAAAACCGAAAGCAGGTAGTATCAGTGCACAGAGCAACTTCTCTTGAACAAAAACTGGAACATGGAGTGCCCCAAGAATCAGTCTTAGGACCTCTCCTATTCCTCATGTATGTCAATGATACGAGCTGTAATAGTCAAATGTTGCAGTTTGCATATGACACTACCCTTATTGCCAAAGGACATACAGCCGCAGAAGCTCTTGGTGCATCAAATTTGATGTTTGAAGAAATAAAAGAATGGTTCATCATAAACAAAATGAAGATCAATGAAGAAAAAACCCAACATTTGATATGCAGTCTAACCAACATTGAAGACCAAGAAAACATGGAGACTGTCAGACTATTGGGATTCAAGATTGACAGCAAACTCTCCATGAATGATCACACTGCGTGTGTATGCACCAAACTTTCTCGTGTGATATACCTCCTGAGGAAGCTGAAGAGGGTAATAACTGATCAGTTTCTCACAATAGTCTACCATGCACTCTTCCACAGCCACATTAGCTGTGGACTGTTGTTGTGGGGACACTCCTCAGGCTGCAAAGATGTGTTGCTATTACAAAAAAAGCCATCAGGATCATACCCTCTAGCAAAAGACTGGACCACTGTAAGCCTATTTTCACCAGGCTAGGCATAATGACTGTTTTTAGCCAGTATGTATTTTTCTGCCTCATTTATATAAAAGAAAATCAAAGGAATTTTAGCATAAGACAAGAAATACATAATCATGACACTTGCTGTAAGAGGAACATTGAAGTGCCAAGGTGTCGCCTATCAAGTACACAAGACAGCTTTCCAACAGTCGCCCTAAAAATGTACAATCAACTGCCTCCAGAAGTGAAATCCCTGCCACCTGAATTATTTCAGAAAAAAATTGCTCAGGACTTGAAACAATACCGACTATATTCCTTGGAAGAGTTTTTCAACAGTGGTTCTAGTGAATGGACAAAATAATAAATATTGATATGTTTATACATAATTTTGCCTAAATTTAATCTTCTTTTTATGTTCTCAGTTAATTGCACATTTAATTTTGTGTTTTACTTAAAGTACATATTTTGCCAAAACGAAACTTTATGAGTGTGATCTATATGGTTTTGTAAACATTTTGCTTTATGGTATTTTCATTTGCTGCTATGAAGTTTTACCTTCCTGTTTAGTTATATTTCATTTTCTCTATGTTCTGTGTTTTTGTGCACTGCATAAATATTTTCTTTTATTTGTAATATAAATTTTGTATATGGTGTTGTATAAATGTTAGTTGATAAACATTGTATGTGTGATGCAGTCTGTCCAACCATGGCTGGTAAATGATGAAGATATAGTAATAAAGTAATAAAGAAGAAAAGAGGTCAATGACTTAGTGTTGCTTCTCTCTTGTGTAACAGCTTACACCGAACTTCTTGCATGGTGCAGTTTGATGAATACAATAAACTTTAGATTTTGGATTTAGATGACATTTACCAGTAGAGGAAAACTGTATTCCAGAAAAATGCCAAATTTTATAAAAATTCCACAGTTTTAATAAAACGATAAGAAAATAACTATTATTATCCACAATAAATACTACTTGTATTAAAGATACCAATAAACAACAGCTTGTTTTCTCTAGCAACTATTTATTAAAGATGGAAATGCTGATCACCAAACCTTTTTATAAGTCCAAAAATTGGGTTGTTCATTATAAGACCCAAAAAGGACATGGCTGCATTGCGTTCCTGTGAAGCTCCTTCTTTACATTGAAGAACTCTGCACCTGTACACCCAATAACAATATGCTTTAAAACAACTGAACACTTTTATTGATGACAGGAATATTTTTCCCTACAGAATACAAATACTTTCATTTTTATGTTAGTGTTGCTTACATTTGAAATCAAATGGAGGTGAGTACCAGTATGTGTATCTTTAATCTTTCTTTAACAACAAAAACAAGCAATTTTTCACAAAATAAGTTAATTGGATAGATAAAAAAGATCTAATCACCAAGCAGTGGCAGAACACACACATCAAAGAATGTTGTAATCAGGCAAGCTTTTGAAACCAGTGGCACCTTCTTTAGGTAGAAGGATTGAAGGGGGCAGAAGAGGGGTGAAGGAAAAGGACTGGAGAGGCCTAGGAAAAGGGCTAGATTTCAGGAAAATCATCCAGAAGCATGGGTCAGGGGAGACTTACTGCACAGGATGAGAAGGAATGACTGATTGTTGGGGACTGAAAACATGAGAGCTTAAAGGTGGAAGACAGGGTAATGTGCAAGACAGAGTTTACTGCTTAAACATCATGCATGAGATAACAAGAGTGAAAAGATAAGTGCATTGTAGGTAACAGAGGTGGGAGGGTGGTGATGAAAAAATAGATGGATGAAACAATGAAAGATGTAGAAAACTAAAACATTTTTCACCGTCTTACCAGTCTATTTTTCACTACTGCCCTCCCACCTCTTTTATGTACAATGAAATTAGCTTTTCACTCTTATTAACCCATGCATGATGTTCAAGCAGTAATGTCTGTCTTGCACATTACCCTGTCTTTCATCTTTAAGCTCTCAGGTTTTCAAATCTCGCTTGATGCAGTCCCCAACAATCAGTTGTTTCTTCTCATCCTGACCCACAGTTTTGGGTGACTTTCTCGAAATCTGCCCTTTTCCTAGACCTCTCCAGTCCTTTTCCATCACCCCTCTTCTTTCCCCTTCAACCCTCTGCCTTAAGAAGGAGCCACTGGCAAAAAATTACAACCTTCTTTTGTGTTGTGTACTGCTGCCACTTGGTGAGTATATTTTTTACCTATCCAGTTAAATTATTTCATCTTTATTTAGTCTTTAATCTCTATTTATTCACTGTTGATCATTTTACATGTAGCAGGCTTTGTTGGATGTAAATAACAGTCATGTAGTCGAAGAGTACAGGTGAAGTTTTAAATACTAAAATCATCAAATGAGAGACTACAGGCACAATCAAACATTAAACTCAACATTGTCCATATCATGAACTCTTTTATAATGTAACATACACTTCCTGTTAGTCAGTTACTGGTACACAATTTTACCTTGAAATTTTTAAATTGCGTGGATCAAACAGAGAAAAGAAATTTATTAAAAATTTTGAGTTTGTTTACTTTGTAGGAGCTTTCTGATCTTGCTGTCCAATGCCATTGTAAATGTTAATGTTTGTCTGATTATTTTCTGTTGTCATGTCTGTGAATTATTTCTGTGGCAACATACTCTTTAATGTAGTTCCTGACAAAGACTGAAGAGACATTCACAATTGTTAGTATTTGAAATCTGGTAAAAAGAGGGAGACTGTGCTCCACCTTATATGTTATACAGACAATTTCTTTTTGAACTTTTAAAATGTTGCTGATAGGGGGAAATGTTCCCCACATGAGTAGGCCATATTAAATATGTTACTGAAAGAGCCCAAAATTTGTCATATGGAAACCATATGTCTTGGTTTCCACATGAGGTTGGACACTCAAGAGATACTTTTGCCAACTCGGTTAATATGCTCTTCCCAATTGAGTTTGGTGTCAATATGTATTCTTAAAAGTTTAAATAATTTATTTTCTGTACCCTTAGATGATGCTGAAATAAGCATTCTGATTTAATCTGGATCACAAATAAGCTTATTGGCTGAAAACCAATTTCATGCTGCATCAGAAGTTTCTTATGTAATCTTATCAAGAGTTATGATGTCCTGATGTGAAATAAGTAAAGTTGTATCATCAGCATAACAGACTACAGACTGTGGGACACTATGGATTAGATCATTGACAGCTACAATGAAACAAAAGGAGCCAAGAACAGAGTCCTCTGGAACAACAGTACCAGCTAATACTAAGGAGCAATATCCATTTCTAAATGAGACAAACTACCTTTTGTTCTTCAAATGGGGGGATATTACTCCTAATACAGATTTCTGTAGGCATAGTACTCCAGTTTTGTTAGTAGTATGTTAAAAGGAACGAAGCCAAATGCTTTACTTAGATTGCATGATGTAAGTGATATAATCTCTTATTTTTGAAAACAGCTAAAATATTATCAATAACATAACAGCAGCATTAGTATTTTTGTCTGTCTGGAACAAATAGTGATGGTTGCAAAACAAGTCATGCAATTCAAAATCATAATGTAATTGATTGTACATGAGTGATCAAAATATTTTTGAGAGTTTTGGCACAACAAAGGCTGGTTAGTAGTTGTGGGGGAGTTGTTTATCACACTCTTTGAATATGGTTATAACTCCTCAGATTTTGAATAAATCCAGAAAAACTCCATACCCTAAACATTTATTAAAAATATAACTTAGTGGCCTACTTATCAAAGGGAACATTCTTTTAACAGAATAATTGGACCTCTAGTAGCAGCACATACATTTTGAATTTAGAAACTATTTTGAAGATGTCACTGGGTCTGATAATGTCTCAATGAAAGGTGAGCCTTTCAGACAGTTGGGAGTCAAGCAAATCCCTTGCAGATGTGTCCAAGTTCTTAACTAATTTGCTAAAGTAGTCACTGATTTCTCCTGGATAAAGCAGAGTTTGACATACAAGAAATGGACAAAAATATGGAAACACCATGACAAACACATTCTTGAACAAAAGTGAAGGTTAACAGATAGCTAATCTTGTGGGTTGCACTATTGTATTAGACCATAAATGGCACCCGTGCAATATCCTCAATATGATGCAAGTGTCAGTTGTCATCAGAACATTGTTCTGCAGAGCTGTAAGTGCATTATGTCAGAGCTCAATGCATTTGAAAGTGGGCAAATTGTTGGTGCTTATATGGTGGGTGCTTCCATAACCAAAGTAGCCAAAATGTTTGATGTTCCAAGAGCCACTGTAGCAAAGATTTATAGTGCATACAGGGA
Source organism: Schistocerca piceifrons (assembly GCF_021461385.2). Classification (NCBI taxonomy): domain Eukaryota; kingdom Metazoa; phylum Arthropoda; class Insecta; order Orthoptera; family Acrididae; genus Schistocerca; species Schistocerca piceifrons. The sequence continues at coordinate 572,867,044 of NC_060139.1, read as the reverse complement.
AAGCAGAAAAATATCATCTGCTAAGTCACAAGATAAATGTGACAAAAAATAAGAAGGCAATAGCTGAAAAAATCTCTGCAGAACTGAATGTCCCACTTGCAAGCCCTGTCAGAACCAAAACACCAGAAAGAGAGCTCAATAAGTAGAGAACTGGCATGCATGCTCACCAAACCAGAAACAGTAATTGCTTGTACCGAGACAGAATGAATAAAACTAAAACCCAAACCACTATGCTTTACCAAGGTGTCAAGATATTGCCAGAAGAAATCAAAAACATAAAGGAACTCGGTAAATTTAAAGAACATTTATTAAAAAATAGCTTTTATTCGATTAAAGAATTCATGCAGCATGGATTCCTCAAGATTACTATCTGTTCTACTGTTCATAAAAATTGTGGTATCATCAGCAAATAATGTAAATTCATACAGCAGGCTTGTACATGATGGTAGATCATTTATAAAAATCAGGAATAATAGTGACCTAAGAATTGAGCCCCGAGGCACTCCACATTTAATGGAATGTGAGGAATGTGAGGAAATATCACATACTCCACCTAAGCATTTGGTAGAAAATCCAAAGAAATTCTGGTCGTATGTAAAGTACACAAGCGGCAAGACGCAGTCAATACCTTCGCTGCGTAGTGTCGATGGTACTGTTACCGACAACTGTGCTGCTAAAGCGGAGTTATTGAACACAGTTTTCCGAAATTCCTTCACCAGGGAAGACAAATGGAATATTCCAGAATTTGAAACACGAACAGCTGCTAGCATGAGTTTCTTAGAAGTAGATACCTTAGGGGTTGCGAAGTAACTCAAATCGCTTGATACGGGCAAGTGTTCAGGTCCAGATTGTATACCAATTAGGTTCCTCTCAGATTACGCTGATACAATAGCTCCCTACTTAGCAATCATATACAACCGCTTGCTCACTGATAGATCTGTACCTACACATTGGAAAATTGCGCAGGTCGCACCAGTGTTTAAGAAGGGTAGTAGGAGTAATCCATCGAACTACAGCCCTGTATCATTGACGTCAGTCTGCAGTAGGGTTTTGGAGCATATACTGTATTCAAACATTATGAATCACCTCGAAGGGAATGATCTATTGATACGTAATCAGCATGGTTTCAGAAAACATTGTTCTTGTGCAACGCAGCTAGCTCTTTATTCGCACGAAGTAATGGCTGCTATCGACAGGGGATCTCAAGTTGATTCCGTATTTCTAGATTTCCGGAAAGCTTTTGACACCGTTCCTCACAAGTGACTTCTAATCAAGCTGTGGGCCTATGGGGTATCGTCTCAGTTGTGCAACTGGATTCGTGATTTCCTGTCAGGAAGGTCGCAGTTCATAGTAATAGACGGCAAATCATCGAGTAAAACTGAAGTGGTATCAGGTGCTCGCCAGGGAAGCATCCTGGGACCTCTGCTGTTCCTGATCTATATAAATGACCTGGGTGACAATCTGAGCAGTTCTCTTAGGTTGTTCGCAGATGATGCTGTAATTTACTGTCTAGTAAGGTCATCCGAAGACCAGTATCAGTTGCAAAGCGATTTAGAAAAGATTTCTGTATGGTGTGGCAGGTGGCAGCTGATGCTAAATGACTAAAAGTGTGAGGTGATCCACATGAGTTCCAAAAGAAATCCGTTGGAATTCGATTACTCAATAAATAGTGCAATTCTCAAGGCTGTCAATTCAACTAAGTACCTGGGTGTTAAAATTATGAACAACTTCAGTTGGAAAGACCACATAGATAATATTGTGGGGGAAGGTGAGCCAAAGGTTGCGTTTAATTGGCAGGACACTTAGAAGATGCAACAAGTCCACTAAAGAGACAGCTTACACTACACTCGTTCGTCCTCTGTTAGAATATTGCTGCGCGGTGTGGGATCCTTAACAGGTGGGATTGACGGAGGACACGGAAAGGGTGCAAAAAAGAGCAGCTTGTTCTGTATTATCATGTAATAGGGGAGAGAGTGTGGCAGATATGATACGCGAGTTGGGATGGAAGTCATTAAAGCAAAGACGTTTTTCGTCGCGGCGAGATCTATTTACGAAATTTCAGTCACCAACTTTCTCTTCTGAATGCGAAAATATTTTGTTGAGCCCAACCTACATAGGTAGGAATTATCATCAAAATAAAATAAGAGAAATCAGAGCTCGAACAGAAAGGTTTAGGTGTTCGTTTTTCCCATGCGCTGTTTGGGAGTGGAATGGTAGAGAGATAGTATGATTGTGGTTCGATGAACCCTCTGCCAAGCACTTAAATGTGAATTGCAGAGTAGTCATGTAGATGTAGATGTAAGCTATTCAAGACAACTTTTTGTTTCCTGTCTTGGAGATACAACTGTAGCCAATTGCCTGCAACACCACTTATTCCTACTAATTTTGCTTTTTGCAAGAGAATCTGGTGATCAACACAGTCAACCACTTTAGACAAATCAAGAAGACACCAAGTGACAGCATTTTCTCATTAAGCATTTCTTGGACTTTATTTGCAAGTGCTTAGACTGCGTCTTCTGTTGAATGGCCCTTTTGAAAGCCAAATCGGCTCTTTCTGAGAACTCCATTCTTCATGAGATGATCAGTAATTCTTAGAGGTGTTAGCTTTTCTAGAACTTTAGAGAAGGCTGTCAGCAAAGAGGTAGGTCGATAGTTAATTCAGTTTTATCGCCATTTTTGTACAGGGGCTTCACAATGGCATACTTAAGTCTGCTGGGCACAACACCATTCTGAAGGGAAGCATTGAAAATATGACAGAGAATGTCCCTTATCCACACAAAAGAATATTTCAATAAATTACTAGAAATATTATCAACCCCTGCAGAGTTCTTACTTTTTAGAGACAAGATGATTTTTTTGAATTTCATCTACAGTGACAGCATTAAGGTGCATTTCTGGCTTCATCAACATTGGGCTTGCAACCAATCTGTTGAGTTACTGATAGGAAGTGTTTATTAAAAATCTCAGCCATACTTTTGAGGTTATCTACTAGGGTACCTCCATATCTGATTTTATTTACATCTTCCTTGCTTGTTGTATCTCTTCCTGTTTCTTTTTTTACAATGCTCCAGATTGTCTTTATTTTATTATTAGAATTATCTATTTTCTTCTCATAATAAAGGGCTTGTGATTTCTATGTTAGTTTCTTTAAAATTATTCAGTATAATCTATAGTGTTTCCATTGTTCTACATCTTTAGATAATCTTATTGCAGCATAAGTTTCCCATTTGGTTATACATGACTGTTTTATACCTTTTGTAATCCAGGGCTTACTTACAGAACTGGAAGCACTGTTTTTGACCCATTTCTTTGGAAATATTTCTTCAAAAAGAAAACAAAATTCATTTATAAAACAGTTGAATTTGGTATCAATATTATCAAGGCTACATACTGAAGACCAATCCATTTGTTGCAACCTGGGGTTGACAGTTTCCTTTGCCTCTTCATTCATTAGTCTTATGAACTTCCATTGAAGAAGTTGTTTTTTGAACAGATTAACATCATAAAGAGTGAGAATTTGTCCATCGTGATCTGAAAGCCCACTTATAACATCCCTGACAGTATAATTCTGATGTCCACTTACATCTAAAAAAATGTTGTCTATCATAGTTTGGGACTCGGATGTAATTCTTGTTGGAAAGTTTATTACAGATATCAAATTATATAAGGTCATTGCAATCTCAAAGCCAATTTTATTGTTATTTTTTGTCATAAAGTTTATACTGAAATCACCTAAAACTACAATATCCTATGCTTTTGCATGTAACCCTGACAGCACGAGTTCCATTATAAGCAGAAAAGTTTTTTGTCACCTGAGGGTGGCCCATAGACAGCCAGCACTGTTATTGTGTACAAATTAGTTATTATTTCAGTTGCACATTCCTCAAATTGTTGTTCCACACCATATTTCTTAATATCTATAGCTTTGTATGCTACACTATTCTTAACATAAATTGTCTTTACTTTCCCTACAGTAGTATGTTACTAAACTATAACTTACTATGGATGGCAAGGTACATTTATCAGTAATATGGTGCTCAGTTAAGCACAAAATATGAGAATTATTTATACAATCCTTTTCCTTAATGTTAATAAGAAGTTGGTCTGTTTTGCTTAAGAGGCCTCTTACATTTTGATGAAAGAAGGAGATGCCTTCCTCTTGCTTTTTTATTCTATTAGTGCTGTTATTACATGACTGTGAATCCACTGGAGTCTTCCTTGAGACAGAAGGGAGGAGACACTTGACACTACCTACTGTTGTCCCTGCTTTTTCTTTAGGCCCACGCATAAAAAAATGTTGAGATGTGAAGGAGGCTCGGGATTTCTTCTGCTCAACAACCTTTTATTTGGATTGCTTGATAACCTTGTGGATATTTTTACTGTTGTATCTGATGATGTAGTTGTTTCTGTAGATAGATATGTTGTCACTCATGCTGTTTCTTTGTTCTCTGGTCCTGACCATGTTGTTTTACCTGCTACCATTGTTCTTATAACTTCTTTCTCAGCACTTCCCACTATAATCAATTCTTCTTGTTCTACTACTGCTGTAGCAGGATTTATTTGTAGGGAAGATATTTTGATCACCTACGTTAAAGTTGGCAGTGAGATTTTGTCACATTTCTGACTGTGATAAAAAACAATTTTCACTCAGGCTTTGATTTTCTGGCTGAGCTGTGATTTGCGCCATTTATTTAGATGCATTCCATGTGTTGTGAAATGCTTTCTTTCTAAATCATCAACAGGGAGAAAAAAAGCATTTGAAGTGGTCTGGATAAAGGACAAAAAAGATCCACCATGGTTTAATAATGAAATTCAGAAGATAATGAGGAAGCAGAGGCTGTTGCACTCTCAGTTCAAAAGACAATGCACAAGTGACAAAAGCAAAGGTTAGTAGAGATTCATGCATCTGTGAAAAGATCTATGCATGAAGCATACAACAACTACCACCATCACACTTTAGCAAATGATCTGGCAGAGAACCTGAGAAAATTCTGGTCCTATGTAAAATCGCAAAGCAGGTCTAAGGCTTCCACTGAGACACTTGTTGACCAGTCTGGTGTAGAGTTGAAGAATGCAAAATGAAAGCTGAAGTTTTAAATTTTGCATTCAAGAAATCATTTACACACAAGAATCATGCAAACATATCACCACTTGACCATTGGACAGATTCCCATATGGAAAACATAGCAGTAAGCATCCCCGGTATAGAGAAAAAATGAAATGAAACTTCCTGGCAGATTAAAACTGTGTGCCAGGCTGAGACGTGAACTTGGGACCTTTGCCTTTCACAGGCAAATGCTTTGCAGTAGAGCATTTGCCAATGAAAGGCAAAGGTCCTGAGTTCTAGTCATGGTCTGGCACACAGTTTTATCTTGCCAGGCAGTTTCATATCAGCGCACACTCTACTGCAGTGTGAAAATTTCTTTCTGGAAACAACTGAAAAATTTGAAAGCAAATAAATCACCAGGTCTGGATGGAATCTCAATTTAGTTTTACCTAGTCCGCATTTATTGTGAATCTCACACTCAGCACAAAGTCCCAAGTGGCCAGAAAGAAGTGCAGGTGACTACATTATATAAGAAAGGTAAAAGACTGGAACCACAAAATTACAGACCAATATCCCTAACTTCAGTTTGCTACAGAATCCTTGAACATATTCTCAGTTAGCATATGATAAACTTCCTTGAGAGTGAAAAGCTTATGTCCACAAATCAGCATGGTTTTAGAAAGTATCACTCATGGAAAACTCAGCTTGCCCTTTTCTCATATGATGTACTGGGAACTATGGATGAAGGGCAACAGGCAGATTCCATATTTCTAGATTTTCAGAAAGCATTTGACATGGTGCCCCTTTGCAGGCTGTTAATGAAGGTATTAACATATGGAACAAGTTCACAGATGTGTGAGTGGCTAAAAGAGTTCTTAAGTAATAGAAATCAATATGTTGTTCTTGACGGCAAGTGTTCACCAGGGACAAGGGTATCATCTGGAGTGCCCCAGTGAAGTATGATGGGTCCACCATTGTTCTCTATGTACACAAATGATTTGGTGGACAGGTTGGGCAGCAGTCTGCAGTTGTTTGCTGATGATGCTTTGGTGTATGGTAAAGTATCAAAGTTGAGTGACTATAGGAAGACACAAGATGACTTAGACAAAAGTTTTAGATGGTGTGATGAATTGCAGCTAGCTCTAAATGTAGAAAACTGAAAGTTAATGCAGTAGAGTAGGAAGAACAAGCCTGTAATGTTCAAATACAATATTACTAGTGTCCTGCTTGGCACTCAAGTTGTTTAAAAATTGTGTGTAATGTTGCAAAGTGATATGAAATTGAAAGAGCAAGTGAGAACTGTGGTAGGGAAGGTGAATGGTCAACTTTGGTTTATTGGAAGAATATTAGGAGAGAGTGGTTCACCTGTAAAGGAGGCCACATATAGGACACTGGTGCAACTAATTCTTGAGTACTGCTCAAGTGTTTGGGATCCATTCCAGGCCGGTTGAAGGAGGACATAAAAAAAATTCAGATGTGGGCTGCTACATTTGTTACCGGTAGATTTGAATAATGTGTAACTGTTACTGAGATGGTTTGGAAACTCAAATGGGAATCCCTGGAGGGGAGGAAATGTTCTTTTTGGGAAACATTATTCAGAAAATTTAGAGAACCGGCATTGGAAGCTGGCTGCCACATGATTCTACTGCCTCCCTCATACACTGCGTGCAAGAATGAAAAAAAAAGATAAGATATGAGAAATGGAGACTCATACAGAGGAATATAGACAGTCATTTTTTTGTCGCTCTATTTGCAAATGACTAGTAGTGGTACAGGGTACCCTAGTCCATACACTGTATGGTGGCTTGCACAGATATATAGATGTAGACTGCCAAGGATTATGTGATGATTTTAGCAGATCAGGTCCATCCTATGGTACGATGTTTGTCTGCAGTGATGATGTTCTGTTCCAAGATAACAGGGCCCCTGTTCACACAGCTCACATAATCAAGGACTTGTTTTGTGAGCAGAAGTACGAATTGTCACATTTTACGTGGCCGCCACAGTCATCCGATCTCAATGTTATTAAATCTTTGGGATCCACTTTGGAGAAAGGGTTCATGATTGCTATTCACCTGTATCATTGTTACCTGAACTTGCCACTATTTTGCAGGAAAAGTGGTATAAGACCTGTATTTCTCAATTCTGAGATGCCTGGAAGCTATTTTGAATGCCAACAGGCAACAGTTTTCCCCACACCATTTTAAGCATGATAATGTATTTTTGATGGTTCCATATTTTTGTTCACCTCCTGTACATGGCTGGAAGAATGGCTTTTCCTAAAACTTCCTATGCTGCTTTATAGTTATTTGAAGCACTTTCTAAGTCTGTTTCACATGCTGTTTTTCTGTATTGTAAGAGCATACTTTCCAGTCTTTTTTACTTTCAAGATAAGTATTGTGAACTATATCCCTCAGCTCAGTTCCTCGATTAGCCTCACTTTTATATAATTGATAAAGTAAGAGCATTTTTTTTTCTCTCTATTTGCGCAAATTCTTTTGTGTACTAATTAACATTTTGGTTTTACCTTTACCTGAGGAGCTAACTTTTATTAATGGGGAAGATGGACACCATATCATTATATTCTGTTAAAAAATTATCAAAACCATTTTTAACTCCTACTTTTCCTGTTTGACACTCATTTACAACCAATCTGTATCATTTGACGTAGCAGTAAAGAACATAATGCCTGACCTCTTTCCCATGCCTCCACAAAATTCGTTGTAATAAGTTGGTTCTTATATAATTTTAAAGGCAATGGATCATGGTCTGCAACCTTCCAACAGCCAGGCTAGTCACATATTCATCTCTATGTAAATTAACAATAATATCATCTAGAGATGCCTCCATAAGTGCAATGCAAGTTTAAGAATCTTAAAATATTTTTTTGAAAAAAGTATTAGAATCTTGTTGCTCTGAATTTTCCATTTCAGTGTTAAAATCCACATTGATAGAAACATTTCTTTTAAACTTAAATTGGTTGTTTATGACTAATTCATATTGGTAAAAAAAAAATCCAATTACATCACCATTCGGAGACCTATATAGGCTAACATGTATTATATTTTCTTCAATCAGTCTCTCACAACTAAACTCTGCATCTATTTCTGAGCTTTGTGGTGCCATGTCCAGTTTTCAAAATTTTAAACCATGCTTGATGTAAATTCCAGTACCAACATTTTGCTTGTTTCCTGCACTGCAATAGATCCTTGTGGAATGAAACTGTCTACTTGATTTACTGTTAACCAGTGTTCTGACACACACAGAACATCTACATTGTTCATGTTACATTTTAATAAATGAAAGAAAGTTCTGTGATCCAGTTTTAAATTAGTGTATGAAATCAAAGTTCTATTAAATTACAGGCTTGATTAGCAATCAGCATGGGTGAAGATATTTTTGAACACTGAAGTAAGACTGTACACTATTTCAATAAGTCACATGAAATAAGTACTACAAGAGCTACCGTAAACAGTTAATATAACATTTAGTTCTCCCATAATTCAACTGTTTTGCATTTATTGACTTATTTATTGATTATTTTCCTTTCCTTTCTGCACTACATTTTAAAGGTTGTCTTCACTTTTCTTCCACCATTATTTCACACACACTTATTCAGTTATTCCTCACTACTGGTAACTGACCTCATTCCAGTTTTGTCTACCAACTGGTGAGCAGTTGGGAAAGTGGATGATAGAGTGATCAACAGTAACTAGAGGCAGTGTATCACATAACAAACCAAACAGTATAGTCATTCTGCAAATTCTCTCTGTCACATATGTTTTGGATTCCACATTCAACATTTGGTGTTTGTTTTTATACTTTTTCTTGTATGGTGAAGGGCATTTTATCATTGTAGTATTCATTGTGAATAACACATAGGAAACATAATAAATATTAGATGAATAAGTTAAAGTAATAGTGTTCTGTATGTTGAAGTTTCATGAGAAACTGTTAGCAGCAGCAACAAGAGAAATACTAATGGAGCATGTGGTATTTGAAAGAGAGAGCAGTTGGTAGCATCCACAAAGCATTCTGTGCACTTTGTGCAGAACACACCTTGTGTTTGACACTTAGCAAGCTGATACCTGTTTTGTATTCAGTTGACTGCAGTTTCATCTTTGAGTTCATTTTCTTATGCCATTGAGAAAAGACCAGTAAATTTAATGTGTTAACAGAAATCATAGTTTCAGTTATCTTAATTCTGTACCCACCTTGCAACACAGTGAGCTGCAGTAATGACCCATATGTCACTCAGTACAGCAGCACCACAGATTTGAGCACCAGAAATTTCAAGAGAAAGCTATAACAAGTTTCAACATAAGAAACATTCTGCAGTGAAAGCTAAAATATGACAATACAAATCCATTGAGACAGGAAACTAACACATTACAAATAACACATTAACTTTCTTTAGAGAAAAAACTATCTCCAGATGTTTTAAAATAAACCAATAATGAACCAAAGGTTTACTTATGTAATAAATTGTCAGTTAGGGACATATGCAATCATTTTATGTGTTACATAAATTTTATGTGTTATGTGCATAAATGATCTGACACACAGGGTGAGCAGCAATATGTGGCTGTTTGCTTATCATGCTATGGTGCATGGAAAGGTGTCATCATGGAGTGATTGTAGGAGGATACAAAGACGACTTAGACAAAATTTCTAACTGATGTGATGAATGTCAGCTAGCTCTCTAAATGTAAGTTAGTGCAGATGAGTAGGAAAAGCAGTCCCATAAAGTTCGCATACATCATTAGCAGTATGCTACTGATGCAGTCAGATTGATTAAATATAGAGAAGAAGGGAGGAGATTAGTGTTTAACATCCCATCGATAGTGAGGTCATGAGAGGTGGAGCATAAGTTCCTTCAATTCATCTACCTTGTGGTCCCCAGTTTTGGTGCTAAGTTTCTCACTAATCTCATTTCTGGTATTCCAAATTACTTTTGTCTTTCTTCTGTTTACTCTCAACCATATTCTATGCTTGGTAGACTGTTCATTGCATTAAGTATTTCTTCCTCTCTTTCACTGTAATAGAAATGCCATCAGCAAATCTTATTGTTGATATCCTATCATTCTGAATTTTAATCCCACTCTTGAACATTTTTTCATTTACAGAGCATAAAACTGATGACCACATTAACAACTATCACAACAGAATGAAGAACAAATGCAGGATGGAAACATATTGAATGTTATGTCCCTGGAAGTTTGGGCTTGGGCTACTTATGTTCTTGACACTTGTAAATGACCTCCCAAATACATTAAAACATGTGAAGGAACCACAGTGTTGTAGCTGATCCAGAAACACTGCAATTACCAGTAATGCCAAGGATGAAATCTATTATTTAGATTAGATTATATTTACTTTCATTCCAATTGATTTGTAGTGAGGAGGTCCTCCAGGATGTAGAACATGTCAGAAATACAATAATACATGACAAATATTTACAGTTAAAGCAAATAAGCTAATGTACCATTCCACAGGTCCCAAGTGGAATGATCATCATTTTTTAATGAATACTATATGAAGGAGTCATTTTATAAATACTTATGGAATGAAAGTAAGCATAGTATGCCAACTTTTTCATTTTTTTATTCCCTATGTCTGACACAATTCGCATTGCAAATAGAGATTTGTTAAGACACTTCAGCAGTTCTGTAGTGTGCTCCTCCCAGTTGAATTTATTATCAAGCTGTAATCCAAAGAATTTAACACTGTCCACTTCTTCTATCTTCTTGTCATCATATGTTAGGCATATACTCATGGAACACCCCTTACAAGTTCTGAACTGCATGTAGTGTGTTTTCTCAAAGTTTAGTGACAAAGAATTGGCTAGGAAACAGTGATTAATGTCTACAAATATTTTATTAGCTGATCTCTCTAAGACTACACTTGATTTGCTATTTATTGCAATGTTTGTATCATCAGCAAACCAAACGAACTTGGCATCTGGTAATGTTACTGATGAAAGGTCATTGATATATACAAGAAAAAGTAAGGGCCCCAAAATGGGACCTTGTGGGACCCCACATGTAATTAGTTTCCAGTTGGATGATGCCTCATATCTTGACACATGTCTCTTTCCTAAGAACACCCTTTGTTTCCTGCCAGAGATGTAAGATTTGAACCATTTTGCAGCATTTCCTGTTACACTATAATATTCTAATTTACTTAAAAGGATATTGTGATTTACACAGTCAAATGCCTTTGACAGATCACAAAATATACCAGTCGCCTGCAATTTTTTGTCTAATGAATTAAGCACATTTTCACTGTAAGTGTAGATAGCCTTCTCAATACCAGAACCCTTTAGAAATCCAAACTGTGACTTTGACAGTATGTTATTTGAGATAAGATGGTTATAAAGCCAACTGTACAGGGTTATTACAAATGATTGAATCGATTTCACAGCTCTACAATAACTTTATTATTTGAGATATTTTCACAATGCTTTGCACACACATACAAAAACTCAAAAAGTTTTTTTAGGCATTCACAAATGTTCGATATGTGCCCCTTTAGTGATTCGGCAGACATCAAGCCGATAATCAAGTTCCTCCCACGCTCAGCACAGCATGTCCCTATCAATGAGTTCGAAAGCATCGTTGATGTGAGCTCGCAGTTCTGGCACGTTTCTTGGTAGAGGAGGTTTAAACACTGAATCTTTCACATAACCCCACAGAAAGAAATCGCATGGGGTTAAGTCGGGAGAGCATGGAGGCCATAACATGAATTGCTGATCATGATCTCCACCACGACCAATCCATCGGTTTTCCAATCTCCTGTTTAAGAAATGCCGAACATCATGATGGAAGTGTGGTGGAGCACCATCCTGTTGAAAGATGAAGTCAGCGCTGTCGGTCTCCAGTTGTGGCATGAGACAATTTTCCAGCATGTCTAGATACACGTGTCCTGTAACGTTTTTTTCATAGAAGAAAAAGGGGCTGTAAACTTTAAACCGTGAGATTGCACAAAACACGTTAACTTTTGGTGAATTGCGAATTTGCTGCACGAATGCGTGAGGATTCTCTACCACCCAGATTCGCACATTGTGTCTGTTCACTTCACCATTAAGAAAAAACGTTGCTTCATCACTGAAAACAAGTTTCGCACTGAACGCATCCTCTTCCATTAGCTGTTGCAACCGCACCGAAAATTCAAAGCGTTTGACTTTGTCATCGGGTGTCAGGGCTTGTAGCAATTGTAAATGGTAAGGCTTCTGCTTTAGCCTTTTCCGTAAGATTTTCCAAACTGTCGGCTGTGGTACGTTTAGCTCCCTGCTTGCTTTATTCGGCGACTTCCGCGGGCTACGTGTGAAACTTGCCCACACGTGTTCAACCGTTTCTTCGCTCACTGCAGGCCGACCCATTGATTTCCCCTTACAGAGGCATCCAGAAGCTTTAAACTGCGCATACCATTGCCGAATGAAGGTAGCAGTTGGTGGATCTTTGTTGAACTTCATCCTGAAGTGTCGTTGCACTGTTATGACTGACTGAAATGAATGCATTTCAAGCACGACATATGCTTTCTCGACTCCTGTCGCCATTTTGTCTCACTGCGCTCTCGAGCGCTCTGGCGGCAGAAACCTGAAGTGCGGCTTCAGCCGAACAAAACTTTATGAGCTTTTCTACGTATCTGTAGTGTGTCGTGACCATATGTCAATGAATGGAGCTACAGTGAATTTATGAAGTCGCTTCAATCATTTGTAATAGCCCTGTACATTACTTTTTCTAAAATTTTTGAGAATGCTGGCAACAGTGAAACTGAACAGAAATTTGATGCTATTTCTTTATCTCCCTTCTTAAACAGTGGCGTAACTTGAGCATATTTCAACCATTCAGGAAATATTCCACTGATAAACGATTGGTTACACAGATAGCTTAATATGTTACTTAGCTCAGAATCACATTCTTTAATTAACTTAGTTGATATTTCATCATACCCACTAGATGTTTTTGATTTTAAAGATTTTATGATGGACATTATTTCTGCTGGGGTAGTGAGGGTCAAATTCATATTATGGAAGTTACTTGAAATGTCTTTTCAGTAACAGTTATAAAATGTTTGTTAAAAAGTTCTGCAACACTATACACATCTGTCACCAATGTATCATTTAATGCTATTTGTTCCTCTTCATGTCTGGTTCTACCGGTCTCCTCCTTCACTATATCCCATATTGACTTTATTTTGTTATCTGATATGACTATCTTTTCCTTGTAATACACTCCTGGAAATGGAAAAAAGAACACATTGACACCGGTGTGTCAGACCCACCATACTTGCTCCGGATACTGCGAGAGGGCTGTACAAGCAATGATCACACGCACGGCACAGCGGACACACCAGGAACCACGGTGTTGGCCGTCGAATGGCGCTAGCTGCGCAGCATTTGTGCACCGCCGCTGTCAGTGTCAGCCAGTTTGCCGTGGCATACGGAGCTCCATCGCAGTCTTTAACACTGGTAGCATGCCGCGACAGCGTGGACGTGAACCGTATGTGCAGTTGACGGACTTTGAGCAAGGGCGTATAGTGGGCATGCGGGAGGCCGGGTGGACGTACCGCCGAATTGCTCAACACGTGGGGCGTGAGGTCTCCACAGTACATCGATGTTGTTGCCAGTGGTCGGCGGAAGGTGCACGTGCCCGTCGGCCTGGGATTGGACCGCAGCGACGCACGGATGCACGCCAAGACCGTAGGATCCTACGCAGTGCCGTAGGGGACCGCACCGCCACTTCCCAGCAAATTAGGGACACTGTTGCTCCTGGGGTATCGGCGAGGACCATTCGCAACCGTCTCCATGAAGCTGGGCTACGGTCCCGCACACCGTTAGGCCGTCTTCCGCTCACGCCCCAACATCGTGCAGCCCGCCTCCAGTGGTGTCGCGACAGGCATGAATGGAGGGACGAATGGAGACGTGTCATCTTCAGCGATGAGAGTCGCTTCTGCCTTGGTGCCAATGATGGTCGTATGCGTGTTTGGCGCCGTGCAGGTGAGCGCCACAATCAGGACTGCATACGACCGAGGCACACAGGGCCAACACCCGGCATCATGGTGTGGGGAGCGATCTCCTACACTGGCCGTACACCACTGGTGATCGTCAAGGGGACACTGAATAATGCACGGTACATCCAAACCGTCATCAAACCCATCGTTCTACCATTCCTAGACCGGCAAGGGAACTTGCTGTTCCAACAGGACAATGCACGTCCGCATGTATCCCGTGCCACCCAACGTGCTCTAGAAGGTGTAAGTCAACTACCCTGGCCAGCAAGATCTCCGGATCTGTCCCCCGTTGAGCATGTTTGGGACTGGATGAAGCGTCGTCTCACGCGGTCTGCACGTCCAGCACGAACGCTGGTCCAACTGAGGCGCCAGGTGGAAATGGCATGGCAAGCCGTTCCACAGGACTACATCCAGCATCTCTACGATCGTCTCCATGGGAGAATAGCAGCCTGCATTGCTGCGAAAGGTGGATATACACTGTACTAGTGCCGACATTGTGCATGCTCTGTTGCCTGTGTCTATGTGCCTGTGGTTCTGTCAGTGTGATCATGTGATGTATCTGACCCCAGGAATGTGTCAATAAAGTTTCCCCTTCCTGGGACAATGAATTCACGGTGTTCTTATTTCAATTTCCAGGAGTGTATATTTGCTTTGACATCCATATTACAGTCTTTAATATTTTGCAGTATTTCTTGTAATGTGCTATAGCATCAACATCGGAACTGTTTTGGATTGACAGATACAGTTTTCTTTTTGTTTTGTTTGTGCTTAGAGTATACGCTGGGATGATTATTGTTTCATGTTAGAACTCTTTTCAGAACCAGGATTCAAGTTCAGATCCCTGTCTTTGATGAGCAGTATACTACCAATTAAACCATGCGAGCACATCTCATGGCCGTTCAATCATGGCTCCTCTGCTGTTCTTGCTGTATCTTTATAAGCTACCATTTTATTTCAGCTATGGAGCAGCATAGCTCTTTTCCAGATGGTGCAGATATTGTCACTGAGCTGAACAGTGAAGCACCATGAGAGAAGATGTAATGTCAGATATTTTTGTCAGAGGTATTAACTGTTTTTGTACACACTGTGTTACCAGAGTTCTGAGTAATCAAAGCTCATCCAATTTTTAAGTAAAAAATATACAACCTTTGATTAATTTAGTGTATCAGTTTGAAATATGAACAGGATAAAAAAATTCAAACTTTTTTGTTGTGTACTGATGAAAACTTAAACTAGACCTACTACGATGTAGAGGTTCAGCTAATATTGCCATGAGTATAATTGTGATCATGGAAGACATAGATCATATGTTGATCATATTTGTAGCAAAGAAAAAAAACTAATAAATTATGAGACAAAAGTGCTGGCCAATTTTTACCTTCAAGTGGCAAGGCATGTAGTACCACCAATAGACACATGAAAATGACAGTGATACACTTCCTAGTTTATGGAACTAGTGTTTTCTTTCATTGGGAGGAGAGAGGAATAGGTTGGGCGAAGGCTAGAAAGGAACAGCAGGTCTCTCACACCCCTGAATGAAAGGGACTCACCCATAGGACACTCATCCTTGTTGCAGATGGGACTCTCTCATCCTGGGGTGTGAGAGACTTGACATTCCTTTTTAACCTTCCCCCAGTGTATTCCTCTCTCCTCCCTGAGGAAGGAGTGATTAGTTCCATAAGCCAGGAGGTGAATCACTGATGTTTTTATAAGTGTCTATCAGAAGTACTACACATTTCCCCTCTCGAAAAACTGATGTTATTACATTGTTATTTTATGAAATAATATTTTGGTGCCATTTTCAACATGAGCAAAAAGTTTTCATAACACAGAAGAAAGTGTTACATTTACAACATTAGCAAGGAATGATAGCCTATCCATAAAAGTAATCAGGTTTATTAGTGGGTTTCACAAATGCACATCTTGATTTTGTCCTGTTAAGCAGCTACAAAATTACCTGTGGCTTCATAGTGCATTATTCACAGATGAAATTCATTGTCAACAATCATTTTAATTTGAGAAAGTAATTTGAGATAGTAACAAAAAGGAGTGAGATAGTGTGTTAGAACACTCTCCAAAAATTTAAATGACCCATTACTCATCATTGTTAATCAGCCCTATGGTAAATGTTATGAATTAACTGTTACTGGAATAACAATTTCAGAAGGAGTGGTTTTGAGATGTACACTGTAGCAGCAATACTGGTTTGTAGTTTTTATGCCATGTTATATATGATATGCAATTACTTAAATCTTATTGCTCGTAAGCCATTTACATATTGTGTAATCATGCCCAGTGGCACAGATGGAAGCACAAACATCTATGCGGCTTCTTTTACCTATAATCCATGATAAACTGATGGCTGAAAATGTAAGAAGGGGCAACCATCACCATGGTAGAATTTCAGTGATTGTAAGTGTGACAGATAAGCCTTTGTAGGCCAACTACCTCATTCAGACAGACTGCTCTAAATGAAACTGAGATAAATAATGTATCACACACAAACAAAACTTATTTAATAAAGTCACTGTGATGCATTTGATGTGAAAGGAGTAGAAAGTAAAGTTAATGAACTTGTTATTTGTGTATATTATTGCATATATTATATTAAATTCCAATGGAAAACTGCTATGTCTTGTGTGTCCGTATGTTAAACACCAGTGTCTTCAAAGTAGCAGTCTATATCTGTAGGGAAAATAAATAGAAAAGCAGAGTTCCCATGTATGTTAAAAATATCAAGTTGTTCATGCTTAAATCAACTATTGGACACCTGTGCTTGTGAACTGCTACTAGGTGAAGAGTCAAATAATTACTACAGTTAATGCAGGGTGTAAATTATATTGTAAATGTATTAAATTATTTGACATGTTTGCGGGAAGTTTGAAAGAGACAGAGAGAGAGAGAGAGAGAGAGAGACAGTGTGAGAGAGATTGAACACGATTATATATGGATCATTGTATGTAAAAAAGTAATACCTTAAGACAATCATTTAAATAGTCAGCATGCTGGCATATTATTCACTGACACTGAATATTCACAATTATGATCTGTGGCACATGCAAATAACAAAACTAAACTAAGATTTATTTTTTACACTGTATATAATCTCTACTATTCCCCTATATTAATGTCTGATTCCTTTAATTTATATAAATGCCTTCAGAGAAGAGAAAGGGCTCAGATATTCACCAATTTCTTTAAGCATGTAATTTGTGTACAATTTTGATGAATGCATTCATGTTACTTCTAGTGTTGTAATCATGGACATCACTGAATGTGTCTGCTCTTTGGTTTTTTGCGAAAATGGTATCAATTTATACAAGTACAAGGATTCATTCAGATTCTGTCAAGAAAAAGAACCTTCACGGATGTGAAATTATTGAAGGTACACATTAACAGAAGTCAAGGATATAACAGAGGCTTAATCTCTACACTGTATTAATGGTGAACTATCACTAAACTGCTTACAGCTATTCTCACTTATGCCAGCTAAATTTAATCAAGTAAATTAGTAAGAAAGTTGCTACTTTGGAAAAGAGCTGCTGCCTTCTTAGTTTCACTGCAGCTGCGGTTTGTTTGCTGTTAGTAGCTTAATATTTAATTGATTACAATGGTATTTTCTTTAAAAAAATGCTTTTCCTGATTCTGTAAATAGTGAGTCCTGTTCGTACTTGTCATGCAGCTATAAAACAAACAGTGCCACTTGCTGTGTAGGTAACAGAACTTTCCAGTTCCTGAATTTAGATATCCTGATAAGTTGTAGAAAAGGAGGCTAATGAGGTACGTTTTTAATATTCTTTTGAACTAATACAGATTCTTAATTTCTTTCTTTATGTTTGATAGAAGCTCGTTGAATATATTCCATTTGTGCTGCGCTTCTTTGTATTTCATACTAATTTTTGTGCATTGTTTGCATTTTTTAAGTTCTGATTAGGTGGACAGTAGCTGTATTGATGAGTCCGTGATATTATATACCTTCAATTTGTTAAGTGCAATGTTAATATTTACTTGAACCTTCATAGAAAAATGAAAGAAATATAAGGAACTAATAGCTTTTTTTATAACTGTGGTCATAATCTCAACAGATTGTTTTGCTCCTGACTTAATATTTGTTAAATGCTCGTATTAATGTTATATAAAAAAATTTAATCAAACAATATGCTCATGTTTGTACCTGGTAGGGAAAATCTTCTATATTTGCGGTGTTTCCACCAATAATCCTGTTAGCTTTATCAATTCCATGATTTCTCTCTGATCTTACACCTGAAATAAATATGAAGTCAATTCTGGCTGCATTAAAATTGTTTTAAATGCATTTCTAAAACATAAGTTCTGCAAACAGCAAACTCTGATCATCATGGTTGAATGTTTTGTATCTACAAAAATGGAGCTCAAAAATATAAATAAAACAAGACAAAGGAGGTGTCAAGATTATCATTCCACAAAACATGAACATTTGAAAAATAACACTGAGGAATGAAGATTGCACTGGAACAATGCAAGCACAAAGCACAAATGAGAAATATGAAGCATTTTTAAACACACTACTCCATCATTTTCATGCAGTCTTCCCCAAAATGAGCTGTCAGAAAAAGAAATGTCATGGTAGGTTATGAATTATCAAAGAAATGATTGGACTCAGGACCAGAGTAAAGGAATTCAGATGAACAGGAGACATGGAGATATATAAATAGCATCAGAAGAAGTACAAGAAATCAATAAGAAAAGCAAAAGCCAGTCCAATAGACAGAGTCATAGTGAATTCAAGTCATAAAAGTAAAACAGTATGGCACATAATCAGCACTCAAATATGTAGTTAAATAGGGTAAATAACCAAAATTTTGTAAAGTCAATGTGTATTGAGAATAATATAGTTACATATAGAACAAAAAATGCTAATATATTCAACAACAATTTTGTGCATGTTGTGCAAAATTTGAAGGGGGAAAGAAATCGTCAGGGATCAAATCACAATACTTGGGCAACAGCACACTCAATGTTCCTCAATTCAGAAATTAAAACCAAAGACATCTGTAGGAGATGATTGAATATCAAAAATATCTAATGAAATTTGCAAATGAAGAAATAATTGAACCTCTTTTGGATATAGCAAATTTCTCTTTCAAAGGAGGATGATTTGGCGAAAAATTAAAAATAAGCAAATTAGAACCAACATCTAAGAAAGGTGACAAAGATGACCGGAATAACTACAGACTTGTATCTTTAATCTATGATTTTTCAGAGATGGTCATGTATAGTAGGATGTCCACATTTCTCAAGAAACATAGGATTCTGATTCCAGCACAACACAGTTTAAAAAAAAAGAAGTTTACAGAAACCTCTATCTGAAGCCTAACAGAATCCATTATAGATGCATGCTATTTTTCTTGATTTGATTAAAGCTTTTGATGCACCAAATGAAAAACTTGATAGGTATGGTGTACATGGGCATGCAGTGCAGTGGATAAAATGACGTATCAGTAACAAAAAGTAGTATGTGATAACAGAATTTGAATACAGATATGTAATCAGGGATCCATGCTTGGCCCATTTCTATTCAACCTGTTTATAATCAATATAAAAGTAAGTGAGAAAGATAAGTGATGATATGACAATAGTGAGTGTAGAAGAAAATCTGGAAACACTGGAAAGAAATTGGTTTATGTTGACAAATAATGCAGTATGGTGACTCATACACAGTGACTTCCTTACAAATCTAAAAAAGATAATGTTCATGATTCACAAATAGGGAAAAATAGGAAGAAAAGGAAGACCACATACATATATTCTTAGATTAAACAAGATTGGAAGAAGTTACCTCTACAAAATTATTGAGAATTACAGTTTACAATAAGCTCCCATGGAGACAAGATATAGACAATGTCTGTTGTAAAGTAAGCACTTTAATATTTATTATGTAACAGCTTGCACATTATGTTAACAAAAAAACTTCTATGTCCAGTGTACCCTGCTTTATTTGAACCATAGTTGCAATTTAATATTGGAGGGCAGTGTGGAGGGTAAAAATAGTAGAGGGAGACCAAGAGATGAATACACCAAGCAGATTCAGAAGGATGTAGGTTGCAGTAGGTACTGGGAGCTGAAGAAGCTTGCACAGGATAGAGTAGCATGGAGAGCTGCATCAAACCAGTCTCAGGACTGAAGATCACAACAACAACAACTTGCAGTATGGAATTACTGTTTGGGGAAACTCCAGCAGCAATAATACAAAAAAATTGTTGTTTTGCAAAACCAGGTCATTAGTTCCATTTGGAATAAAAAACGAATAGACTCATGCAGAACTGCCTTCTGTAATCTAAAAATGTTGACTTTTCCATCTATGTACATATACAGAACAATAATATAATTAGTGAAAGATGGTACATTACTAGAAAAAAATGCAGATGTTAATTCACATGATACAAGAAATAAAGGCCAGCTGAGAAGTATACCACACAGACTGTGAACTGTTGAAAAGATCCTCACTATTCAGGGGTACAATTGGTAAAGCATACTCTTAAGAGTCTACATGACAGTATGAGTGAAAGGACATTCTATAAACATCTAAAGCACTGCTTAATGGAAATAAGTATATGAGTAGGTGTGTAAATAATAGGAAATGCTGTTATTACTTGTATGTATATATTGTAATCAATGGAAAATATTGTAATGTGATGTATGTAAATAACTTATAGTATGACATTTTATATTGTAATATATAGGCTAAATATTTTACAATATTAGGTTAAGTTGATCTGTCCTATATTACAAATACACACTCTTTACATAATGTAATCAAATGAGACAAAATAAAAATCAATCAATCACTGAAACTTACAATGAAACAAATAACATTATGTTGTTGAGTTTATTGTTGTAATAATCAAATTATTTGCAGATTAACCCACAGAAAATTCTTACTCTATCTAGCCAGAATAACTCTAATTAACAACAACATTTGTCTTCCAGGTCTATACATTTCACTATGTGGCCATGCTGTTCTCATTGTAAATACATAATATGATTAAAAATGATCTGTAATTGAATAAAAACTGGTTGTGCGATTAAAAAGATAACAATATTGACAGCTGGAGCATTTGATTTCAATAAACTTGCAGTCAAAGTTGTGGAAGAATGACACTGATTGAAGAACGACAACTCGGCCTGCCTCTCATTAACAAGATAATGAAGTACTCATGATAGGCATGTATAGGCAGTAAAAATTAAATCTTCTATTGTTTGCATTGTGTGTTCTAATTTCTGATATTCCAAGCATTAGTCTTTATATATGATACCTTTAACCCAGACATATAAATACCATGTTCCAGATTGTGTTAAACCACCCTATGCCTTATTTTGATAAACATTCTGCATATGATAAGGTCATATTATACTTTGCAGAATGATACTGAAGACTTCTACAACTGTCAACTAAGATGGACTAAAACAGAATTTCTGGACCAATGGATATTGTTTGAATAACTTTTGAGTTTATAGAATTTTATTTAATTTATCTGTTCACCTAAAAGTCTTTCTACATTGTCAAACAATGGAAAATCCAGGATGGAGTTACAACAACGTGGATAGGATAGATTTGCTGCAACTCATTACAAGATCTTTAGTGACAAACTGGTATGGCCTCGTGACCAACTGCAGCACTGAATCGGGGCACTGCGCCATGACCAGAGTAAACAGGTGTCAACCAATGAGTCTGCTGCAAAATCATCCCCACTGTTTTTCCCCCACATATAAGACAAAATTGCCCTTCATGAAATGTGACTTGCTTTGCTTGTGGAAAGCCAGGTCATGTACAATCTGCGTGCTTGCAACAGAAAAAGAGCTCTACCCACACTCGCTCTCTAGTACAATGCCAGTCAAACAAATGGTGAACTTAGTCATTGCTGGATGTTGTGTGCGACTTCAGTTAGACACTGGCGCTTCTATTACACTGCTTAGTCATCCCACTTATGAACAGTTGGGCTCGCCACAGTTGACAAAATCATGCACGCAAATTACTGCTTATATGGGTCAGGACATTCCAGTGCTTGGTACATGTAGTTTGCATGCCACATTCCAGTCTCATAACAGAACAGTGACATTTACCTTTTTGTGATCATGAAACTGTGAAAATATTTTTGGGATAGATTCATTTGATTTGTTCGGTCTTCGTATTCAGGACAATGTACATTCTGTTTCTTCTTTCAATCCAAAAGACAGTGTTACTCAATTGATTGAGGAGTTATCTGAAGGACATGGCAGAGCAAATAATTTTGTGGTGCTTTATAATGAAGGACGCTGCGCAACCTAAAATTTTGAGGATGTGTCTCACCCTCATGCATTTAAAGAGAAAGTTGCAGGTGAACTTTAAGAATGGGAAGACAACGGGCTTCCCCCTCAGTCATCTTACCAAAGTCTTCTGGAACACTTCAACTTTGTGTTGATTTAAACCCACTGTGAATCCGCAAACAATAATTGATGCTTGTTTGTTTCCTTACCCTGAGGAATTAATGGACGCGCTTGGTGCAGGCCACTATTTTTCAAAAATTGACTTATGCAATGTGAATTTGTAAATTCTGCTCAATGAGGAGTCTCAGAAATGGTTTGTAGTCAACTCACATTTAGGGGTGCTCAAATATTTACTCTTACCCTTTGTCAGCATTTCCGTGCCTGCCGTATTCCAATGCTATTTAGAACAGCTTACTGCAAATGTGATTTTTTAGTTTATCCCAGCATATTTCTTGCTCGAACAGTCCACGGGTGTACTGCCGGTCCATAGTGTCCAACGGGTACAATGTTTTGACGATTAGATATGTTGCCATCGTCAGGTGTGCTGACAAACTGAGTGAGCTCCTGAGGGCGGGTGGCTGCCTTAAATCCCCTGTGAGGTGTTCTCTCTGCGATCCGCGCCCACGATCGCTCGTCAGCGGGTGCTGAGATGCTAGTGTCTGCATCTGTGATGGCGCTGGTGTAATTGCCTCAGCCGCCCTGGTCTCCTGTTTTTTTTCTTTGTTCAGTTCGTTAGCACACCTGACAATGGCGACATGTCTGATTGCCGAAATATTGTGCCCGCTGGACACTATGGACCGGCAGTACACCCATGGACTGTTCGAGCTTATTGCAAAAGTTCCATTCTGTTCAAATTACTTTGATGATATTGTGGTGTCAGGACCTACACCAAAGGAACATGTAAGTAACATTCATACTCTATTTCAAGTACTTTCGCTGCAGGTTTGCAGTGTCACCTGGGCTCGTGTGCCTTTTTTTAGTCTGAAATTCACTACCTAAGCCATGTTCTTAATAGTCAGGGTGTTCATCCTCTCCACTCACGTTTGTTGACCATGCAGGAATTCCCTGTCCAGTGGAATGAGGCAGCATTGCAATAAGTTCTTGAGAAGATGACATATTATATCCCGTTTATACACAATTCAGCCCATATCGTGGCTCTGTTGCATCATTTGTGCTGGAAGAATGTGCCTTTTGTTTGGACCAAAGAGTGTCAGGATGCATTCCAGAAACTTAAAAATGCCTTACTGAGTGAGAGATGCCTTGTTCATTTTGATCCCGCTAAGTCTGTGGTTTTGGCAGTAGACGCTTCTTTGTAAAGAATCAGTGCTGTGCTGTTGCACATTTTGGTTCACAGGGCAGGGTAATTGCTTTTGTTTCCAAGTTATTGACCAAGACGCACTGTAATTATTCCCAAATGTAGAAGGAAGCGCTCGTTGTTATATATGTCGTGACAAAGTTTCACCACTATCTGTTTGGTCAGAAGTTTTACCTAGTGACGCAACTTAAGCCACTTCAGTCTCAGTGGTAGTAGTAGCTTTATTCATCTGTAGATCTCTTTTTACAAGGATATAGGACATGTCAAAGTATTTACAAATTTAGATCAATTTAAAATAAGCTAATTTGTATACACATATATTCACAGAGACAGTCATTAGATTTTCTCCTGGTATACAATACTTTTTTTACAAATAACTTATTAAATAATGTAATGCCACATTGTTCACTCATATCTCACTATCAGTCACTGCACACACTATACACACATTGTTTCGTAACACTTCACTCACTACACACACACACACACACACACACACACACACACACACACACACACACACACATACTGGTGATCTCTGGGGCATTTTATGTACAGCAACTTTCCATTTGCTATCCTGAAAAACTGAGTCAGCATCCCTCCATGAAGAGTGAGATGTTGAGCTCAGAAAGAGGAAAAGGTGTTAGTATTGTGGTATGCATATCTTGGGGTAAATATTTCTAGACTGGAAAAAAGAAGGAAAAAACCTAAAGTGAAGGTGTTATGTGGAATGTTGAATATTTTATAATTATAATTATTATTTATTTGTATAACATTTTTTATCAAACCCCTACTCTGTTTCAGCTAAGTAATCCTTCAATGTATAAAATGTATTGCATAACCGGTACTTTTTAGCTGCCTTTTTAAATAAATGTATTTTGGCAATTTCTTTAATCTCTTTTGGTAATTTATTGTACAATTTATTCCTTGGTAGAAAATGCTGTTTTGAGTTTTATGTTTATTTTTTCTTGGTAAATGTAGGTTGAGTCTATTCTCTTGTTGCATGGTCATGGAGAGAGCTGTTTGTGCAGTAATTACCAATGTTATTTTTGGATGTGCACAACTAACTGGTAAATTTATTCACATGGAGCAATTAAAGTCCCCAGTGTTCTGAACAGATCTTTACAATGAGCTTGACTAGTATTTTTGGTTATTATTCTTATGGTTCTTTTCTGGAATTTGAAAATTGTGTTCATAATTTGTGCATTTGTTCCCCAAAAAAGAATTCCATAGCTAAGAATTGAGTGTACATATGAATAACATGTAACTAAAAGACACTGCATGTTACACACTGATGATAGGGTTTTAAGGGCACAATGTGCTGATGACATTCTCTTTGCAAGTAGCTTTGTGTGTCCACATCACTTCAGCTGAGAATCAGTATTCATTCCTAGAAATTTTGCATTTGTTACACAGTCTGTAGAGGTGCCATCTACATTTAATTTAATATTGTCATTTTTCCTCTTCAAACTGAAATACATGGCATTAGTTTTCTTTGTGTTCAATGTCACTTTATTACTTATTGACCAATCATAAACTTCCTTGAGAGTTTCATTTGCTTTCTCGGCAAGGAGTTCTCTTGTTTTCTCAGTGACTATAATATTGCTATCATCAGCGAAGAGGATTTTTTCACCATGAGTAACACTACTGGGAAGGTCATTAATGTATATCAGGAACAGTATTGGTCCTAATATGCTATCTTGCGGAGCCTCTATATTAAAGTATTTTGGTTCTAGTAAGTGTTTTACTAAATGTTTAGATCTATTTGAAGTATGTGTTATCTCTAATCTTTGTTTCATCCATCTGAACCTGTTCCACCGTGTGCGGACCAGAAGCTGAAATGTTGGGCTTTGTTATTGTCAAAGTGGCAGTACGAAATACTGTAATGGCCCACATCAAGCATGCAAATGCTGAAGCCCTTTCTCACCTTCCTGTTGGTCCTGATTCTGCCTTCGATGATACTGCCGTATCTTGTTGTCAGATCGATGCACAGGACACTGAACTTTTACGGACTTTTCCATTGAACTACAGGACAGCTGCACAGGCCATAGAGGCATACCTTGACCTGAACTTATTGTTACCCTACATCAATACTGCTTTGCCAGTATTTAACTGATAGCTAGTGGGATGCTCAGGTATTGGTAAAGGATTTGCAGTGAGCAGTCTTACATGTGGCACACAGGCACCTGAGTCCAGCTCTGTAAATGCTGGATCAGATCCTGGTAGGCCTGCAGAAACTGCAAGACCAATTGCCGCCAGAATGGGAACTCGTATTTAAACCACACAAGCCTAATCTATCACTGTATTACCACATAGAAGGTGCTGAGATTAGGTTGGATCTGGCACGTCTGTATAAATTAATACAATTTCCAATTAGCAACGAGCAAGCCAAGTTCACATGTTGCAACTTACATGCACGCCTCTTTAAGTGGGGAACCTTGGGGGTGTTCACCCAAGAAAGACACAGGAGGTACTGCTGATCACATAAGATGGTGGTAGTCACGTGATGATGTCACTAACTGAACTCTGACATTGTCAGAGGGGGAGGGTTACCATCTGCCTGACCTGAATGCTGCATATGGTTCCAGCACAGGTGAGGTATGGGCAAAGCAGAAGGTTTGTATAGTCCACAGGACGTCCTGTGGCCCACAATCCTATTTCCAGCAAGCAGGGCACACTAGGTTTATTTTGTATGCATTACTGAAGTTGTAGTAGCGAAATGCTACTAGCAAGGTAGGGTCGTGCAGCTAAACGTTTGTAACTGCACGGGAGTGGAATATTTATTAACGGGACAGACTGTGACATAACAGGGCAGACCTTTCACCTGTCAGCCTGTGTTACAGGGGAAACCAAGTTCAATATCATGCAACAACAGCCATACTAGCCAAGGAAACCACTAGCGACCCTCCCAGTGAGAAATCTGACCTACCTGAATGAAACTTTGGATCCTAAGCTAATTCTGTCCTTAAACTGGCTAATAGAGAGGCAAGAGGGACGTGTTTCAGTACACATGTACAGCAATATCGGGAGGAGCAGCACCACATGATCTAGATCATAAGCGTCACAGCCACTAGCACAGTGTTGATATTGATCCTGTTTTGGGCAGCCTTCGTCTACTTTATGCAGTGGGCCGCTCTTGAATGCTATCCTTCATCAGATACCATTGGACTGGTTTGTACATGGGAAGCTACGAGGAGAGCAAGAAACTGTAGGAATGCTACTGGGTCATTTAACTGTGATACTATACATGTATCTCAGTGAAATGAATGGAGGAAAATATTGTTCATGTTTTAATACTAAAGATGGGATGTATTTTAGTAGATAATCCGTATTTGAATGGTTAGTTGGAGATTTGAACCGTATTCCTCTTGATTTTCTTGCATAATGAAAGAAGTGATGCAGTACTAAAACCCAATTCCAGACATGGTATTTTTAAATGCTGGTCCAGTGTGTTCTGGAAAATCTGATTTATATTCCCAGTTTTTGTCTCGACCCATGCGGCTAAAACATTTGGATAACTGCTTACCCCTCAGCAAATCTATTGTCTCTTTCAATAGAGCTTACCGTCCCCCTCAAATGACTTGTAGTCAATGGACATTTTACCACATGAGGTGACAAAAGTCATGGGAGGCCTCCCAATATCTTGTTGGATCTCCTTTTACCTGGCATAGTGCAGCAACTCGACGTGGCATGGACTCAACAAGTCGTTGGAAGTCCCCTGTAGAGAGATTGAGCCGTACTGTCTCTACAGCAGTTCATAATTGCGAAAGAGTTGCCGGTGCAGGATTTTGTGCACGAACTGACCTCTCAATTATGCCCTATAAATGTTCGATGTGGCTCATGTCAGGCAATCTGTGTGGCCAACCATTTGCTCTAACTGTCCAGAAATGTCTTCAAACCAATCGCAAACAATTGTGGCCTGATGACACAGTGCATTGTCATCCATAAAAATTCCATTGTTGTTTGGGAACATGACATCCATGAATGGTTTTAAATTGTCTCCAAGTAGCCGAACATCCAGAGGATCTACTCTATTCCATATAAACACAAATTGGTTCAAATGGCTCTAAGCACTATGGGACTTAACATCTGAGATCATCAGTCCCCTAGACTTAGAGAACTAAGCTAAGGACATCACACACATCCATGCCCGAGGGAGGATTCGAACCTGCGACTGTAGCAGCTGCGCAGTTCCGGATTGAAGTGCCTAGAACCGCTCGGCCACAACAGCCGGCCATATAAACACAACCCACACCATTATTGAGCCACCACCAGCTGGCACAGTGCCCTGTTGACAACTTGGGTCAATAGCTTCATGAGGTCTGTGCCGCACTCGAACCCTACCATCAATTCTTACCAACTGAAATCAGGACTCATCTGATCAGGCCGTGGTTTTTCAGTCGCCTAGGATCCAGCCGGTATGGTGACGAGCCCAGGAAAGGTGCTGCAAGCGATGTCGTGCTGTTAGCAAAGGTACTCACGTCGGTCATCTGCTGCCATAGCCTATTAACGCCAAATTTCGCCACATTGTCCTAACCGATACGTTCGTCGTATGTCTCACATTGATTTCTGCAGTTATTTCACATGTTGTTGCGTGTCTGTTAGCAGTGACAACTCTACGTAAACGCCACTATTCTCAATCGTTAAGCGAAGACCGTCGGTCACTATGTTGTCTGAGGTGAGAGGCAATGCCTGTAAGTTAACGATTTTCGAAATGCAATGTCCCATGCATCTAGCTCCAACTACCATTTCGCTTTCGAAGTTTGTTAATTTCTGTTGTGCAGCCGTAATCACATCGGAAACCTTTTCACATGAATCACCTGAGTACGAATGACAGCTACGCCAATGCACTACCCTTTTATACCTTATGTACGTGATACTACCGCCATCTGTATGCGTGCATATCGCTGTCCCACGACTTTTGTCACCTCATTGCACTTCAACGAAGGTGAAATAAAATTAATGTGATAGCAGTATGCCTATCAGGAATATATTCCAAAACTTCGCTGACAACGATGGCGCTAAGAACGATGGTATTCTAAATCTACATCCAGATACATACTCCGCAAGCCACCGTACGGTTCGTGGAGGAGGGTGCCTTTCACCACTAGTAGTCATTTCCGGTGGAGGGTACCCTGTACGACTACTAGCCATTTCCTTACTTGTTTCATTCGCAAACAGAGCCAAGGGAAAACTACTGCCTATGTGCCTCTACTGGACACCTAGTTTCTCTTGTCTTATATTCGTGATTCTTATGCGAAATGCAAGGCTGCGGCAGCAGAATCGTCCTGTAGTCAGTCTCAAATGACGGTTTTCTAAATTTTCTGGATTGTGTTCCTCTAAAAGAATATCGTCTTCCTTCCAGGAATTCGTATTTGAGTTCCCAAAACATACTTGCGTGTTGTTCGAACCTATCAGTAACAAATCTAGCAGCCCACCTCTGAATTGCTTCAATGTCTTCCTATAATCCGGCCTGATGTGGATCCCAAACACTCGGCCAGTACTCAAGAAAGGGTAGTACTGATGTCATATATGTGGCCTTCACAGATGAACCACACTATCCTAAAATTCTCCCAGTAAACTGAAGGCCTTCCGCACTGCAGCCCCTACAATCTCGTTCCATTTCGTATCGCTGCTTATCGTTACGCCTACATACTTCATACTGTGTCAAGCAGCACGCTACTACTACTGTATTCGAACATTACAGGACTTTTTTCCCTATTCATTTGCATTAACCTACATTTTTCTACATTTAGAACTACCTGCCATTCATTGCAGCAACTATTATCCCGCAGTCACCTTATCGTACATCATAGCATCATTAGCTAACAACAGCAGATTGTTGCTCATCTTGTTCGCCAGATCATTTATGTATGTAGAAAATAACAGCAGTCCTACTATACTTCTCTGGGACATTCCTGGCGCTACCTTTGTCTCTGATGAACACTCGCTGTCGAGGACAACGTAGCAGGTTCTGTTACAGTGTGTTAACTGTAAGACGGCAGAGTTGAGAGGGGAGTGCGGGGAGAGGAGGAAGCAAGCATTGGCTGGCGAGGGAAGAGGAGCCGTTGGGGAGGGGACAAGGCACGCCTACCAGCTGCAGTGCTGGCGCTGAAAATTGCGCGTCATGCTTACACGAAAGCAGACGAAAGGCTTGGAAGTAAAACTCGCTTTAAGTGTTGTTCGTAAACGAAACTGAAATCGTCATGTACATTAAAATCTATATATATATATATATATATATATATACATAAATGAATGTATGTATGTTTCTCTATTATGCGCTCACAAACCATTCATCTGATTCCAATGAAACTTTTGTGAGTTGTTCTCCGAACGCCCGAAAACAACAATATACAATGTTTTAAGAGTCAGGTCATTGTAGCATGCGATTCCCACTGATCGCAATTTTTTTTTTTTTCATTTTATTTCATTCATATTGCCAAGCGTTTGTGATGATACGCCAGGATGATTCTTGGAAAACTGTTTGAATCTTCCAATGCTACGCACGCTGTGTCCTGTGTATGTAGCAGCTCTCACTGAAGATTTGTAAATGGGGTGAAGCAATTTTTTATGCTCCCTTTCCCTTTCGCAGCATTCAATCACACGCAATACAATTTTACGAGCATCGCTACGTAATACTGGTTTCCTTCTAACCGTAGGCCTACAGGTAGGCGTTGTTGGCGACTCCCGAGATGGGCCAGCACCTGCCTCTTCACTCATTTTGATAATGTTTAGCACAACTGCACAATAAAAACACGCAGAACAGTACAGCGCAAAACAATAACACAGCAGACGACAATGGCTACCTTGTACAACACAGTCAGCTACGTAATGTTGGCAGCAGTCGAAACTGCGTGCCTACCGAAGCCTCCCGACGTTTACCGACTTCTACCGATTCAGGACTAGGGAGAGGTCTGCCATCTAAAAGTTTACACACTGTACTTAAGTCTTCGAGCCACTCACATATATGCTAACCTGCAATGGCGCTTCAAGTCAAATACTTCTGGGAAATCTAGGAATATGGAATCTAAATGTTGAGCTTCATCCACAAGTTCGCATGATATTGTGTGAGAAAAGAACAAACTGAGTTTCGTACCAGCGATGCTTTCTAGAAACGTGCTGATTCGTGTACTGACGCTTTCCCATCTCAGGGAAATATACAGGGTGAATTTTCAACCGTGTACAAACTCTAGGGATTGATTGATGAGAGGATGCGGAACAAAAAAGTTCTAACGAACTTATGTCCGGAAATGCATGGTTTTCATGCTAGAGACACTTTATTCAGTCATACATTGTTACAGAGACTGCGGTCTAATACGCGCTGTACCATGCAGCCACAGTTACAGTATGTGTTCAAAATGGTTTCCATGTGCCTCAACGCATGCATGTACGCTCTGTAGCATGTTCTGTATGTTACGCTCACAACTGCCAGGCTGCATCCGAACGGTGTCAAAGGCAGCATGAATACGCTGCTCCAGTGTCTTCATATCTTGAATGGACTCCGCACACACTATACTTTTGAGATGGCTCCAAAACCGGAAGCACGGGTTGAGGTCAGGTGAATGAGCAGGCCATGCAACTGGACCCCCTCGTCCGATCCATCGACCAGGGAAGACACGGTTGAGATGCGACCAGACGTTTACGGCGAAGTGGGATGGTGCACCACCATGTAGCAGCTACATAGCCCTTCGAATCAACAATGGCACTTCTTCAAGCAGGGGAGGCAAAGTCACCTACAACAAACGCTGATAGTTCCGGCCTGTTAGGCGACGTGTAAGGAAGACTGGTCCCAAAATATGGTCGCCAATTATACCCGCCCACAAATTCCGGCTGCACCGAAGCTCATGGTTCGCTGTCACCATACCAGGTGGGTTCTGTATAATATCCCACAGATGACTGTTGCATTTCTGGATATAAGTTCATTAAATCTTTCTTGTCCCACATCCTCTCATCGATCAACCCCTAGAGTTTGTATATGGTGGAAAAAAATTACCCTGTATATTATATGTTCAAAAATTCTGTAGCAAACAGATGTTAAGGATACTGGTCTGTAATTTTTTGGGTCCGTTAGTTTGCCCTTCTTGCACACGTGATCACTTGCGCTTTTTTTCCAGTCGCTTGGGACTTTACTCTGGTCGACAGATTCGCGATAAATGCAAGCTAAATAAGGGGGCAATGCCGTAGAGGACTCTTTGTAAAAACGAATTGGGATTTCATCCGGACATGGCGATTTATTTGTGTTCAACTCTTCCAGTTGTTTCCCAAGGCCAGTGATGCCCATTACTACACTGAAGAGTGAAAGAGATCGGTACACTTGCCCAATATCGTATAGGGCCCCTACGAGCGCGCTGAAGTGCCGCAACACGAAAGTGGAATCGAAGTAGTGCTGGAAGGAACTGACACCATGAATCCTGCAGGGCTGCCATAAATCCGTAAGAGTACAGGGGCTGGAGATATCTTCTGAACAGCACGTTGCAAGGCATCCCAGATTTGCTCCATTATGTTCATGTTTCGGGAGTTTGGTGGCCAACGGAAGTGTTTAAACTCAGAAGAGTGTCTCTGGAGTCAATCTGTACCAATTCTGTAAGTGTGGAGTGTCGCATTGTCCTGCTGGAATTGCTCAAGTCCATCGGAATGCACAATGGACATTAATGGATTCAGGTGAACAGGCAAGATGCTTACGTACGTGTCACCTGTCAGAGTTGTATCTGGACGTATCAGGGGTCCCATATCACTCCAACTGCACTTGCCCCACATCATTACAGAGCCTTCACCAACTTGAACAGTCCCCTGCTGACATGCAGAGTCCATGGATTCATGAGGTTGTCTCCATACCCGTACACATCCATCCGCTCGACACAATTTGAAACGAGACTCGCCCGAACAGGCAACATATTTCCAGCCATCTACAGTCCAATGTCGGCCTTGACGGGCCCAGACGAGGCATAGATTTGTGTCGTGCAGTCATCAAGGGTACACGAGTGGGTCTTCATCTCCGCTAACCCATATCGTTGATGTTTCGTTGAATAGCTCGCACATTGACACTTGTTGATGGCCTAGCATTGAAACCTGCAGCGATCTGCGGAATGGTTGCAATTCTGTCACGTTGAACAACTCTCTTCAGTCGTCGTTGGTCCCTTCCTTGTAGGATCTTCTTCTGGCCGCAGCGATGTCGGAGATTTGATGTTTTACTGGATTCCTGATATTCACAGTAAACTCGTGAAATGATCGCGCGGGAAAATCCCCACTTTCTCGCAAGCTCGGAGATACTGTGTCCCATCGCTCGCGCCGGCTGTAACACTACGTTCAGACATCAGTAACCGACCTAACAACTGCGCCAGATACTTGTTGTCTTATATAGGACTTGCCGACCGAAGCGCCGTATTCTACCTGTTTACATATCTCTGTATTTGAATACCCATGCCTGTGCCAGTTCCTTTGGCGCTGCGGCGTTTGTTCTCCATGTGAAAGTCTGTGCTGTGGTCAAAAGGGGGTGTGTTTGTACGATCCTGGGTGCAAGATTTCTTAAACGCGAATTTTAAAACCTCAGCTTTCCTTTTGCTGTTTTCAACTGCCACATCAGATTGGTCAACGAGTGAGTGGATAGAAGCCTGAGACCCACTTAGCGATTTTACGTAGGACCAAAATTTTTCGGGGTCTCGGCATTTGCTAAGGTATGACGGTGGTGGTTGTTGTATGCTTCGCGCATCGATCTTTTAACAGATGCACGAATCTCTACTAAATTTCGCCTGTCGTCATTTGCGCATTCTCCTTTGAACCGAGAATGGAACAACCTTTGCTTCCTCAGCAGTTTCCGAATTTCGTTGTTAAACCACGGTGGGTCTTTTCCGTCCTTAATCCATTTACTTGGCACATACTTCTCCAGAGCAAGACTTTCAATCCGTTTAAACTTTGCCTATAATTCCTCGCCTTCTTTTTCGCTTTTATTCTGATATACACGAGTCAGAATGATTGTTAATGGAACTTTGCGAATATTTCTGATGGAACTCACATACCTTGAGAGACGACGCGTTCTTCATGCTCCGTATCACTGGCGCTCAGACAAGCAAGCTGAAGCACGAACATTACACAGCAGAGGACGGTATGCATGGCAGCACAGAACTGGCTCCGTTGGCGGACGTTCGGGTACATAAACCGCGGAAGTCTCATTACAGTGGCAACAATAACGCTTTTGATTAAATGACCTCCGCAATCATGATACACGGTCGTCATGTTAACTGTATGCTACATTTTGTCACATACGAGGTCAAAACTTTCCTGTGCACCATTCGTCCAGGACACGCATCCACACACTAGCCTCAGCAAATGAAAATTATGCTAAGGAACCTAAAATTCATATTTTTTATTCTCGAATCGGCTTTTCTGGTTTTTTGATGATATCCTGTGAGTTATGTTCCGTGTAGTCTCGTAGAATATTACACAAATAATGTGTATAGGCACGGAAAAGGATATTACCCTTCTGCGACTCGAAATGATTAGTGGGATAGGAGTAAGCCGACTTAAACAGATGTGTGTTTGTGTTTTGCATCACTTCGCCCCTTTCCAGACGGTGGCACATTCCAATCAGTTTAACTTACGCAAAGAAGGAATCGATTGTGGAACCATCATGATAACAATTTAAGTGATTGGGGTTAGATGTTCGGACGCAAAATCAGACCGATGCAGTAGAATTTGAACTGAGACTTCGTCAGCTTTTAAGTAGTTTGGTAATGTCATCATACAGCCCTTCATAGCCGCTATTCACTTCCTAACAACACTGAATATGTTTCTACTAATGTCACTGTCAGAGGTACGCCCGGATAGCCGAGCACGTTAATCCGCCGCTTCCGCGATACGAGGAAGCGAGCTTGCATCCGATCGAATCCGTCTCGTGAATTAACGACTAACGCCGGTTAACCGCTAGCATGTATATGGTTTTCAGATAGTTTCCCACACACAATTAGGTAAACACCGAGCTGGTAGCGATGTCTCGTCTCAGACACCCACTTCACAAACATTTAGACACCGAAGTATGGAGTACAGAGATAGATACCTTCTAGGGGGAAGTGGTAACATCAAGAAGAGCATCCGTCCATCGAGTACCACTAATATTGCATCAGCTCATGAAACAATGCAGACCCCGTGGGAAAAAAGGGAAAAGGCAAAGAAAGAGTGTCGCTGTTAGTGCTTGAAACATTTCTTGACGTCTGCTTAAGAGGCACGTTTAATTTCTCTAGTGCTTTGTTTTCGCATAAACCCATAAGAATTGGTCACATTCCGCCCAGTTGATGAAGTATAATCTTCAGATACCACTTCGACGTAACACATCTCAGAAGAAAGTCTGAATTTTAGTCATGCCCACGTATGACGTGTTAATCGCCACTAAATCTTATTAATGTGCAACACGTGTCGCCAAAAAATTTCATTCATATAAACGCATTCTATGCTAAGCCGAGAAATTTTCTCTCGGCGCTCGTAATTTGTCATCCAGTCTCAGAAGTTTCTCACAAGAAATCCATCGATTGATCAATTAGGCGTTTAGTGAAGAGCGCTCTGGTGTTTCAGAGCTTCTACGTGTCCATCGTCGTTTGCACTGGGCCGCTTTTTCAGTTACAAAATCTCAACCACCCTTTAACCAGACATATCTTTTAATTGCAACTGAATGTTACTGATATACGTCAGGTAACAGTTGAATCATACTCTCATTGGTTTGCTTGTGATGTTCTTCCACATGAATGGATACTTCATGAGGTTCGGGGTTCCACATTCGAAACGCAGTCCTTTCTTCAGAAAAGTTATCGTCCAACGCTTGAAAAGAAACAGAATTCGTATTTTTAGCATTGTCGGCATTTGTTTTATCCTGTGAATTAGTATCATAGAAGGCACCTTTCCCGTCTCCTTTGTGAGGAGTAAACTTCATACTTTAACAACTGTTCGTTAGCTGTTCACTACTACCACAATAGTGATGCGATTTACTCAATGGAATACAAACAACACTGTGAACTAAAATAACTTACTCACTAGTTAAAAACTGAACGTGTTGAACATTTTTTCACACGCTTCGCCCTGCCACACAAAGCACTGAACTACGATCCATGGTCCTTCCTCAGCGTAATGTCTCAAATGTGTATTTGTGTACGTTATTGTGGTGAGTGTTTGTACGATGCAGTGTTACGGTAGACGACTATGGAAGAGAAAGGGAGGCAGAATGCGAAATCTGTTGCCAACATAAAATCTGCTGGTCTCAAACAGCAACAGGGCTTAGCTAATTATGAAGTCTTCATTCAACGGACAAATTAAAGTCACATGCCTTCACACCACGAGACAACTGCGGAGAGATACGCTATGTAACTCAGGGCATTGTGACGCAATCAGACGATTAGTAGCTGTTTGCCGGCACGGTAGCTCTGTAATAAAAAAACTGAGTGAAAGGATCAACGAACAACCTGAACAGGTGTCATGAGATGTGTGCCCCGAACATATATAACGAACAAAATGAGATCAACAAAGGAAAAAATTGGTAATTGTCGTGCATTCAAAACTTATAGTCGCGTGTTCGCTCCTGACCATGCTTTGTGTGGCAGGGCGAAGCGTGGGAAAAAATGTATATATATACCACATTTCGGACCTCGACTAAAGTTATAAGTTTGATTGAACATCGAAGATGATTCACTTCACATTCAACCCACCAGTAACAACAAATACTTCCAAAAACAATTCCGCAGGACAGCTCGTGGCTGCGTCGTGGTCAGCACAGCTTACGCTGGAGCGTTTCCTCGCGCTGCAGCGGCTACCGGCCACCGGCCACCGACCAGACGCCGCCCGCCGCCTGAAATCGGGCGCCCTCCCAAGTGTTTTTGGGAAAATTAATCAGAAAAAGATAGTCTTATTTCAATTATGATCGTTCTGGCATGAATGATTTTCCACATTAAGGAAGTCTCGACTACTGATATAAGTGATGAATTACCTTTAAACCATCATGCGACATTTGCATTCAACAGGGATGGTTCAGAAGTCTGGTGTAGGGATACTGCAGGCTCTAATTCGAAACAACAAAAATCAGCGGAGTGACTATTATTGCAGTTTTGCTTTAACTTCATTAGGGCGCTCTATGAGCATTGCTATGCAATGCTGTTACTGGTGACGAGTTAATGATGTCTTTATCGTTACTTCCTAAGAAGAAACGAAAGGCTGAGCCCTACCAAAAGACTTAAACTCGAACAAAGAGTAGCGTGAACATAGTATTTTCCGTCTGATAGCTCCAGAAGTGTGTTTTCACTGTGAATTCTTCCCCAAGGGTGTGTCCATCACAGTTGGAATTTGTTGCCAACAATTTAGACACCTTTCGGTCGCAGTGTAAGAAAATCGACCGTCTAAACTACATCACGTGTCGACTGCATGATAGCGCACTCTGTTGATTTGAGAAATAAAACTATCCAGGAGATTTATAGGGAAGTCATCTCTCAGGCACTTGTTGTATTGATAGGGAAGTCATCTCTCAGGCACGTATACTCGTAAAATTTTACTTTTCCCGCTCTTGATCGATCGACTGTCAAGGCAATTCATTTTTATACGAAAATGCTCTTCAATCTACACTGGTTTAATGACCGCTAGAATCAGTTGTTTCTACACGTGTAGAATTTGCAAACTACTTTAGCGGTTTAACGACGGCAGCAGATGAAAATTTTTGCCTGACCAGGTTCGATCCCGGATTCGTGGTGCCTTTTCTTTCGGACATGTCCGAAAGAACAGACACCACACATATATGCATACACAGGGTGTTTCATGAGGAATAGTAGATGTTTTAGCAGGTGGTAGTATAGACGAATTGCAGAAATATTTCTATATAAATGTGTCCACTATTTATTGATTACAGAGATACAGCTGTTATTACGTAGCCCTAACAAACTCGAAAAAAAGCAAATGAGGAGTTGCAAAATCTCCTGATAACACAAAGTGTAGCTCTTCTGAGGTTGTCTTTGCGTTCTTTTATGCGGGCTGCACTATTCATAATCCGAAAGATCATATAGGGTCTTTGGTTTGCTTTTTCTCTGTAGACTTCACCTTTCAACCATCCCCACGGGCAAAAATCCAAAGGGATAAGGTCCAGGGACCTTGGTGGCCGAGGAAAGTGCCCATATCTATTGATCAATCTTCCGGGATATGTTAGGTTTGGATTATGTGTCGCCTAACGACTAGAATGTGCAGGAGCTCCGTCATGCAGTACAACATAGGCATTCTTGTAGCAAAAGAAACCTCATTCAGAAATACTGGAAGCTTATTTTCGAGGAAGTGTAGACAACGGGGTCCTGTAAAGACCAACAAACGAAATGAAAATACATTGAAGCCAGCTGTATGAACTCAATAAAAATTGGAAACTTGTTATATGGCATTTTTTCTGCAATTAGTCTATACTACCACCTCCGTCAATTTTCACTATTCCTCCAGAAACATCCTGTTTAATTATTCAGGTCTCGATGGACCATCGAAAGTTTTCAGTGCTAGACGCACGACAGCGTCCGAACTTTCGCGAGAATACAGTGGTAGTAGGGTAACAAGGACGCCAGTACATTTTGTTAGTGCGGTTGCTTACATCAGGGGCAGGTGTGCACTCAGGGGCAAACCTATTGTTCTCATTCGATTGACAGGTACTTAACCTACTGTTCTCCTTTGATTGACAGGTACTTAACCTATTGTTCTCCTTTGATTGACAAGTCAACCTATTGTTCTGTTAAGTGGTTTTCCATGTTACTGCACTTAACATATTACCCCCTCCCCACCGCCACCCACTCCTCTCCCCCCTCAGGAAACCACCCCTCACTGCTACAGGTAGACTTTCAGGTCTGGGTTGGGGTTGGGTTGTTTGGGGAAGGAGACCAGACAGCGAGGTCATCAGTCTCATCGGATTAGGGAAGGACAGGGAAGGAAGTCGGCCGTGCCCTTTGAAAGGAACCATCCTGGCATTTGCCTGGAGCGATTTAGGGAAATCACGGAAAACCTAAATCAGGATGACCAGACGCGGGATTGAACCGTTGTCCTCCCGAATGCGAGTCCTGTGTCTAACCACTGCGCCACCTTTCAGGTCTGAGTTATTGGAATATCTCCTCTCACTCTTATCAATTTGATAACTACTTAATTAAATTGATCAATTAATTAACCTCTCCCCCTCTGGTAAACCCCCTACCCTCCCACCCTCTCCTCCCTCCCAGAAAATGGCGGGAAAAAGACTCATCATTGTCTGCTGTTTGGAAACATCTAGGTCTTACAAGAAGCAAACATGTTGCATAACCTAATGCTCGGCACTGTACCCTGGGTGTCTTAAACTAATGTTTGGGCCTTTTTCAGCGCTTAACCTATTGTTCTGTCACCCCCGTTTCCTTAAACTGTTGTACCGCCATTGATACCAAATTAAGTAATAAGTTATCTCCGCCCACCATTTTCTGGTACACTTTTCGAATTTCACATGCTTTTGAACCCCATTTCTCGCGCATTCTTCTGTCATCCACCCCTTAAACTGTTGTACTGCGTTTTACATAAAAATTATTCAAATTAACTTAATTTTCTGCACTTAACCTGATGTTCTGCTCCGTGTCACCCACTCACACACAGCCTCCCCTTAACTAAAGTACTGCTAACACCACATTGATATAAAAAACTATGCAAATTAATTAAATCGATATTCTTCACATGCATAGGTTAGTCTTTTTTTTAATTCTTAACATCCTATCGGTCTTAGACTATTGTTAGTCTGTAAGGGGGGCCCTTGCCAGTTGAGTCTGATTCAAGTGACTGAGAAGGTCCAAAGAAGAACCGCAAGATTGGTAACTAGTACATTTAGCTATCGTGAGAGCGTTACAAATTTCATTGAAACTCGGAAGTGGGACACACTTGCAGATAAACAACATGCTAAATGGAAGGGGCTGCTCACTAAATTCCAAAATCCTATCTTTGCCGAGGATGTAGAGCCTATATTATTACCACCAACTTTCATATCGCACAATGATCACCATTCAAAGATAAGGGAAATTAGAGCTCGTATTGAGGCATTCAGACAGCCGTTTCTCCCTCGCATGATCTGTGAGTGGAACAGTGTGTGGAAATATGACTTTGACGCGAATAGTGCCCTCCACCACACATCGCTTGGTGGCTAGCAGAGTATATATGTAGATGTAAATGTAGAAGGAATATAGTTTAAACAAAAGATCACTAATAAAAAACACATCCCACCACTCGAAGCCCAACGTCCAATACCAACGCCGGAGTCGGGGTGCATCGGTGGCCCCCACACAGCTACGCCGTGACTGTTCAGGTCCCACAAGGATGAGGCTCCGGCATCTCTTTCGTACTTAACACCTGAGAAATGCCTGTCGAAATACGTATTCACCTATGTACCGTTGCTGGCGCTATGATGCATAGGATCCAGCGCGGAGAGAGATATGTTGCAATACTTCCCAGAATAGCACAGGGTAAATTGTTTCTCGGGATCCTAATAGAACTTGCGAGCTGTGTCTAGCGTGCATGCATACCCAGCATGGCTAACGCTTCTAGGGGAAATGTTCATCCTGCTGTCAACATACGTCTGAGAAAAGTTAAACATTCACACCGCTAAAAAGCCAGTGCACTCTTGCAAAAACACAATTAATCATAAAAGCATTCCTGTTGTTTGGAAAGAGATCACTGTCTAAGCACAGACGGGGGGAAATCAGAACAGTTATGCAAATGCAATTCGAAGCACTGTCATACAGAAGAGAAAAATGTTCCAAATTTTCTGTATCCCACAGCTACAGGTCTGGAGATGTCCTAATGGCACAGCGGCGGATGAGTGGCGGATGAGTGATGGCATCCCTGCCAGAGATGGATGGTCTGCTTCAACTTGTCTTTGAACGCTAGATTTCTCAAAACTTTCCGTACATACCTTTCCTCCATTCTTGTTTGAATCTGTTTCTACGATGTCTTGTAAATTAATAGAGCATTATGATTCCGTATTGTACAGATCACCATACTGCACTGACAATTAAGCCCTGCAAAGTGCCCCTACATATCGTAAAATATGGAAAGACACTTACTCAATTACAATGCTCTCCCACTGAGGACAGGAGCTTGAGTATTAGACCATGAAACTGATCTCCAACTGAGTTGATGTAGTAAACATACAATTCGTATAATAATGAGTGGCGGTAATTGTTTTGTAAGTATACAATGGTACATAGATAAGCCTGGTAAAGGCTTGGTCCAGCGACCATCAAGTTTTTCATTCCATGTAGGTTCTGTGAAACTTTCCAAAATATTTGTTGACTACAACTGTCTCATTTGATGAAAATTTCTTCCCAGCAAACCAAAGTCAGGGAAAAGCAAGAAGGCACCTGGGGTTCAGTCTGGTGAATAGGGTGGATGAACAACCAATTCAAAGCCCAATTGACGCACTTTCACCATTGTTATCGTTGATCTGTGGAATGGTGCATTATCCTAATGAAATAGTGCTTTTTTGCATGCCAACCTTGGTCATATTTCAGCCAACACAAGATTCAAACTATCCAACAATGAAGAATGATGGGGTCCAGTTGTTGTTATATCCTTCGGAATCCCAAAAAGCTTACCAGCTAATATAGCGGTCTTTGCTTCTTTGGCACACTTTCGCCAGCCTTTGTCCATTGTTTTGACTGCTGTCTTGACTCTGGTGTATAATGGTGGATCCAGGTTTCGTCAAAAGTCACAAATCGGTGCGAAAAGTCTTGCAGATAGCGATTAAACATCACCAGACATTATGTTAAAATGTGCCAGATGCACTTTTAGTCGACAGTGAGCAGTTGTTGCATGCACTTCACATGCAGCTTCTTTCTGCATGCTGGCTCAGTTGAGATTGATTAACCCAAAAGTAAATGGTCTTCAGACTGGCGTTCTATGGATCGGAGCGTGGAATGTCAGATCCCTTAGTTGGGCAGATTGACCAGAAAATTTAAAAAGGGAAAAGGATATAGTGGGAATTAGTGAAGTTCAGTGGCAGGAGGAACAAGACTTCTGGTCAAGTGAATACAGGGTTATAAATACAAAATCAAATAGGGGTAATGTAGGAGTAGGTTTAATAAAATAGGAATGCGGGTAAGCTACTACAAACAGCACAGTGAGTGCATTATTGTGAACAACATAGACATGAAGCCCAAGCCAACCAAGCCGACTATCTCCGCAAATGACGAAGAACTTGATGAAATGTATGATGAGATAAAAGAAATTATTCAGATGGCGGAGGGAGACGAAAATTTAATAGTCATGGGTGACTGGAATTCGATAGTGGGATAAGGAAGTGAAGGAGACGTAGTAGGTGAATATGGAATGGGGATAAGAAATGTAAGAGGAAGCCGCCTGGTAGAATTTTGCACAGAGTATAGCTTAATCATAACTAAGACTTGGTTCAAGAATCATGAAAGAAGGTTGTGTACATAGAAGAGGCCTGGAGATACTAGAAGGTTTCAGATAGATTATAGGCTATAATGGTAAGACAGAGATTTAGGAACCAGGTTTTAAATTGTACGACATTTCCAGGGGCAGATGCGGGCTCTGACCACAATCTATTTGTTAGGAAATGTAGATTAAAACTCAAGAAACTGCAAAAAGGTGGGAATTTAAGGAGATGAAACCTGGATAAACTGACAGAACCAGAAGTTGTAGAGAGTTTGAGGGAGAGAATTAGGAACGATTGACAGGAATGGGGGAAAGAAACACAGTAGAAGGAGAATGGATAGCTTTGAGGGATGAAATAGTGAAGGCAGCATAGGATCAAGTAGGTAAAAAAGACGAGGGCTAGTAGAAATCCTTGGGCAACAGAAGATATATTGAATTTAATTTATGACAGGATAAAATACTGTATAAAAAATGCAGTAAATGAAGCAAGCAAAAAGGAATAAAATCGTCTCAAAAATGAGATCGACAGGAAGAGCAAAATGGTTAAGCAGGGATGGATAGAGGATAAACGTAAGGATGTAGAGGCATATCTCACGAGGGGTAAGATAGATACTGCCTACAGAAAAATTAAAGAGACCTTAGGAAAAAAGAGAACCACTTGTATGAATATCAAGAGCTCAGATGGAAACCTAGTTCTAAGCAAAGAAGGGAAAGCAGAAAGGTGGAAGGAGTATATAGAGGGTCTTTACAAGGGTGAAGTACTTAAGGAAAACATTATGGAAATGGAAGAGGATGTAGGTGAAGATGAAATGGGAGATATAATACTGTGTGAAGAGTTTGACAGAGCACTGAAAGACCTAAGTCAGAACAAAGTCCCAGGAGAAGACAACATTCCACTGGAACTGCTGACAGCCTGACAAAACTCTACCATCTGGTGATCAATTATACATTCAATGTAACCAGCTACCCTTCCAACCTCCCCCTTCACATCTTTTATAGCTAGAGCAATTGTATGGGTGACATCAGTCCTGTTCTGTGCACCAGAGGGAGAAGGATCAGTTTCTTTAGGACCAGGATGTAGGTATTTTTTATAAATAATAATTATAACGATAATAATAACAAATTGATTTTATTAGTATTCCAGTTACATGGATTTTGTCCCACTGCTTTGAATTTCACATCAATGTCATGTCACCTCCATGTCACGTCATGTCAGTGTCATATTACATCAACTCATGATGCTTACAGCCAACCACAATGTTGCCCATACACAAAAGTATGTGAACAATCTGAAATATTTATCAGCTCACTCTGTTGATCTCCATTCAAACTATGTGCCATGTAGGGAGAGGATCAGGGTGTGTGTATTTGTTATACATAGCAAATTAATTTTATTATTATCCCACTGATGCGAAATATGTCATTCGATGTGGCAGCAGAGAGCAAACATCCCCCCCCCCTCTCCCACCCCCCAGGCGCAATAGGAGGACATGTAAGTAATCTCATAATTAAATGGTTCAAATGGCTCTGAGCACTATGGGACTTAACTTCTGAGGTCATCAGTGCCCTAGAACTTATAACTACTTAAACCTAACTAACCTAAGGACATCACACACATCCATGCCCGAGGCAGGATTTGAACCTGCGACCGTAGCGGTCGCGCGGTTCCAGACTGGAGCGCCTAGAACCGCTCGGCCACTCCCCATAATTAAATGCTACTGTGAATTATTTGTTTCAATTTTTGCAGATTTTTTCAAATACCAACATCTTTATATATAAAAAAACGTTAACCAGTTACTGCAGTGCATTATTTAACAACAAACACGCTACACTCCTGCAGAT
Source organism: Schistocerca piceifrons (assembly GCF_021461385.2). Taxonomy (NCBI): domain Eukaryota; kingdom Metazoa; phylum Arthropoda; class Insecta; order Orthoptera; family Acrididae; genus Schistocerca; species Schistocerca piceifrons. Next base: position 572,823,137 of record NC_060139.1, on the reverse strand, counting down.
ACTTTAAACGTTAAAGAAATACCACAATGCAATACATAAACACAATGCATTATTTAACAACAAATATGCTCTTGCAAAGACTGTAATGTCAAAGAATCGCCAAAGTGTGACATACAAATAAATTACCATAGTACATTATTTAACAACAAATACGACATTTCAAGACTTTAAATGTTATAAAAATGCCACAGAGCGATACATAAACAAATAAACTCTTGCTATGTCGTCCATAAATTACCATCGTGTATAATGTCATAGTGTATGTCTTAAAATGAGCGCTTCCTCCTATTGGCAGAAATAATGACATCACAACATATTCCACAAAATCTCAGTAAACATCAACGAAATGAATGACATAAGATACTAGTGTGCGACGGCATAACAAAATCCTGTAAGTACTGCACTTTTCCCGATTTTCAAGATTGTCCACCAAAGCTGCCTGTAGACGTGGTATACATAACAATTAGCACAGTGCTACAAGTCACATCAGTACTGGTGCTGCAAGTGACATGAGATGCTTGTAGGGTAGGGTACACTTATCGGACTGCCTAGAGTGCGGGGATACTGGGCACAGTGACCGAACCATATCGGGTAGCTAACACTACACTAGCCCATCAAATATGGTTCAAATGGCTCTAAGCACTATGGGACTTAACATCTGAGGTCATCAGTGCCCTTGACTTAGAACTACTTAAACCTAACGACAACATGCACATCCTTGCCCAAGGCAGGGTTCGAATCTGCGACCGTAGCAGCAGCGCGGTTCCGGACTAAGGCGCCTAGAACCGCTCGGTCACATCGCCCGGCCTAGCCCGTCACCCCAGCAATCGTAGCGAAATCTGCATTATTTCAACAATGTATGTGTAATCAATTCTGACACGACAGACATTGTTAGAAACAAGCTCTCCTAATCCCCAATCAGTTCACTTTTAATACTTAATACTTTTTAATACTTTTTGTACTTTAATTCTTTCAATACTTACGTACTTTAATACAAATAACATATGCTTACGTGTGGGCGATTTCATTTTGATCTTCTCCGAGGTTGGCTTCTACCAGTTTTTCCAGTCGTCTGTAAAGAATTCTTGTTAGTATTTTGCAACCGTGGCTTATTAAGCTGATAGTTCGGTAATTTTCGCATCTGTGAACACCTGCTTACTTTGGGATTAGAATTATTATATTCTTCTTGAAGTCTAAGAGTATTTCGCCCGTTTCATGCATCTTGCTCACCAGATGGTAGAGTTTTGTCAGGCTTTCAGCAGTTCCAATGGACTGTTGTCTTCTCCCGGGGCCTTGTTTCGACTTAGGTCTTTCAGTGCTCTGTCAAACTCTTCACACAGTATTATATCTCCCATTTCATCTTCACCTACATCCTCTTTCATTTCCATAATATTTTCCTCAAGTACCTTACCCTTGTATAGACCCTCTATATACTCCTTCCACCTTTCTGCTTTCCCTTCTTTGCTTAGAACTAGATTTCCATCTGAGCTCTTCATATTCATACAAGTGGTTCTCTTTTCTCCTAAGGTCTCTTTAATTTCTCTGTAGGCAGTACCTATCTTACCTATCTTTATCCTCTATCCATCCCTGCTTAACCATTTTGCTCTTCTCGTCGATCTCATTTTTGAGACGTTTTTATTCCTTTTTGCCTGCTTCATTTGCTGCATTTTTTATATTTGTCAGGTTTCCCAGAAGACTTATCAGTGAATTAAACCTGTTATAACCAGCAATGTCTCATATGCAGGGGCAGGCCTGGGGGGGGGGGGGGGGTAATGGATGGGAGGGGAGGATGTCCTTAAATGTACCACATACAAGTGCATAGGCAGTGTTCCCAGAAGTCTAATCAGTGGATTTAACCAGTTATAACCCTCAGTACCTCAGTGCGAGGGCAATCCGAGAGGAGGGGGAGGAGGATGACCTTAGATCTTATCGATCCATGGGGAGGGAATGACCTTGAATATATACTGCACGGTTGTTTCAAATGTGTGGGTGGGACAGGACTTCCCCTGGGAGACCTTACATGTAACTTGCTCAATTGCCTAACACCTGAAGTCCTTGTCAGGGATAAGAAAAGCTGTTATAACTGCTTCTTGCCACTACATACACTGTTTATCTACCCTTGTTCACACTATGAGTTCTGCACCACCAGACATTTCTTAGTTCTTATGCCATCTAACTCTGCATTAATCTCTTCAACGTTAGCATGCTTTTCTATTGAAACGATGGGAAGTCACAATTGCTGAACCACAATCGAGCATGAATTTCGTAAACATTTGACATTATATACCTCGAGAAACCTACCAATGGTTGTGTCATGCAAAATCACCACAGAATCGTTTCACTATATTCTTACATATTTCAATGTCCTACAACCTGGCAAGCTTGTAGAAACCAAGATGCTGTTAGATACGTGTTTCTATGTTGATATCATCTTCAGAGCAGCACTGGACTATCGCCATGCGAATAAAACACCAAAATGGTGTGTTGTTCTTAACGTAGAGGAAAGTTCAGGTTTAAAAGTAGTTTCATGAGTTCCTTTAGGGAGTATGTGTTATTATACCTTGTAGCAATGGTGTTGATAGGCAGGGTGAAAATAGTGGTGTCCTGGACGTCCATCGACACAGCAGGCTTTTGTGCAGTTCTAAAATGAGAGTAGGGTAAGACTGACACTCTTTTGTCTGCATTCTGAACTGATGATGTGGAGCTGGCCAATTCAGACTTGTACTGTGGAGCTGAAAGTGGGTGGGTACAGAGGACTAAGTGGCCCCTTGGAGCATCTTACAGTCAACTGTGAATACGGCGTGTGCAATGTAACTGTCTGAGGCTTATGGCAGTGGACCAGCTCTCTTGGTGGGAAGTGGTATGAAGCGTCACCGACGAGGTCACAGTGGCAACAGTGTATGTGTGGACAGTGTCCGTGGCATTCCAAACACAGAACTGCAAAGTTTTAAAATAAAGACACAAGTGCACACCTGTCCCAGTCCTGTCCCACTACACATGACACTGACAAGTATTTGACAACTGCAGACGTTTGACCAGTGAGCTACATAATTTTAAAGTTAGAACAAGTGATTCAGCTCTGACAACCACCGTTCTAAACTTGATTCAAGTGAATTTTGTATTTTCTCGCCATTTTAAACTTATGAGACCTAACTAATAACATAGGGTGAAGTAAATTGTTGAAACTGTCGTGTTAAAGGTGTGTGGTAGATTGTTAGCTATAGTATTAGAGGATTAGAGAGACTGTTTATCTTTTCCAAGCAGTTGTTTAAGGATAGCATAAGAAACTGTGACACCAGAGGGAGAAAAACGCAGTGGCCATCTTTAATTCTTTCTGTGACTTGATTGCAATATCTAGCAGTACACATCTGAGAGAACAATAGCTTGGGGACAACATGTTCAGTGGTTTTCCTTGTCGGCTGTAAATAGCAGATAAGTTCGAACTGGTTATTTCCACTTTGTCCTAGTATGCAGAGGTAGCCACCTTGCGTTCTGATGTCATAGAACTATGCTAGTATCTCTGGTCAGCCGTCTTGGATTCTATACTTAGCGCAAGTTTCTACCAATGTGACAATGCACCATCTTGAATTTCCCAACAATCCTCCATCTTGAATTTCCTGTCATTTTATATTTAGGAGAGCAACCCCACTTGAGTAGTACCGTCATAATAGTGGGGAAAAACCCACTAGCACAATTGGGCTGTTTTTGAATTTCCTGCCAAAATTTGAATTTCTCGCCATTTTATACATACCACAATTAGCCTACTAGGATAGGGTGTGCATTCGTCCCGTTTTTCCCGGGACAGTCCCGTTTTTTACCAAAATGTCTCGCTGTCCCGAAAGTTTTTTTGAGGATACTCAAATGTCCCGTTTCTTTTATGATTCCGCTTGGCTAGAGTATTTTACGCTACTGGTTGTTTGACTCGCTATTAACTGCGCAATTATTTACGCTAGGAAACGTGTGATGACTTTCAGCATACCCCAAACATGTACCGATCTGTCAAAAATTGCAAGTAATTTTAAACGCACTGTAGGTTACGAATAACAACGAAGATTCTTCTCTTCTAAATCGATCCACTGAATCCGTCCTTTCGGTCCAGAGATACTGTACACCACTGATACTGATACTTGCTCTCTGGCTTTCATCACCACACTGTTAATGTTTTGCACTGTGCAATCACTGTTTCATTATGCCAAAACGAAAGTGTAATTTTAACAGTAATATAAAAAGCGAGTTTCCTTTTACCACTGGTAGTGGAGAAACTGTAGAATGTACGTTGTGCAGATCAAAATTTGCTATTGGTCATGGTGGAAGGTCTGACATTGTGAATCACATTAAGACGAAGAAACATCGCATGAGTGGTCAAACGAAAAGAGCAAATAAATGCGTGAGTGGCTATGTAAACTTAAAATCAGTAACAGAAATGGATAGTCAGTTGGTAGCACAAGAAGCTACGTTTGCATACCACAGTGCAATGCATAATCATAGCTTTAAGTCAATGGACTGTACTATAGCAGTTCTTAAAAAACTTTTCACTCCTAAATTCACATGTGGACACACAAAACGTAATGCAATCATTTCAAATGTTATTGCACCGTATGCAGCGCAGCAGGTTTTAAATGAACTGAAAAGTGCTCGATTCATTTCTGTAATGATTGATACATCGAATCATCTGGATTTAAAGTTGGTTCCTCTCCTTATGAGGTATTTTCACCCTGAAAATGGCATGACGGTGAAAGTGCTCGAATTGGTTAATTTAGCTGAAGAAACTTCAGATTTACTTCAGAATTATGTGCTGGAGGTTTTAAAGAAATATGATTTTGAGAGAAAGGTGATCGCAGTTTCTGCAGACAACACTAACACCAATTTTGGTGGTAAGCAGAGGAAAGGAAAAACCAGTTTGTGCTATAAACTACAACAGAACACAGTGAATAATATAGTAGGTGTTGGCTGTCCAGCACATGTGGTGCACAATTCCTTACAAACTGGCTCAGATTGCCTACCCATCGACTGCCAATTAATTGTAAACAAAATCTACCAACATTTCCACATATATACAGTAAGGGTTCAATCTCTGAAGTCATTCTGTAAGTTTACTGAAACTGAATACAAAACTGTACTTGGGCACAGCAAGACAAGGTGGCTATCTCTGCTACCAGCATTGGAAAGAATTGTGAAGATGTTTCCTGCTTTGAAATCATTTTTCATTTCCCTTGATAAGTGTCCTGTTATCCTTAAACAATTCTTTGATAACCCTGTGTCTATTGTTCTTCTACATTTTCTTGTTAGCCAGATAAAACCTTTATCCACAACAATTAAATGTATTGAGAAACAAGAAATCACAATAATGGAAGTTTATCAAGAAATAAACAAATTATTGGGCAAATTACAATGTAGAAAATCTGAAAGATTTCTCACATCCTTTGTACAAGGGCAGTTCAATAAATAATGCAACACATTTTTTTCTCGGCCAATTTTGGTTGAAAAAACCGGAAATTTCTTGTGGAATATTTTCAAACATTCCCGCTTCGTCTCGTATAGTTTCATTGACTTCCAACAGGTGGCAGCGCTGTACGGAGCTGTTAAAATGGCGTCTGTAACGGATGTGCGTTGCAAACAACGGGCAGTGATCGAGTTTCTTTTGGCGGAAAACCAGGGCATCTCAGATATTCATAGGCGCTTGCAGAATGTCTACGGTGATCTGGCAGTGGACAAAAGCACGGTGAGTCGTTGGGCAAAGCGTGTGTCATCATCGCCGCAAGGTCAAGCAAGACTGTCTGATCTCCCCCGTGCACAGCTGTGGCTCCTGCAATGGCGGAGCGTGCGAACACACTCGTTCGAGATGATCGACGGATCACCATCAAACAACTCAGTGCTCAACTTGACATCTCTGTTGGTAGTGCTGTCACAATTGTTCACCAGTTGGGATATTCAAGGGTTTGTTCCCGCTGGGTCCCTCGTTGTCTAACCGAACACCATAAAGAGCAAAGGAGAACCATCTGTGCGGAATTCCTTGCTCGTCATGTGGCTGAGGGTGACAATTTCTTGTCAAAGATTGTTACAGGCGATGAAACATGGGTTCATCACTTCGAACCTGAAACAAAACGGCAATCAATGGAGTGGCGCCACACCCACTCCCCTACCAAGAAAAAGTTTAAAGCCATACCCTCAGCCGGTAAAGTCATGGTTACAGTCTTCTGGGACGCTGAAGGGGTTATTCTGTTCGATGTCCTTCCCCACGGTCAAACGATCAACTCTGAAGTGTATTGTGCTACTCTTCAGAAATTGAAGAAACGACTTCAGCGTGTTCGTAGGCACAAAAATCAGAACGAACTTCTCCTTCTTCATGACAACGCAAGACCTCACACAAGTCTTCGCACCCGAGAGGAGCTCACAAAACTTCAGTGGACTGTTCATCCTCATGCACCCTACAGCCCCGATCTCGCACCGTCGGATTTCCATATGTTTGGCCCAATGAAGGACGCAATCCGTGGGACGCACTACGCGGATGATGAAGAAGTTATTGATGCAGTACGACGTTGGCTCCGACATCGACCAGTGGAATGGTACCGTGCAGGCATACATGCCCTCATTTCAAGGTGCCGTAAGGCCGTAGCATTGAATGGAGATTACGTTGAAAAATAGTGTTGTGTAGCTAAAAGATTGGGGAATAACCTGGTGTATTTCAATGCTGAATAAAACAACCCCTGTTTCAGAAAAAAATGTGTTGCATTACTTATTGAACTGCCCTCGTACATGAGACTCAAAGAAAGCTGGAAGAAGAGGGTGAAATTACTGTAGAACAATTTCATATTTATGCTGACATCTTCTATGACTCTTGCATTGAGTGTATTAAAGAATGGTGTTTACCATTTCTCACACTTTTTAAAGCATTTGACTGGGTTAATACTGAAAAGGAGCAGTTACATTGGAAGGATATTCAGGACTGTTGTGTTTTTGTTAAAAGTATTGTACTAAATTTTCCTGTTGATGAAGACGAACTGTTCGATGAATTTTCATGTGCAGAGAACTTCATAAAAAGTGAAGGAGACAAAGAAAGCGTTAGTGCAACGTGGTGTCAAATATTTGCTTATTTCAAAAGTGAAAACATTAACATGAAAAACGTAACTCATTTGGTGGAGTTTTGTCTGGCAATTCCTGGTTCAAATGCTGCTGTGGAACGTGTATTTTCGTTAGTGAACTCTCTGTGGTCAGATGAAAAAAACAGAATGAAAGTTGAGACAGTGAAGGCCTTGCTCATTGTCAAAACACACTTTAATGGTGTATCGTGTACTGACTTTTATGATACAAACGAAAATGCACTTCTTGATAAAATACGTAAAAGTGAAAAGTACGGTGATAGTGTGGCAGAATATTTGTAAAAAGTGATTTGGGATCATCTGAGTGCACGTTGTAAAGGTAAACTTGTATGTGTATTAAATTTAGTCAATACAATATTTATGTCCCGTTTCTTTTCTTCATTTTCCCAGGTTTTTCTCTATTTTATTTTAATTGTCCCCTTTTTCAATGAAAATAAAATGGACACCCTCTACTAGGAAAAATGTGACAACAATGCATGGCGTCATAGGGGAGGGGAAAAGGTGGGGATATCTGATGATGTCACTGATGACATCGTGAGGGGAGGGGAAGTGGCGATATCCTTTGTTCCAGAATGCACTCTATTCCATCATTATCGTCTCTAGGCAAGATACTGAAATGCCGATGTCACTGTTAGATTATACTTGTTACCAGCAAACCATGAAGTCTGATATTTTATTAAATGCCTAGGCAATATGTAAAATACCAAAAATCTTTAGAAAGGGTATGAATGTCTGTTATTTAATACTTGGCCTATGTTCAACAGACTGCCAGTTACACTTAAGGCAACGTAGAAAAGAAATTTTAAATATGTTTCCAGTTGCAGGTACTACAGACATCATCGTTGTAACAGTTTCAGTCCAGTTCGGTTGGAATTTAGTTGTGTCAGAGTGTCAATTTCACTAAGATGGGGTTGCACGTGATGATCGTGAAATGTGGTTAGTGATCGTGGAAATGCAATGAAACAAAAATTTTGTAGAGAGTTACAGATAATGAGGAGTAATTCCTCAAGAAACTGCGTTTTTTTAACAGACTATCCTTATAAGGAAACAATAAGGGACGCGAAATCAGCTAAGACTGTGGAAAGAAAGCAATCTGGACATTATTTGTTAATGAAGAAGTACACTATAATGGACGTCCAGATAACAAACTATACAACTATTGAATGAAATATGTGGTGGAACCAAATTTTACTTACTAGATGGTGAGCTGTTAACTTCCATTAAATATATAAATTTCTAGTTTGACAGTGTTACTTCATTGTAATTTTACACTTTGCCGATGCCCATATCGCATTTTATAAAGTACCAAGGCTTTTTATACATTTGCTAGGAAAAGTATGAAATTAAAATTTTGTTAAACGTCTTACCAAGAAGTCCTAGCATTCTATATATTGTCTAGACATTCTACACAATCCCTTGATTTGACATATTATTCAGCCGTTGTATGAAATTTGACGTCGGCTTCTTGTGATAACATCCGTATTTCGCCTTAACTGCTCAGAAGGTTACGAGGCTATCAGCCTACATGCATCTGAACCTTGACACTACTGTGCGCCTGTCTGATTGCAGTGCTACGTTCTTCACTACTCCATGGAACTGTTGTCTTCTAAATTAGCCTTAAGACTTGCGTTTCATTTCATCAGCAGCGCTTTGGGTCGCTCCTTTGGCGTAATCCAGCCACTCCAGTACTTTCAGTTACGATCATTTGGCTGTACCCCTCGTTGAATACCCATTTCGACGTATTTTTTGGGGACGGCTCTGTCTGTAAAGTACATTCAGAACGGTGTGAGGTCACTGGAGTGCAGGTCATTGTCCATTTCCCGCTGGGAGATTTTAAGTGCCGGAGAACTTCTCTAAACAAGGACGGAGACGTTAAGAATATCTCAACACCTCGGCAAATGGTGTCATGAGCGTAGTCAATTTGTCTACATAGTGTGCAGGCAGGTCTTTTACGAGGAGAAATAGATACAGAAACTATGCATGGATTAATGAGACAATATCGGTCCAAGATTTTTTGAGAGGTAGGTAAACGGAGTTCATAGATTTTCACAGTGATTGCTTGAAGAACGATAGGCAGGGAGAGAGGTGCAGAATGACGATAATGGCAAAAGTGGTCTCACCAACTTTAGGCCTCTCTGTTCGAGTTTGCACTTTCTGTGAGACTACATTTACTTCTAATACCACAACGTGACTCACCATGCCAACTGATGTTTTCGTGGCTTTTCTGACGCGTTCAGCAGCCCCATGTTTTTCCTCACTATCGGTTTACGGAAGGAACAGAGCATCTAAGCGATCTTGCATGTTTTACTTGGGTTTGCCATTTTATGTGGTATGCCTTTGCCTTCCCTTACCCAGTTATAAGGAGGCGTACAATTTACGTAGACTTAGACTTTCGGCTGAACTTGGCACTTCTCCCACACACTAAACATTGCCACCATCTTTCGGGTTTCATGTTAAACTGTAGGTCCCTCTATAACTATAAGGGACAGTCAAATGAAAACGAGGGAGGTGGAAAGAAAGTAAGTAAAATGGTCATTATTTCAAAAGTAAGCGTCGTAACTGTTAATACATTTATCTACTGAGAGACAGCACGGTCAGTGCCTTGGAAAAATGTTTGCGGTTGCCTACAGAACCTGATAGTACCGAGTCGTGCATCACTTCGTCCGAAGCAAATCGACGGTCACGAATGTCTTTCTTCAGGGCTCCATAAGTATGGAAATCGGAACGGGAAAAATCGGAACTGCGTGGAAGATGTGAAACGGCTTCCCAGCTAAACTTCACCAGCGTAGTCGAAAGAACAGTGGCAACATGTGGGTAGGGCATTATCGTGCAACAGAATGATGACATTGATCAACTTTCCTGGGTGTTTGGATTTTATGGCGAGTTTTCAGTTTTTGCAGTGTCCACGTACCGCTGTGCGTTAGTTGTGGCGCCGTGTTCCAGAATCAGCATCGGGTCCTTGGCGTCAAAAAAGCGGGTAATCATAACTGTCCTGGAGCCGACCTACCTGTTGTTTCGACTACGCTGCAGAAATTTCGCTCGGAAGCCCTTGCACATACTCCGTGCAATCCCGTTTTCTCCCTATATTTCTGAAGCCCAGAAGAACGACTTTCCTGGCAGTCGATTTGCTTCGGACGAAGAGGTGCACGACTTGGTACAATCATGGTTTCGTAGGCAACCACAAACATTTGTCCATGAGTGCACTGCCCATCTTGCCTCACAGTCAGATAAATGATTAACCGTTTAGGCGATTATTTTGGAATTCCGTATTTTACGCACTATAAGACGCCAGTCCTGACAAAACTCTACCATCTGGTGAGCAAGATGTATGAAACAGGCGAAATACCCTCAGACTTCAAGAAGAATATAATAATTCCAATCCCAAAGAAAGCAGGTGTTGACAGATGTGAAAATTACCGAACTATCAGCTTAATAAGTCACAGCTGCAAAATACTAACACAAATTCTTTACAGACGAATGGAAAAACTAGTAGAAGCCAACCTCGGGGAAGATCAGTTTGGATTCCGTAGAAACACTGGAACACGTGAGGCAATACTGACCTTACGACTTATCTTAGAAGAAAGATTAAGGAAAGGCAAACCTACGTTTCTAGCATTTGTAGACTCAGAGAAAGCTTTTGACAATGTTGACTGGAATACTCTCTTTCAAATTCTAAAGGTGGCAGGGGTAAAATACAGGGAGCGAAAGGCTATTTACAATTTGTACAGAAACCAGATGGCAGTTATAAGAGTCGAGGGACATGAAAGGGAAGCAGTTGTTGGGAAGGGAGTAAGACAGGGTTGTAGCCTCTCCCCGATGTTGTTCAATCTGTATATTGAGCAAGCAGTAAAGGAAACAAAAGAAAAATTCGGAGTAGGTATTAAAATTCATGGAGAAGAAATAAAAACTTTGAGGTTCGCCGATGACATTGTAATTCTGTCAGAGACAGCAAAGGACTTGGAAGAGCAGTTGAATGGAATGGACAGTGTCTTGAAAGGAGGATATAAGACGAACATCAACAAAAGCAAAACAAGGATAATGGAATGTAGTCTAATTAAGTCGGGTGATGCTGAGGGAATTAGATTAGGAAATGAGGCACTTAAAGTAGTAAAGGAGTTTTGCTATTTGGGGAGCATAATAACTGATGATGGTCGAAGTAGAGAGGATATAAAATGTAGGCTGGCAATGGCAAGGAAAGCGTTTCTGAAGAAGAGAAATTTGTTAACATCCAGTATTGATTTAAGTGTCAGGAAGTCATTTCTGAAAGTATTCGTATGGAGTGTAGCCATGTATGGAAGTGAAACATGGACGATAAATAGTTTGGACAAGAAGAGAATAGAAGCTTTCGAAATGTGGTGCTACAGAAGAATGCTGAAGATTAGATGGGTAGATCACATAACTAATGAGGAAGTATTGAATAGGATTGGGGAGAAGAGAAGTTTGTGGCACAACTTGACCAGAAGAAGGGATCGGTTGGTAGGACATGTTCTGAGGCATCAAGGGATCACAAATTTAGTATTGGAGGGCAGCGTGGAGGGTAAAAATCGTAGAGGGAGACCAAGAGATGAATACACTAAGCAGATTCAGAAGGATGTAGGTTGCAGTAGGTACTGGGAGATGAAAAAGCTTGCACAGGATAGAGTAGCATGGAGAGCTGCATCAAACCAGTCTCAGGACTGAAGACCACAACAACAACAACAAGACGCTTCGGACTGTAGGATGCATCTTAATTTTTAAGAAATGTTTTTTGGAGAGCGTTACTTATGCCGCTCTTCTTGAAAGGTTTAAAAATAATGTCTTCTCTCATTCTACACCACGACCATTTTATCCATTGACACACTTGTTTGATTGTAGGTCGTTTAAAAGCTCCCTTCGACGCGAATTCATGTTGAATTTCATCCATCATCCATTTGGTCCATTCCTCTTTGACATACAATTTAAATGGTATATTTATCGACACATCAAGAGGTTGCAGTTGTTAAGTAAGTCATCCCGGAATAACAGCAAGCTCTGTACTTCCCTGTCTCAATTTCTCTTTCGGGGAATTTTTCAAATGACTACTACACCGATCTAGCACAAGAAGAGAACTCTTATTCAATAAAGCACCTTTTCTTCTCTTCCACACTCTGTTAATCCACAATTTCATACCACCCTCATCAAAAAATGGCTTCAAATGGCTCTGAGCACTATGGGACTCAACTTCTGAGGTCATCAGTCCCCTAGAACTAAGAACTACTTAAACCTAACTAACCTAAGGACATCACACACATCCATGCCCGAGGCAGGATCCGAACCTGCGACCGTAGCAGTCGCGCGGTTCCAGACTGTAGCGCTTAGAACCGCTCGACCACCGTGGCCGGCCCACCCTCATTCATCCAACCCTTGTCAAGTACGTGGACGACACCTAGCGGTATTTCAAAAGGTTTTGGCCTGTTTTGCGCTTGAAAATGATCGTCGGATTAAGGTTAGATACTGTCAGCGCTGCATGAAAGGACAACATTTTTTCATGTCCACTTGTTTTTATAGTTACAGTTTCAGCTCCATTCATGGCAACAGTTCTGTTAACAAGTACATCAAATGTCAGAGGAATTTCGTCCATATTCACTATTCCACACTGGTTCCCTTTCGATGTTGAATAATAAAGCGATGGAAAGATAATATTTTCTCTTCATAATCTTGTGGCATTTTCTGAGATATTTTGGTTTTCGTTCACATGCGAAGTTCATGACGCTTCATATACCTGTAGCACCAACAAACCCCACCCTTGAAGTCTGTTTAGTTTCACTGTAGTGCTATCTCAGAGCATGTATTTCAATCATTTTTGTATTAATTCCAGTGCCATTTTGACGGTGTCCATGAATCCATTTCAGCATGTCATCTTCTAGTTTTGACCATTTTGTATTTAATCCTGTATTTGCACATTTAATCTTCCTCATTTTTTTCAGTTCTTCTTTACAAGCCCGCCAGTCGTGAACGGTTTTTTCTGTTCATGGGGGCCCGAAAAGCCGATCAGCTGCTCTGCTTCAGTGTTCTCCTGCATATGGTATTACTTTCAGTTTATAGCCCGCATCATATGAATACCTTTTATTTTTTTCCATTACGAAACTAGCTACTAACAAAAATATTGTACTGTTACCGATAGGCCGGCTGGAGTGACCGTGCGGTTCTAGGCGCTACAGTCTGGAGCCGAGCGACCGCTACGGTCGCAGGTTCGAATCCTGCCTCGGGCATGGATGTGTGTGATGTCCTTAGGTTAGTTAGGTTTAATTAGTTATAAGTTCTAGGCGACTGATGACCTCAGAAGTTAAGTCGCATAGTGCTCAGAGCCATTTGAGCCTGTTACCGATAGCACAAACCACCTTCAATTCAAATTCACTGGCACCGTAGACTGTAATGACGCATTATGGACTAGACAGTTTTCTGAGTTTGTGATGGCGGGGCGGGAAGGAGATAGCGTTAGCAAGCTGTGGATCCCAGTAACTCGTGTTCGCCGCATCGGTGCTCTGCTGGTGTCAGTTGAATCCAATGTTGCCACATAGACATACGTTTCCCGTGGCATCGAATATATGGCCATTTTTAAGACTGGCGGCAATTTTAAATCAAATGCTTGACTTTTCTAAATTAATTTCGAGTATGAGATGCACCTGAATTATGGAGGCAATTTTTCGAAGAAAAAATGCGTCTTATACTAGGTAAAATACGATAATATACAATTTAGTTACTTTTTTCCATCCGTCTTGTTTTCATTTGATTGTCCGTTATGCACGGGCACGTTACATCACGGGGAGGGGAAGGCAGAGTTAACACTGGCTCTGCTCCTGTTCCTGCTACATATAAGAAATCATCCACCGTACATTGCTGATAACGCAACAAAAGGACTTGTAGCATACGTCTCGAGTCTGAAGTCCGGTGGTCGAAACCAAATATTTCATTACGAAATGCCCATGTGCTTGTATCATGAAAAACACAAAATAGGACGTTATCAATCAATTACTTAATTTACGCAATTTTTTGCGAAGAAATGGCTCTGTACACGGTAGGATGTACCATCATCAACAGAATATAGGGAAAAGTAAATGCAGGGTGATCATGAAGTCCCATTACCCCCTATCGCATGTCCACATATTCGTAGATGGTCCCACTGTATTAATGTGGGACGACTTTGAGGCAGTGGTATTCTTTATTATTTATTCCAGAGTATCTGTGTGTACGCCGGCCAGAGTGGCCAAGCGGTTCTAGGCGCTACAGTCTGGAACCGCGAGACCGCTACGGTCGCAGGTTCGAATCCTGCCTCGGGCATGAATGTGTGTGATGTCCTTAGGTTAGTTAGGTTTAAGTAGTTCTATGCTCTAGGGGACTGATGACCTCAGCAGTTAAGTCCCATAGAGCTCAAAGCCATTTGAACCATTTTGTGTGTGTACACCAACGTTTTTACAAGAGAGTGTGATTTTCCGAACAGCAGCCTCAAGTTCTAAAACTGTCGCGTAACGTGGGGCAACAACCTTCTGTTTTATGAATCCCCATAATGAATTGTCGCAAAATACAACTATTAAAAAAAAAGACGGACAAAAATTCGCTAGATTCTTTCCTAACAGACAGTCTCCATTCATTCCAATCTAACTTCGAAAACATAGAAGAGATGTGATTTAAATTCAGTGTCGACGGCATTTGAGAGATATATGCCAAATAAATGAATGAGGGATGGTACTGATCCCCTATGGCACACAAAACAAGTCAAAACACTATGCAGAAGCAATTAAAAAAGCATGCCAAAATTTAAAGGACGCAAAAGCCCCAAGATTAACGAAGTTTCACAGAAGCTCGAAATCTAGCGCGAGCTTCAATGCGAGATGCTTTTAACAGTTTCCACAACGAAATTCTGTCTCAAAATCTGGCAGAAACTCCAAAAAGATTCTGGTCATATGTTAAGCACACCAGAGGCAAGACGCAATCAATATCTTCGCTGCGCGATAACAACGGTGATTTTATTGATGGCAGTGCCACTAAAACAGAGTTATTAAACACAGTTTTCCAAAATTATTTTACAAAATAAGATGAAGTAAATTTTCTAGAATATGAGAGAACATCTGTCAACATGAGTATCTTAGAAGTGGATATCTTCATTGTAACGAAGCAGCTTAAAATGCTTAAGAAGGGCAAGTCTTCCAGTACATATTGTATACCACTCAGGTTACTTTCAGAGTATGCTGATACAATAGCTCTATACTTAGCAATCATATACAACCGCTCGCTCGTAGAAAGAACTGAACCCAGAGACTGGTAACTGCACAAGTCACACGAATACCCGAGAAAGAAAATAGGAGTAATTCGCTGAATTACACCTATATCACTAACGTCGATTTGCTGTAGAAATTTGGATACTATGCTCGAACAGTATGAAACATCTTCAGTTAAACGATTTATTGTCAAAGAGCCATCACGAATTCAGAAAATATCGTTTTGATGAGACGCAGCTACTGGAGTTTCACTTTTCTCTTCAAGAACAAACATTGAAGCCTGATTGAACAACTAATTTATTTGGTTCAAATACTCCTTACGACTGCGAGCAATAACTCTCTGACTTGTGATATAAAGACTCTGTGGATTTACTGTGGAACATCGTGTACAATGGACGGACTATTTCTGATTGAGAATTTCGAAGAACAGGATTGCAGTGGAACTGTAATTAGCGGCATTGTTGTAAGCTGTCATCTTGAACACCGAATGAAATTTTATTAATTGTGATAACATTTCATCTCATACAAGAGGATGATGCATACTGGAATTTAGCGAGGAAAATTGTTTATGGAAAATTGTAATTTCATGAAAGGAAAAGGTACGTTCAATTCTTTGGTCATTTTAACTTCTCCCTTGTTTGTGGATCGGAACATTATTTGGTGCGTCGTAACTCGTAGGGAACTTTGCACCCTGGGAAATCAGTAGAACCTGCTCCACAATCGTCTTCATTTTAAGAGAGTTAATTCTGGACTTAATCGAAATTGATACACAATGTGGACACTGATTCCCTTGTTGAAGAGTGAGTACGTCATAGTACCCACTGCCTACGATTGCGCCTCAGGTACTATTAAGAATTTTCTGAATCGACGATCACCGGAATTCTGCAGAGGCACAGTGATTTTATTCAAATGGCTCTAACCACTATGGGACTTAACATGTGAGGTCATCAGTCCCCTAGACTTTAAACGTAACTAACCTAAGGACATCACACACATCCATGCCCGAGGCAGGATTCGGATCTGCGACCGTAGCAACAGCGCGGTTCCGGACTGAAGCGCCTAGAACCGTTCGGCCACAGAGGCCGGCAGAGATTTTATTCCAGGTACTAAGTTCGAGGTATTGAATAGGATTGGGGAGAAGAGAAGTTTGTGGCACAACTTGACTAGAAGAAGGGATCGGTTGGTAGGACATGTTTTGAGGCATCAAGGGATCACAAATTTAGCATTGGAGGGCAGCGTGGAGGGTAAAAATCGTAGAGGGAGACCAAGAGATCAATACACTAAGCAGATTCAGAAGGATGTAGGTTGCAGTAGGTACTGGGAGATGAAGAAGCTTGCACAGGATAGAGTAGCATGGAGAGCTGCATCAAACCAGTCTCAGGACTGAAGACCACAACAACAACACTAAGTTCGACAACGAGCGTTAGACGGAGTGTGATTATGATCTGTAACTTCTAATCACTTTGTTTTATACATTTGAGAATTCATCTAATAATTAATTTATACCTGGAACTGTGGGAGATAGTCGTATAAGAATATTGGGAAGCGGCCTCTCTCGCCCAAAAGTTTCCATTCAAGTAACTAGATATTATTATTCAGTCACGATAATTTAATCAGGGGAAAGAACTGCACCCAGTGACTGGAAAGTTGTACAAATCGCACCAGCCGGCCGGAGTGACAGAGCGGTTCTAGGCGCTACGGTCTGGAACCGCGCGACCGCTACGGTCGAAGGTTAGAATCCTGCCTCGGGCGTGGATGTGTGTGATGTCCTTAGGTTAGTTAGGTTTAAGTGGTTCTAAGTTCTAGGGGACTGATGACCTCAGCTGTTAAGTCCCATAGTGCTCAGAGCCATTTGAAATCGCACCAAAACCCAAGAAAGGAAATAGGAGTAATTCGCTAAATTACAGACCCATATCACTAACGTCTATTCGCAGTAGAATTTTGAAACGTATATTGTGCTCGAACATTAAGAATCATCTCGAAGAAAACAATTTGTTGACAAATAGCCAACACAGATTCAGAAAATATTGTTCTTGTGAAACGCAATTAGCTCTTTATTCTCACAAAGTAATGAGTGGCATCGACAGGGGACGTCAAATTGATTCCATATTTTTAGATTTCCGGAAGGTTTTTGACGCCGTTTTCACGGCGACTTTTGATTAAATTGTGTGCCAACAGTGTATCGTCTCATTTGTTCAAATGGTTCAAATGGCTCTGAGCACTATGGGACTTAATATCTGAGGTCATTAGTCCCTTAGAACTTAGAACTACTTAAACCTAACCAACCTAAGGACATAACACATACCCATGCCCGAGGCAGGATTCGAACCTGCGTCCGTAGCAGTCGCGCGGTTCCGGACTGACGCGCCTAGAACCACTCGGTCACCGCGGCCGGCGCCTCATTTGTGTAACTGGAGTATTGATTTCCTGTCAGAAAGGTCACAGTGCGTATTAACTGAAGGAAAGTCGTCAAGTAAAACAGAAGTAATATCTGACGTTCCCCAGTCCCTCTACCGTTCCTGATCTACATAAAAGATTTGGCAGACAATCCCAGCTGCCCTCTTAGAGTATTTGCAGATGCTGCTGTCGTTTACAGTCTTGTAAAATCATCAAATGATCAAAATCAATTGCAAAATGATTTAGACGCGATGTATGTAAAGTGCGAAAAGTGGCAATGGACTTTAAATAATGAGAAGTGTGAAGTCATCCACACGAGTACTAAGAGGAACCCGCCAAATTTCGGTGGCATGATAAGTTACACGAATCTAAAGTCTGTGAAATCAACTAAATATTTAAAGGTTACAGTTACGAATAATTTAACTTGGAACGATCACATGGGGAATGCTGTGGGGAAAGCAAACCTAGGACTGTGATCTATTGGCAGAACACTTAGAAAATGCATCAGGCCTACTACAGACACTGCTTACAGTACGCTTGTCCGCCCTCCTCTGGATGTGCGGTGTGGAATACGCATCAGATAGGACTGACGCAGGACTTCGGAAAAGTTAAAAGAAGGGCAGGTCGTTTTGTATTTTTGCAAAAAGGGCTAGAGAGAGTCACGGATATGATAAGCAAGCTGAGGTGGCAATCGTCAAAAAAGGCGTTTCTCGTTGCGGCAGGATTTTCTCATGAAATTTCCGTCACCAAATTTGTCCTCAGAGTGTGAAAATATTTTGTTGGTGCCTATATAGGGAGAAAAGATTATCATAATAAAATAAGAGAAATCGGACCTCGCACGGAAAGATTCAAGTATTCGTTTTTCCCGCGTGTTGTTTGATAGTGGAACGGTAGAGAAATAACTTGAAGGTGCTACGATGAACCCTCTGCCAGATGCATAACTGTAAATTGCAAAGCATTCATGTAAATGTAGATAGATGTAAGTAAAATACACGGAACGGAAGATTCTCTACAATTTTGAAAAAAAAACAGACTACATTTACAAAGAGTCGGAGGACTGCTCGGTTCTGTTAAGGTGTGTTTTAACGGCAATGTTAATTGTATATTGACAGTTACGCACAGAGTATGGATAGGTTGGCCGACACACACCTCGTCTACGGGTTGACTGAAAGCAATGGAAAACCTGCAAAACGGCCCTGTCCTGGGCCATCACGCGGCATTGGCAACCAAGTCAACATCACCCTTGCATCTAAACACAGGTGTCCAGGGGCTGTTGAATTACTCTGTGTTTTCTCTTGTACGTTTTAGTGATTTAATATCACAATCCTTTTCACAGTTGTGAAGGTAATTTCACAGAAACAACTCTATATCCAGGCCTAACGTTGTTGCCAAGCGATATGAAATCGAACGAGCATGTAAGGATTGTAGAAGCGACTGTGAATGGTCGACTTCGGTTTATTGGGAGAATTTTGGGAAGTTTTGGTTCATATAGGACACAAGTACTACCCATTCTTAAGTACTCCTCAAGTGTTTAGGATGCGCACCAGGTCGGATTAAATGAAGACATCGAAGGAATTCAGGGACGGTCTCCTAGATTTGGTACCAGTAGGTTCGAATAACACGCAAATATTGCGGAGATGCTTCAGGAATAGAAATCCCTGGGAGGAAGACAATGTTCTTTTCGAGGAACACGTTTGAGAAAATTTAGAGAACCGGCCTTTGGAACTGGCTGCAGGACGATTCTACTGCCGCCAACGTATTTTTCGAGTAAGGACCATGAAGATACGGAAATTAGTGTTCGTATGGAGTACAGGTAGTCGTTTTTACTTCGCTCTATTTGCGTGTGGATCAGGAAAGGGAATAGCTAGTAGTGGTACAAGGTGCTCTCCGCTACTCACCATAAGGTGGTTTGCGGAGTATGTATATAAACGTAGAAGTAGATAGAGATAATAAAACGAATGAATCGTTACCTATATTATTATGTCAGCTCTGTAACGAGGCTCAGGAAACCACGCGTCGCTTATAGCAAGACATTCATATTCCTGATCAACTTCGGAACTTTTCCGATGCAGTTCGGGTTCAGCTTACGCATATGACCATAGTTATGTCGTCCTACTGGTACTTGTAAGAGGATCTAAAAGTAAAGCAGAACCGTTAACAGAATGAAGACATAAACTACCGTAGCACTTGCATTACTGACAGCAATCTGAACCTATGAATGAGACTTAACAGCCAAAGTCTGACAATCAAGAGGAATAAACAGCCTTCAAGCTCAATTTCGATGGTAATAATTCGTGCATACATGACATACAAGTGACCTAGACAGGCTGTTTGCTTCCTCAATGAGGCATAGGTTTCACGACAGGTGCTACCCACTCTCGGCATTATTCTCCTTGGCCCCCCATGGCCGTTACAGGAAACACATTGCGACCTTACATTAAACAAGCGCAGTGGTGACTAAACAAATGGCAGCGCACTGTCTACACTACACCATCAGGTCACTTGCGGGCGTACTATCGAGTATACTTCCGATAAGCCTACCGAAGCGCCATCACTCCCAGGTGCAATAATATTGTGTTCGACTAATAGAAAGACCAAATAATGGACTCGTGTTCACAAGCAGGGTTGTGAATGTGGTACAAACACATTCAGTGTAAATCTCTGACAATAATCGATCGTGCTAACGACCCTGTGGGCGTACAAGCACTTAAGCCCTTAACGTATTGTACACACTCGTACATATGCTCTTTTCATCGTAAATATAACCTCAACTGCATACACAATAGTGAACCCCCACCTGTCCCCATTCCAAGGCCTCCCATTTTCTCAAAAACTGCCACAACCTCGCCTCCTTCCTGTAACACCTCCAATGGACCACATCCCACCTACTTCCACAGTGTAAAGCAAAATCCCTTCCTGCCAACCCCGAGTTTACTGTCCCTATCCGTCACATTCACCCTCCCCCCTCCATCCACCCCAACAATTCCCTCTGTTCACCCCCCACAGCTGAAGACATCATCTTTCTTACCCATAGTCCTCCAAAACATACACCCTTTCCATCGCCCCCACACCCTCCAACAGATATCCCTCGCCACCCACTCTGTCTTTCACCTCAACACTTCACCACTTACTTCCACAACCAAGCCCACTTCACCTTCACCCACCTCAACACCCTAGTTTAAGCCTCTCCTCTCCCCTCCCTTCACCCCTTCTCCTCCCACCATGGCGTGACACAAGTGTCGCATTCACTTCCAGAACATCCACTCCTTCTGCACCAACAAATACCTCCTCATGGACACCCTCTCCCAACACTGGGTCGTTACCTTCCTCCTGAATGTAACCTTTCTCCAGCCCCACCATACTGTCCACACTTCTCCCTATATCCTGCACTGAACTGATACTCCTGGTCTCCGAGTGCAGAGCGGAGTCGCCTTTGGCCACCTTAAGCACATCCCTGTCTGGCCACAACCCTTCCTCAATGGCACCTTATACTCAGCATCTTCTTCCCCTCCCTCACTGTCACCTGCACCATGATCTATGTCCACTCTACTGCTCCTATTCCCTATGACGTTATTTCCAGAGTTGACTGCACCTTCTCCACCTATGTGATTGCCGCTGACATAATCATCCATAGTTGCTCCTCTGCTGACCTTCGGCAGTGGCATCAGTTCCTCCCCACGATCCAACGTGATCTTGTTCCTCTTCCCCAGCACACCACTCCCGATGATTGCATTGCCTCTGCCAACCTCCTTGGGTGTATCACCATCGGCATCCTTGACCCCACAGGTAGCAACCACCTTCCCGTCCTTCTCATCTTCATGTCTGCTCACCACCCACCTCTGGCTTCCTGCCCTGCACCCAATCCCAACATAGTTCATGATTACTGTCGTTCCAACTGGGATGCCTACCGGGAATCCATCGCCACCCAGGTCGAACGCCACCTCGTTACATATCACCATCCCGACAACATCATCCAAGCCTCATCCTTCCTTCAGAAGGCCACTACTGGCGCCGTGGGCGCACATGTTCCTACTAAAACCATCCACACCCACTGTCCGACTCTCCCTCCATGGGCTGTCCATCTCCTACGTGAATCCCACTGCCTCTATAGCTCCTTCCTGTGCACCCATGACAGGGATACACTCCACCTCCACCAGCAAATACAGCGACACGTTCAGAACCTCATTACAGCAAAGAAATGCCGGGACTGGCGTCAAACCTGTACAGGACTCAATGCCACCCTCCCTATAAACTCCTCCATGTACTGGTCTGCTTTCTATTGCCTTACTAGTTCCCATTACACAACCCATTACCCCATCCTCCATAACGACTGCCCCCTTCCTAACAACCTCAGTAAGGCCAACCGCTTCCCACCTTTCCGAGGTCTTCTCCTTCCCTGACGCTCCCCACTTGGATTATTCCCTTTTCCCTACTGTCATGGAACACTCCTATGCCTCAGTCGCTGCAGCTACTCCCAGTGCTTGGGGCAGTTACCCTCTCTGACATAAACATTCCAATCCCAGCACAAAACATTAAACTTATCCTCCTGTCAAAATGCAGCATGGCCCCTGGTCATGACTGTGTCACCTACTGACCCTTAGAGAATGTTCCTTCTCCTTCCTGACTGTCTTTGCCGATTTATTTGTCGCCCTCTCCACGCCAACCTGCGGAAGACTTCCCACGTCCTCTTGTTCCTCAAACCCAACAAACCCCTTTCCCTCTTCCTATAATCCCATCTGCCTCACCTCCATCTTCAATAAGGTCTTCAAATCCATCATCTCCAGTCATACCTATCACCACTCCTCCCTCTTACCCAGTGTGGTTTCCGACCATCCTTCTCCACCAAAGACCAACTCCTTAACCTCATCCACCTTCTCTCCCTCCAACTTAACTTCCGTCACTCTGCCATTTTTGTTTCCCTCAACCTTCAAAATGCTTACAACCACCTATGGCATCCCTGTCTCCTCTTAAAACTCCAAACCTATTCCTGCCTATCAATTTTGTCCATCTTGTCGCTTCCTCCTTCTCACGCCATCTTTCCTGTGTCACCCTCCACAATACCAACTCTCATATCTTTTATCCCACTGCTGGCATCCCCCAAGGCTCCATCTTCTCCTCTCTCCTCTATCTCCTATACACTGCTCATATGCCCAAGCCACCCCCACCTGTACACCTTCTCCAATATGCTGATGACACCTCCTTCTTGGCTCTCTATCCTACCCTTCAATGGTACCAATGCGACCTCCAAACCCAACTTGACTAGTTCGAAACTTGATGCAACCAGTGGTTCCTTCATATCAACCCCTCCAAGACCCAGGCAATCATCATAGGCCACACCACCCACTCCTTCCGTCTCCATGATTTCTACCTAACCATTGGTTGTCCCATCCAGCTCACACCCATCCTGAGATACCTTGGCCTCACCCACGACCATCACCTCACCTGGACCCCTCATCTCCATCCAGCAGAAAGTCTATTTCCACCTCTGCCTCCTGAAACTCCTTTCCTGCCAGACATGGGGACTGCATCTTTCCACCACTCTCCACACCTACAAATCTCTCATATGTCCTATCCTCTGTTATGCCAGTGTTGCCTGGATCTCCACTCAGCCCCCCCCCCACCCCCCACCACTTTCATAAGACCCTCAAAATCCTAGAATGTCACACGCTTCTCCTTGCCTTCCATATCCGCCTTCTGTCCCCCACATGACTATTGCATGACCTCATCCCCTTCCCCCACCACCTCCTTTTTTCCCAACATATCCACATCCTTTACACTGTCTTCAGGTTTGAGTCCCCCCACCCACTGGTGTCCTCCTTCCTCTCCACCCTCTGCTCATTTCCTAGCCTCTATCGCTGTATCCCTCCCTCTCTCCACCTCCACACCCTCCATCTCCTTCAACGGGACAACTTCCAACACCTCCCCCTCCCGGATGATGAATTTCACCATGACCTACCAACTGTGGCCTGGCCTTGTCCACACCCCCCCTCCCCAGGGCCCTCTTTTCCTCTGCTGTCCTTCCCCCAGAGTGGTTTTCCCTCCTTCCCTCCCCCCTGAGTCTCTGCATCCCCTTCTCGGACATTTACCCCCCCCCCATCCTTCTCTCCCCAGCCCCCTTCAGCGCACCCCCCGTTCCATCTCCCTTTCTCTCCCCCCTCCCCCCTCTAGCACCGCCCAGTCACCCTTTCTTCCCTTCTCTCTCGTATCTGTACCACTGGCATATCCTCTCAGTTTGTTCTTCGTCGTCGGTGTGCTTCATCGATGCTATGTTCGGTGCTGTTGTACAGTTACGTCAAGTGTTGTGATTTTAATTGTGTGCTGGACTTGTACATAGTGTTACTGTCCATGATTGTTCTGTGCTACACCAACCTTCACAACTTTTATGCTCTGGCCGTGCTTTGCCTTCTGTTCCTTTAATCGTCACAGTGCGTCGTTTTGGTGTACACTTTTTTAGATTTTTATCTCCATTTTTCCAATCACCCCCTCTTGTATGATATCTTCGATTATGTTTCCCCTATTTTCTTCTCTGTTTCGCCATATTTTCTCCTTTATGTTGTTTTAAATGTCTCCCTGTTATGTACTGTCTCTCTGCTAAAGAGTTGCGCCTATGTTGCTCCCAGCCACCCCCCCCCCCCCTCCAGGATGGGGAACTGAAATTCAATAGCGAAAAAAAATAGTAAATGTACAGTAACTATAGCTGTAGAATAAATACAACAAAATCATTAAAAATGGCTCTGAGCACTATGGGACTTAACTGCTGAGGTAATCAGTCCCCTAGAACTTAGAACTACTTAAACCTAACTAACCTAAGGACGTCACACGCATCCATGCCCGAGGCAGGATTCGAACCTGCGACCGTAGCGGTCGCGCGGTTCCAGACTGTAGCGCCTAGAACCGCTCGGCCACCCAGGCCGGCAAAATCATTTCACATGACATGAACAAGTGTATTGTTAGGCAGGTTTGAAGGTAGTTAACAAAGCTCAAATGAAACAGAAACCACGCTATCTATCGCCGGAATGATTTCCGCTGCAGAAGTTGGAAGAGACGAGAGCAGTTTGTCAGATGTGTCCGATGAAATTTTCTAACAAAAAATCACTGAATCAGTTTGTTTTATTGATACTGTGCTTATCTTTACCTAATTTTTTCGCTATGTTATTTGTTGATAGTCTTCTGCGTTTCTAATCCGCCTTCGTTACTTGTACGTTTACATTTCTTTTCTTTGAAAGAGACTATTAGCGAGTATGAAGCTCCATTTTCCATGTTAGCCAAGCACCGCAACACCTCTGTGTCTCCCAGGCCGAGGAAAAACAGGAACATTGCTTCCATCAACATTGCGTGCACGTTTCGCTTTGCTGAGGTATAGAGTGGCTCTGCTGAGCAGACTCATAAATTTTAAGTTATTTTTTTTTTATTCGAGAATATTATTGTGCAAATATAACTTCTGCTCTTATGGTGCATTTAAATGAGCCATTTTACGTCAATATTTGGCCTCTATAGCCTTGCCGTCAATATTGCTGCATAGCGGCTGCCGAGGAGTTGTCGGTGTTGCCAGCCAGTGGTGGAGAATATTTCGTATTGCATGACAGTATCTACCTCTTTCCTTGTCTACAAACGCTTCCCTTTCGCTCTCACCTTGGTTTCCTACTTCCATCACTGATAGCGATGAAAGCCAGCCGGCCGGTGTGGCCGAGCGGTTCTAAGCGCTTCAGTCTGGAACCGCGTGACTGCTACGGCCGCAGGTTCGAATCTTGCCTAGGGCATGGATGTTTGTGATGTCCTTAGGTTAGTGAGGTTTCCGTAGATCTAAGTTCTAGAGGACTGATGACCTCAGATGTTAAGTCCCATAGTGCTCAGAGCCATTTGATGAAAGCCACATGTCTGTGCGAAAACAAGATCGTCTCGATTTTCTTCGAAAGTTTGTTAGCGTGCATATAGCCATATGGTTTGTATGCTGTCGTGAGTTTGTTGTGTACAGTAAAGTGTAAGTCGACAAACGAGAGCACTACGAATTTTATAAATGAGATTCATGTACGACTAGAGCTATGAGACATCTAAATTAATGTGTAGGAAGATCGCAATACGAAGAAAAAAGTTCGCAAGCTGTTGCCGATGACTTCGGAATCACAAATGATGAAGCATAGAAAAAATTCCGAAGTCTTCGAGCCTATGCCAAATGCGAGGCAAAAATGTAGCATAGGAAGGGTGGAAGTGCTGGTGGCTCATTACCCACATAATTTGCATATGATGCCATGAATTTCATGCTACCTCGTCAATTTTGTGGATATAGTTATGGCCCTGTGTAAACAATTCCGCCCCGGAAACGGTCAGTGGATATTGCTCGAGTGGCAATAGCGTCACATGGATATTTTCACTCTGAGTGCGTCCTCAATTCATTACATTTAATAATTCGGAAATAATCATGGGGAAACTAAACTATTTTATGTATTCAAAAACACTAGGTGCTACATTGACTGTATAGTGTAAATGACGCGATTTTTGAAAAAGAAAAGATCGTTTAGAAAACGATAATTATAAAATTATGAAAATGTGATGTTTTGCTTTGTTTCTCGCAGTCAGTTTTAATAGAAAACCTATAAATGGTAACGGCATGGATGCATTGGTTTTTAGAGATGTTTTTTTAGAGTTAAAGTGGTTTGCCCCTTATCACATTTAGCAAAGTATCAAACGAATACCAGAACTTTTCTACACACAACCGCTCGTAACTTGCGTGTACAATATTGAGCTCGTAACTTGCGTGTACAATATTGACAACATTTGTGAAATTGCTCCTTTAATTACAGATGACCATTGTTTTTAAAAGCGAGTGGCGGCTGGCTCCTTCGCGTTACGTTGGCGAGCATGGCCGGGAACCGCTTTTATGTGTCACTTGTTGCCCGTATGACACATAATCCAAGACGTGAATATTCCACTCGTTCTGAACGAAATGCTTTACTCAACATTGCTGTAAGACTGAGAAAAGACGTATTTGTAGATGCAATGGTGGCCTCCGCTTCGATCCAAAATAATGGGCACTATGAAGTTTCAAGGCATTTTGTTGCGTTATTTCAGTCAAATAATTAATCTTCGGTCAAATAATTAATCTTCGGCCCAAAATAGGTAACGCACGGCTTATCATCCGTCAGAACCGACCGACATCATAACAAAAGAATTCTGTATCTGCGAACGAGTGTTAAACCATACGCCCTGGGAACTTTTTATAGTAGACCATACCGTGATGCAGAACGGGGATGTGAGAACGGAGCCAATCCCAAAATGTGATCTTACGCAATTATATACATTTCTATACATTACCTGTACTGTTAAGTTTAGCCTATTCTCGAAAAAAAGTCACGGGATGTGCTTTGCGTATTTGCTGTGAAAGCTCCATTTGTACGTACATAGCCAATAACATCATGTGTGTACAGCCTATGTAATACCGCGTGTTTATGAATACACAAAACAATTTAGTTCCTCTATGAACTGTTTTAGCGGAATAACTTTCAGCGAAATGACTTGCAGTTATCTTCTTTTTAATGTTGGCATCGTGGTATGCATAATGTAACAGCTGTCGGTTTTGATTCTGAACAATTATACGATGAACTGTAGTTATAGCAAGAAACTGAAATAAATGAATGAAGTTACTCTCCTCAAGACATAATTTTTGCTGTTGACGATTTTAGGTCTGAAAATTCACATCTGAAAACTTCTAAAAACCAATGTATGAAATCACTGGTAATTACATGAAAGTATAAGCAAAGCCTATCTTGCTGATAATGATGTCACATTAATAATTACTAGGCTTGTTTAAATTTCTTTTTTTTATGACTCCATGTCTAAAGTGGGATAATTTGTAACTACTATAAATATTTTATATTCACTCAAAACCAGCGGAAGCCAGCAATTATTAAGACGATCACCGTAGCGTTGATGACTGCAGTACAGTAATAATCTAGAATTGAGTTTAAAGATCACCGAGGAAAAAAAGTCAGAAAACATATTTTTTCAGAATTTCACAATCTAATTGTGAATAATTTTATTGCAGTAGTGTTCATAAAGTGTGATGAAGACTCAAAGAAGAAAGATTCAAAGCGGTTTATTGCAATAAAAAAATTATTTGATGGCTAGGGGCTTTCTTTAATCTTCAACGGTATGAAACAATTTATAGTGCCACCGCATGTGACAGAATTACTAAAACGTGCAACTGCTACATTCTTAGATTCCTCAAACTTTTTAGTTTAGTAATTAACAATTTTACTGCTAAATTATTTTTGTAGGTTTTTAGAAACGTTTCTATAGCGTTACACCTGACGTTTTACCATGTGACCTAACTTCAGAAATAGAAGTATTTCAAGAAAAGCCCTACCAAGACATACAGTGGAACTCGAAACCCCTAAAATGCTATGAATTCTCAAAGGACGAAGCTTCAAAGGAGACTGTTACAAGAAAAAACTTTTTGATGGCTAGAGCATGTCTTTAATCCTCAACGGTATGAAGCAATTTAAAGTGCCACCGCATGTGACAGATTACTGAAGTGTGCAATCGCTACATCCTTTGATACCTCAAACTTACTAGAACAGTAATTGATAATTCAGCTAAATTATTTTTGTACGATTTTAGAAACATTTCTACAGTATTATTACTAACACCTGACGTTTCTGCCATGTGATCTAATGTCAGAAACAGAAGTGTTTCAAGAAAACCCCTACCAACTTCAAACACCCATAGTTTCCTATTTTTGTAATAGGAAAAATTGACCTATAATTTTATTAGCTATTGGAAAAGTCAGATGGAAGAATCCCTCAAAGTTTGGAATGCATTTTATTGTGTTTTATTTCGCTGCTGTGACGTAGAACGGCTTCAAAGTTCAAAAATGTTTCAAGTAACCACAAAAGATGCTAGCTCTTATCTATACAAGGTTAAATAAGGCACCGGTTCTACGATACGTGCGCATGATCACCCACGCTCGCAGGTGTACGAGAGGTTATCATACCATAATACTTTTGAAATCACGGAGTGCAAGAATTCTGGTCGAACAGCTTTTACTTCTGTCTCTACGCATCAGTTTCATATTTTTTAGCACCGTGGGACTTTCTATAGTCCCCAGATCGTGCTAGTGATCATATGGTCAGCCTATGTACTCTGTTTGTGCAATATATCCATATTCTTGTCTGAGCAGTGCCTGATCCACATTCTGCTTTGGCTCTGAGAGCCGTAGTGCTCCAATTTCTGTATATTATTTACCTTGTGCTTAACAGTCGCAAATAACGACGTGAAAGACTTCCATCGAGTATCACTAGAATCTCGCAGTAACAGAAAAATCTCTTGCCTCATGTCAGTGTCATCAGAAAGCGGGCGTGAAATCCATAAATTCATGATTAGTACTGTGTGAGGAAGCAACCTGTAGCCTACAATCTTTTAAATGCCCTACCGTCCTGCTTTTGAGCGTTATATGCCGGAGACAGTCTCTAAATTTGTGCCGTTGCCGTTTAGAGGTTTTCAGTGAACACTGACAAAGCAAAACTTCGCATTTTCATTATTTTCTAATTACCTTTTTTTAATTTTTTTTTAAATCACCCGTATACAGCCTATGCAATACCGTGTGTTTGTGGATACGCAAAACAGTGTAGTTCCTCGATGATTATTTCTGAATTGCTGAATAAAATGAACTTGCCTCCGTGTCCGAGGGTTCACACATTGGAAATATCCATTTGAACCTAATGCCACTCGAGTAGCAATATCCACTACTGCCCGGGAATGAGGTGCCAGAAACATTGCTAGGCAGTAGTGACCGGTAATGCTGTACTACATGTGGATGCAATTCGTGAGGCCTTATAATGTCAGCAACATGCAAATTTATGGTCCATGTTCCATTTTTTTCAACACCGACGCTATTCCTTTCCCCTTCGTCATTCTTTTCTTTGTAATCAGGAAGTGAACTCCGAAAATTATGTTTCACTGCCTCCACGATTAAGCGAGCAGATGAATGTTTATGCTTTTCTGCTTTGTTGATGGGTCGTTTGCATCTCGTAACCTTGGAAGGCGCAGTTTCCTTTCAAGATATTACGTCAATCTCTAGGAAGGCACAAGTAGGTTATCTACGCCGTTTCTGGGCAATTTCTGTCGGCGAAGGAAGCGCAGAGAAGAGAGAATTCTGACAGTACTGTTACTGGCGGGCTTCTATGTTCAAATTCCACTTATCAATAATACTTCTTCATACACCGAGAATTCCAGATGAATTAGTACACTGCGGACTGTATCTAATGTGTTACTGTCATAATTGCAACTTTACAGTAAAATGAATCTAATGCGCTTCTGAAATAATTTCGCCTATATAATCAAATGCAAAAGGATAGTGAACAACCATTTATGTTCTGACACAGACTAGTGAGCAACAAATTTCAGAGCTAAACGTCTACTTGGACATGCACTCCTAATAAAGATATACCTGCATTATCACTGATGAACGAAGACACACTTTTCTGTCATGCGACATACAATGTCATAATCAATATTTGTTCTGTTTTTAACGTATGCCCATAGCGTATATTTGTTTGAGATGGTGCGCTGGTAAAACATGCACAGCGATATTCGATTTACACTAATACCCATTTCCAATTAAAGCTGTTACAAAATATTCCCTGCCTCGTTATTAAAGAGTGAGGTAATATCACTATAAAAACTAGGAAACCTCTAATGTATCATCGAGAGAATACAAGTTGCATAGTTTCTAACAGCAAACGTTATGCCAGATAAATACAAGAGACTTTTTGCTTCTGTACAGCTTTTACATTTGTCATGGATCCATTGTAGTTGGCGCATCGAAAGTGATGATTTGTTGTGGAATATAGAATTCTCGAATTGTCGCGTCCTTCTTCGTTCTGGGCACATTAACAGCAGTCCCTTATTTGCAATAGTTAGACAAAGCATGCGAAAACGTTTTGTTGACGCCGACCTACATAGGGAGAAACGATCATCATAAAAAAATAAAGGAAATCAGAGCTCACAGGCAAAGATATAGGTGTTCGTCTTCTCTGGGATTGGAATAATAGAGAATTATTGTGAAGATGGTTCGATGTACTCTCCGTCAGGCACTTAACACATTGACTGCCATGGTATAGTTGAGTTACTGACTCCTTGAGACCATTTACTTTTTTTCAACATCCTGCTTTAGTTTGCTCCACGTAAACTTGTTGAGTGCAAATAAAGTGAAAATATGGCATTTTTGTACCTTTTTTTTAAATTTTTGTGTGTGAGTTACATATGATTCACATGACCCCAGAGTAAAGTTACCAGGTGTGTCATTTGCTATGTTGCTAATAATTTTAGGTTTGTACTCCTGTCAGTTTTTCGTTCCACAGCATTATTTGTATAAAGTTCCATTATTGTTTTCCTGCATTGTTGCTACAGTCTTTATTCAGTATTGTTTGCTATGGAACCAAGTGATATGGTGACAGAAGAAAATGTCTCCTAGAAGTTATGAAGATGAACAAAGGCTTGTACAGCAGCCTTTAGATGAAGTTATGGACATAAGTGATGAAGATTATGTGTCTTTATTTGGTGATAGCTCAGACGAATTTTTACCAGAGGAGACCGGATGTGAAACCGGAAGTTCTGATGATGGAATCACATTAGTGAAGGTAGGACGAAGAGATTTATGTCCACATTCAGTCAAAGAATCAGACTTCACAGCTGTAAAAACCAGGCAACAAAGCACCTCTAAATGTGTTAGTACCATAACTACTGCAGTTAATTCAGGTTCAATTGAAGTAAGTGCAATACCAGAAAGTTGTGAAGATGAAGATGGCACACTTAGAACAAATTCTAATGAGATTTTCTGGTAAAAATACGAAAACCTTTACATTTATTCATTCCAGTTCTGGTGTAAATGCTTCTGTTGCACTAACTCTCAAAGGTAAGACACCATACGATTTCTTCAAATATTTTGTAACTGATGAAATTTTAGAATATGTGACTCAACAAACTAATTTGTACGCAAAACAAGTCTTAGAAACTCATTCGGCAACTGTTAATTCATGACTGAAAAAGTGGATTGATGCCAGAAAAACTGAAATTGAATAATTTTTAGGATTTTTGTTATAGATGTCACTAAATGCAAAACCGAGGATTCCAAATTATTGGTCAAGAAATATGCTCTATCACAACAATGTAAAAAATGTTGTGTCATGCAATCTTTTTGAACTGCTTTTATGTATGTGGCATTTTCTCAATAACAACTAGTGCCCACCGAGAAACCGCTTATCCAAAATTCAACCTCTTATTGATAAATTACTGCAGAGATTTCAAAGTGCAGTTGTACCAGAGAAATAAGTTTGCATCGACGAAACACTTGTGCCATTTCGAGGAAGACTAAGTTTCATTCAGTATATAAAGAATAAGCGCCATAAATTCGGAATTAAATTGTTCAAACTTTGTCCGAAGGGTGGCTACACCTTGAATATGATAGTTTACTGTGGGAAGAATGTGAATCCTGGTGTTCCTCTTGCTACTTCTGTTGTTATGAGCCTTAGGAGTGGATTACTAAATGAGGGCAGAATCTCATTTTTTTAAAAAAAATCTTTTGGGACTTAACTGCTAAGGTCATCGTCCCTAAGCTTACAAACTACTTAACCTAAATTATCCTAAGGACAAACACACACACCCGTGCCCAAGGGAAGACTCGAACTCCGCCGGGACCAGTCGCACAGTCCACGAGTGCAGCGCCTTAGACCGCTCGGCTAATCCCATGCGGCGCAGAATCTTATATACAGACAATTTTTACACAAGTGTTCATCTAGCGCACCAGCTTCTTGAACAATCAACACATTTAGTTGGTACTCTAAGATCAAACAGAAAACTGAATCCTCAAGATGTTGTACAGGCAAAACTGAAGAAGGGGAACACAAAGCAAAGGAAAATAACACAGGTGTAGTAGTGCTGAAATGGAAAGATAAGAGGGATGTTCTGATGCTGAGTACTGTTCATGGAGAAGAAGAAGCAGGAGATCAAACCAGGAAAGCCACAAAGAAAAAACCAGCAATGATAATTGACTACAATCAGTCAAAGTCTTTTATAGATCTTTCTGACCAAAAAAATGGTATTCGCATTGTCTATGGTGGGGTGTGAAATGGTACATGAAGCTTGCAATTGAATTGTTGACAGGGTCAGCACTGGTAAATGCTCATTTGATTTACCGATACTTGAACAACAAGAAGATCTCAATCACATAATTCAAAGAGGAAGTGATTTGAGACTACTCCATACAGCAGATGCCGACGAGCCTGAGACATCTCTCACCAAAGCCACTGTGTTACCTGCAGATTGTGCACTTGTGAACATGGGAGCAGCCAGATGTAGGTGTACAATGTGCTACGAAAAAATGAAGAATGAATTTGGACGAGAGCAAGCTGTCAAGAAATGCAAACAAACTGCATGGAAATGTAAGAATTGTGACTCATACACTCCTGGAAATGGAAAAAAGAACACATTGACACCGGTGTGTCAGACCCACCATACTTGCTCCGGACACTGCGAGAGGGCTGTACAAGCAATGATCACACGCACGGCACAGCGGACACACCAGGAACCGCGGTGTTGGCCGTCGAATGGCGCTAGCTGCGCAGCATTTGTGCACCGCCGCCGTCAGTGTCAGCCAGTTTGCCGTGGCATACGGAGCTCCATCGCAGTCTTTAACACTGGTAGCATGCCGCGACAGCGTGGACGTGAACCGTATGTGCAGTTGACGGACTTTGAGCGAGGGCGTATAGTGGGCATGCGGGAGGCCGGGTGGACGTACCGCCGAATTGCTCAAAACGTGGGGCGTGAGGTCTCCACAGTACATCGATGTTGTCGCCAGTGGTCGGCGGAAGGTGCACGTGCCCGTCGACCTGGGACCGGACCGCAGCGACGCACGGATGCACGCCAAGACCGTAGGATCCTACGCAGTGCCGTAGGGGACCGCACCGCCACTTCCCAGCAAATTAGGGACACTGTTGCTCCTGGGGTATCGGCGAGGACCATTCGCAACCGTCTCCATGAAGCTGGGCTACGGTCCCGCACACCATTAGGCCGTCTTCCGCTCACGCCCCAACATCGTGCAGCCCGCCTCCAGTGGTGTCGCGACAGGCGTGAATGGAGGGACGAATGGAGACGTGTCGTCTTCAGCGATGAGAGTCGCTTCTGCCTTGGTGCCAATGATGGTCGTATGCGTGTTTGGCGCCGTGCAGGTGAGCGCCACAATCAGGACTGCATACGACCGAGGCACACAGGGCCAACACCCGGCTTCATGGTGTGGGGAGCGATCTCCTACACTGGCTGTACACCACTGGTGATCGTCGAGGGGACACTGAATAGTGCACGGTACATCCAAACTGTCAACGAACCCATCGTTCTACCATTCCTAGACCGGCAAGGGAAATTGCTGTTCCAACAGGACAATGCACGTCCGCATGTATCCCGTGCCACCCAACGTGCTCTAGAAGGTGTAAGTCAACTACCCTGGCCAGCAAGATCTCTGGATCTGTCCCCCATTGAGCATGTTTGGGACTGAATGAAGCGTCGTCTCACGCGGTCTGCACGTCCAGCACGAACGCTGGTCCAACTGAGGCGCCAGGTGGAAATGGCATGGCAAGCCGTTCCACAGGACTACATCCAGCATCTCTACGATCGTCTCCATGGGAGAATAGCAGCCTGCATTGCTGCGAAAGGTGGATATACACTGTACTAGTGCCGACATTGTGCATGCTCTGTTGCCTGTGTCTATGTGCCTGTGGTTCTGTCAGTGTGATCATGTGATGTATCTGACTCCAGGAATGTGTCAATAAAGTTTCCCCTTCCTGGGACAATGAATTCACGGTGTTCTTATTTCAATTTCCAGGAGTGTATTTTTGCGTAGAGGGTTTTTTCATAAAGCACAGTGCATACAGGTAGTCATGAGTTCTTGAAAACCGTAGGCCACGAACATGACTTGTTACTGGGGCCATAACCTACTATAACACCGAGTCACAGCACACTCCTGTGAGTTACAACTGCACCACGGAGCTTTAAATGGGAAAATGTCCGTGAGTTATATTTACTTCACGTGGCCCGAAGAGAACACTTCCTGTGAGTTACATGTAACTCACGTGGCAGTCAATGTGTTAAATGTGATTTGCAGAGTATCCATGTAGATGTAGATATAGATGAACGTGCGCTGCTATCACTGATGTTCGAATACGGGGCTTTTCTGCTTGTTGTCAGCACGATGGCGTCCCTCCTCCATTATGGGCCAGCTATCAAGGCCTGTTTGGATATCTAGTTTCCCCAGAGATATGTACGTCACAGAGAGCCGGCAGAGTGGCCGGCAGGTTGCCCAGATTTGAGGCGCTGAGAACCGTAAGGGCCTAAGGCACACAGTCATCGATTTGAGATAGTAGCATGTATGCATGCTCCTGACATCTGTTGATCTTATTGCGAACCAGCTTTATGAGTGCTATACCCGTCCACTCTATACCTGATCACTGCGATTTCTCTGATACTCACTTCCTTAATGGTCCAAAGCACAAATTTTCATTGCTGTAACCGCGCTCACTGGCTGCACTGACGCTAATTCCTTATAACAGTTGGAAGCTCTTGAAGGAATGCCGTTCGTAACCTCACGTTCCATGGTATCAGCATTTCAGTCTGTAAAATGGATGTTAAGGGTTTCAGAACCTTTAAGAGTGTTATCAACGCCTCTACCAATCCAAAAGTTGATGTTTGTGGTAACAATGTTCATTTAATCTATTGTACAAAGATGAAGTTTTCAACTGGTTGCTACGAACTGTCGTTTCGTTTTCAACTGGTTGCCACGAACTGTCGTTTCAAGTAAAATATGCTTCACCGAAGTCGCGGGAGACCACCTTTTTCTTCAAGTCACATCAAGGGAGACCACAATTTGTCATTTCCATATATTTTGTAGATATCTAATGCCGAAAAGATTGTATGGAAGACAAATATCAACCTTGAAACTTAAAGACTTAACAAAACGAGTCAAGGGTGTTTCAAAACGAATGTACGGGTTTTATCGCTTTTTAGCATTTATTATAATCAACTTACAATTATAAATTGTACAGCAAATGAAAGAGCAACTCAAACAGTTTTGTTTGTATATCTTTGCACAAAGGGAAGAGTACGTGATAACCAAGAGTGACTGAGGAAGGCGAGCGAGTGAGAGTTTCACGCGGAGACCCAAGAAACCCCTTCGGAAGGCTAGTCGTGAATTAGCAATTACAGTGAGACTGTGTGGAAACTTTTAATAAGAGGCTTAAACTACACCCTTATCGTTTTCAGTTCTTACAAGTTCTAAAGCCTACAGACTATAGTTTACTTGCCAACTTTGCAAACGAAATGTTGCTGCATGACGATGAAGATCTCCTGGATCGTGTCGTCTTCAGCGATGAATCGGCACTTCGCCTAAGTGGAGTTGGGGAAACATAAACAAAGTGTGCTACTGGGGGTCACACAGTAACTGGGTGAGCGGTGTTGTGATTCTAATTTCACATTAATTACAAACTAAACAGTAGTCAAGAACACACTATTAGCACTAGCCTGTGTATGAAAATTTTGTGCATTGTAATCCTAAATATTAACCAAAATTTGGTAATATGAAGTGGCTACTTGATTTTTATTGAAAATACAGGATGTTGAGGCTTGGTTAAAAAACATTCCAAACCTATGAGACTGGTAGTGTGACTACAAATTTGATTTTCACAAACACGTACTTACTCAAAACTTTGTTTCTGTGCTTTGTCCCCTTACGCTTACGGTTTTCAGGGCCTCGTTTCTATATGTAGGTACACGTGAAGGCAATTGTGAACGCGGAGAAGATCAGAAACCACACACACTTCAGCGAGCGGACTCCTGTTGCTTATGCTCCCTTTCCGATAGAGTTGTTGGTTACAATCAGTGAAGCAGATAACAACTTTACAACGTGCTGGGCAGTCCTCCGAGCACATGCTATAGCCCGCTATCTCTTGCGTATCTAGCATTTGCCTTGTCCTGTACAAAATGAAACGTATCTCTACAAAAAACAAAACTATGTGGGCCGCGCGGGGTAGCCGCGTGGTCTTAAGCGCGTTGTCACGGTCCGTGCTGCGGCTCCTCCCGTTGGGGGCTCGAGTCCTCCTTCGGACATGGATGTGTGTGTTGTCCATAGCGTAAGTTAGATTAAGTAGTGTGTAGGCTCTTAGGGACCGATGACCTTAGCAGTTTGGTCCCATAATATCTTACAACAAATTTCCAAAAAAAAAAAAAAAGCTATGTGAAAGACATCATTGTTTTACTGGTGTAATTCTCTCTCTGTCTGACATGCTACGTGACCCTGTTTCGATTTGGAACCTACAAGCTGCATCCAAGATGGTGACTTCCAAAAGAGTGCCACATTTGTAACATAGCATTACGTTTTCCCTCTACCATTTCATACTACTTCGCTTTAAAATCCTGCTTATCGACCTATTTTTGTTTTAGAAGTGCGGTTCTACACTTGTGGAATGTCCAGAAAATCATGTAGCTGTGTGGGTACCTGGCACCAGCCATTCCTTCAGTCTTGTAGTGGACAGGTAGCAGCCGAGAGTCATAAGATCCTTTGGAATAAGTTCATGTATTTTTTATATAATTAACTAGCAGGTACAAAGTTTTAGCTGACTTCTTGAAAATGGCAGAAACTGACGAAGCCTTTCTCATGCCATAAAAGATAACACAATGGTCACACCGAGATGATGCTACAAAAGTCTTCTCGCGAGCCAATAAAAATATTAAGATTGCACTGTCTGAAATTTTAGAAGATGGGGAAGAGTCAGGAAGATTACGTGTTGTTCTCTGAGTTTGCACAACATTATAGGAAGTGCAGAAATGGGGCACTAAACAAATGTACGTTTGCTACCACTTGCTTGCGTCGAAGTACCAGACGTCGAGCTAAGTACATCACAAAAATTACGATAGTTTCCAGTAAATCTATGTTGCTCCAGAGACGTGAGGCATACAAACCAGCTGATTACTGTGTCGGGTTTTTCGACACGTTGCATTCGATTACAAATGAAGCGATAACTGTAGCAACTCAAAATTTCTTTGAGATATATAACAATGACTCAGACGATCAAGTAACAAATGAACTGATTCAGTTCAATGTCTTATTCCAGTGCATCAAAAAGATAATGACGAAACTGATAAGTGATAGCACGTATAATACCCCCTGGATAGAAGGAAACCATCGAATGTTTTCCTAAAACTGAGATTGCTTTAATAATGTTGCACTCACTTCTGGTCACCAACAGCGGAAGAGAAAGATCATTTCTAACACTGGAGTAGATCAAAAACAGGCTTCAAATCTCCATGATAAATGTCCTAGTGTCACTCAGTGGTGAAAGCCACACATTAGGACAACTAAGCTGTTAAGATATTAAGTTATTGAGATGTTATAAGTAGTTTCATTAGTATGAAGGTTTGGCACAAACTAATTAGCCAATAAGATTTTTGAAACTTTCATTTTAAGACTGATGCTTGGGAAAATATTGCATTTTAATTAAATATATGTAAAATTTGTTTAGTTGTCACATTCATTTAGTTGTCTTGCATTTCCTTAACAAACGTGTTTGCTTACAGACTGTCGGAATAAAAATCACAACATCAAAAAATTATTAATGAAGAATAATAAAATTTCGGAAATGCACTTCTCTAGGTTAATGTGAGAGCGACATAAGCCATTGCAAATGTGAAATGGTGAGATAAGCCATTGTAAATGTGAAATGCTGATACATTAGTAATCGATGTAGCCACCAGGACGTTGAAAGCAAACATGCAAACGTACATGCATTGTGTTGAACAGATACCGTACGTCAGTTTGTGGAATGGAGTTTCATGCTTGTTGCATTTCGTCGGTCAATACATGTACGGTTAATGCTGGTTTTGGACGACGCTGGAGTTTTCATCCGATAATGTTCCACAGGTATTCGATTGGAGACAGATCTGGTGATCGAGCAGCCCAGGGCAACATGTCGACACTCTGAAGAGCATGTTGGGTTACATCTGCGGTATGTGGGCGAGAGTTATCCTGTTGGAAAATGCCCCTGGAATGCCGTTTGTGAATCAGTACAACAGGTCGAATCACCAGATTGACGTACAAATGCAGTCAGAGTGCTCCTGCTGTCATACGAAATTGCGCTCTAGACGATAACTCCAGATGTAGGGCCAGTGTGTCCAGCACGCAGACAGGTTGGTTGTAGGCCCTCAACTGACCTCATTCTGACACATAGTCATCACTGGCAACGAAGCAGAAACAGCTTTGATCATAAAATACAACAGACCCCCCTCCCCTCCACCAGTGAGCTCTCACTTTACAAACCGAAGTATCAAATGGCGGTGGTTTGGGGTCAGCGGAATGCACGCTACAGGGCTTCTGGCTCAGAGCTGTCCTTGAAGTAACGGAAGCGTAACAGTTCGTTGTGTCACTGTGGTGCCAACTGCTGATCAAATTGCTGCTGCAGATGCTGTACGATGCGCCAGAGTCACACGTCGAACACGATGGTCT
Organism: Schistocerca piceifrons; assembly: GCF_021461385.2. Taxonomy (NCBI): domain Eukaryota; kingdom Metazoa; phylum Arthropoda; class Insecta; order Orthoptera; family Acrididae; genus Schistocerca; species Schistocerca piceifrons. The sequence goes on along the minus strand of NC_060139.1, from coordinate 572,783,862 downwards.
TCTCTCTCGGTAATGTCCCGTGTCCGTTCAGAGCCCGGTCATCTTGCGACTGTGCATTCTTGTGACAACCGCTGACAGCAGTCATGTACAGTGATTATATTCCTGCCAAGTCTTTCTACTATATCGTAGGAGGAACGTCCAGCTTCTCGTAGTCCTATTACACAACCTCGTTCCAAGTCAGCGAGATGTTGATGCAGTTTCAATGAAGGGGTTCCACAGTGCTCTGCACCGCGCGGCTCGGAGGGTGCGATGCGGACGCGGCATTAGTCCTACACTATCTTTGATTTCCGTGAACAGTTTCGAACAAATTTTCATACAGACAGAGCCTCTGAACTGCAAAATTAGGTAGGGGTCCATACATGTGGATGATGTGCTGTGTTTATGGACCGGTACCACTGGACGGTTAGATGCATTACTACAATTTTTAAACTACCAACAAAAGAAAATACAGTTCACAAAGGAGCAGGTAGAGACTACTATACGTTTCTTGGACCTTAATATAGATCTTAACACAACGGGGAGATACTTATTTAGTATTTACATGTCTGACATTTAGAGAAAACCATCGCTACGGATATAGTAACCCCTGCAAGCTCCCAGCATCCACACAACCACAAACATAGAGCTTTTATTCAAAGGTGCATCGCCTGATATCTGTTCCATTTTCTGAATCTGCCTTTCAAACAGAACTGCAGAGCATCAAACATATTGCTTCCAGTGATGGCTATAGCTTTGACCTGACTGATTATATACTACCAAAAAAGAAAATGGGTAAAATTATACCACCAATGTACACTGGCCAACAGGTACCAGTCAGTAGTTACAAAGACTGGTGTGTCAGCCCATATATTGGCAAAAATCTCATAAAACACCTTCTCGCAAGAAGGGACCTGCATTTTATAATGCCAATAGCGTATCAAATCTTTATTCGTGATAAAGACAAACTGCAACCCTTGGCACATAGTGTGGAAAAGCATATACTGGTCAGTCAGACAGAACTGTGCAAGTAGTTTATCTGAACATGAGAGGAGCTGGAGACTGCGGAGGACCTATTCAACCTTTGCCGATCATCTTTTTACAGAAAATCACTCATATGATGTAGAATGCAAAGCTTTACATTCTGTTAAGAAAAGCAGAAAGACGACCCTACTGCAAATGAAACCAACGAACATATGGCACAGAATGCCAACTAACTATTAAAATACCAAACTTAGTTTTCCTTTTCTCCTCTGTTAAATTAAATAGTAGCTGCAAATACTAGATGAAAATTGTAAACTCAGCTTTATTTTCTTATTATTTGTTAAATACATGCCAGCCGCAGCGGCCGAGCGGTTCTAGGCGCTTCAGTCGGGAACCGCACGACTCCTACGGTCGCAGGTTCGAATCCTGCCTCGGGCATGGATGTGTGTGATGTCCTTAGGTTAGTTAGGTTTAAGTAGTTCTAAGTTATAGGGGACTGCTGACCTCAGATATTAAGTCCCATAGTACTCAGAGCCATTTGAACCATTTTTTTGTTAAATACATCTCCATGTAAAAAACTTTGTTTCCATTTTCCAGTTAATACAACTACTCTTATGTGACAAAAAATGTTACGCTCTCCTATGTAAGCACTCTAAATGTCGGTTTTGTATCTCCTGTACACATAATAACAGTGAAAGTCGCACGTCATTTTACCTACATTTGTAACATTTAGATGTCACCTGAAGATTGCATAAGAAACTGAAAGTCGGTTAATGACCAAATGGATATAATTTTGCAAAACATTGGGAACTGTTCCCTATTTAATGTTGCTTATCACTGAGTTACAACAGCAGTTAGTCGACATTAGTGAAACACCTATGGACCTAAAGTTCCTGCAAGTGCAGATGAATGGTATTGGATGACTACTTATTGTTCCTAAATGGAAGTCAAATTTGTACCAGGTATTACTTAGAGCAGGGACTCCGACGGGATTTTGAAGAAAAATTGTATGTAAAACAATAAAACGTCTTGAACGTTAGTGGTACATCATACATTGTAAAATTTGGTGGCGGAGTTCCTGCTGTGTCAGGACAACACAGGTTTCAATCCACTGTGGAACCCACGAGGTTACTGTTAGTTTCTTTTTTTTGTGTCGCTTAAAATAACTTCAGTTGCGTGAGATGGTACTACATAGTCTTCTTGTTTTTTTTACAGAGAACTGTGTAAAATTCATAAATATGCTAACTAATGAGGCTTGGGCAGAAGTACTATCCCTAACAAACACAAATGATGCATATAACACATTTTCTTCCATTTTCATGGGATATTCTGAAATGTGTTTCCAAAAATGCTGTCAAAAATCAGGTCACATGGCAATACAAAGCCAAGTTCTTGGATCACAGTTGGCATCAAAACTTCCTGTGGAACTCTAAAGAGATTAATTTCTAAAATGAAAACATCCACAGGCCCACAATTCATAGAATATGTCAGGTATTACAAGAGGGTAATAGAAAAGTAATTGCTAAAGCAAAATTCATGAGTAATGATAGTTTTATAAGACAGTCTGAAAACAAATCAAAAGCCATATGGGGTATTGTGAAGTCTGAAACGGGGAAGAGTTGTGAAAACCAGGACATTAGCCTCAAAAATTTAAAAAATGTCAATATTAATAAACAAGATTTGCCAAATTATATTAACAATTATTTCATAAATGCAACAACTTCATTAAGCTTAAAATTTACAAACGAAGAAAAACCTGAATATCCAAAAACAGCTTGTAGGATGAGGGTAGAGCCAACAAATGTTGAAAGTGATACAAAGCTTGAAACCCAAAATGTCAGCTGGCATAGATGAGGTGCCTGTGTCAATCATAACAAGGACAGCACCACAAATCGCAAAGCCCTTTGCACACATGGCCAATTTATCATTCAGTGAAGGAGATTTTCCAGAAAGGCTGAACATTTCAAAAATGAAGCCATTATTTAAAAACGGCGACAAGTATAAGGTAGAAAACTATCGCCCAATATCTCTCCTCCCAGAATTTTCAAAAATGTTAGAAAACAGATGAAGCACCGAATCAACACATATCTAACTGACCATAATTTACTTGACAGAAATCAGAATGGCTTCCAAGCACATAAAAATACCGAAACAGCAGTAAAGTGCTACACTGAACAAATAATCAAAAATCTAGAAAAAGATTATAGTGTGGTAGGAGTAAATTTAGACGTCTCCAAAGCTTCTGACACTGTGAACCAGGACATTCTCTTAGAAAAATTGGAATCGTTGGGTATACATGGGATAGAAAAAAAAATGGTTTGAATCATACCTAAAAAACAGAACACAGGTTGTAGGACTGACATCAACTTACTCCAACCACAAAATAAATTCAGTGTCAGAGGCAAAAAATGTAGAAATAGGAGTACCACAAGGCAGCATCCTAGGGCCCATATTGTTTCTTGGCTATATAAATGATTTTCACACCTCAGATGATGCAGCCAAAGCAATAATATTTGCAGATGATACTAGTGTGATAATAAGTGCACCAAAGCAATTGCTACCAACAACTGCCGATAAAGTACTAAATTACATCCACTCTTGGCTCAATGCAAACAGGTTGACATTGAATGTAAATAAAGCAAATTATATGCAGTTTGGGAAAAGATGTCAAAATGTAAATCTCGATCTGGTGTGGGGTGACAAAGCCTTAGAGAGAGTGACATCCACAAAATTGCTGGGGATTCATGTGGATGAAAACTTAAATTTTAATGACCACGTAATAAAACTTGCACAGAAACTTAATTCAGCCTGTTTTGCTCTCAGAATTATTGCAAATTTTTGTACCTCAGAGGGTGCCAGAATGGCATATTTCGGCTATTTTCAATCTCTTGCCACATACGGAATAATATTTTGGGGTTCCACAACAGGGCACCTAAAACAAATTTTTTTGTTGCAGAAGAGGGCCATCCGGATAATAACTCACAGTCATCCACAGACACACTGCAAACCCATATTCAAAAAGCTTAGAATACTTACTATACCATCATTATACATATACAAATGTGTATTGTATGTCAGGACCCACATTGCAGATTTTCAGACAAATGCCGACTTTCATAGCCTAGCAGTCCATACTCAGCGAACAAAAAGAACGAATACACAAAGGCATGTGAGCCATATCAGTGCAAAACTGTACAACGCACTGCCAGTCAACGTCAGGCAGTTAGAAGATGCTAACAAATTTAAAACAGAATTTAAAAAATTTCTTGTAGAACAATGTTTTATTGTGTAAATGACTATGTAGGTCAATAAATTTTTTCTGATGATATTTATAAAGGCAAAATGGAAAATACTCAATATGTACCTAATCATTCATTACCTAATCATTCATTACATTTACATACTTAAAGGACAGCTGTTGTGTGATGTATATACTTAAGCAGTGTTGTGTATATAAGGACTTGCTGTTTAGGGAGGACAAAACTAAAGCCTTATGGAAAACAGACTATGCATTTAAAATAACAAGCAGGGATGTATACAGGCTATATTACTTTTATTGTATTATTATTAACCTCATTGTATTATTTTGTTTTGTACTTTTTTACGTATATATTATTTGTGTCCATTTCTTTGAAATGGCTTGACAACATCCATACAATAATTATTGGCAATGGATGGATAAATAAAATAAATAAATAAATACATATCATAGATGGTGCATAGCAATAATGATTATTTGTTCCCTGTTTCGTTAACACTGTTTCCCCCAACACACATTGACCCGGGTTAGTTTTCAATATTAAGAGTGATACGTACTGTATACAAATCTTACACTTGGGTGCCCCTCCACGATTGGCACTCTAAGTGGCGGCTTGTGTGACAGGAGCCGAGACTGGCACTGTGACTCCGCTATTAACAGGATAAAACATAGTGTACCGGCGGTTAATTGAAGGTAGTAAGGGTGACTTATTAACATCGCAAGACATGAACTATGTTGTAAGGATAGTCTTGGCCTTCACATTTGACACATATCTTTGCTACATATTTTTGCAAAAACTTTACTGAAAACAGGAACATTTTGCACCTCTTTCCAAACGTTATCGAATGAGAAAGTGCATCATCCTATTAGGGAAAAAAATAAAAATTTCTAAAGACAACCAAGAAACTGTGAGAATTGACCATACAACTAAATATTCGCCTCATTGTCTAAAATTTTCTTTCGGTAAGTTGAGCCTTTTATGATATATTACGAAAATATACGTTCAGTCGGCCATTCTGTGTGTAACTAGAACCGATGTAAGACGACCACCGTCGTCATACTTCATAAAGCAAATTATGCTCGCATAACTGAACTTAGTTAGACGTCACGTTAAATAAGTCATTGTAGTCCCTAGATTATCATTTAGGTTCAACATCACGTCAGATGGATCTTGTCATGATTCGTTCCATTGGTGAATGCATGTAAAATGTCAACATCGGCGGTAAACTGAATAGCTTTTACAGAACTATACTTCTTTCTTTGGTTAGTCCATTTATTCAAGTTGTCTAGATTAAGGTTAGCTGTATTTATTTCTCGCTAACAAGTTCACTACTGATAATGACTAGACGTCCATTTATCGAAGCTTGACGTGCGGTCTCCTCGCTCTTACGCAAGCGGGATTTCATGCGGCAGTGATCTGTGTGAGTTATGCCGCAGTTATTGTGTAGCTGCCCAAGTGATCAAACGTGAAACTTCCGACACTACTCGCAAAACGTGATGCAGCGCTTCGCCTTCGTCTTAATTGCAGTACTGTGTGGCATTCACAGTGCCGCGTCGTATTTCGGCGACGATTTAGTTTTACACGGAAACAATTTACATTTGGTTGGAAACCGAGGAAAAGTTTATGGTGATAACTGTAACGTTGTTGGTGATTCTTGTGACATCTATGGAAATGATGGAAAAATAGTGGGTGACAATGGTGTTATTGTTGGTGCAAGAGGAATGATCGTGGGCACCAACGGAAATATAACTGGCATTAACGGTAAAATAACAGGCTCTAACGCAGGAATTCAAGGCGATAATGCACATGTTATTGGCGACAATGCTGTTGTGATAGGAGATAATGCTATGGTAACTGGTCACAACGCAAGAATTAAAGGGAACAATGGTACAATTATTGGAGATTATGGTTCTATTCAAGGTAATAATGGTGTTATTCGCGGGTATAGAGCTAGTATAGTTGGAGACAATGGAAAAATTTATGGCAAAGGTGGTACCATTTCTGGTAAAGGAGGACATAAATATGAGAAGGACAATGAAATTGCGAATTCCTTTGGCACCGTAGTAACAAATTATTACTGAGTGAAAATAGGCGCTACTCTGACAACGAATGACGGCAAGATAGTTGCTAAAAACCTTCATTGAGCGCATTGAAGTGGCACACATAGGCCTATGTCACATACCAATATTAATTATATGTACATGACAGTTTCTGTTGCTCTTTTCTTATTATATTGCCTTGCAGAATGTGAAATATTAGAGGACAATAATTAATCATATGCAAAAAATAATCATGTCCCCTATAAACTTTTATTTTTTTTCCTGTTTTTGCATGATGAGTGACATATTACTCTTATGATTTTATCCACATAATGACCAATAAATGGTTTGCATTGGTCAACAGTTCAATGTTGACTTGTAGGATAATGGAGTCACAATTTATTGCTTTAATTTAAAAAGTTAGGCTAATATTATTAAAAGTCTAATATTGTTTCATATCTGAACTTCAATTCGAAATTGAATATTACACCGATACATGCTAACAGAATTATTTGAATGAAGCATTTTGAAAGCACTGTACTCTGCATGCTCTGTGTTATACATTACGAAATGAGTTGAAGTACTATTTAACAGCGAAAACTGAGGTAATTTTATGTAAAGAGAATTACTGATATTTTAATACTGTTTTAAACCATTTCATGAAATTTTCACAAGATGTCAATTGGAGGAAATCGTTTACAACTGAATTATAATAAAGTCTTTTCTTTGTACTCTCCTATTGCATTGATTTCATTAAGTATAGATCAACTTTAGATAAGCTATTGTTCCAGAGTAATCAGTTTGCTTCAAGTGTTGTACACAGCATGACAAGATGAATATGTCACCAATAAAATTCAGTTATGAAGCAAAATATTTCTTTTATGGATGGAAGGGGGAAGTAATCGGAATAACATTTCGTCACAAAGAATATACTGGTGATTGGGGTTCTGATTTAAAATGGTGCCTGGAGATGACAGTGGACATGTATGTGAGTTTTCTACTTCTGATGAACGACTTTGTCTGAAAACTGAATATTTACAGTACTCTCTCCATTGTGTCTGTCTGCAACTCTTTTCTTCTGTGTTACTAGAAAAGGTCATTAGACTCTTTATACCTACATCTCTTTTCTTTTAAAGATTGATTCTTCTATACAATGCATATATTTACCAATGATTGTTTTTACTGAAGCACTCAAATTATTTGTTAAACTTTTATGATGATCCTCTCTTCATAAGAGCAGTGTACAAAAGATAGACATTTTTAACATTAAAGGAAATGACTGAACATCATAATAATGCCTCAGGAAGATCCTAGGAGTCTTTCAATCATGTTTATTCTAAGTGGTCATAGTGCAGCCAGAAACCCCAAGTCACAATTGCTAACACAAGTCTCACCACTAGGTGGTATTTGCCACATACCTCTAGCACAACCTCAGACACAAATACACTCCATAAAGATGATACAGGATAGAATTACAGCTTTGTTATAACCTCTACTTAAATAATTCTTAAATGTAATATTTCCTTTTTTCCTCTCAGGCTTACTTATTTATAAACAGTTGAGAGTGTCATACACTGTTTTAGCCATGCCTTAATTTGCAGATTAATTTGAAAGCAAATATACATACATCTCCTCACATTTACTGCTCCCTTTTACATAAGTAAGCATTGCAGAACTGTTATTGTTAATAAAAATAAAACTTCAATTTTACTTCACCTAGTTATAATCACTGAATGAAACCCATAGGACATAAGAGTTATTTCATCACTTAAATTCACATCGTATGTATCATGATATCTTTCAAGCAATATTTATGTCTACATTTCTGTCATGAGCTATTAGCTGTACTAAATATCTGCTCATAGAACCATTACACGTGGATCACTTGAGCCATTCCCTTCTTGCCTCCCCCCGCCCCCCTCCTCCCTCCAATGCTCTGGACCTGACCTCTCATGTTTTCCCTGCATGACTGGATAATGGTGTACAAACAGGCATTCACCAAATCTCTATTTACATAATGGAAATATAAACTCACTTCAGTATCATTAATTTGCACCTGTCTTACGTCAGGCAAGAGTTTATCAAGGAGTCGTTATCACACTGCCTCTTTTACCCACTGTCTGCAGGGTTGCCACAGGTTCTGTAAATTGGGGAATTTCAAACACATCAGGGGGAAAAAAAACCACAGGAAATATCTCATTTTTGTCTCAGTAGATGAAATGGTTTGTTTACTGATCTGTCATGCATCGTAACTGGCTGAGTGCAGCTTAGTATGTGCACTGCTTCCATAGTCTCTCATTCCTACTGCTTCTCCCCTTCCTACCAGGCCCCTCAGCTGGCAGTCAGTGCTGCCAACACTTGTCACCACTAGCGTAGCAGCTCCTGATGAGAGGCGGGGAGGTGTGAGGAGTGGTTTGCTTGCATCTAATTCCCAGAGACTGTAGACATAAAAGACGGAGGTGGCAGTCGTGTGTGCCTGAGTTGTGTCTGAGTAATTGTATGAATGTGTGTGTGCTCTCATTTTCTGACAAAAGCTGTGGCTGAAAATTTAGATGTTGAGAGTACTGTTTTTTTTCTATATGCCCGTCTGCAGCTTAGCAATCATGTTTGCAGTGTTTATATATTTATATGTTTATTTACTAGCCATCCAGCATGTTTACCATGTGATTGGCTTCATCAAAATACATTTTACATATTCGTAATTGTATAGTTGTTACTAATTTTTGCATTATAGATTATGCATTATACATTATGCATATATATGCATACATCTATTTAGTAGTTAGTAATTTTTACATTTTACATGCATCGTCATTTTACATATACACATAAATACATGAACTTATTAGAAATCAGAAGATTTCAATAATAATCATTATGTAGTATACATTCAAGAATTACTTATACAGTTTTACACATTTAATTAATGGTTGTTACACTATTTCTTTGTTTATTCCATTCATGAATTAATTATACAATTTTACACATTTAGTTAATGATAGTTACATTATTTCATTGTTTATACTTTCCTTCCAAATTAATTTCAAGATATTCTTCAATTGAGTAGTATGCTTTACTTTTAAACCGTGTGTCTAGTACCTCCTTAAATTTGAAGTGGGTGAGGGTTTTGAAGGATTGTGGCAGTTTATTATATAACTTTAGACTTAGGTGTTTGTGACTGTTGTGTGTCAGTGACAGCCTAGAATATGGTATATCAAGCATGCAGTTGTTTCTAGTGCTGTGCAAATGTGAGTTGCTACCTATCCTCATTATTATTGATTCTCTGAGTATCCGAACGAGTTATCTGTTGCATGGATTGATCACCATGGTCTCATTTCATCAGCAGACTCTCTGTGGCTGGCCACATGAGTGGGTTTCCATCACAGGCCTAAACTGATGGCTGTTTCTGTGGGTATCTAATGGATCGGGCCTGCCTATCTGAAGCCGTTCGATTCCCATTAATGTGCAGGCGCTGCCTGTTGGATCTAGTCTCACCGATCTGCCCGCAGGCCGGGTCTGTTTGTGTGTGGCATAATGCAGCAGATTTTCATGGTTCATCCATGGATCTGGGACTGCGGAGCTCCTCAGCAAGCCAGAGACCATGGGCGATGGACTTCAGGAATTGCAACTGCCTCAGTGCAAGTACATTGTACAGTGTGGGATTTTATAGACATTTTATTTATTCTAGTACTTCTCACACTTCAAAAGTAGTTTATATTTTAGAAAGTATGGACGATAAGAAGAAGAAAATTGTGTTAGTCGCTGGTGGTTTGTACAATATGTACTCATATATTTCTTGAAAGAAAAATCACACAATACCTGTAAAATAATAGATATAACACAGTGGGTTATAATCGACAATAACGAACATAGTGGAACTGACAGTTTATTCGGGCACCTATAGAGTTCTATCAAGAGGTCTACTTTTTTTTTTTTTTGATGTTATTTCTGAAATCAGTGAAGGTATTTTAAATCTGTCTCGCGACTTCAAGGAAATGTGCATTTTTATCACCAAATGTTCTTTGTTTTATTGAAATAAAATAATATCTGTGGCCTTCATCAAACACATATACCGTTTGGCTTGCTTTCTCCATCTAAAAACAGTTCATTACAAAAGATGTTGATGTTAGTACTTAAGATTTTTGCTCACATCAGGAAATACCATCTGCTTGTAAGTTTTTTTCTTTTTTTTAATATATATACTTCCTTGTTTGCAGTATTGTTTCTTGTACCACAGCTGCAAAGACAGATTGTCAACTTAGGTCTCAATTTACATTTGTGATCTAAAAATTTGTCAGGGAAAAATGCTAAAACTTGTCTGGAAATCAGTCATATCAGGGAATTTCACTTGGGGAAACTTGTAGCAACCCTGGTCTGACTTATGATATACTGGTTGTACACTTGGTCCATCTAGGGAGTCAACATTAACTCCACATATTCTAAAGACTCCTTTGCAAAAAGAGAAGATTATTATTCAGAGTGTACTTATACTGTAAGCTGGGTGCCATAGGACAAGGAGGCAGGGCTTTTGACCAACAACCAGCATGCTACGAGCCAAATGCAAACTTCTGCTCCCGACATTCTGCACTGAGGGGTGAAGTAAAAGTGTGTGCAGTCAGTAGCCATGTATGTGTGTGTATACATAAACAATATTGATTAAAATAAATAAACTGAACTTTGTAAAGAAACATAAAACTCTTATCTTAACCAGTACTGGGGGAATGTTCTATTAAAATTGTTGAGTCTTTTGTGACCACTTGTTGCTATATTACTTGTTGGCTAATGTCTTGGGATCTGCAGTCAGTGCTTATTTACCGATTTTTCTGAAGTTTCACCAGCACATGTGGCTGGCGTTTTCAAAGATTCATCTTCCATTACCAGAGGTGGTCTGAAGATTGCAAGACAAAAACTAACAGGCAGTGGGTTAGATTGTTCGATCTCCATCAACATTTAATAAGGTCTTGCTGCTTATTAGTCCTCTCACTAATCAAAGCATTACAAAAGTACAAAACTCCATTGTGGCAGCATATTAAAACAAATGCTTTAAGTGGGATTTTTACAACTAAAATAAATAATACTGCGAACTCTTGCATGCAATGACAAGTGTTTTTCACCAACTAAGTTAACTCTAAAGTAATAATACAGCTGACCAATAATATTACCCGTCACTTAATTCAACACCTGATGGGGCTCGATACTTATTCCTCTCCTTACTTGGGGCCTTTCAGCTTCTATACAATCATTGTTCCTTGGTGCTTACTATTTACCTGCCACAAAAAGACTGAAGGCACTTTCCTGTGCTTGTGCTCATATATGAATCTGTGAGGTACCATGCTCTTACAGCATCTGTCCATGACTCTCAGAGTTTTTCTTGCCCTTCATTCATTTCCATTCCACTTCAGGCACCACGTCCCAAAAGTAAACCTACAATATGTAACACTCCCACCCTATTACAAATTGCCTTCCACTAAACAGTGTCCACAATTTGAAATACATCTACATTTACTTTTTATTTCCAAACCATATAGACACTTTCTCATTGCTCTGCATAGGGTGTTTATCAATCCTTGCACTATAAAATCATTATTATTAAAAATATAAGTTTTCTTTTTCCCAAAATATCATATTCCTGGTAACCCATCACACCATCACAGTGAATAATTGTGTGTGTGTGTGTCCACAGTTTTTTAAAAAAATTCCCAACTACTGCTTCTGAAACAGTTTTGTGACACATGAACTATACAATCCCTTTATCTTTCCTGACTGTGATTCAGTTACTATCACAGCTTTCAGGTTGGTTACTGAAAGGACAATCTGAGGTTCTTCATATGAATGAAAACAATGTTTACATTCTTATTGACTTTGACACTCACTCTATGGGTGTTCATCAATATTACTTAGCTTATTATGTGTGTAATTGATAGCTTGTGATGTATTTTATTCTCTTTTCTCCCTGGCCTCATAAGTTTATTTTTGGATCTACATAATTTTTCTCCTCCTGCTCTATTTGTGGCCATTCAATCCGCATTATCAAAGTTTCACCTACAATGTTATTTTGCAGCATCTCTAATGGAGCCACCTCTCGCATCGAATTAAGAGCTCAGTAACACTTTTTTAAGTCTCTAACCATTTCTACCAATTTTGGTATCTTCCAGCCAAACTTTCTTCTGAAATGTAAATCTGCCATCCACTTGTACCTTTCAAATAAAGATAAACAATTCAACCTCCACTCTGGTACCAAATGGATGCCCCCACTCATGAATGGTTTCTCTTGTCTGTCTGTCCATGGAGTATATTTAGATACTAAATCATGTTTTACATTCTCACACACAAAGAATTCTCAGGCTGCTGGTTGAGCACCATAGCCTGATACTCTCCTGAGAATCTTTTTTACTAGTATGAAACATTCTCCTGCCACACACCGTTGGGTGGCTTGTGGAGTATAAATGTAGATGTAGATGTAGATATAATAAAATTTCCATATATGGAGTGTACATTTGTTCTGCAAAAAAAGAGTCGTAATCCCCATGAATGTCAATCCATCAAAACTTTCCTCAGAAATATAAAGCAGCAGTTCTTTTATACCACCCACTCCTATACTGTCATTGACATTTTGTATCCCATGGAAGGAAGGGCCACCTGTGCAAGCAGCCATGAACTGTACCAACTTACTGCAACCACTGTGTGGCATTCTATGTGAGTATGACCACTAACAAGCCATCTGCCCATTTGAATGGTCCCAGTCAAACTGGGCAAGAGACAGCTGGACCATTCAAATGCTGAGCATGTCACACAACATAATGTGCTTAGCTTTAATTGGTGCTTCACAGCCCATGCCATATGGATTCTTCCTACCACCACCAACTTCTCTGAATTGTGCCTGTTGGAATACTCTGTGCAACATATCCTTCACAAGTTAACCCCCCTTGCCTTAGTCAAGGCTAGTCTCTGTCCCTTACTTACTTCTATCCCTCCTCTGCCCCCTTTCCAGACCCACTACTACATATCCCCCCGCCCCCTATTCTGACCGCCTGCACAAACTTATTCCTCCCCTATTTTCTCCCAGCACTGCACTACTGATGCTATTCTGCACATAGCAGCCCACCATCCTGTCCTCACCATGTCTCAGCACACTTCCTCAGGCAGCCCTAAGGCATCTTCTCCTACCCTACATTGCTATCCCCCCTCATCCCCAGCTATTCTGTACCCCCACCACCCACCCCAGCTGAGATCACTATTTATGCAGTGGTGCCACAGTACCTGGAAATGACAGTAACCATGTGTGTGTGAGTCGTACATGTACATATGTGTGTGTGTGTGTGTGTGTGTGTGTGTGTGTGTGTGTGTGTGTGTGTGTGTGTGTGCACACATCTCTTCTTCTCTACTCTTAAGTGCACCTGCCTGTCACCCAGTACTTCCTCTGCGCGCTGAGTAGCAAGCTATCCAATTGATACTGTTGTTTTATTCCATTCTGGATTTTCCACTGTTTAAATAAAATTCCATCATACATTACCACATCTCATTCTTTCTATTAGTTTCTTTGGTACAGACTCATTTCTAATTGGCAGATATATGCTGTTAACTTTTCATTTCTTTGGAGCGCTGGTAAATTTTTATACACATCCTTAACTTCCCTTCTGACACTCGTTTATTTTCTTACAGGGTGTATATGCTCTGCAACAACCAGTAAATCAGAGAAAAACCCAGGAATTGTTTCATCCAGGAAAAATTTGGGGAAAACTCGGAAATGTTTTAGGACTCTGGCAATTTTTCATTGTTTTAGTTGTCTGTTAAACTTATGTAGTTTTGACTTGTAAGAACTGATACTGTAACAAGGAGTTTTACTTCAGCTTGCTATTGCAGAATAATAGCGCAGCTATAAAACATAAATGACCGAGTAGCACCAAAATAAAATTTCAATTCCATTGTTTACAACAAGTGAACAGAGTGCACACACAAACATCTGCTGACAGCAAAATCTGTCAGAGGCTTTAGGATGAAGGCTGTGCAATACTTCATGACAACCAACTGCTTTCAATGAGCCAGACATCACAACTGCTTACATTTCTAACAGGTCACAGGAAAATATTGTAAATGGTGGTTTGAGAAGCATTCATTATTTTCAAAGTAAATTTCCTTTTGCACAGTATAAAACATGTTATGTGTGAGAATGTGTGATGAATTTCTTCAATCATGGAGTATTTGAATCTCATTCAGAACATAGCACTATGAGGACCAATCACTTATAACAATTTTGGGCCCAGAAGACCAAGCATTTATACATTTATTTTAGTTGTTTCATAAACTAAAAATTATGCAGTAATGATGGTAAAAAGCATCATTATCCTTCAAAACAGTACAAGGTGAGTTCTTCACCAATTTTACATGAAATTAGTTTTTCTATGGAACAGTGGAAGAGCACGACAGAACATTTATTCAGGTAGATAATTGCACAGCAGTGAAATTTAAAATCCTGCTTGTTAGAAATATTCAGCTGCTGCAATTTAAGCTGTTCTCTTAGGATGCTGTCTAACCACATCCTCGGAAGAAACAGCAAAAAATGTTGACAACCAATATTGAATGTGAAAAATTGCTTTTCTTGTAGCTGTACTGTATGTATATTAATTTAAACTATTAAATTTTCCTATTTGTGTAATCATACAACTTAGCATTGATGTAGCTACTGGCTGACTACATCACATATCCTATGCTCTGAATATATGCTGTCATTGGCTGGCGATATAATGTGAAATGAGCTATGATTGGCTGACGAAAACGTATTGTAGAGAGATTTCAATTCTTCATAAGCTACCATGCTGTATTTGGTGGAATTCGTATTTATACTTTGGTAATACAGAAGTATGCAGTGTACGTGATACTGCGCATCGAAGATCTCCCAAAAACATATTGTTTGTTGCTGCGTTTTTGTTTCCTACGGAACCAAGATGTTCTACGCTGGTGTATAAAACCTTTACCATTCAAAGGGTTGATGAGTTTTACAGCTCCAAGTAAAAGTATGTTGTCACTTAGCACAGAAACAATGTGCCTTTCATCTGGGGCATAGTGTACTTTCAGCTGGATAAGAATGTATTTTCACCCAGCGTTTTCATACACATGTTGGATATTCTTCAAATTGTTGCTCTCCTGCGTTCACACTTAGCAGGACCTTTGGTGTAGCTGTTCAAAGCACTCCTGGGAAGATCCTGATGGCATGGGTTGTGAAGCAGCCATTGAACTCTAACATATTGTCTTTTTTGCCACTGCTTCCTCAACTCTGCTCTTGGCCGCAGTCTGGTAGTGGCCATTCGTTTCTGGTGGACAGCTTGTTGTTGGTTATATCCACTCAACTTGGTGCACAGAAATTGCAGCAGAGCTGATAAATGACATAGTTTCTGCCACAGGTGGCCTTGCTCTGATAGTATAAGATAAGCATGTGTCAGGACTGAAGTAAGATGTGGTGGATGTGTGAATCAGTCAAGTCTTGCATGTGGGTCTTCCACAGGGACATGGCTCTGTGGGTACCACCCTGTAGCAAGGAGCTGGGAGTAGGAGTGGCACAGGGATGGACCAGCATTTGGTGTAGGTTGGATGTGCTGTGATGTATTGCATTTGGAGGGTAGGAAAGATTTGGCTGCCCATTTTACTTTGAGCTTCCTCATAACCAGACATTCATAAAAGCTGATTCCAGATATGTTTTCATTGTCGTATGTATGATACATTAACTTCATCACAACCGAAAGTTCGTAAAAGCATAGCTTTATGTAAATAAAAGCTAACAGAATTCAAAATTCTGCAGTTTCTGCCCTGTCTAGCTTTAATATAAAACTGTCCTGTTTTGAGAAGGCTCTCCATTATAAATGTGTAGTTATTGGTGCAAGTTATTCATTACATGCCCTATTGTCATATAACAAGGTCTCACAATCTCTGAAGTACTCAAAAGTGCTACATATAAGAGTTCATTTAAACTCATAACATTCTAATTTCAACCAAAATATTGACTTCCTTTATTCCATAAAAAGTTCATATTCTTCATTCTATGTTCAGAAATGTCAACAGCTCAGCGTCATAGGTAGATTGCACAACACACTTGCAGGATAGACATTTCTGCTGCCCTGAAGTAACATTCTCATTCTTATCATGATGACACTTGTGCATATTTGGAGGCAAAAATTAAAGACAGCTACTTTTTTAAAAAAAAGAAAAAAAAAACCAGTGTGGTATACTCACAACACTCATTAACTTTACAAAAATCACACAGATTTACACATTCATTCACTATTAAATATTAACATTTGTATATTGTGTGTATATGTGTATATGTATATAAATGCATACTAATTCATCATATACCACAATTGCACTTTTTCACTTGTAAACATTCAATACTGTAGAACATCAGTTTTAATAGAGTGCACAATTCATTCACTCAGTCTATACAAACATTGACTGATTGCAAAGACAGAGTTTTAAGGTATTCGTAGTTTGAGCACATACACATTCATTAGGGTAAGAACATACTTATAACCCACTTATGTGGATATGCAAAGTTGTGCACACACACACACACACACACACACACACACACACACACACACACACACACTTGAGCATTTTTGTGACCAGAAGAGGGGAGACACTTCTTTTTTTGTTTTCATTCACTGTCACTGGCCTTCACTATCACTGTCACTTTTATCTGAAAGATATAGTATTATATTGTGTTTTATTATATTTCTGAGACATACATAAGATAAAAAAGAGTTAATGTGGATGCTCCTTTTTTGACACATATATTAGTTGTATCATAAGAAAAATTCTGTTGTTAAACTATTAAATTTCAAGGAGGCAAAATGGCTGACCAGTGCTGATCCTCTGGAGACAAACTTCCAAGCACACACAGTAAAAGTAGAAGAAACTATCCCTAGCTTTTGGAACTTGTATGTACCTTCTCAGGAAGGGAAGGATAGAGGAAAGAAGGATTAGTTGGGAAGGTTAGGATAAGGAGCAAGTCACTCAGACGCCAGATTAAGAGAGGCTCAGCTGTTACGAGGACACGAGGAGACAAATATTTGTTCACGACAGAGTAACCTATCTGTCTATCCAGCCTTCCCCAATCAAGTCCTCCTCCAAAAGCTAGGAATATTCATCTTCTAGTTAAATCAGGCCTGGCAAAGTGTGGCTTGTGGGCCAACCTCCTCCAGAGAGCAATTCCCCTCCCCCCCCCCCCCCCCAATTCTACTCATACAGCATGGTCACGGCCACACCACAGCACATGATGCACTTATTTGCCTGCAGTCAAGGGAGGCACCATCTTCCTTCAACTACTTTCTCGAAACATACATTCCCACACCTTGACAGGCATTGGTTCCTTGCAGCAATTTATTCAGATTTACTCTTCTTAAGACTTGTCTACTGCTCAGTTGGTCATTTTAGTTGCTAATGTAGCTATTATTCTGGTTTCAATTCTGATTATTATGACAGCTATTACGGCTTTTGAGAATGTCGGAAAGAAACACTGAAAACCATTTTTGAATGAAGAATGTAAGATTAAGATCTTTTGTACACAATTCTGATGAAAAATCTGAATGTTTAGTAATAAAAAGTGCTTAAGTCAAAACAAAAGTAGTAATCTCATTCGACATAGTTGTTTTCTCTTTGAATAATCACCCGTTCCATTACATTCCTGACAGACAATGTTCTTTAGTGGATAACTTAAAAATAAAATTAGAAAAGTCATCTGAACCACCAAGTCTTAGAGAAAGTGTTTAACTGCTTATATGCGGTAAGCCCTATATTCAGAAAAGATCAAAGCTTATTCGTTAATGGTGTACTCATGAAAGACTTTGCAATAGACATGGCAAAAGCATTTGTTTAAGATGATGTTGCTAATATTTAAGAATAGCTACTCTGTAAGGAAGCACTGTAAAAAATATACTGCCTGATATAGGTCATTGCAGGAAATAAATAATTTAATTGCACACTGTCAGCCATAAGTACTGATCAAATGGATCTCAGTCAACAATTAATTTTTATTCACATGATGATAGACTTCCTTTCTGCGCATGACGAATTAGTTGCTTTATAATGCATTTAAAATGAGTTGTGATTTATGACATTTGGCTCACCAGAGGGGACATGAATCCATTGCCCAGATAACACCAATGGTGAGCCAGCTTTCCCTACCAGGCCGCCAGCAGTTTAGTTGGTAAAGTACCTCTGTTGCCAGACCATGGATAAACTGTAGCATGTGGTCAGGCATTAGATGCACCTATTTTCATTAGCTCTTGTTGTAAAGTCAGGGTGTATACGACCCGAGACATTTCAGACAAGCAGTGCAGTTATCTTTTATAAGTATACAGCACCCAAAAAAATATGTTGTGCTCACACTCACACTGGCCAGGTGCCTCGGTTCTCCTCAGTTCTAGGAAATTATTTAACGTTAAAGTCTTTCAGTCAGCTCTTCCGGAAGCTGTTGCATCCTGCCAGGACTCTCTCAAATAAGTGTTGTAAAGCACAAGCATTCAGCACTGTGTGATAATCAACAGCGCTCACGTGGATGAAAAGGTTGGAAAGACATCACCGATATGGGTTGGTGTACTGTAATGACCATTGCAGTCTATAGTGCAACAAAAAATCATGAAGGTCTGCTTAAGCCAACCAGTGAGTGACGTTCTGTGTATCCATTTTGTTACAACAATGTTTGTACACTATAGCAGATCCAGTTGAACCCTCACATTGCTATATTGTGCAGCTGTTTATGAAATGACTCTATCACCCCGTAAGTTTGGATATACTCCGCAGTGCGTTGGAATCAATTCACCACGTCAAATCTATCCGCCCCTTATTACTAGGCATAAGTAATTTTTTTTACATGAATAGTAGTCTGATTACTTCCACAAACGTCTGGTTGTATGTAAGAAAATGAGCCACAGTACCTTTATGTTCAAGCAACAGCATAACATTTCTGACTTTAATTTATATGTGTATAAAAAAAATTACGATACATCCACAGTAGAACGAGCTGGGTGTCGTTTTCGCAATATCCAGTAGCAAAAAAGCCTCCTGCCATCGCATATTTGTCGATGAATAAAGGGTGTAATTACAATTTTAAAAAGCCGTAGCGTCTTTTTCTATTTAATTTATTTCCCCACTCCCACGGAACTTTTTCGTATTTTTGATTCTTGTAAATCCAGCCAACACACAGTGACGCCTTATATGTATCCTCAGACTGCTAAATCGGGATTTGTATTAATGTATTCCACGCATATCATGGACCTAACCTACCACCAGATCGTACAAATTTCCTCCGACTAAGAAAGTATTGCGAGAGTAATATATACTAGAGTACGTACATTCGAAGTTAATTTTCAGGGGCGAAGCAGATGGCTGGAGAAACCGCAAAACTGTTCTGTATTGAGTCTACGCTCATTTTAAGTTCCTGTTGCTAAGCACTCTGGAGCAGGAGGAGGATCACCGCGAGATGGATCTATTGTTGCAGTTGGCACAATTGAGTTTATTTCGAAAAAAAAAAAAAAAAAAAAAAACAGTCTGTTAGAGCGTCATGCAAATATTTTGTTTGTTTCATGTGCGAGAAACGGCGAAATGATACATAACATGTGTATGCAGGAGCTGAATTTGGAAAAGGAATACCATGTTATGTGGAACCTCCTATAGGCTTCAACGCAAAGAATGTTTTATTCCAAGCAACTTTAAAATCCTCAATTGGAACCCCTGCCTTTTATTGCAGATTAAGATTCTGCGGCAAAATCTACACGTGTTTTGTCTCAAGCATTTTCTTCATTTCGCCACAGATGGCGCTGTAATAGCAGGATCAGGAATGTGTACACAATCGTAATTTACGACATGTTACTCAATGGCCCTTGAATATCCAATGACACGTGGGATCCCACCTTCATGCAGGTCAGTATTTCATAACTTCTTATTGGATACCCATTCGCAACGTTGTATTCCTCCGACATATCGAACAGTGGACTACTCGACGCCCCACTGTGGCATTGTACTGCCAACTTCAATACACTTTTAGTGACCCGCTCTTCAAAAGACCGTACACTGGACCGAAGCATATCTGCGAGAACGTCTGCATAGCCGTTTCTGATGCGATCGACCATGTCTTCACGGCCTGTTCGCGCTTCCAGGTACACCTTATCTTTTAAATATCCCCACAGAAAGAAATCCGGCGCCCTAGCAAGCCAGATAATAGGGTCACCTCAATTGCATAATGCGCTGGGCAACCGTCTTGCTGAAACCACATACGTTAAGCGACCAAGGACGTTGATGGTCAACTTTCCGGCTACCATGTTTTGTGAATATAGACTCATCGGAAAATACTATCTCGGCAAAGGACGTGGGGGGTCGTTCGCGTTTGTTGACCGCCCAGTCACAGAACACTACTCGGTTACGTAAATCGTCACTGTGAAGTTCTTGATGCAGTGACACGTGATATGGATGATAGTTATGACGATGCAGTATTGTGACAATACTGCCTACGGACGTACCGGAATTGCGTTGAAATTGCTGGGCGCTTATCCGTGGGTTGTGGTGCACTGCCGCTAGTACATCTATTTCGTTAGGTTCTCCTGTAACACGTTTGCCTCATTTCCTTTTGCCGGTTTATTCGCTGCCATCAGACATAAAGGCATTCACAACCTTGTAAAAGAACGAACGAGAGAGAGCTTCTCTGGGGAACGATCGGCATACGGGCAACAGCAGCCTCAGCTTGTAACAAACACTGTGCAGCCGGTCAGGGAGGCCGAGTGGTTCTAGGCGCTACAGTCTGGAACCGTGCGACCGCTACGGTCGCAGGTTCGACTCCTGCCTCGGGCATGGATGTGTGTGATGTCCTTAGGTTGGTTAGGTTTAAGTAGTTCTAAGTTCTAGGGGACTGATGACCTCAGAAGTTAAGTCCCATAGTGCTCAGAGCCATTTGAACCATTTGAAACACTGTGCAACTATTGTAATGTTTAGAGCCCGCTATCTGTTCTGTCTCTGCACGATACGTGAGCTCCGGTCGCAGTGTACTGCCTGTTAACGATACGTCGTAGTTCGCTACACGGTCACTGAGGCGCGTCGAGTAGTAGTCCCCATAGAGCCCATATACCGAACGTCTTCTGTTCGATATGTCGGAGGAATACAACATTGCGAATATGGTTTTCAACTGGAAGTTATGAAATACTGACCTGTGTGTGTGTGAATTCCTAAGGGACCACACTGCTTAGGTCATTGGTCTCTAGACTCACACACTACTTAAACTAACTTAAACGAACCTATGCTAAGAACAACATACACAGCCATGCCCGAGGAAGGACTCGAACCTCTGGCGGGAGGGGCCGCGGAGTCCGCAACATGACAGCTCAAACCACGCGGCCACTCCGCGCGGCTTAATGACCTGTCCTATCCTCGCAGCATAGAGTCGGGGTCCCACGTGACACTTGATATTCAAGAGCCATTGAGCTCCATGTCGTAAATTGCGATTGTGCACCCATTCCTATTCCTCCCATTACAGTGCCATTTGTGGCGAACCAAAGAAAATACTTCCGACAAAACGTGTGTAGTTTTTGCGGTAGAATCGTAATCTGTGGTTAAAAAAACGGGAGTTCCCATTGAAGATTTTAAAGTTGTCCCCCGCCATCCACGCATGGTGTGGATGAGGGATCGACTGTGGTAGTGTTGGATGCCCCCTCCGAGACAAATAAATTAGAATTATAACTTTTTTTGATTCCATGTGTAGTTTTCCAGATAGTTTAATGTTTTCAGTTAAAATGAACAAAAAAATGGCTCTGAGCACTATGGGACTCAACTTCTGAGGTCATCAGTCCCCTAGAACTTAGAACTACTTAAACCTAACTAACCTAAGGACATGACACACATCCATGGCCGAGGCAGGATTCGAACCTGCGACCGTAGCGGTCTCGCGGTTCCAGACTGTAGCGCCTAGAACCGCACGGCCACTCCGGCCGGCTAAAATGAACATCCTGTATATGTAGACATACAGTTTGTCTACTGGGAAGTAATATGTAGTTACAATCTGAGGAGCCAGAAGTCATGGGATAGCTATGCACTTACATTAGGCGGTAGTAACGCCTACGCAAGCTATAAAAGAGTAGCACAATGACAGAGCTGTCACTTGTACTCAGGTGGCCGGCCGGTGTGGCCGAGCGGTTCTGGGCGCTACAGTCTGGAACCGCGCGACCGCTACAGTCGCAGGGTCGAATCCTGCCTCGGGCATGGATGTGTGTGATGTCCTTAGGTTAGTTAGGTTTAAGTAGTTCTACGTTCTAGGGGACTGATGACCGCAGAAGTTAAGTCCCATAGTGCTCAGAGCCATTTGTACTCAGGTGATTCATGTGGAGAAGTTTCCGATGTGATTATGGTCGCACGACGGGAACTAACAGTCTTTGAAAGCGGAATGGTAGTTGAAGCTAGATGCACGGGACATTCCATGTCGGAAATCGTTAGTGAATTCAAAATTCCGAGATCGACAGTGTCAAGGTTGTGCCGAAGTACCAAATTTCAGGCGTTACCTCTCATCATGGATAACGGAGTGGCCGACGGCCTTCACTTAACGACCGAGAGCAGTGATGTTTGCCCAGAATTGCCTGTGCTAACATACAAGAAACACTTCTTGAACAAACCGCAGAAATCAGTGTGGGACGTACAGCGAACGTATCATTGAGGACAGAGCGGCAAAATTTGGCAGCAGACGACCGGCGCGAGTGCCTTTGCAAACAGCATGACATCGCCTGCAGCGCCTCTCCTGCGCTCGTGACCACGTCGATTGGATCTTAGACGACTGAAAAACCGTAGTCTGGTCAGATGAGTCCCGATTTCAGATAGTAAGAGCTGATGGTAGGATTCGAATGTGGCACAGAGCCTACGAAGCCATGGATCCAAGTTGTCAACAAGGCACTGTGCAAGCTGGTGGTAGCTCCATAATGGTGTAGACTGTGTTTACATGGAATGGACTGGGCCCTCTGTTCCAACTGAACCGATCATTGACTGGAAATGATTATGTCCGGCTACTTTGAGACCATTTGCAGCCATTCAAAAACGAAATTTTTATGGACGTCAATGCGTCATGTCATTGGGCCACGATTGTTCGCGATTGGTTTAAAGAACACTGGACAATTTGAGTGAACGATTTAGCCACCTACGTCGCCCGACATGAATCCCATCGAACATCTATGGTTCATAATCGAGAGGTCAGTTCGTGCACAAAATACTGCATTATCAACACTTTCACAAATATCGACGGTTTATTATTATTCTCGCGTCAGAAACATACATAAAACACATTTTAAACAATTGTGAAAGATCAGCACAGTTTATATAATATTTGACCAAAATGTGGCCGCTTCCAATGCATTGTCCGTTGCCTGGTGAAGATATCTTCTTTGCAGATGGTTGGACACAGTCCACATGAAGCATATGTTGAACAGTCTGTTCTTCCCCACGGTCACATTATGTTATGTTTTCTTCAATGTATTCCCATTTCGCCACGTTAACCGTGTTCTGCACACTCCTGACCTCATCCTACTGAAGGACTTCCGGAATGGCCATTTCTCATCATTACCAGGAAGTAAATATTCTGATAATCTTTTCCAACCAAGAGGATGAGATGTCTTAGCCGTTCATAGTTGCAGCCTGGCTTCTTCAACGGTGGTTGTTAGTTTTTACGATGTTCTGAGGAAACTTTTCCTTGATCTTAGTCGTTGTGGATAGGGTTGGTGCCCATGCATGGGATGCGCTTTTTCTTGCTCCAGTTTCGTTCTTTCTCTGTTTGCTACTATTTCTCTTCGAACAGGAGGTGGTGCAATTCCTGCAAAGTGGTAGAGTCATTCAACTAGAGTTGATTTCAAGCAGCCTGCTATAATTCTGTATGTGTCATTTAGGGCAATATCCGCCTGTTTTGCTGGTGTTGACTTATACCAAACAGGACAGGTATACTCTGCACCAGAGTAGCGTAATGTCATTACAGAAGTTCGTATGGTTTCAGCTTGACTGCCCCACTGTGATGCAGCCAATTTTCTCTGTAGGTTGTTACTGGTGGAGACTTCTGATTTGAAATTCATGCAATGTTTTTTGAACGTTAGAGATCTGTCAACAAGTGTTATTCCTAGGTATTGTGGAGTGTCACAGTATTCCAGTTTAATCCCTGACCATTCTACCTTTAACTTTCTGATGGTTTCCCTATTTCGCACTAGCTTCTTTGATGGGTTTGGTTTAAGCTGCTTTATTCTGTAGTATTTTGACAGATATTCAAGGCACTCTTTAGGGTGATTTCTACCGAATCGGAGTTTGTGCCTTGGGTTGTCAGAGCGAGATTATAACCATACAAGAAACTCATGCAATAGGGAACTATAGGTACATGAAAGGACCCTCTCCGAGGATAGCGACTGAGAAAAGCAATCCGGCTGATCCCTTCACACCAGAAACATCCCTATACAAGCTCTTTTTAGGGCCGTCCTAAGCATCATTGTTTGTGTTGTGGTCTTAAGTGCAAAGACTGATTTAATGCAGCTCTCCACGCTACTCTATCCTGTGCAAGCCTCTTCATCTCCACTGCACCCTGCATCCTTCTGAATCTGCTTAGTGTATCCATCTCCAGGTCTCCCTGTATGATTTTTACCCTCCACTCTCCCCTCCAATACTACATTGGTGATCTCTTGATACCTTAGAACGTGTCCTACCAACCGATCTCCTCTTCTAGTCAAGTTATGCCACAAATTCCTCTTCTCCAAAATTCTATTTAGTATCTCCCCATTAGTTACATAATCTACCCATATAATCTTGAGAACTCTTCTGTAGCACCACATTTCAAAAGCTTCTATTCTCTTCTTGCCTACACTGTTTATCGCCCATACAAATACTTTCAGATAAGACTTCCTGGTACTTCAATCTATACTCGATCTTAACAAATTTCTCTTCTTCAGAAATGCCTTCCTTGCCATCGCCAATCTATATTTTATATCCTCTCTATTTGAACCATCATCAGTTCTTTTGCTGCCCCAATAGCAAAACTCATCTATTACTTTAAGTGTCTCATTTCCTAACCTAATTCCCTCAGCACTACTTGATGTAATTCGACTACATACCATTATCCTCGTTTTGCTTTTTTTATGTTCATTTTATATCTTCCGTTCAACTGTTCTTCCAAGTCCTTTGCTCTCTCTGACAGAATTACAATGTCAACGGCAAACCTCAAGGTTTTTATTTCTTCTCCCTGGATTTTAGTTCCTACTCAAATATTTTTGTTTCCTTACTGCTTGCTCACTGTACAGACTGAGTAACATTGGGGATAGACTACAACTCTTACTTCCTTCTCAACCACTGCTTCCCTTCCATGCCCTTCGACTCATAACTGCCATTTGGTTTCTGTACAAATTGTGAATAGCCCTTCACTCCCTTTATTTTACCCCTGCCACCTTCAGAATTTGAAATAGAGTATTCCAGTCAACATAATCGAAACCTTTCTCTGAGTCTACAAATGCTAAAAATGTAGGTTTGCCTTTCCTTAACCTATCTTCTAAGATAAGTCGTAAGGGCAGTACTGCCTCGCGTGTTCCTGTATTTCTACGGAATTCAAACTGCCAGAGGTCGGCTTCTAATAGTATTTCTATTCATCTGTAAAGAATTCGTGTTAGTATTTAACAACCGTGACTTATTAAACTAATAGATCGGTATTTTTCACACCTGTCAGCACCTGATTTCTTTGGAATTGGAATTATTACGTTCTTCTTGAAGTGTGAGGGTATTTCACCTGTCTCATACGTCTTGCTCACCAGATGGAAGAGTTTTGTCATGCCTGGCTTTCCCAAGGCTATCAGTGGTTCTAATAGAATGTTGTCTACTCCCGGGGCTTTCTTTTGCCTTAGGTCATTCAGTGCTACGTCAAATTCTTCACGTAGTGTCATATCTCCCATCTCATCTTCATCTACGTCCTCTTCCAGTTCCATAGTATTGCCCTCAAGTACATCAACCTTGTATAGACGCTCTATTTACTACTTCCGGCTTTCAGCTTTCCTTTCTTCGTTTAGGACTTGTTTTCCATCTGAGCTCTTGATATTCATATAGGTGGTTCTCTTTTCTCCAAAGGTATCTTTAATTTTCGTGTATGCATCTTCTATCTTATCCCTAGTGATAACTGCTTCCACATCCTTAAATTTTTCCTCTAGCCACTCCCGCTTAGCCACTTTACTCTTCCTGTCGATATCATTTTTGAGACGTTTGTATTCCTTTTCTCCTGCTTCATTAACTGCATTTTTATATTTCCTCCTTTCATCAATTAAATTCAATATATCTTGTGTTACCCAAGTATTTCTACTAGAACTCGTCTTTTTACCTACTTGGTCCTCTGCTGCCTTAACTATTTCATCTCTCATTTCTTCTTATTCTACTGTGTTCGTTTCCCCTGTTCTTGTGAATTGCCCCTAATGCTCACTCCGAAACTCTCTGCAACCTCTGGTTCTTTCAGTTTATCTATGTCCCATCTCCTTAACTTCCTATCTTTTTGCAGTTTCTTCAGTTTTGATATACAGTTCATAACCAATAAATTGTAGCCAGAGCCCACATCTGCCGCTGGAAATATCTTACAATTTAAAACATGTTTCGTAAAGCTCTGTCTTAACATTATATAATCTATCTGAAACCTTCCGGTGTCTCCAGGCCTCTTCCACGTATACAACCTTCTTTCATTATTCTTAAACCAAGCCTTAGCTACGATTAAGTTACGAGCTGTGCAAAAGTCTACCAGGCGGCTTCCTCTTTCATGCCTTACCCCCAGTCCGTATTCACTTACTAGTTCTCCTTCTCTTCCTTTTCCTGCTGTCGAATTCCAGTTCCCCATGACTATTAAATTTTCGTCTCCCTTAAGTATCTGAACAATTTCCTTTATTTCTTCATACATGTCTGCAATCTCTTCATCATCTGTGGTGCTAGTTGGCATATAAACTTGTACTACTTTGGTAGGCGTGGGCTTCGTGTCTATCTTGGCTACAATAATGCATTCACTACGCTGTTCGTAGCAGCTTATCAACTCTCCCACTTTTTTAATCCATTATTAAACCTACTTCTGCATTACCCCTATTTGATTTTGTATTTATAGCCCTGTATTCACCTGACTAGAAGTCTTGTTCCTCCTGCCGGTGAACTTCACTAATTCCTACTACATCTAACTTTAACGTATCCATTTCCCTTTTTAAATTTTCTAACCTACCAGCCCGATTAAGGGATCCGACATTCTACTCTCCGATCCGTAGAACGCCAGTATTGTTTCTCCCAATAACGAAGTCCCGTTGAGTTGTCCCCGCGCGGAAATCCAAATGGGGGATTATTTTACCTTCGTAATATTTTACCCGAGACTCGCCATCATCGTTTAACCATACAGTAAAGCTGCATCCCTTCGGGAAAAATTATGGCTATAGTTTCTCCTTGCTTTCAGCCGTTCGCAGTACCAGCAGAGCGATGCTGTTTTGGTTGATGTTACAAGACCAGTTCAGCCCATCTTCCAGACTGCTGCCCATGCAACTACTGAAAAGGCTGATGGCCCTCTTCAGGAACCACACGTTTGCGTGGCCACTCAACAGATACTCCTCCGTTGTGGTTGCACCTACGGTACGGCTATCTGTATCGCTGAGCCACCGGAGCTTCCCCACCAACGGCAATGTCCATGGTTCTTTGTGGACGGTTATAGAGGCAGCGTGGCTCAGTAGTTCTGCTGGGGACTTCCAACGACTTGTTAAGTCCATGCCACGTCGAGCTGCTGCACTACGCCAGAAAGAAGGAGGTCTGACATGATAGTAGGAGGTATCCCGTGACTTATGTCACCTCAGTGTAAAATGGCCACGTGATCATAAGGTCACGTCTTGTCATCACTCCTAAAATTAGAATGCATATTGACTTATATGGATAAAAATCTGGTAATGTTATTGGTTGCTTTGTGATGTTTTCGGTTTAGTAGTAGTAGTAGTAGTAGTAGTAGTAGTAGTAGCTTTATTCATCGGTAGATCTCTTTTTACAAGCATATAGGACATGTCAAAGTATTTACAAATTTAGATCAATTTAAAATAAGCTGCTTCGTGTACACACATATTTACAGACTTCCAGTTATAGACAAACATTAGATTTACTCCAGGTATACAATACTTTTTTTTACAAATAACTTATTAATTAATTTAATGCCACATTGTTCACTCATATCTCACTATCAGTCACTGCACATACTATACACTCATTGTTTCATAACACTTCACTCACTACTCACACACACACACACACACACACACACACACACACATACACACACACACACACGCACGCACACGCACACGAACGCACTAGTGATCTCTGGGCCATTTTCTGTACCGCAACTTCCCATTTGCTATCCTGAAAAACCCAGTCAGCATCCCTCCATAATGAGTGAGATGTTGAGCTCAGAAAGAGGAAGAGGTGTTAGTACTGTGCTATGCGTAGCTTGAGTGTAAGTATTTCTACAAAGGAAGAAAAGAAGGAAAAAAACATAAAGTGAAGGTGTCATGTGGAATGTTGGATATTTTATAATCATTATTATTATTATTTATTTGTATAACATTTTTTATCAAACCCCTAATCTGTTTTAGCTAAGTAATCCTTCAATGTATAAAATGTATTGCACAACAGGTACTTTTTAGCTGCCTTTTTAAATAAGTGTATTTTTGCAATTTCTTTGATCTCTTTTGGTAATTTATTATACGGTTTTATTCCTTGGTAGAAAATGCTGTTTTGAGTTTCATGTTTATTTTTTCTTGGTAAATGTAAGTTGAGTCTATCTCTTGTTGCATGGTCATGGACTAAGCTGTTTGTGCAGTAATTACCAATGTCATTTTTATGAGTACAACTGACTGCTAAATGTATTCACATGGAGCAGTTAAAATCCCCAGTGTTTCGCGTTAGGTGCTGCTCTAACGCTGCAATATATAATGTTACAACTGGCAATGCGTCACAGTTTCACCACGCAATACTAATGTCAATGCCGGCCGATGTGGCCGTGCGGTTCTAGGCGCGTCAGTCTGGAACCGCGAGACTGCTACGGTCGCAGGTTCGAATCCTGCCTCGGGCATGGATGTGTCTGATGTCCTTAGGTTAGTTAGGTTTAAGTAGTTCTAAGTTCTAGGGGACTGATGACCTTACCTGTTAAGCCCCATAGTGCTCAGAGCCATTTGAACTAATGTCAATACGCTGTCGTAAAATACCCAAGATTATCCGTCATGTTCAGTCTGATCTGTAATTATTTACCACTTGCATAACATGCCTCGGGAAATGATTCGTATTTTCAGACGTGTATTTGTGGTGTGTTACATTAAGAAATAAATCTGATTACATGATTTGCACGTCAGCCTGAAACCTGTACAAGGTTGAATTAATGGATATGGTATACACATATAATTGTCACGCAAACTACCTCAAACATCTGTCTCCCTCCGCCCCCCCCCCCCCCCCCCAAAAAAAATTACCCATCTGATTTCCACGAGAACTGTGTAGTTGAGCTCCCATGGACGCCTATTTTACTGCGGAGTTGGGAAAACCAGTTCAGGGTTTATATATTCATGTGTCCGAACAACTATCAGCGTGAATTGTGAAACAGACAGATGCATGCTAGTCCGTCACACATGTTGCAGATTCTTCGTGTTTTTTAATGTCTCTGTTAATGTATGTAATGCTGGTCTGAACTACAGATCGCTTTAAGCTTATAACCTGGTCACGTGGACTCCTAAATTTTTAGAACGCATCTACTTCTATATTCATACAGTGCAAGCCATCATATGGTGCATGCTGGAGGGAGCCTTGTGCCACTCACAGCGAGGGACAGAAAACGACTGTCTATATGCCTTTTTAAGAGCTCTAATTACTCTTACCTTCGCAGCCCTTACATGAAATGTATGTTGGCTGTAGTAGATCCATTCTGTAGTCAGCTATAAATGCCAGTTCTCTAAATTTTCTCGATAGTGTACAGGGATTCCAACTGG
The DNA here is from genome assembly GCF_021461385.2 of Schistocerca piceifrons. NCBI lineage: Eukaryota > Metazoa > Arthropoda > Insecta > Orthoptera > Acrididae > Schistocerca > Schistocerca piceifrons. The sequence goes on along the minus strand of NC_060139.1, from coordinate 572,753,586 downwards.
AGTTCACGAAGCTTCTCCATAATATTCGTATGTAGATCTAACGGCCGTTAAAAAAGTCTGTCTTATATTGCATTATGTGATTTTATTTAAAGAAAGCCTTCTAAGTCATCAATGCCTAAGGAGTGTATCATAGCATTTTCACATTTCCGCAAGCAACAAAATATTTACAGCTACCAAATATTTTTCAAAGTACAGGCTACAGACGGATGCCAGCAACATCACAATCAGCGAGGTTCAGAGGTGGTTGCAAGATTTTAGTTGGGAAGGGACTCCCGGTAGGCTTTATCAACGTAACCATTAAACAAACAAACAATTTTATTTTCTCATTGCGTGGCAAGTGTCCTCGGATAACTTTTTGCAAATTCTTCAATGACTTCGACACGTTGTAGGCTGCTAGATATATCTCGGTGATTATAAACGGCCGCCAAACCGTTCAACCTGTCCTCAGTCATTGTCGTAAAAAGGTACGGTTTTATTAGTTTAAGCGAAGGGAAGCTGCGCTCCACACTACAAGCCGGCCGGGGTGGCCTAGCGGTTCTAGGTGCTACAGTCTGGAACCGCGCGACCGCTACGGTCGCAGGTTCGAACCCTGCCTCGGGCATGGATGTGTGTGATGTCCTTAGGTTAGTTAGGTTTTGTAGTTCTAAGTTCTCGGACACTGACAACCTCAGAAGTTAAGTCCCATAGTGCCCAGAGCCATTTGAACCATCCACACTACAAGTGGATACTGGTGGCTTAGTGAGAATTTTTATGTGTGGTAAAAACTCATTTGTCTCTCGAAATTCCTCTGCTGCTGTTTGAGGAAGATGTTCCATATTTCTCCAAAGGTTTTTCAAATGAGGTATTTATCCCGATAATGAGGGAGGATGAGCCAAGTCTCTGCTGTAAACACGTACAGCTGCCACTGTAGAGTTCAGATTTTCTGTTTTTACGGTGGCACTTGTTATTAGGAAGAACAGGCCGAGGATTTAACCCTCGCAATACCGGGGAGGGGTACTTTATGCCTACCTTTTGAAAATATTGAAATCTACTTAGGTACTTTATTTTTTAAAATTTTGTAAAAGATAGTTATTGTCTTTAATGAAATCTTCTTCCAGATTCTATGATTGTTTTACATTTTTCGTTTAAGCTTGATCGGGAAATTTAAGTCAAGGGAGGTGGTCGTACAGTCTTCCCCCCTTAGTAGTAGATGCGACTTCCCACAGCGGTCGTCTTACTCCACAAACAATAGCATTACGTTACCTTAGAGCACATGGACATCATATTTCTCTGGGTTGACAGCAACAATCGTCTCAACAATGATTTATTTCTCCTTGGTTCTTTATTGTTCCCCGTTCAGTGGCACTTGGTCCAGTGTTAGATACAACTTTGATTGAAAATGTATCGTCAGTAACTTACTGACAGAGAATTATCATAGATTTTGGAAGAATCTACAGATTATCAAATTGAATTTGATGAAACTGACGGTGTAGTGAGTGAACCTGAAGAGGAAAGTGTCGTGCGCGAAGATGTGGACAGTGATAAGAGTACTTACAGACGCTGAAGATGAATTCTGGGCACCTGAAACTGATGACGACGCAACTTGCGAGGTTAGTGAGAAGTTTATTACAAGCACTGGTAAAATTTATAGCTTCAAACCTCCTCACATTAGAAAACGAGTATCACAAAACATAGTGACAGAAAGAGAAGGCATAAGAGACGAAGGTAAAGTAGAAACAATAAGAGAATCATTTGAAAAGTTTTTGTCTCCAGAAATTGTCAACATCATAATAAAGCATGTCAATGAAGAGGCATTGAGGCAGAAAGTACCCAAGACAGACAAAGTTGAATTCATGGCGTATATAGGGCTACTTATTATGGGGATGATAAATTATCTGTTACAGATTTATGGTCCTACACTTCAGGAAGGTTTGTTTATACTGCTACCATGTGCCAAACCAGATTCCAGTAGCTTTTTTGAAAACAGTTTTACAAGAAATATTCAGGTTCTGTGTCCTGATTATGCATCAATAGTTTCTTCAAAAGTATGTTATTAATGTAATTTTTATTTATTTTTTAAATTTTTTATGGTGGGCAAGAAGTACCCCCCGCCCCCCTTGGTAATACACGTCACTGAAAGTGGCTTGGTATTGCGAGGGTTAAGAGTGCTATTATCTCGCAAAGCAGCTTCTCAACTGTCCCAATACAAAATCGATGAAAGGAAGGAACACGTTCAGTCTGAAACGAAACACAACGTGATATTATTCTCGAGCTGGAAAGAACTTAACAGAAAAGAAGGAATTTCTGCATCAAGCAAAATCCGCGTTTATGTATTAAAGATTTATGTTACATTTAGTATTCCTTAGCATCAGGTGCTTCTATGTTTGAGCTATGAATTGAACGTTTGGCAATTCTGGGTGGCTGCACCGGGATGTCCAAAGGTTTTAAACGCGACACGCCTTTTGGAAAATTTCTTGATATTAAGTTTCTCTGTACGTTTCTAGTGTTCTTATTACACCGTATACCAGTTCATAGCAAAGTTAAGATCTAACGCAAAAGCCTGAAGTTGCCGTGAAAACGAAACAGTAATAGTCGACGGTTACCGTCAAAAATAGGACACAATCGAATCGTTGAATAGGAGCCAGAAGACTAGCACTTTACCAAGACGGACAAGTTCTATCCATTTCTTCAAGGAATTACATGACAGTCAGAGAGCTCTTTGAATTGAAGGAGTGCATCAGGCCTTTCTAGCCAGGGTGTGTCACTAAGACTGTGTAACTCTTTTCGCCTCTGGGTGTTTTTCAACGATAGTTTGCTTGATAAGTTCCAATCCTTTTGCTGACTCACTCAAAAAATTTAATACTATTTACAACTCCCATCAATATTGCGAATAGTAGGTATGCTGCAGGCCTTCACAATAGCTACGTTTAGTTTATGTGCTGGAAGTCGCCAGCAGTTGGAGCTGCCTTATTCTGAATTGTAGGCCATTAAACTTTCCATACATGTTGGCATCTCCGTCATTACCATGACATCTCAAATTCTTATCTTGTACGCCCACTTGATTCAATTCTTGAACGATTTGGTCGCTTAATGCAGCACCAGTCAAGTCAGTTACTGACAGGATGCTTATAAACTCTTCGTGCACCCTACTCTTTTGTGTATCCAAATTCATGATACATGCTCTGAATAGTTCTGTATCACTGGCATCGGTTGTTTCGTCGCCACGGAGAGCATAATATTTTGCGTCTTTAACTTCGTTTGGTACCTTTCTCACTATAACAGAATGACATCAATAAATCAACTAATCCTCAGTTGTTTTGCTCAGATATCCAGCATTTTTCGGCGCTGTTTGTAAATGTTTTTGGAGTGATGAATCACCTGAGCTAATGTGCAAGCTTAAAACTGCTCAAAATCTCCCTTGGCCGATTTCATCACTTAATGTACCAGCATTTCGATGGCCTCTTAACGGTATATTCTCTCGACCACATAGTGTGATCTTCTTTACTGTAAGAATAGCCGCTCTATATTTGATTTAATCATTATAAGTTTCTCAGTTTCGATTAAAATATTTACAGCCTTTTCAGGGTTTTTACATAAATTTTTTAAATGTATACTTTTTAACACTGTCATATTGTGATAATCGGTGGCGGAATGATTTTTGAAGATCTGTAGTGCTTTTTTATGCACTCTGAGGCAAAAAATACGACGCATCACGAGGGAGTTCCACAAATTAGTCACAAGTTGATTTTATACAGGTAACGATAGAAAATGCAAAACTGTAAAATCTGGCGGCCAGTGGATGAATGTACGATGTTAGCAGGAATGGGTGAACTAGGGCGGAACACAGCGTGAAGAAGGCAGCGGTCGACCTTGTTAGGCAACAGAAGGTGAGGACCGAGCAATCGTCTGAGAGGTCCTCACAGCTCCGGAATAATCATCATCATAGTCGATCCGATGTGCAACTGGCGCTTCAGTAAACACAAGGACCATTAACAGGTGCCTCAAAGAAAGGGGACTCAGCTCACAACGCCCCACCGGCGACTACATTCATCTCTGTACGCCAACAAGCCCATTTGCAGTAGTGTCGGGCACATTCGGCCTAAAATCTCATTGACTGGAGTATAATTACCTTCAGTGATGAATCCCGCCTCAAACTGAGCCCAGATGACTTGCGAAGACGTGTCTGGATATGCCCCAGACAGCACCGAGATACAAAACTGACTGTCGTCCGCCATACGGCTCAACAACCAGGAGTGACGGTCGTGGGTGTCATTTGACTCATTCCTGGACCGCTTAAGCTGCCATTTGTGGCACCCTCACAGCACAGCGGTACGTCGACGATATTCTATGACCGATTTTGTTGCCCTTCATGGCAAGCCATCTTGCGCTTACATTTCAGCGAGATAATGCCTGTCCCCACACGGCAAGAGTTTCTACTACTTGTCGTCATGCTTGCCAAACCCCTCCTTGGTCAGCACGACCGCCGGATCTCTCGCCAATTGAGAACTTTTGCAGCGTTATGGGCAGGGTTCTCCAACGAGCTCGGGATTTTGACAATCTAAGGCGCCAATTAGACAGAATTTGGCACGATATCATTCAGGACGACATCCGATAACTCTACCAATTAATGACAAGCCGTATAACTGCTTGCTTAAGGGCCAAAGGGGACCAAGTTATTATAGACTTGCTCAATTTGTGATGATTTCTCTAGAATAAATCGTCCAAATTTCCTAAATTTGTAATCAATTGTTTGTCTGTACATATACATCACATCTACCGATTTCTGTCATATTCGAATAATTCCTTCGTGGTGCATCGTTGGTTTGTTTCTTGGAGTGTATTTGGGAGTGGACAAGTGACTAAAGATCGTAGAGCCACAGAACACTTTTCCCCACAAACTGGACCAGAAAATAGCATGCAAGGCAGAAAGCAATATGCACCGTTCAGTTGTTGGCTATCACTAGCCAAGACTATTCCTTCAGCCAGTCCAATCGGAGCTTTCTTTCTTGTTCGCCCTCTGTCTGCTCTGCATATACATAATTATGAGGTTGTTCTGAAGATTCTGTCAGATGTTGATTCTTTTCCTCGACACTGAGTACTCTGCCTATTACATAAGGGATATTAAAAGGACTTCCAGCGCAAGTAGGGTATGTGCTAGCCACTCCCACCACCACTGGTTCGGGCTCTGTAACAACAGCTTGTACACGAAGTACAGAATTACACATAATCAAACCAACAGCTTACCAACTAAACTAACTCTTCTGAACTACGCAGTAGGGTTATTTCAAAACGCCAGTAATACTTTAAGGGGTAAAAATAATACTCATTAATCAATATGAACATATTTTCCTTTACTATGGGGGCAACATCGAATTAGAGAAAAAATCATCTATTCCGTATAAAAGTTACCTATTTGCTAACCTATTTCGCTAAAATAGTTGAAAGAGCTGATCTTTTTTACAATTTGAATTTGGTCCACAGTAAAAGTTGTTGTTATTGATGAGTACTTTAACCCTTAAGAGATTTTGGAGTCATTTTAGGAAAATAATGCAGTATAAAACTGAAATTCACGACAGAGCCGGGCTTGCGAAGAAATTTAGTTTAAAAAGAATTAAAAACGCCAAACCCGACGATTGATCTTATATTAAGTTAAATACTACTTCACGCAGTCCTTTGTGGAGCAGGCAGGGAGGATCGACTGCGCAGACTCCAGTCCACAGTCACCCACACCACACTGATCGAAAAATCTACTAACTCATCCGAATAAAAAGTCACAAAATGGACTAATCGTGTTCATCGTATTTTACAGACTATAAGATACAGACTATAAGATGCGCCTTAATTTTTAAGCAATTTTAAAAAAAAACATTTTATCCACTTTTATTAATAGATTGCAAAGCCAGACTAAAAAAAGTTCTTAGTTTATAAAAACGAACTGACCTTAAAAATCCCTGAAAATCGTCATCTGAACTTTCTTCTATTTCTACTTCTACTTCTTCTATTTCTACTTCTTCTTCTTCTTCTGCTTCTTATTATTATTATTATGCCTCTTCGTCGTCATCGTTGTCTTCTTCATATATAAGACGGTCTTCACTGCCATGGAGTCAGTTACTTATCCCGCACTTGTTGAAAGATTTAACAATAATGTCTTCTCTCACTCTAACCACGACTGTTTTATCCTCTGACGCACATGTTGCATTGCAGGTCGTTTAAAAGCTCCCTACGATGTGAATTCGTGTTGGGTTTCACACATCATCCATTTGTTCCATTTCCCTCTCATATACACTTTAAATGGCTTATTTATTGAGACATCAAGAGGTTGCAGTTGTGATGTAAGTTCTCCCGGAACAGTAGCATGCTCTGTATCTTCCTGTCACAGCTTGTCTTTCCAACCCCTGTCACGTACACTTGACAGCAAAAAAAGGGGCCACTGCTGAATGTAACTGTCAAAACGTAGCTGTCCCGTAGATCCTCTAAACGCTGAAACCCTGTGGGATACATTCGTTTGACTACACACTCTGGTTACGACACGAGACTACTAGAGAACATTACTCGTTATGCCATCCAGTCCCGATGTAAACTAATACCATGATACAACAAATATTAGAAAACATGTTATTAGAGATGGGACAGTCCCTAATGCATGGGAATTACACTTTATTACAATAAGTGACACTTCAAAAGTCTTACCACGCTCATTAAATGACATGACGAATTGCTGTTCGTGATCTGAATTTGTACCCACTTTTAACCAAACAAGGCTTCCATGTTTGATCGAGTCTCCACTAGGCATAAAGAGACGTAAAATACAGAAGTGTTCACCAGTATCTGTTTACAAGGCCGAATGTCTGAACCTGGAAATAAATGACAATACTTTTAGTGCTATACAGGGAACCCCATGAAGCTTATATTGCCCCTGAGAAGTAACTATGAAAGGTATGTGATAAAGTGCAACACACAAATGTGAAACGCCATAAAGTAAAGTTGTGGTGAAGGGTGGGGAGTAGAACCCAGTACCTACATGAATTGTTAACTAAGCGCAATCAGATGTCATATATTAAATATGTTCACCAACAGCATGATACAGCAACCTGAAACGATGATACAAATGATTCTTGCCTGGCAGGGATTCCAACCTGACATTTTTTGCTATTGTCTTATAGCTATGAATAGGCGTGAAATATTTATTGTTTCTTCACCTGTAGCGATATGTGCACATGTTCCGCTGGAGATAATGCAACGAACAGATTACAACCCAACGGATGTCGTCATTGTTGACCCCACACGAAGAAATGTCAATTATCTAATTCCCCTCCACTAGTAATTAGGATCGTGCCATTCGTAGAGACCTGTTTGACTTCATGAAGAAACAACGAAATGATGAGATAGTACCAACTCAAAAGATTAGCAGCCAGAGAAAAATTGGATTCTGAGCTCGAATCCTAGTCCAGTGCTAATATTTTCAAAATCCTATGACACTTAAAACAAGAAATGTAGGTGCTACGATTATTATGATCGTTTCATGAATTAAAATAACATTACTAATGCAAGAAAGCTTACTAGAGACAGAGTTTCTGCAAGCAGCGACTTCGGCCTCTGACAACCAAAACTAATCTATCTCTGTTCCAATCAGTAGCGAGTGGACATTTCAGTGTTGATTTGGAACCACAGCACAGTTCTGCTTTCTTTAAATGGCGTTACTGGAGGTGAAGAGGGTATGTTTGTGGCTCTTAAAAACTGGTATCCCCAGTGGGAATCGGACCTACATCTTAGCCATTACAAGCTAGCTTCAGTCCATTCGACTACCGAATTTCACAAGTGTTAGCATCATATTTTCTTCGTAGTGGGGTACCCATCACACGGCATGAGAAGTGTTGACTTCCACTTGAGCTGCTATTGTAAACAAGCTATTTGTGGTCTAGTAGTTAACGTCATGCAGTGTGAACACAAAGCCACAATATCAAACATATTCTTTTTCTTTCTTTTGTAAGCCAAATTCCATCTGCCTTCGTGTAATACAGAACTATGTTTTAGCTCATCCTGTGGCAATTTTGTATGGCATGCTGCTAAAAGCATATTCAACTATGGCCTTATTTTGTTCAAGTTTATAGTATAGCTCGTACCACGAGAACTTGAATGTCTAAATGATTCAAATGGCTCTTAGCACTATGGCACTTAACATCCGAGGCTGTCAGCCCCCTTGAACTTAGAACTACTTAAACCTAACTAACCTAAGGACATTAGACACATCCATGCCTGAGGCAGGATTCGAACCTGCGACCGTAGCAGCAGCACGGTTCCGGACTGAAGCGCCTAGAACCGCTCGGCCACAGCGGCCGGCACTTGAATATCTCTCATTTTTGACGTTCTGAGGAGCGTCGTTTATGCATTAGAAAACTGAGTCTAAAATGGAGTAAAGTTTAACATTTGTGACATTGTGTTCCTGACTTAACCACAGGGTAATTATTCTGCATAAGCTGTGTGTAACGTAAGAGAGTATTGAAGGATTTCACCCTATAAATATTCAAGCCACTGAAGGTATTACTTACAGTCAGTCGTCTGGTATTTTGTTAGCTCCTTCCTTATTCGAATCCGAGAAATACATTACAGTTCTGGAAGTGTCATCTGCTATGTTGATAACGAGCCTGTCAACAACAGAATCTACGAAGCCAACCAGGCGCAGCATTTTCTCTTCTTTTATGACGAGCCGTTCTATATCCCGCTAGCGTTCAGCTGTGAAGTGCGAAAAAGCTGCGTTTGTTAGTTCCAGTACGTCTGGCAGCTTAACAGTCTTGTTACTTCTCGGGCCAGATCCCGCATCTTGGCTCCAAATCAGTTCTGTTGGGTTCATATTGTAATGGTACAGTTGCAAATGTAAAAATGCAACAGTTGTATGATGTGCTCGATGCTGTGAAAACGATTGTTTTTCATGTTTCAACGATACTTATCTATCCCTCTGGTATAAAGCGATGGACATCGTTCAAATATAGAGGATTTGGTTTTTCATTTTTGCCTTAAAAATTAAATTGTTATTATTTCTTAATTCAAACAACTTCTGTGAACAGTCTTTCATAAAACATCCCTAGTTAAGAATTTGTATTTGAAATGGAAACAGGAACTTCGAGTCCATTATGTAATTAGAAATAAGAAGACGTGCATTATTCATAACAAATGCTGATGACTTTTACAATTACAAGTTGTAGGTATTCCAAATTGAACGAGAAAAAAAAAATGTTATCACGGAGATTCGAACCAATGGACGAATACGCGCATTTGACGGTGCTGATTTGACACAAATTCCATTGCGCTAACGACTGCGCAATACTTCCAAAAATCTTAGGGTAAGCTTTCTGGGAAACATGGTTGCCATGTCAGCATTTAACAGCTAGCGAAATCAAGGAAACTACAATGCTGCATCACCACAATCACAATTTTACACAACACTGTTACGCAGAGTCATAAAATCCAAACAAGCGCCACAGCGCGTCCGCTAAGGACGGCCGCAAAAGCCGATATTCTGGTCCCAGAAAAACGAAACTTTTGTGTAATTGCTTGTCAAAAGGCTATGAACGATAATGGACACCGCTCAAAGTATAACTGTCTGTAATACAACTATATTTTTAAATTATTTCACAATGCGAACCAAACTGCGATCTCTGTTTACATTGCTAAGCAGAGATACTACACCAGTGAGTATTTATATATTAACTGCAGTATATATAGCACTGGGAACGCAAACAGCGCGACAGTCAGAGCACAACGCTGCAGAGGCTCTGACTGTATACGATTTTTGAAATAAAAACTACGTAGCAAAAGCGTGATTAAGAAAAAACATTGACGGCTGTTAATACATTTGAATATTTTAAAGTTACATTTAGCGTAACTTACTAATAAGTATGAAGTATGACCTACTCCCAAGAGTGTAACAACACCAGTGTACTTGTGCTACGGCTTCTGATCAATCATCATGTTTGTGTTTGTTTATGTCAGGTTTATACCTCCGCATCATCATCAGACAATTTTCGAAAACACGTTCGAAAATATTACGGGCAACTTTCTGATATATGTATCTACTTCATTCAATAAACTAACGGAAAACGCTGTTAATATGCACTGCACTGATACAACAGGTGTCTCATACTAATACCGTACCACAAATGAACTTCTTAATTAAATGTGAAGTCTTTTGTCTGGTCAAGTAGCTTTACCGGGCTGCAACCTGAATAAGACCATGTGGCTGCAAGAGTAGTTGCTAAATGAAACACAGTATTCAGTGATATGATTTCATTAACAGATTTGTGTATTTTCAGTAGTAGTTCCGCAATATTTTATGTTTCTTGCTTCTAGATCTACCGGTTACTGAACGTAGCTAGGTGTCTTATGATGATAAAATTTCTGAAGATGTCGTTCCAAGTTCAATATAGCTGTCTGTAGCTCTGTCACACAGGAGGTAAAATGTTACGGGCCAGGTTGGAAATGAGAGCTACTGCCTCTTACTCTTTATAGTGTGTAAACATTTTCGTGAAGCAAGCGATTAACTGCAGTGTCCAACGAATCCTCATTACACTTATGATGGCTGATACTGATAATTCGCAATGTAGACAACGAGGTTAGTTGTACTTTCTGTATGAAAGTAATCTCTCCCGTCTGTAAACATACACACATCAAAAAAAGTTTTGCATCACCTCGGTTCCGAGAGTTCCGGAACCTGTACAGAAAATTTGAATAGAGATCAACATAAACATCATGTCTGCCCTTTTTATTGCTCATGAAAATCACACATTGCATGTTGTACAACCATACAGCGAGACTTCAGAGTGTGGTGGTCCAGATTGCTGTAGGCACCGATACCTCTAATACCCAGTAGCACGTCGTCTTGCATTGATGCATGCCTGTATTCGTCGTGGCATACTATCCACAAGTTCATCAAGGCACTGTTGGTCCACATTGTCCCACTCCTCAACAGCGATTCAGCGTAGCAGAGTGGTTAGTGGGTCACGCCGACCATAAACATCCCTTTTCAATCTATCCCAGGCATGTTCGATAGGGTTCATGTCTGGAGAACATGCTGGCAACTCTAGTCGAGCCATGTCGTTATCCTGACGGAAGTCATTAATAAGATGTGCACCATGGAGACGCGATTTGTCGTCCATGAAGACGAATGCCTCGCCAATATGCTGCCGATATAGTTGCACTGTCGGTTGGAGATTGGCATTCAAGTATCGTAACAGCCGTTACGGCGCCTTCCATGACCACCAGCGGCGTACGTCGGCGCCACATAATGCCATCCCACAACAGCAGGAAACCTCTGCCTTGCGACATTCGCTGCAGAGTGTGTCTAAGGCGTTCAGTCTGACCAGGTTGCCTCCAAACACGTCTGCGACTATTGTTTGGTTGAAGGCATATGAGACACTCATCGGTGAAGAGAACGTGTTGCCAATCCTGAGAAGTCCATTCAGCATGTTGGTGGGCCCATCTGTACTGCGCTGCATGGTGTCGTGGTACAAAGATGGACCTCGCCATGGACTTCGGGAGTGAAGTTGCGCATCATGCAGCCTACTGCACACAGTTTGAGTCGTAACACGACGTCCTGTGGCTGCATGAAAAGCATTATTCAACATGTTGGCGATGCTGTCAGGGTTCGTACGAGCCATAATCCTTAGGCAGCAGTCATCCAATGCATTAGTAGCCCTTAGGCGGCCTGAGCGAGGCATGTCATCGACAGCTTCTGTCTCTCTGTGTCTCCTCCATGTCCGAACAACATCTCTTTGGTTCACTCCGAGACGCTTGGACACTTCTCTTGTTGAGAGCCCTTCCTGGCGCAAAGTAACAATGAGGACGCCATCGAATCTGGGTATCGACCGTCTAGGCATGGTTGAAACACAGACAACAGGAACCGTGTACCTCCTTCCCTGGTAGAAAGACTGGAACTGATCGGTTGTCGGCCCCCCTCCGTCTAACGGGCGCTGCTCATGCATGGTTGTTTACATCTTTGGCGGGTTTTAGTGACATCTCTGAACAGTCAAAGGAACTGTGTCTGTGATATAGTATCCACAGCCAACGTCTATCTTCAGGAGTTCTGGGAACCGGGCTGATGCAAAACTTTTTTTGATGTGTGTATATTTCATAAGTTGATACCCACCGAAGTGGAGTTCATTCAGAATCTTTGATTGGTATACCGCAAATACATCAATGAATCTAGCAATATAATTCTCTGTCATTCCACAAAGTAATAAAAATATCACAGCATCACCAGATATGTTTCATTATGTTGTCATGACCCTATGAGCGTCGTAGCAGGACGATTATGTTTCTACAGGTAATGTCTTTCTTCAGTGGGCTAATTACTTAGGAGTGCATCTTGTACATCAATGATGCAGCGGCTTAATTACTTTTTCTATGACGTCATGAGCAGTAGTCCAGTATTTATCGTGAGTGAGAAGAGTGGAAAGTTGCACAGACCACCGCAATGCAAACAAAACAAAATAAATGTAATCCACTGAGTTACAGATCCATTTCACTGACATCGACATATCCCGAAATATATTAGCTATTGACATCAAATCAGCATGGATCTGGAAAACATCACTCTTGTGAGACACAGCTGGCAATTTATTCGGATGACGTACTGAGTACAAGGGCTCTCAAATTAATTCCGTATTTACAGAGTTTCAAAAAGGCTTTTAATATCATTCCTCATCAGCGACTACCAACTACATTCTTTCCTATGGACTGTCGTCTCAGTTGTATAACTGGATTCGTGATTTCCTGCCCGAAAGGTAACAGTTCGCAGTAACTGGCGGGACATCACCTAATCAAACGGAAGTGATGAGTGTGATTCCGCAAGTAAAGTGATGTAGACCTTCTGCTACCTCTAATATATACAGGGTGGTCCATTGATCGTGACCGGGCCAAATATCTCACGAAATAAGCGTCAAACGAAAAAACTACAAAGAACGAAACTTGTCTAGCTTGAAGGGGGAAACCAGATGGCACTATGGTTGGCCCGCTAGATGGCGCTGCCATAGGTCAAACGGATATCAACTGCGTTTTTTAAAAATAGGAACACCCATTTTTTATTACATATTCGTGTAGTACGTAAAGAAATATGAATGTTTTTGTTGGACCACTTTTTTCGCTTTGTGAAAGATGGCGCTGTAATAGTCACAAACGTATGGCTCACAATTTAGACGAACAGTTGGTAACAGGTAAGTTTTTTAAAATTGAAATACAGAACGTAGGTACGTTTGAACATTTGATTTCGGTTGTTCCAATGTGATACATGTACCTTTGTGAACTTATCATTTCTGAGAATGCATGCTGCTACAGCGTGATTACCTGTAAATAGCACATTAATGCAATAAATGCTCAAAACGATGACCGTCAACCTCAATGCATTTGGCAATACGTGTAACGACATTCCTCTCAACAGCGAGTAGTTCGCCTTCCGTAACGTTCGCACATGCATTGACAATGCGCTGACGCATGTTACGCGTTGTCGGTAGATTACGATAGCAAATATCCTTCAACTTTCCCCACAGTAAGAAATCCGGGGACGTCAAATCCGGTGAACTTGCTTCGACGACCAGTCCACCCGTCATGAAATATGCTATTCAATATCGCTTCAACCGCACGCGAGCTATGTGCCGGACATCCATCATGTTGGAAGTACATTGCCATTTTGTCATGCAGTGAAACATCTTGTAGCAACATCGGTAGAACATTACATAGGAAATCAGCATACATTGCACCATTTAGACTGCCATCGATAAAATGGGGGCCAATTATCCTTCCTCCCATAATGCCGCACCATACATTAACCTGCCAAGGTCGCTGATGTTCCACTTGTCGCAGCCATCGTGGATTTTCCGTGGCCCAGTAGTACATATTATGCCGGTTTACGTTACCGCTGTTGGTGAATGACGCTTCGTCGCTAAATTGAACGCCTGCAAAAAATCTGTCATCGTCCCGTAATTTCTCTTGTGGCCAATGGCAGAACTGTACACCACGTTCATAGTCGTCGCCATGCAATTCCTGGTGCATAGAAATATGGTACGGGTGCAATCGATGTTGATTTAGCATTCTCAACACCGACGTTTTTGAGATTTCCGATTCTCGCTTTTGAGATTCCCGATTCTCGCGCAATTTGCCTGCTACTGAATTGAGGATTAGCCGCGACAGCAGCTAAAACATGTGCGGCTCTCCACATGAATACAAAAACAAGTCTGTTAAAGTTCGCTGACGCGATAAATCAGTTACATTTATTGGTTTTCGATTCAACTAAATACATAGGAGCTACAATCACGAACAACTAAAATTGGAAGAATCATATGGCAAATATTGTGGGTGTGGAGAAGAAAACCCAAAGACTGCGTTTTATTGCTAGAATACGTATAAGATGCAACAAATCAATTAAAGTGACGGCCTACAGCACACTTTTCCGTTCTCTTCGTGAGTATTCCTCCGCGGTATGGGATCCCTAGGAGAAAGGACTGAAGAAGACACTGAAAAAGTTCATAGAAGGGCAGCTCGCTTTGTATTATCACGAAATAGGGGAGAGTGTGTCACACATATGGCAAAATCATTAAAACGTAAACATTCTACACTTCGTGGAGGTGTTGTCACTAAATTCCAATCACCAACCTCCTCCGCTGAGTGCCACGCTATTTTGTTGACCCCGACATACGTAGAGAACGTGACCGTTACGAAAAGAGACATCAGTGCTTGCGTGGTAAGGTTTACTTGTTCATTATTTCCGTGCGCTTTTTGAGAGTAGAACGGTAAAGAAAAAATGTGACAGCGGTTCAAAGAACCACCTGCCCAGACCTTAATTGTGAATGCAGAGGTTTCACTTAGATGTGGGTGCTGGTGTCAAGACAGGGGTAGCAGAAAGGAGAGAGCGATCCGATAATGTATAGGAGTGCAGAAGTGCAAAATAAAAGAGTGAAAAGCTTCCAAAGTGGTCCTTACTTAGAAGTATGGCACAGTTCGTTTTATCTTAGGATAGAGAGAAAAGGAAGGAATATTATCAGAACGAAGAATGGATTATAGATAAGAGGGCATAAAAGAATAAGATTTTATAGGTTTTGAGCGGAATGATAAGAGGACAGTAAAGAAAGCAGAAGTTAAAAGAGAACTTATAGTTTAATGGAAACCGCTAGATTTGTTTGTAACGCTTTGGAGAATGTAATAGAAGGTCAATTAAGGTGATAAAGTAAGAGAGGCGAGAGAACGTGAAAGAGAGAATGAAGGAGAAAGTAACAATGAAATCGTTTGCTTAATTTTTGACGGACTGAGGGTGTATTAATGAATGAAGGGAAAGAAAGAGGTGTATTTGAAATAACACAAAATACTTTCGATGCGTCGATCCAAACTGTTTACTTTATAAGTATCTAGAAAGGGTTTAAATGAAATAAAAATAGAATATTTAACAAAGTGTATAATCAAAAGAAATTCATTTCAATTAAAAAGGCACCTCAAAGGAAAAGTAACTAAAATTTTATTTTATCTGTTGCCAAGTGATCTTCCACTGGCTCCCAGTGAGGAAAAACGAAGGAAAAGATGACATAATAAAACATTTTAAGGACGTTAATATTTTATCCAGAATCACACATTATTTTGTACTTCTCTAATGGGTCTTGGCACAGTATAAGCTGTCAGATCTAACAACCTGAACAAGCAACTTCCTCCCAGGCTTCAAGAATGTAATCCCAAAGAGCGTCACCTGTAGTTGGCTGGTTTTAAGGCCAGTTCTCTGTTAACGTTATGGCGACTTCAGCCCACGTGTTTCTGACGGGGTTCGCATCAGCAGCCCGTGGCGGCCGGTCCATAACGTTGATGTCAATCGTCGAGAGCTGCTGCTGCTGAATAAATGCAAACCTGTGAACGGGAGATTGGTCCTCTTGAAATTAAAGCCCCCTTTTTCGTACAGCATTCGCACTGACGGAAGCATCACATTTTCCAATACGTGGGCGTACTGCTTGCTGTCGAGAGTTCCTTCTATACTGTGAAGAATTCCTACTTCTCTTATAGAAATCCATCCCCAACAGTAAACAGATAGCCGCCCACTTCTTCTCGTTGTGGTTACATATTTGCGTCGATGACGAGTCACTTGTGGCCTATAAACGACTCTTGGACCGTTGTTACTGGTGGAAAACACCTTCTTGTCAGTGAAAATGACTTTTTCCCATGGTGCATTTAGATGGAGCTCCTTCAATGACAGCCGGTATAAAACATTGTCTCCGCTGAGCTCTTGCTTCATGGCACATCGTTGTGCATCCAGTCCAGCGTTACTCAGCCTTCGGCGGATCGCAGCATTGGGGCTGGGTAATTGGCTGTCCCCTGCAGCTACTTCGTGTTCAGAAAGGTATTTTCTCTACTCTTTGACACTACCTTCCTGTCCTCCTAGTATGAGCTCGCTCTCTTCCAACCTGAGCCAGCAGCTCTGTTGTTAGGGTCTCTTTCAAGGTACTTTCTATAGCATCTCGTCACAGTGGTATGTGGCATCGTGGCATCTCATATCTTCTACCAGCTTCTTTGATGGAGCATCCACCTTCTTCAGTAAGAGCGACGACTCTACCTCGCGTTGATCTCTCCCAGTGAGCCATTGCAGCAGATGACCTGATGTGTATTTCTGCTTGCCTCTCCTATGCTGATGCCGGGAGAGGAAGTAACCATGCTTACGTTAAAAGGAGCGGCAGAGGCAGAGCCATGCGCTGCGGACCTGATCTGATGGCCCATAATGGGAGAAAGGGGGGGGAGGCTGATGGCCCACCACTACCAGATCGCTCGCTGCAAAATAACTAAGCAGATTTTAAAAGTAAACAGTTTTGGTGGTAATCTTGACAAATAATTGAGTATACGTAGTATATCATTCACATTTTGAGCACTTACAAAGTGTACTCGGGGTATCTGAAACAATAAGTGCTGCACGACGGAAACTACGTTCTGCCGAGGTACTTCATTTACATCGAAATGATACACCAATACTCTTTAATTCACAGTTAAGCATTTCGTAAAGGCTTCACAGAATCGCTTCAATTTCTCGACAGTTCCACTCACGTACAAAGCTCGAGAACAATGAATACCAAAATATTTATGCAAGTTCTCATTTCTCTTATGCTATTACAGTAGTAATAAACCCTTTGTACGGTGTGGCAACAAGAACTGTTTGCACTCGGAGGAGAAAGATGGTGGTTGAAGGAAATAACGTCCCGCAGTGAAAAAGTGCTTGTTTCAACATTTCGTCGCCAACTCTTCCTCCCAGCCTCCTGCCCCCACCAGCCATTATGAAAAAAAAAAAAAAGAAAAACAGCCGCCACACTCTCTCCATTAATTCCGTATACTACAAAATCGGCTGCCTTCTTTCGACGTTTTCGATGTCCTCCGTCAGTCCCGTCGGGTAATTATCGCACATTGCTCACCAGGATTCCATAAAAGGTCGAACAATCGTTGTGCTGGCAGTCTCCTTAGTAGACATCTTTGGTCTTCTAAGCGTTGTGTAAATAACCCAACATGTGTTTCACCTTTGCCACAACATGTGTTGTTTTCCAGTTACACTACTTATATTTGTGACTCCTAGAACTTTTGTTAGATCTGTAACTCTCAAATTTCTTTTACTTATAGATTTCTCGAAGCTTGACGAAACCCCGTTAGCAATCATATAGAGAACCTCACACATTTTATTGTTTAGGATCAGTTGTCACATTTTTCACCACGAAGATATATTTTCAATATTTTCAACATCATTTTGCAGTTCACTTCGCTATTGTCAGAAGTCTACTAGATGGCAGCATTACCTGCCACAAATCTAAGAGAAATGTTCTGATTCTCTCTCTCTCTCTCTCTCTCTCTCTCTCTATATATATATATATATATATATATATATATATATATATATATATATATAGCAGAAGGTCTACATCACTTTACAGGCGGAATCACACTCATCACTTCCATTTCATTACGTGATGTCCCGTCAGTTACTGCGAACTGAGACCTTTCAAACAGGAAATCACACATCCAGTTGAACAACAACCGTTGTACGGTATTAAGGGTTGGAACTTTAATAGGATAGGGAAGCAGTGTGATGGAAGCCGCTCATGAGGAATGATATCAAAAGTGTTTTTGAAACTCTATGAATACGGAATCAGTTTGAGAACCCTTGTACACAGTATATCGTGCGTAAAGTACCAGCTGTCGCTCACAAGAGTGATTCTTTCCAGAGTCATGCTGTTTTGATGTCAATAGCTAATATATTTTTGGGTGTTTTACAACGTAGAAACAAAGAATTTGTTCACGCCTCCTGCTACATGTCGATGTCAGTGAAATGGATCTGTAACTCAGTGGATTACATCTATTTTTCTTTCGTATGTGTTGCGGTGATCTGTGCAATTTTCCATTCTTCTCGCTCACGATAAATACTGGAATATATCTCATGACGTCATAGGAAACGCAATTAAGCCGCTGCACCGGTGATGCACAAGATGCACTCCTGAATAGTTGGGCCACTTAAGAAAGACATTGCCTCTAGAAACATAGCCGGCCGAAGTGGCCGTGCGGTTAAAGGCGCTGCAGTCTGGAACCGCAAGACCGCTACGGTCGCAGGTTCGAATCCTGCCTCGGGCGTGGATGTTTGTGATGTCCTTAGGTTAGTTAGGTTTAACTAGTTCTAAGTTCTAGGGGACTAATGACCTCAGCAGTTGAGTCCCATAGTGCTCAGAGCCATTTGAACCATTTTTTTCTAGAAACATAATCGTCCTGCTATGACAATGATAGGGACATGTCAACATAGCGAAACATGTATGGTGACGCTGGGATAGTTTTGTTACTTTGTGGAATGACAAAGAATTATATTGCTAGATTCACTTATGTATTTGCGGTATACCAATCAAAGATTCTGAATAAATTCCACTTTGGTATGTCATCGACTTATCAGAGGTGCAGACAGCTATATGGAACTCGGAACGACATCGTTAGAAATTTTATCATCATAAGACGTCTCGCTAGGTTCAGTTACCGGTAGATTTAGAGGCAAGAAACATAAAATACTTCGAAACTGCTACTGAAAATACACAATCTATTAATGAAATCATAGGCCGCGCGGGATTAGCCGAGCGGTATAAGGCACTGCAGTAATGGACTGTGCGGCTGGTCCCGGCGGAGGTTCGAGTCCTCCCTCGGGCATGGGTGTGTGTGTTTGTCCTTAAGGATAATTTAGGTTAAGTAGTGTGTAAGCTTAGGGACTGATGACCTTAGCAGTTAAGTCCCATAAGATTTCACACACATTTTGAATGAAATCATATCACTGAATATTCTTTTAACTGAGTTCCATTCAGCAACTACTCTCGCAGCCACATGGTCTCATTTAGGTTGCAGTCCGGTAAAGCTACTTGACTGTGACAAAAGACTTCACGTTTAATTCAGATAGTCATTCGTTGTACGGTGGTTGGAACTTTGATAGTGGCTACTATTTATTTACAGCTGGTACAAAACAGATACGTGTTTCAAAGTTTTACTGACCTTCAGTGTAGTCACCAGCATTGTGTATAATCAGTTGCCAGCGATGTGGAAGTCGTAGGATACTCTTAGCAGTGCCAGTTGTGTTGACAGTTCGAGCGGCACGGTCCATTGCCGGGCGAATTTGTAGCAGTGCTGAATGCCGTGAAGTGTTTCCTTCAGTTTAGAAGTAGAGTTGAACTTACGAGGGCTTAAGTCAGGGGAGTGCAGTAGGTGGTATAGCGCTTAGCAGCCCCATCAGTCAAACAAATCAGTAACAGCTTGCACTCTTCGTACTTGAGCATTGTCCTGCAAAATGATGGTCAGGTCCTGCAGAAAGTGCCTTCACTTCTGTCTCTAAGCTGGTCGTAGGTTGTGTTCCAAAATGAACAGCATAGAGACAGAAGTGATGACACTTTCTGCAGGACCTGACCTTCATTTTGCAGGACAATGCTCAAGCACGTACAGTGCAAGCTGTTACTGATTTGTTTGACTGATGGGGCTGCTAAGTGCTTTACCACCTACTGCATTCCCCTGACTTAAACCCTCGTAAGTTCAACTCTATTTCTAAACGGAAGGAAGCACTTCACGGCATTCGCTTCAGAACTGCAGCAAATTCGTCGGCCAATAGACCGCGCCGTTCGAATTGTCAACACACCCGGACTACTAAGAGTATCCCATGACTTTCTACATCGCTGGCAACGGGTTATACACAATGCTGGTGACTACTTTTAAGGTCAGTAAAACTTTGAAACACGTGTCTATATTGTACGAGCTGTAAATAAATAGTTGCCACTATTAAAGTCCCAACCCTCGTATTATGAGACACCTGTTGTATTAGTGCAGTGCATATTAACAGCGCTTCCTGTTAGGTTATTGAATGAAGTAGACACATATATATCAGAAAATTGCCCATAATATTTTCCAACGCGTTATCAAAAACTGGCTGATGACGCGGAAGTAGTTTTTTGATCCCACACGTATAGCGACTTGCTGATTCTGAGTTAAGCGACGTTTAAAGAGCAATCGCCTAAATAAAACAAACAAAAACCAACTTTCTTGGTGGTAATCGATAAGGGGTGAGAAAGGTAAACACATGCGGGTCCCAGATTAGAAGATGGGCGGTAGACGTGTTTGCCAGCCAAGCTCCTTGGTGCTGGCTTCCAGGTCGCCTTTGTTACTCTGTGACTGCAGGGCATGTCATTGGTTGGCAACAAATCTAAACTGGATGGACACATACCTGTAAAGCAATTCTTTGTGCCGCCCGATGTGTATCAATAACATTTTGTGGATGTATAAAGGCCATCTTTTGAGATAATGTTATGCTTACTTACTATATTTCCCTTAGGCTTATACAGTTTCCACGAGGTACTTCAAATCGCGATAAGGCCACAATTATTTATGTTTACAGTGACCTAAAATATAGTACGGTAATAATCTCGTTTTCGACGAGATATTGTACAGTACTCTTCCTCCCTTTCTTTTAAAGTCAATATGACTACTGGGGGAAAGTGTCTCATGAAGGTTAATTGATCATCACACTTGCCAATTATGGGATACACCGTCATCAACCACAGTAATAAATAGCATAACGTCATTCAAGAACGGCTCTTTGCCCTCCTGAATGTGGTGATTAATTTATATCAAAACGATCGTACTTGAAACGATGCATCTTTACTTTCTGGATGGCACTCCCTCCATAAAGCGCGCAGGTGTTTCGAATTGCCTCCACTGCTTTCACACTTTTATTAAACACAAACAGAACGTAATGTCACAAATGTCAGACTTTACTCCGTTTTAGACTCCGTTTTCTAATGCATAAACGACGCTCCTCATAACGCCAGAAATAAGAAATATTCCAGTTGTCATTGCACAATCTGTACCACAAACGTGAACAAAATAAAAGCATAGTTAAATGTGCTTATAGCAACATGCCATAAAAAATTGCCACAGGATGTGCTGAAACATAGTTTTGTATTATACACAAAGGTACATAATGTTATACTTGCTAATTCGAGCGCAGAAAAGTCTGCTGGAGATCATGAGTTCCATACCCGTTGCGTCGCAGTCACGTGACCGTATGCCAAGCTGTATGAAGCGGCCACCGGCTGATGGCGCTGAAATTGTTCTTACCATGACAGACACCCACAATCCATTTCACAACCTTGTTTACGCAAGATTTATCTATTCCTGGCTGTTTAGGATATCAACGAAACTCTCTCTTGACCTTCTGTCAGACTGATGCTCTTATCAGACAGATGCAATGTGGTTTAAAAAAGAAACAAATAGGATGGGTTTGATATCAAGGCTTTGCGTTCACACTGCGTGACATTGACTACTAGACCACGAATAGATTACTCACAACAACAGGTCAAGTGGAAGTCAACACTTCTCATACTGTGTGCTGAGTAGCCCATTATGACAAAAACATGATGCCAACACATGTGAAATTCGATGTTTGGTTTAACTGAGGCTGGCTTTAATGGCTAAGGTGTGGGTTCGATTCCCACTGGGGGTACCAGTTTTTACGAGCCTCCAGTAATAGCCGGCCGGTGTGGCCGTGCTGTTCTAGGCGCTTCAGTCTGGAACCGCGTGAGCGCTACGGTCGCAGGTTCGAATCCTGCCTCGGGCATGGATGTGTGTGATGTCCTTCGGTTAGTTAGATTTAATTAGTTCTAAGTTCTAGGCGACTGCTGACCTCAGAAGTTAAGTCGCATAGTGCTCAGAGCCATTTGACCCATTTGAACCTCCAGTAATGCCAAGTATGGAACGGAGGACCGTGCCGTGGTTCCACATAAATATTAAACATGTGCGTTCGTAACCTACTGGAACAGAGTTGGATTCTTAAACCAGTAAACTTATTTTAGCTCCCGAACCAATCGTCATGTAAGGTTGTACATTTCTTATTTTAAATGTGTAAGTAGGCTGTTTAGGTTTTTATATTGGTAACGCCACGTAGCGCTTTGTATGAAAATCACTGGCTGTGCTGTGTGCAGTCTGTGGCTGGGTGGCATTGTTGTAATATTCGCTATTGTACTGTAGGGCAGTTGGCTGTTAACAGAGCGTAGCGTTGCGCGGTTGGAGGTGAGCCGCCAAAAGTGGTGGATGTGCGGAAGTGAGATGGCGGATTTTTGAGAGCGGATGATCTGGACGTGTGTCCATCAGAAACAGTACTTTTGTAAGAATGGATGTCATGAACTGCTACATATATTATGACTTTTGAACACTATTAAGGTATATACATTGTTTGTTCTCTATCTAAATCTTTCATTTGCTAACTATGCCTATCAGTAGTTAGTGCCTTCAGTAGTTTGAATCTTTTATTTAGCTGGCAGTAGTGGCGCTCGCTGTATTGCAGTAGTTCGAGTAACGAAGATTTTTGTGAGGTAAGTGATTTGTGAAAGGTATAGTTTAATGTTAGTCAGGGCCATTTTTTTGTAGGGATTATTGAAAGTCAGATTGCGTTGCGCTAAAAATATTGTGTGTCAGTTTAGTGTTGATCAGAATAGGTAAAGAGCGAAATGTGGGAGTGCATTCAGTTTTGCTCAGCTGTTTGAAAATCAAATAATGTAAGAGGTTTATCAGCACAGTAATTTAATAATTTTTCTAAGGGACGTTTCATAAGTCGACCCTTAGCCGAGGATACCTCACTGGAATCTTCTGATTTTTTCTTGTGTAATTAGTGTAGCCTTTGTTTATTGCTAGCGCGTAATTTTAGAGAGAATTTCCTTTGTAGTTGTAGTTTTTCATTGTTGTACGGTAAAACAATTGTGGCATGCATGTAGATTTGCACCAAGTATTCCGTAGCTGTGCTTGCAATTAACGAGATATTATTTTCAATGCTATGTTAATGTGTTTTCTTATTTTGCTCTTCAAATTGTGCTTTTCTGTGTTGTCATGTGAAATTTTGTGACAATAATGGCGTGTGAAAAACGTAATACTAGGCTCCAAAGTAAACTGAGAAATGACAGTGAAGACGAAAGCAGTGTGTTAGCGCCGCCGAGTAATGAATTAACTAATGTTCAAAGTAGTAATTTGGTAATTGTGCATAGGGAAATGGAGCGGGCTGCAGATAACGGTGTAGGCAGTGAAACAATTAGTGAACAGGGAAGCATTATCGATCGATCGGTCGGCAACAGCTCGCCTCAGGAATCCGAAATGACAGGACACAATCTTGCAAATACTGTAGATTCAGGTTTTGCGTCCTCACCGTTTTCTCAAATAAATCAAGACACATTTTCTGCTTGTCAAAATGTGAATGTTGCCGGTGCAAATGCACTGCCGAAAAGCATAGAGGAATAGATTCCAGACACTAATACATTATTATTGCAATTAATGCAACAAATGAAACAAAATCAGACAAACACAGCAACAGTTAGACACAATGGAACGAAATCAGAGACAAACACAGCAAAAGCTTCAAAAGTTAGACACAATGGAACAAAATCTTCGGAAGTTAGACATAATGGAACAAAATCTTCAAACGTTAGACGCCACACTTGAACAAACACGTGAAGATTTAACTACTGAGTTACATAACATTGAATCGAAATGTCAAAAAGTCTGTAATGAAGTAAAAATACAAATTTGTGAGAATTTTCAACCTGTTTTTTCGCTGCATGAAAATGCATTACAGAATCACGAAGCAGCCATAAAAGAACTGCAAACCATTGTTCATGAAAATCATGAGACCTTGCGAGCTAAAATTGACTCAGTTGCATCTACCGATTCAGTTACGCTACTTCCAATAACTCAGGAAAACTTAAAGGACACAGTAGATACTCTGAAAATTGGTTCAGAAAGACACATGGAGGAAATTAGTTCATTATCAGAGAAAGTAGTCGAACTTTCGGATCACCTAAATAATTTATCTACGAAGGTAGATGATAATCTGAATGACGCAAGACCAGTAGTCTTTAATGACACAGAAGAGTGCGAACAAATTAGGAAATTCAAACAAAATCAGAATCAAATTAATACGCAACACCAAAGAGAAATCCGGGAAGTACAAGATCAGTTGGCACAAGTAATACATGAATTACATATTTCAGAGGACACTCGCGCTCCAACACGGGAAGTGGGACTTAGAAATACGGAAAAGCCACAAAATAATAACACAGGGAATTTCGGAAATTATGAAAGAAATTGGCAGGGTGCACCGAATTTTGAGATGGAACCGCCGACACGACGTAACAATGACCGATATGCGACTCGCCGACACGATGATTTTGACTATAAGCTGTTCATTACTACACGTAAATTCAAAACATTTAAGAATTCTGGCAACGACATTCATCCACAAGCGTGGCTTCATCAATTCTCTCATTGTTTTGGCTCTGAGCACTATGGGACTTAACATCTGTGGTCATCAGTCCCCTAGAACTTAGAACTACTTAAATCTAACTAACCTAAGGACATCACACACATCCATGCCCGAGGCAGGATTCGAACCTGTGACCGTAGCAGTCGCACGGTTCCGGACTGCGCGCCTAGAACCGCGAGACCACCGCGGCCGGCCTCATTGTTTTCCTCCCAACTGGTCATTAGAGCATAGATTAGAATTTATGTGTGGCTACTTAGAGAATGAACCAGCTGTGAGAATGCGATCGGTCATTCACGATTGTCACAGTGAAGGAGAATTTTATCATCCCTTCCTCTCAGCATATTGGTCTCAAGCCACACAAGACCGGGGAAACATAGCATCATAATGATGAAACATTTCGAACAATCTGAATTTTCCAGTCTTGTGAAATATTTTGAAGACATGTTGCACAAGAATCAGCATCTGTCAAACCCTTACAGCCCCTCAGAACTCAGCCCCTCAGAACTCATCCGCATTTGCTTAATCAAATTGCCTGAACATTTATGACATATTATTTTGGCAGGACGTTGCAAAGAAAACATTGAAGCTTTTCAGGGACTGTTACAAGAATTGGAAATTGACACTGACAATCGCGGAACGCGAAAACAGGAACACAACAATTACAGGTCACATCCGTCAGAATTCCGCGATGACAGAAATAATAAATGTACACGACAAGGCTATTCTTACAACGTAAATTGTGACCAAAACAGACACCACCCGTATGACAACCGTTGGCAGAGTAGTAATAATTACAGGGAAAAATCACCTCTCCGTGGTAATGACTATCACAGAGACAATCAGAGAAACAGACAATATGGGAACCAAAATAAATATTATCAAGGGAGACAGAATAACTTCAGACGCAACGGTCCAGCGCGCAGATACGATTCGGGGAGAAATTCTCCACCACATGACCAACAAGAAAGAAACTATGGAATGAAGTTTTGGGTTGGACTGCAGTACCAAATGTTACACTGAAAACAAACCCTGCCCTTTCCTCTTGTGTTATTCTGCTATGTGTTTGTGTACCCTTGTGTATTTGTGTTTTTCCTGTCTTTATGTGTTTAGCTGCTAAGATTTATGTTGTAGAATTTTTCTAGTACTAAGCTACATTCACTATGATGAGGAATACTGCTATCCTCAAATATAATTTGCATTTATGTTATTTTCTTCGTAAAGATGTTTATAGACATTATTAATTCTGTTCTGTTTCAATGCTTATGTGTGAAATTAATGTTTCAAAAACTATTCTCATTATTTTATTTGTTTACTTATGTCATAATTCCTGTAACACTGATGTACATGTTTATTTCTATTCTTTTGTAAAGCCGGTTTTACTACAAATGTTATCTGGATTGTTATTTTCTTTCATGGTGTATTTTGTACCTTTGTTATTGTATTCTTATGTTATAAAATTGTAATTGACACCAGTTCATCAAATTAAGTAACTTGTAAGTTACATTTCACTGTACACGTTTCTATTGGTCATAGTATATGGACAATATGTGAGAAGTTGGGACCGTTAGTGTTTGGACATGTGTTGATAATTCAACAAGGGACTGGTTAACATCATTGCTGGTTCTAAGGACAATTCCAAAAAACTTTGTGAGTGCACAAGTGGTGGTTTATGGACTTGTTATATTGTCCGCAAGACTCTTCGATGGTGATTGTGCACCTGCACAGTTGCAACAGATGGCTGCTGGTCGTCTCTACAAGGACTACAGTGGGTCTGCATCTTTGATGGCCCACCAATACCATTATTTCTACAAGGACTGCAGTGGGTCTGCACCTTTGGTGGCCCACCAATACCGTAATCTCTACCAGGACTACAGTGGGTCTGCTCTGTGATGACCTACCTACCAATATTCTTCAAAACTTCGACTGACTCTGCTGTGGGTTTGCTCTGTTGTGGACCATTACCTGTCTGCATGTCAAGAGACAGCATTATCTTACTGTTGGAAGGACAACACTACTTCTTGAAGACTGCAAGGAAATCCATTACTTCCGTGTGCATTTTCTTTTACTGCTCGGACTTTGAGAAAAAAAAAACACTGCAATTTTACTGTGATGAATGATCAGGATTGTCTTTATGGACTGTGAGAAAATTTTATCTTTTGACCAACATTGTATCAATAAGTGTGTGCATTTGATATCTTTGTTATTGTAATTATGAAAAAATTTTTCAAATCTGTATTGGCCAATGCACAAAACAATTTGTAAAATTTTTTGTGGGGAGCATGGTGGCTATGTAAGTAGGCTGTTTAGGTTTTTATATTGGTAACGCCACGTAGCGCTTTGTATGAAAATCACTGGCTGTGCTGTGTGCAGTCTGTGGCTGGGTGGCATTGTTGTAATATTCGCTATTGTAGTGTTGGGCAGTTGGCTGTTAACAGCGCGTAGCGTTGCGCAATTGGAGGTGAGCCGCCAGCAGTGGTGGATGTGGGGAAGTGAGATGGCGGATTTTTGAGAGCGGATGATCTGGACGTGTGTCCATCAGAAACAGTACTTTTGTAAGAATAGATGTCATGAACTGCTATATATATTATGACTTTTGAACACTATTAAGGTATATACATTGTTTGTTCTCTATCTAAATCTTTCATTTGCTAACTATGCCTATCAGTAGTTAGTGCCTTCAGTAGTTTGAATCTTTTATTTAGCTGGCAGTAGTGGCGCTCGCTGTATTGCAGTAGTTCGAGTAACGAAGATTTTTGTGAGGTAAGTGATTTGTGAAAGGTATAGGTTAATGTTGTAGGGGTTACTGAAAGTTAGATTGCGTTGCGCTAAAAATATTGTGTGTCAGTTTAGTGTTGATCAGAATAGGTAAAGAGCGAAATGTGTGAGTACGTTCAGTTTCGCTCAGCTGTTTGAAAATCAAATAATTTAAGAGATTTATCAGCACAGTAATTTAATAATTTTTCTAAGGGGACGTTTCAAGTGACCTTGAGATTTTGACACTATTCGCTGTGGACTACGATCGAGCTCCGATTCCAATATTTTTCTAGATTTGAAACTTTCGAGATGATACTGTCCTGTGGCTTCTTTGTTTCCTCACAAAGCCAAACTGCTCCAGGTGTAGGCACGATGCGATTCTTATTACTAGTGAAAAGGAATTCGATAATTGACAATGAATTTAGCCCTTTACCCCCCACCCCTTCTGTATCCGCTGCTGGCGAGATTATTATAATCACTGAGTGTTATCGAAATAAGCAATGAAGAAACAAGCGTTTCCAGCCGCAAAGACAAGAACAATGGCATGTTTTTTATTTCTTCAAGAATTAGAGAGATATGTAATAAAGAATCTTAGTGTATGTGCTGCAGCAAGCCTTCGACTGCTGGCACTGTATCAAGCCCCAGCTACTGTCGATCCCAAGTGCCGGGGCGTTGGGGCGTACAGGATATTCACTCACAGAACAGTCTCTGCAAATTGCCTGTTACGACTAGAGAGTTATGTGGGCGATTAGTATTCCTTGGACAGCTTCACAACATGGCATTCCTTCGCCATCCAGCTACGAAAGTTTGCACATGTGCTTTTCCTCGCAGTTTTCTCTTTGGGAGAGGTAATAAAGTTTATTTCTCCACGATTCTTATCCAATGGTGTGGATTCCGCATTTATCACGTAAGTGTATGACGATTTTTTTTCCTTTTCTGACAGCTAATGCGAGAGTGTTGTGCGTAATGTGCAGTAAGTTTGTTTGCCAATTGTTGGGTTCGGCATTTATATTTGCAGCTTTGTGCTATTCCTCTCAGTTTTCTCTTTGGGAGAGGTAATAAAGTTTATTTCTCCACGATTCTTATCCAATGGTGTGGATTCCGCATTTATCACGTAAGTGTATGACGATTTTTTTTCCTTTTCTGACAGCTAATGCGAGAATGTTGTGCGTAATGTGCAGTAAGTTTGTTTGCCAATTGTTGGGTTCGGCATTTATATTTGCAGCTTTGTAATGTTGGGGCAGAAGCGACAAAATTGTCATTAGTAATGGAGAGATGAAATCTCCGTCAGTATGTGCATACAGAAGACATAATCAGAAACGTATTTCGTGTTAAATAATTCATTGCAGAATCTGGGATATTTTGTTATAATAATGAGCGACGGCAGTTATTTATAGCGATATTTTTTAGTTATACAAGGGTGGTTTGATAAGTCTGGTAAAAAAAGAAATCTTTGATTCCTAAACAATTCACCTTATTTCTTGACATAGTCTCCTTTGAGGGATATACACATGGTGCATCAATCCCCCAGCTTTTTCATACCATGGGAAAAATAGGTCTGCAAGCTTTCCAAAATACTTGTTAATGGCAACTTCCTCATTTGTTGTATATTTCTTCGCCGTAGGCCAAAATTTCATGTTCTGGAACGACAGGAAGGCACTTGGGGCTATGTCTGGTTCAGTTGGGTGGATGAGGAACTAATTCAAGGCCCATTTCATGCACTTACACCACTGTTACCACTGATGTTTGAGATGGTGTATAATCCTGGACGAAGAGTACTTTTTTGTGTGCCAGCCTTGGTCGTTTTTCAGCCAACGTAACTTTCAAACTGTTCAACAATGAAGAATGGTAGGGTCCAGTTGTTATTATTTTTGGGGAACCCCAAAAAGCAGAGGGAGATCACCTTACAGGCTGATACAGTGGTCTTTGCCTGCTTCGGTGCACTTTCACTAGCCTTTGTCCATTGTTTTGCCTGTTGTTTTGAATCTGGTGTGTAATGATGTATCCAGGTTTCATCACCAGTCACAAATCATTGCGAAAAGTCTTGTAGATTGCGATTAAACATCATCAGACGTTGTGTTGAAATGTTGTGCCAAGTGCGCTTTTGGTCGACTGTGAACAATCGTAGCACCCACTTCACACACAGCTTCTTCACAGCCAGTTCTCCATGAAGGATATTACGCACTCGCTCAGTTGGCGAAGCCTACAGTCTCAGGAACCTCATAACTTTTTTTCGGTGGTCTTGATTAGAATATCATGAATTTTAGCAATAGTTCCTTTGTGGTAACCTCAGCTAGACAGCTGGAGCGCACTTTGTCTTCCAAGCTTGTTCAACCACGTTAAAATTCAATAATCCAAAAACAAGTGTGTCTACAATATTGGTGCAGAGTCCACGTGAACTACATATGATTCTGTTTGATCAGCACGACAGTCCAACCCTTCAAATGGAGATGTTTAATAACAGCCCAGAACTCGGTTTCCTCCATTCTTAATTGCAGTCGCCATGCTGACCAATTCAGATGGCTATCAACAATGAACTGTATGCTGTACATTGCTGAACTTCTTTATACAATCCTGGGAATAATCAACCATGAAGGCACAAGAAAAACAGTTCACATTCTTTTGTGTAAATTTATGAGACTTATCAAACCACCCTCATACATACTCGAATTTTTCTGTATTATTTAAGAGTCTTATAGTGACGGCACACACTAATAAGTAGGAATGTAGCAGGAGTTTATTTGTTATATATTGTGCTGTGGCAGGGTAGTTGAAATTATGTGCCTTCTTACTATTTTTTATTTCACCCTGGAGCACTGTTTGCCAAAAATGACGTCACCCACACATAAGCTTATATAGTATGTGTATTAAAATACATAAATATTAAAAGAATGAAAATACAGAAAGTGTTAAGTATTTAAAAGCGAAATGGTTGGGGAAGGAGGAGTGCTTGTCCCTAACCATGTTGGTTGTGTCAGAAATGATTACACATACATTGTTTAAATAACGCAAATTTCCCTACCATTGCTGGGGTGGTGGGCTAGTGTAGTGCTAGCTACTCGATTTGGTTCAGACTCTTTGGCCAGAATGTACACACCCTGGGCAGTGTGATAGGTGTACCGTACCCTACAAGAATCTCATGTCACCTGTGGCACCAGTATTGGTGGTTACTTGTAGCACTGTGCTAATTCTTATATATACCATATTAAAAGTGGCTTTGGTGGGCAATCTTGAAAATCGGTAAAACTATAGTACTTGCAGAATTTTACTTTGTTGTCATACACTAGTGTCTTACAACACAGATTTCGTCAATATTTACTAAGATTTTGTGGAATATGTTGTGATGTCATTATTTCTACCATTAGGAGAAAGCACTCGTTTTAACATACACACTATGACATTACACATACTGGAAAAGTATGGACGACTTAGCAAGTGTTTATTGGTTTATATACCGCTCTGTGGTATTTCTTTAACATTTAAAGCCTTGCAAGGATGTATTTGTTGTTAAATAATGTACTGCAGTAATTTATTTATGTATCACACTGTGGTATTTGTTCAGTATTACAGACTTTGCAAGAGCGTATTTGTTGTTAAATGATGCAGTGTGATAATGTGTTTTTTTCTATTGCACTGTGGTGTTCCTTTAACATTTAAAGTATCTGAAAGAGTTTATTTCTTGTTAAATAGTGCACTGTGGTAATTGATTAGTCGTATTTTAATAGAGATGTCGGTATTTCAAAAAATTGTAAAATCTGCAAAAAATTAATTCACAATAGCACATAATTACAATATTACTTTCGTGTCTTCTTATTCTGGCTGGGGTGGTGGCTGGTCTCTGCTGCCAGATTCAGATTCTTTATTGGTCATTCAGCATTATTACATGCAATAGACTTCGTCAGTTCACTTAACCTATTGGGCATTTCTAAAAATTCTTCTAATGAATAGAATGGATTAGTTAACATGAAGTTATGTACATTTTCTTTAAATAATTTGATAGGCTTGATTGACGGATACTTAGACAATTTGTTATGTATTTTAGTTTCCATATACTTATGACTATTGCTAGATTCAGCTAATCTATTTTGTGGCAACAGCAGAGAAGTACAGGTTCTTGTATAGTAGTTATGCCCTCAATTTGTTACACTTAAATTAGGTAGTTCAGCAAGTATGTAGTTAACACTGTCAAGAATATATAAAGTAATAACTGTTAAAATTCTGTATTTAATGAACAATGGTTTACAATGTGCTCTATTATCTACCTTAGCCGACTCGAATGACAAAATTCGCGTGACTGGAATAACAATAAAATTAATTTGTTACTTATATAACTGTGTAGTCCTAAAGCATCGACTGCATTCCAACCAACACAGTGCAGTGAAACAGCATCAAGAAGGCGCTGAACTGTGCGCCAATGCAAAAGGCAGGCAGCTCTACCTCCAGGAAGACAGAGTTCAGCAGCTCTGTCAACGCTGATTTAACCAACTGGCCATCGCTGATCGGTCCAGTTCAGTTGCAGACCTCCAGAACATCAGCACTGAGTAATAGGAGATGTTATTTAACATGCTTTCTGCGAATAATAATAGAGAGTAAAGTACTTGCACGTAGTAGGCACAGGGGACACAAGAAAATAAGTTTATTTTCTGTCTACAAATAAAGTATTTAATCTTAAAGTGTTTTGTATAGATCTTTCTGGATTCCTGCTACCGGCCAACGCAACTTCTCTCTTGTCTTGTTTATGTTATTGCTGAGTCCCACAGTATCTGGCACATCTGTGATGAGAAATTCAGAACGAACACTGCCTTTGCACTACGCCACTCCGTCTCAGTGCATCAATAATACTTCTCTCTTTTCTTTCGGCGGTGCATCGTTAGTAATAGTGTATAATTACTTATTGCAGAGCTCCTCTCACTAAAATGGATTCTAACCTGCCTCCTACAACACCTGGGCCTATGTGTCCAGCTGCTGTTGGCTTTGATCTAATTCAGTTTATTCAGTTTCAAAACAAAACAAACAAATGTCGCTGTTGATGACAGCAGTCCAGCAGCTCGTTGTAATGCACACGGCCCCGCTGCATCAACTCCTCCACAACCGCCAGCCAAATCCACAGTACCACCACCGTGCATTCCACTGCTCTAAGCTTTCGATGGACAACAAAGTGGAATGAAACGATTACTTTGCTCACTTCAACGCTCATTGCGCTACACATCAAGTGCAAGGTACTGCAAAACTTTTTTATGTTTTGTCAGTGGCCGACACAGGAGTTTACAGCCTCGCTCAGAAGTTATTACCGCTAACAGAACGGAGTTATTAGTTTTGAAGATTTAGTTTCTGACCTCACTTAGTTTTACAAGGATAAGGTACAGGTTGGCCGAGCGGTTCTAGGTGCTACAGTCTGGAACCGCGCGACCCCTACGTTCGCAGGTTCGAATCCTGCCTCGGGCATGGATGTGTGTGATGGCCTTCGGTTAGTTAGGAGTAGGGGGACGACCTATGTGCCAGCGCATGTTGCATTGTTGCCAAATTTATTCAAGATGGCGGCGATGACGTCATCCAATATGGTGGCATGTAGACTTGGCAACAGCGCATGATGTCATCCAAGATGGCGGATTTTGGGGGAAAATAGGCCAATTGTGCTACGTCCACTAACCTAACCTCAAGGAAAAAAGGAATTTTGAATGTTGGCGGGGAAAATAGGCCAATTTTGCTACGTCCACTAACCTAAGCCACCAGAAGAAAAAATGGCGGGAAGTTTGAATTCCAACAGGATAATGCATGCAAAGACCGTACTTGTCTTTATTACTATTGATTATCATTTATTAACATTCATTATCATTCATTGTCATTTATTATCTTTCATTATCATTTATTATCATTTATTATTATTGACCTGCCTCCTCTAGAATATTGCCTCCAAATTCAAATTCCAACATGATAATGGCTGCAAAACCTTACTTTTGTTTATTATTCATTATCATTCATTATAATTTATTAACATTCATTTTCATTCATTGTCATTTATTATCATTCATTATTATTTATTATTATTGACCTGCCTCCACTAGAAAATTCCCTCCAAATTCAAATTCCTACACGATAATGTCTGCAAAACCTTACTTTTGTTTATTATTATTCATTATCATTATCATTGATTGTCATTTATTATCATTCATTATCATTTATTATTATAGGCCTACCTCCACTAGAAAATTGCGCCAAATTCAAATACGATATTCTCTCGAAAACTGTACTTCTATGTATTATTATCATTTATTATTTATTCAAGATGTCCGATTTTCTCGGTGAGAAAGCCATTCTCCTTACATCCATAACAAAAATCTATCACAAGTTCAAATCCCAAACACCATAATTGATCACATGTACGAGCTTTCTCCGTCACTTATCTTTTTTCACTGGTAGCCTATCTAATTGCGTCAAATAACGAACTGCACTTATAGTAACGTAATTCACGTCCTTTGATTTTGCAGGGGGGAAGGGACTGAAGACTTTATTTCAAGCAGTACGGTCATCACTTGTTCTCCAACACAGTCAGCACACAAATCTTTGATATCGCAGTGCAGTCACCAGGACGTCCGCGCTCCAATTGAATCCTCGCCACCCCCTGGCCAGCACGCGGAGACACTGCTTACGCCTGTCACGTGAGGCGGCCGGCCACTAGCGGAGCCCAGCGATCGCTCCCACGTCGTAAACATGTTTTCGCTGGACACGCTGGAACTTGTCGAGTTTGACGTCACAGCGGCCCCTTGTCCGCTCACCACGTGTATTCGTCGCCTCCGCACGTTTCGCGCCAAAATTGTCTGCCTCGGGGCTGAATCACACAACGGTCGACCATCCCCTGAGCAAGTCCGAACCTGCAGATACCGACCTACACAGCCGTTCGCCACGTGTCCTTGTGCAATCGAGAACGCAGTGCTACACTTTTGGTGGAAAAGTTTACTCGACAGTAGAATCCGCCATGACTATATAACAGCTCGGCCTCCCCCAAACATGACCTCAACACATTCGAATTCGCACCTATCACCGGAGAAATTGATATCGCCTATGCGCCTTAGATTACGCTCCAAGGCAGGCCACACGCGCGTGCGGTCGGCGGGGAAGGGGATTCCAGAGTCTCCAGCCAAGTTCATCTTCCGAGCGCTCGTGACAGTCGACACATGTGAAAGCTGCATTGTTCTTCTCATGTATACCGCCGGCGTCTCAGGTCTGGACCTGCCTTCATGTCTATTTGCAGAATAGCTCATAGCTCGTTGACACACTCGAGTAACGTGGCCGGGAAAACATTTACTACTCGCATGCAACCGAGATGGTGAAGGAAAAGCCAAATCACTCTGATCTGCGCTGCAGGTGCGTGTAACCATTGAGAACACAATTTATTTTTTTCAAACCACTTATTTAACCATACAGTGTATCTATTACGCTATTACAAAACACCAATCCCAGATGTGCCCTGGACCATGTTGCACAGCCCACAGACACGCACCCAATCATAATTTCAGTACGCACTATAGCAAACTGCTACTAAATAACACATCACACAGATGTGTAGATACGCTCAGTACTTGTAAACTATCCTAATAACGCATAGCAGAGCCTGCAGATCCACTCACAAAATAACTCAGCAGACGTGCGCAGGTACCCCCACTCTGCACCCTGCCCACTGGATCGTGAAGCCACCCATCCGTCTGATGTCAGACCTCGCACAGCCCCTGCTCGGCTTCAACAAGCGTGAGTTGGCGCGGTCAACGCGCTCGTCAGCGGTCAAAGCACACACACATGTCCGTTCAGGACCGCGATTCCGAGCCACGGCCACCGAACGCGGGTGTAAGTCAACTTTATATCAACATAGCATAATTCCAAAGCGCAGCCTTCATACGCTAGACACATCATAGCAGCACATGTCTTTACCTCCTATGACACTTTAGCACACTGCAAATTGCTCCTTACAAGACATTACATGGCCCTTTAACTAAACATAACTACACATCCCTACTCTCGCCTCGTCGCGTGACCAGCCATATAAAAACCTTCTCAATATTATTCCTACTTTACAATTTTTTTTTAAATAAGATCTAATTTACACCTCCCACCGCACCTAAGCTCACATCACCCCACAAACCATGCCCATCAATCAATTTACCATTCTCATCCCCTCTTTTCGAATTACAAACGTAGCCTCTATCTAAACACCAATCAACTCATCTTTCTCACACTTTCAACAGTAAAATTAATTTTACAGACACCCAGAAATACCAAACTCAATTAAAGATTCAAACTTTTATACAAAGCATCAAGCACATACAACAATATTCAAAGTCTGGTCCTTGATCTCTGCAATTTAAGTCGGAGAAAGACGTATCTATTACCTTCTGCAACCTGTCTATAAACAGAACGATCTCAGTTACTACAACAGGACCTTGTTTTGACCATTCGCCGGAAATGCGCGCAATGTTGTACGCCTCAAACTAGGTACAAGTACAGCAGATCCTCAACACCCTATCATCTTTATCCTCTACCATCAAACAGTGAAAAAGTCATGAAGGCACCAATGTGATCCACCTCCAGTGCGGACAAACGGAATTCACAATACTCCCCCCCCCCCCCCCCCCGAATAACTCAGAGTGCAACCATCCAAGAATTCCTAACAGTTCGCCAAATCCAACACCTCAAACTACAAATGCCTATTTGAACAAGATCATATTAAATATACACACACGCTGCAGAGAGCCCTTTATAGTTTGATCACCCATACTCTAAGCGAATGAGAAGCTGCCTCTGGCCCTTGTTCAAACAGTGTTTTCTAACACGCTTTTGCACACTGCCGAGCATTTCGTCTTTCTGCTGCGACTTTGAAGTCATTGTCTGATTCTAAACAGATATTAACACGGACTGATGCACGGTCTCTCACAGGAAACTATACCTTACACCTTATAAATCACATTCTTACACACGATATCATAACATTGAATGATTTTAAATATAGGACACCCACTACACAAGGAAAATAGAAGAGCCTGCTGGCGTTGTAGCCACTTCCCTCTAAAGTGATTGACCACCTCTACATTGTACATATGTCGCAGTGACCGAATAGTTTATAACTCTGCATTCAATTTCTAGTGATCGGTCATTTTTGCACACAAGTACAGGATCACCGTTTTCGGTGCTAACAACTCTGGAAGTTGCAGTCCATCAACCAAAATTTCTCCCCCAACTCAGGCAAGCATTGTCAGTCAATCATTATGTCGTACCCAATGCACAGATGCGATGGATAAGACACCACCGATCTACTGTAATATTATCCATCACAGCTGATATCGCGAAAAATTTTACAGTAAGTCCAACACTGGCCAATCATATGACAGCTTGTTTTCTTAATTTCAGTATCATACCTAAACCATACATCCTCAACTTTGCAAGTATCATTCCGATCATTCATAGATGACTGCTCAACACGTCCATTCACACTTAATTCTCGAACACATAAAGACGATACATATTTCTAAGAGCTCACGCGTAGTACTCGATCAATCTCTCTGCGTATGGCGGTCACAGAGCTATCTAGTCCTCTTACGTTAAAAGACCATCCTCACCTCGGCATTGACCTACCTACCCCGCAACATCGCTACCCAATTATTTCTCAACCGAGCAGACGAATACAGCTACACTCCACCTCTCTTGACTGAATAGAGCTTTCCTAGTCCTAATCCATCCAAGTGCACCACATTTCTCGAAATGTAACCAAGTCTTGGAGCTTAGCACACCATATCGATCTACAGTAACAGATCTCAAAGTGCCTTAATTTAATAGCATACAGTTAAGAAGAACAAGAAGGGAGCGATATTTATACACAACGTAGATCGATAGATTTTTAATCAAATCATCCAATCTATCATGTGTAAAGTATTGTTCTAGAGTCCACGATCGGTGCATCGAAGGTTCCGGTAGGAGAGAGAGAGAGAGAGAGAGAGAGACTAGAACGTTCAGCACTTAAAAACGGGCAATAACCTTAGATCGCTTACTTTTCCGTCCTGTCAGACATACATCCTTCTCCCCGGTCACCTTACGCTGAGCTATCTCTACCCCAATCTCTACCCCAATCGTAAAACTTTTCCTTTCTATGATATGAGCGCAATATAGCCCTGAGGACACGTCTAGTGCCCAATGATCACACCAGATCACGAGTCAGAAATAATACTATTACTCCATCAGGTCTATATAAAAAATGATAGTTATTAGCAGCCGGTACATCCTACAAGCAAATCAGTTAAGTCCCAATGTGCTCAGAGTCATTTGAACCATTTTTTAAGGTACAGGTTGCTGCACCTCGTTACAAGTTCTTTGGATTCCGGAAAAAAACAGAAGACTTACCATCAGTGGGTAACGGTATTTCTGGGTTTGACACGACAGTGTCGTTTTCCGTGTATCTGTGAACAGTACTATAGTGACCCAATTACGTGCAAGGTCCTAGACAACAGTATTCGTGAACAAATTCTCAAAAAATCTGCTACTACTTGTACACAAGTGTTACACATTACTGAACATCAGGACTCGTGTGATATTGCCGTGGAAAACAACAAAATAGCTCTCGTTTGTAGTTTAACGCAAAGTGACAATCAGGTATGGCCTTGCAACTGACCACTGTGCGCAGATGAGCCACCGCGCCATGGCCAGAGTAAACAAGTATGAACGAGTGTGTCTGCTGTGAAGTCATGTCCCCATTGCTTCTCCACTCCTAAAAGACAACATTGCCCTTCGCGAAACGTGGCTTTCTTTGCTTATGGAAAGCCAGGTCATATACAGTCATGCTCAAAATTATCCGAACGACCTGAATTGCATTTCACCTGATTCGCATGCAACCCACATAACGTAGCTATCTAGCAGGTCCTCTAATCGCTTCTTGGTACAGTCGTTTGACTATTGAAAATGGTTCCAACAAGTCACCACTAGAAAACACTGCTCTGTATCGCGATATCTCAAGATGTAAAGTAATACCACGATACTACAAAATATCAGGGAACACCTTATCACAGATAAGACTGTCCTTATATCGGATTTTCTCGGCGGTAGCTAGATGTTTTAACTGAAATGACGAGACGAAACATTAATTTTTTCCTCCCAGGACACCAACCCAGCACCTATCGCTGTTATATTCTAGAGAAAACGAACGTTAAATATGGGTTTGTTACACCAGCAGCAACATGTGAGCATGTTTGAACTAGAAATAATGTGACGAAGAGTTCAGTGCTAGCTGGGAATCGAACCCCACACAGATCGTTGTTGACTGCACACAAAAAGACGTCAGCTACCGAATTTTTCTGTACCAGAAGCTCGCAGTAACATCCTTGAACTTACAGTGATCTCTCAAATAGTTCTGTGTCTCACTGGGAGTCAAAAACGTCAGATATCGTTAGTGTTGACAACGAATGAAAAATGCATTAAAAATAAAAATTATTATCCACCAGCAGATAGATGTTCTCATGCTAGAGCTTGATCATGTATAGTGAATACTTCAGTGCAGGGCCAGGATTCGAAACCATTCACGCGCAATATGTGGGGATGTTGAGGAATCTGCAGTTTTGAACAAACAACAAATTGTAGTCGAGCTGTATTGCCACGAAGGGATCAAATACCTCGGTAAGGGCGATCTGAGTTACATTTCCAGCTCAGAACCAATTTTATCGACATACAGAAGCTCAAATAAAAGATGGAATTAAGTGTCTTGTGATCCTTCTTAGCGTTTGTATCGTCACTAGAAATAAATAACTAGTATAAGAAAAATTCCCACATTTCGCCTTCCTGACTTTATTGTGGTTCAACCTAACGTCTACTTGGTAGAGAAGGAATATCATGTTAATGTGAATTTCAGACCACAATGCCATTATACCTTCTTCACTGTCTCTCCCTATTTAAAAAAACCTCGGTAGAAGTCGGAATCGAACTCAGACTATCATCATAGGAACCAATCATCAACCCAACAGACTACCAAATCGCCTTCCCTGAGACTGATTATTCTATCATAACACCGTTGTGGCACAATCGATGAGAATTCTGACACACAGGCCCCCTGCAGTGGTTTGTAGCATGTTCAGTACATTCATTTACTTAGTTGACCGAATCGCCATGAACTAGCTGCCTCGGCTACCCAGTGCATACATTCGACTCTATTTTGTAATCACCGAAATAAAATGACGTAACTGCCACCTACACAGAACTGCCAACAGTGTAGGATGCAGAAATTTAAATAGGAAGTGTTCCTTTCCATTTGAGCTAATCTATTCACTATCTGTTTGTTGAAATCGTCGTGCAGTGCAGAAGAAAAGCTGTAACTGTCTGTCTCTCAGAAGTCTAGATCCGGCCATATGCATTATCTGACAGAGATAAGGTAAATTTGTTTGTGCCTCTTAAAAGTAAATGCCTGAACCCACGCATTGCACCTGTGGCCACATTTCCCAGCCCCAGGAGTGTGCTGTAACGGATGATATGCTTAGCTTACAAAATTAGTCACGGTAGAAAAATGCGAATCTACTGACGCAGAGATTATGCTATTCTCACGTCAGCAGGATGTAAAGACTCTTCTAGGCATCATAGCCTCGATGGGAAGCCATTTTGAAATTTTCACTAATTCATGAATTTTCTTAGTTCGAGAAAATCCACTGTGAAGTGTGAAGTTACCGAATAATTCGATTATTACCATCATTGTTACTATCATTTTCTTCATACCGCTGCTGGAACACATGTGCTTGAAGATCATTTAAGGCCTTTTGGTCATTATAAAAGTAGTTGCCCAAGAACGGGTTCTCTCCCTGTCTACGGAATCCTTTTCATGTTAATATCAAACATCAACAATTACTCGTAGATTACATTAAAACTAAAGTAACTGATTAAGACGTTTCTTGATAATAAAAACGCGGTGCTTTTCTTCATTTACTTGCGCTTAGAAATGGCTGTCGAATACTGCCAAACCAAAAGCCATGGGATCTTACTGCCTTCCAATACACGTCGCTGTCAGTTCTTCCATATGATTTGGTCGACGTGACCAGTTTCGAGTTGTGTATGACACAGAATGTATTAGAAAATCAATTGTTTTTCTTTGCAATAAACTGAAGGTTTTCATTCTAAGCTATCCAAGTTCAAAATTTTCGCAATATTAGTTCAAATTTAATATTCGATTGTATAACGTAGGAAAGAATTTCACAGTTGCAAAACCCGCATCCGACTCATTGTTCTTACACTTAGTGGCTGACCATAAACACTAGCTCAGAGTGACACCACTTTAAGTGTCCTAATGAAGCGATGACTGTTTGCCTTTGCCCTTTCTCACCGGAAAATATGCAATTCACTCACTGGGCTCCATAAGTACACCGTAACAGTAATTTATGTGTGTATGGAATGGATACGGATTGTAGAATTTAGTGGTACTCTCTCTTCCACCTCTGTATACAATATGCCTGACCTAAACGGGCCCTTTATCATTACAGGCCCTGGGCGGTGCAACATTATACTGACAACAGTAATGTGCTTATACTGACAACCGCACTGTTCGTTTTACCTGATTTTGTAATCATTTAAATAAAACAACATGACCTTTCAGTGGGAGACATTTCTTCACCCTTTTCCTCCTGCGAAATTTGTCAGTAAGCATTTTGCCTTCCAACCAGCGAAATGCGGCAGAGGACGGCCAGTTAACGATTCACAAACCACGATTTAGTGCCGTTAAGACGATTTCTTTAAACATTGGCGTATCTGAAGGAATTTAGTTATCTTCTTAAATCGTCTTATGCAGCAACGTTCACAGATATCTCAAATAGTAAAAGCTCTTTCTCCAGGTACGAAGGTTGTAAAACAAACGTCCCACAGTTTGTGTCTGGTTGATCTTTTCGTCTGATAGCACTGCGTAAATATTTTGTCTAAGAGGTATCACAAGTAGTGTTCCTGTAGCTGTGGGAATCATTGGCTGAAAATGAGTTTAACAGTAGTGGGTACAGCACTGCTAAATATTAAAAATGATTATCAATCTAAGTCTGAGTTCATCCAGAAACTGAGCCGCATTTATAATATTGAAGTTAGACTGTGTATCCTTGTCTTCCTTGAGTGGGCATAGGAAGGCGTTTACACACACGTATACGAGGGTAATCCCAGAAGTATGGTCTCCTAAGGGACACGCAAGTGGCACCGCAGGCACAAACGAGAGATCCTCAATCTTAATGCCAAGCAGAGCCCACAGTAGCAGCTGCAAGGTGGCAAAGTGGTAAAGAACACGATTACGGATGCGAAGGTCTCAGGTTCGATGCCTTTTCGGGCCCACGGGTTTTGTGTGCCATTTGCACTTATTTCCCCTCGGGCAGTGTTTGTTGATGTGAAAAATGCCGAGTTGCATTGTGGTCCGAAAGCCACGTTAAACTGTAGGTTCCCCTGTTAACTGTCTATGTAAGTCAACTTAAAGGTCGGATGAAAGCAGCGGCATACCACCTTCAACAGGACCGTGCCTATTAAAGCACTGTCGTGTTCAGACCAGTCTTCCAACTGATGACTGCTTTACTTTACTATGGGTTCCAAAGTTAATGATCTTCGGGTTATTA
Source organism: Schistocerca piceifrons (assembly GCF_021461385.2). Taxonomy (NCBI): domain Eukaryota; kingdom Metazoa; phylum Arthropoda; class Insecta; order Orthoptera; family Acrididae; genus Schistocerca; species Schistocerca piceifrons. Next base: position 572,711,436 of record NC_060139.1, on the reverse strand, counting down.
ACATTTTTGTGTATTCATGCTGTAGCTTTGATACCAGTAAACGTAAGTAATCGGCCGAGCACTGTCACCGTTCGTGTTGTCAAGGTGGTAAACGACGATGCTGTCGACCCCAGTTACAATCTTGTTCATGGCTATGTTTCAGTCGAATACCTCTGTGCCTTTCTGTGTATTTCAAGATATACTGTTATACACTTGGTACGCATCCAAATTGATATTTGATAGAGCTGTATTTAGCAACATGAATCAAATATGTTTTCCGAGCAATATATCGGACAACACGTCAGTGCAGCGAGATTTCGATTGTGTTGCGCATGGTGCAAGAAATATTTGTGTTTCCCTTGCTTCTGTGACAGGTTTCACACTGAATGCGAGCAAGCTCACGAATAGACTGTCAATAATTGGAATTACGCAATAATACACCTCAGAGGTGTGTTTTTGCATTATGTATCCCGATGAAAATAACTGTAAATAGATTATATGCCTACTTGCTTATTACTAGCGCTTCTCGATGCTTTCCTTAAAAAAGAAAAAGAATAAGAAAAAGGTAGAGAGAGACAGAGAAAGAAAACAGAAATGTATTTCAAATATAAGCTCGGTGACGCCATGTTCGTCTCGTGATGTAAAGCAAGGATAGTTGATAGGTCTGTAATGCAATAAACATCCTTGATTACTGATTTGGTACTACTCCCATTGTTATTGTTATTCGTACCCTCACAACAGCTTTCCTATCACTCATTGCTGCCGATGCACATAATGAATGTATCAAGATGAATGGAATGTGGGATGTTTCGTCACGGAGAATATACATATTTATCTCGGCGTCTTGTGTTCAGGGTAATATGAAAATCTCATTAAGAGAAGACGACAACGGGATGCCAGTGATGCAGGTAATAATACCCAACTATTTCAGACGACCAAACACCATGGCGACAGACAAATTTTCGTCGCAGTGTATTTTGATTATAATTCGTTAGCCTTCTTGCGACCTCGTTCTAATACTTCTTGGGAGTAGGCATAATATTTTGCTTTTTGAACACTGAGCAATAACACTCAAAGATAGTAGATGGAGGGATACAAAGAAACTATCAGAGTCATGGGTGTGGATCCATTTCATAATTAGAAGAATAAATAAGAAGGAAACATTACGAAAGAAATGAATGCGCTGGTTAGTATACATTGTTCGTATAAATCTGAAGATGAAGAAGGGCAGATCTGCACAATGCCTGCATAGGCACTTTAGTTTCTGTCTTAATGGGCATAATTTTTAGTTTCTTCTCTTTTGATTTTTCAAATGAATTGATTATTACATGGCACAGAATAATTAGTTAACTGTGTTTCTCATACCTTACATTCGCACCATTTTTCTACATTCTCATGCAATACACGGAATTCTACTTCCATGATCACAAGAATTCATGTAGATGTAATCGATTTCGAGGTGCAAAGTGTTTGTTATCGTACTTTTTGTGACAGGTGGGCAAAGTTGATTTCCAAAGTCTTTTTATTGTACTTAAATAATCTTTTGTCACAAAGTAACAAGGTAAGTGTTTCATTTCGTATATATTTCGTGGGAAACTGTAATTGTGATGAAAGATTATACACCTGAATGTTTGGCACAACTGGTAGGAGAAAACGCTGCATATTAACCAACCCCACGCCTCCTCTCCATGTCCTGCTATGACATGAGCACTGGATTCTCCTCACATACCGCTACAGAGCTGTTCCTAGCACAACTGAGAACTGGCAACTTCGTCACAGACATCTGGCAGCACTGTGACAGTGCAGTCACTTTCGCGCATGGTAATGAATTGACTTGCTAAATTTGCTTGATATTCCCTTTCCATTTCAATGACTCATGCTATATAATCCTCATGTAATCTAAGACCCCGAGACAGAAAATTCAATTTTTTGGCTAAAGAAATGCTATTCTTCATATAAATGACAGCTTTTATTATCTTTCACGATTCATTATGAGACTGAGCGACCAACACCATGATGAGAGAGGTGTGCTGGCAGCAGTGTGTCCGTAGCCCCGTGGTGCCGCCCGTGTCTCATGTTGCAACTGTTCAAGGAGTCGTCAGTTTTAACCGTGGTAGGGGCCAGCGTGTGTGAGCTTTTTTTCTGGTTTATTTTGTGGAGCTGCGAATTTCCAGAAAACATCTGTAACGAAATCAGGAGAAAACCTTTACACATCAAATCCTCTTGGTAGCTCGACACAGTTTTAAGTTGTGTTAATGGTCATAGATCTCGGCTTGCTGACTGCCAAGCTGCTTCACAATACAAGCGTCTCTGAAGAAATTCGAATCGACCGTCAAGGATACGAAATTCAATATTGTTCTTCACTTAAGACTCACTTGCCAGGGTGATTAGTATGAAGGAAATGAACCTCTTGGTCACTACAGTGCCTCTATGCTAAGCTTCCACAGTAGCAATTAGGAACTCTCTGCAGACATTTGCTAACAGCGGCTCTAGCAACTCACTTTTTCCCTGGGTAGCTTCAAATATGGGCAATTTTGTCGCCTTAAATCCAATTGAAAGTTTTAAATGTCACTTTTGAACAGCGTTCACTTCTCAATTATTTAATGTATAGACCTCAAAACATGCAGTTTGCCTTAGTAGCTATAGAGCAGGTTCTGAAAGGTAGTGACACAATGTTTCGCATCCATTAACCATAGGGAATCAAAGAAAGAAGCCAAACACATTACATTGCATTTACTCTCTGTGCCTTGACTAACACATATGAATCCACGACAAAAATAAATTATTTGAAGAATCTCCTGTAAAAGGAAAAAGAACTGGATGTGACGCTTTAATAATAGCGCACTGGATCAGAAACAATGAAATTAATTCCGTGCCACATTGATGTATTGCATACTAGTCTAATAAAATACTCATCAAATGAAAACAGTTTTGTGCCTCCATTGCTATCGAGTGTGAAACACAAATCGTAGACAGATTTTATGGGCCACAACTCAACAACATTAAAGCTTTTACACCGTCATGAGTGAGGAGTGAAGCAGACGTTGGCGGAAGAAGGCGAGGCAGCGCAGTGTCTCAGCCCCCACCAGTAGGCAGCGAACGGGTCTCAAAGAACTCAGACGCATGCGGTGTTCAGAGGCAGATGGTCTCCCAAGAAATCTCTCGCTAAAATATTGTTGAACCAAACTGTTATTACCAATGTCACAGAAAGCGAAATATATTGTAGATTTGCTTGAATTATACTCATAGCATCAGCACCGAGAGAAAAGGGGCGATAAAAATGTTGTCGACATGTGCTTTTCATTACCAGACGTCGTATTAGCTAATCTCGAGTTTTACCTCAAAACCACGGTCGTAGACCAGAGTCATGTACTCAGACTGCAGTCAAGAGCTCCCCCGGGATGTGTAGCAGTCTACAATGTTGCCAGAGAGCATATAGCCGAACATAGAATTCAGAGGGGAGCACGGCTGTATTGTCCACCTTACATGAACGATTCGGCGGTTAGTTTTTTTTTTTTGTCTAATACTGTGTCTACAACGCATATTGCACGCTTAAGAACCAGAAGAATTAAAAAAACCAAATTAGTTTATGAGAGCAACGTTAACTACAGCGTTCGGAGTATTCACTGTATTGCGTACGTATGTGTTAACGCCTTCCAGCGCCCACTCAAGGAAGACAAGGATACGCAGTCCAGCTTCAATATTATAAATACGCCTCAGTTTGTGGATGAGCTCAGACTTAGGTTGAAAATCATTTTCAATATTTAGCAGTGCTGTACCCACTGCTGTTAAACTCGTTATCAACCAATGATTCCCACAGCTACAGGAACACTACTCGTGGTACCTCTTAGACAAAATACTTGCGCAGTGCTATCAGAAGAAAAGATCAACCTGACACAAACTGTGGGAAGTTTGTTTCACAACCTTCGTACCTGGATAAAGAGCATTTACTATTTGAGATATCTGTGAACGTTGCTGCATAAGACGATTTAAGAAGAAAACTAAATTCCTTCAGCTACGCCAATGTTTAAAGAAATCGTCTTAACGGCATTAAATCGTGGTTTATGAATCGTTTACCAGCCTTACTGGCAAACAGTCTTCGCTACATTAGGTTACTTAAACTGGTGTCACTCTGAGCTAGTGTTTATGGTCAGCCACTAAGTGTAAGGACAATGAGTCAGGTGCGAGTTTTGCAACTGTGAAATACTTGCCTACATTATACAATCGAATATTAAATTTGAGCTAATATTGCGAAAATTTAGAACTTGGATAGCTTAGAATGAAAATCATTCTGTTTATTGGAAAGGAAAACAATTGATTTTCTAAAACGTTCTGTGTCATACACAACTCAAAACAAGTCATATGGAAGAACTGACAGCGACGTGTATTGGAAGGCAGTAAGATCCCCTGACTTTTGGTTTGGCAGTATTCGACAGCCATTTCTAGGCGCAAGTGAATGAAGAAAAGCACCGCGTTTTTGTTATCAAGTAAGGTCTTCATCAGTTACTTTAGTTTTAATGTAATCTACGAGTAATTGCTGATGTTTGATATTACCATGAAAAGGATTCCGTAGACAGGGAAGATGAAGATGAAATGGGAGATATGATACTGCGTGAAGAGTTTGACAGAGCACTGAAAGACCTGAGTCGAAACAAGGCCCCCGGAGTAGACAATATTCCATTGGAACTACTGACGGCAGTGGGAGAGCCAGTCCTGACAAAACTCTACCATCTGGTGAGCAAGATGTATGAAACAGGCGAAATACCCTCAGACTTCAAGAAGAATATAATAATTCCAATCCCAAAGAAAGCAGGTGTTGACAGATGTGAAAATTACCGAACTATCAGCTTAATAAGTCACAGCTGCAAAATACTAACACGAATTCTTTACAGACGAATGGAAAAACTAGTAGAAGCCAACCTCGGGGAAGATCAGTTTGGATTCCGTAGAAACACTGGAACACGTGAGGCAATACTGACCTTACGACTTATCTTAGAAGAAAGATTAAGGAAAGGCAAACCTACGTTTCTAGCATTTGTAGACTTAGAGAAAGCTTTTGACAATGTTGACTGGAATACTCTCTTTCAAATTCTAAAGGTGGCAGGGGTAAAATACAGGGAGCGAAAGGCTATTTACAATTTGTACAGAAACCAGATGGCAGTTATAAGAGTCGAGGGACATGAAAGGGAAGCAGTGGTTGGGAAAGGAGTGAGACAGGGTTGTAGCCTCTCCCCGATGTTGTTCAATGTGTATATTGAGCAAGCAGTAAAGGAAACAAAAGAAAAATTCGGAGTAGGTATTAAAATTCATGGAGAAGAAATAAAAACTTTGAGGTTCGCCGATGACATTGTAATTCTGTCAGAGACAGCAAAGGACTTGGAAGAGCAGTTGAATGGAATGGACAGTGTCTTGAAAGGAGGATATAAGATGAACATCAACAAAAGCAAAACGAGGATAATGGAATGTAGTCTAATTAAGTCGGGTGATGCTGAGGGAATTAGATTAGGAAATGAGGCACTTAAAGTAGTAAAGGAGTTTTGCTACTTGGGGAGCAAAATAACTGATGATGGTCGAAGTAGAGAGGATATAAAATGTAGGCTGGCAATGGCAAGGAAAGCGTTTCTGAAGAAGAGGAATTTGTTAACATCCAGTATTGATTTAAGTGTCAGGAAGTCATTTCTGAAAGTATTCGTATGGAGTGTAGCCATGTATGGAAGTGAAACATGGACGATAAATAGTTTGGACAAGAAGAAAATAGAAGCTTTTGAAATGTGGTGCTACAGAAGAATGCTGAAGATTAGATGGGTAGATCACATAACTAATGAGGAAGTATTGAATAGGATTGGGGAGAAGAGAAGTTTGTGGCACAACTTGACCAGAAGAAGGGATCGGTTGGTAGGACATGTTCTGAGGCATCAAGGGATCACCAATTTAGTATTGGAGGGCAGCGTGGAGGGTAAAAATCGTAGAGGGAGACCAAGAGATGAATACACTAAGCAGATTCAGAAGGATGTAGGTTTCAGTAGGTACTGGGAGATGAAAAAGCTTGCACAGGATAGAGTAGCATGGAGAGCTGCATCAAACCAGTCTCAGGACTGAAGACCACAACAACAACAGACAGGGAAAGAACCTGTTCTGAGGCAACTACTTCTATAATGACGAAAAGGCCTAAGCACATGTGTTCCAGCAGCGGTATGAAGAAAATGATAGTAATAATGATGCTAATAATCGAATTATTCGGTAACTTCACACTTCACAGTGGATTTTCTCGCACTAAGAAAATTACAGAATTAGTGAAAATTTCAAAATGACTTCCCATCGAGGCTATGACGCCTAGAAGAGTCTTTACATCCTGCTGACGTGAGAATAGCATTATCTCCGCGTCAGGGGCTTGCTTCTAGTTAACCATTTAATAGATTCGCATTTTTCCACCGTGACTAATTTTGTAAGCTAAGCATATCATCCGTTACAGCACACTCCTGGGGCTGGGAAATGTGGCCACAGTGGTCTGGTGGAACGAACTATCACAGGTGCAATGCGTGGATTCAGGCATTTACTCTTAAGAGGCCCAAAAAGATTTACTTTACCTCTGGTAAACTCAAGAGAAAGATGTTATAATCCAGAATCCGCATTAAACATCACGTTTCTTCATTACCAAATGGAGCCGGCCGCGGTGGCCGTGCGGTTCTAGGTACTTCAGTCCGGAACCACGTGACTGCTACGGTCGCAGGTTCGAATCGTGCCTCGGGCATGGATGTGTGTGATGTCCTTAGGTTAGTTTGGTTTAAGTAGTTCTAAGTTCTAGGGGACTGATGACCTCAGATATTGAGTCCCATTGTGCTCAGAGCCATTTGAGCCATTACCAAATGGGCAGAGCAGGTTTACGTTGGGAAATGACATAGGTGGAGGTAATGTTAAACAGAAATACTGTCGCCAGGAAACATACTTACATTAGAAAATTTTATTTTATTTTATTAACCGATAGCCATTTAGAGGAACAGAGCTCTTATTTTACTTGTACTTGATCGAACCAGAGACGTTGAAAAGTTTGGTGCTGGACTGTGATTCGAATTCGTATCTCCTCTTTCGAGGATCTGAATCTCTCGGAACAGTATAGTTCAATTATTACGTTCCTTTTTCCAAGACTACAATGTGGGTCCGAATCCTGATCCAGTACAAAAATATTCATAATTTCATACCAAGCCCTATCACGTGCACACTGGCCTGCTAGTGAAAATTAACGTGCATTTTTAATATTTGTTCGTGTGTTGCTAACAATTTCTGGTCAAACACGCACACATCTTACAGTTGGTGAGTAAACAATTGATACTTAAGTTATGTTCGTGAACGATAAAGAAGAACGATAGGAGTGCGGTTCGATTGTCGCTCAGGCACAAAAATTTGTATCCTTATTTTAGATTCAAACACCTAGCAGCTGGTAAGAAAAACCGATACGCAACATTAGGTTTTACGTAGTTAACAATCCGATTACATGTTGGATTCGTATCTCCGTCACAGAACATCACATCATGCGCTTCATCTTTAAATGCATTCACACTTTGTGAATGGAGGTATATCAGACATCTTTCGTGGTTAGTTAACAGGGATGAAAGGGTATTGATAGGAGTCCTGGTTTATTTCAAAAACTGTCGTCTTTTATTTTCAAGTTTAGATTTGGTTACTCACATTGGCGAAAATTTCGGTAATTCATGACTCTTTACCGCTAGTCAGCAATATGATATGATTAGATTAGATCAATACTTGTTCCACAGATCATGAATGCGATGTTTCGTAATGATGTGGAACGTGTCATTTTAATGAAAGATTTCTTTACATACCAGTATTCAGTTTCTTTACAACGATTTTTTTTACCTTTTCTCTCATTCTTTTTTATTTTTATCTCTCACACTCTCTCCCGTCTCTCTCCCTCTCTCTCTCTCTCTCTCTCTCTCTCTCTCTCTCACACACACACACACACACACACACACACACACACACACAAACACAAACACATTCTTTTTTTTATTATTTGTTTGGTGTGCTCGACTATCAGCGAGGCATGTAAACGTCCGTGAATGAGTTTCTTAGTTTTGAGTACAGTTACGAAAGATATAAATACAACTATGAGAGTTAGTGATTTATGATGCTTAGTTTGCAGTCCCTAAATCTAGTTACAGAAACGCGAATCAGACGCATTACGTATTCCAGGCCATAGCAGCCGTGTCTTTGAGACGCCCGCTGTAGGTTCGTGTTCTTCCTGCTGGTACTGTAACTGAGATTTGGCAACAAGGCAAGGTATGTTTGGCAACTCTGTGATCGACGAGTTACTTCCTGGTGTGCACGGAATTAAGCCTCAAAGTTCACTTGATTTTTCCTGTTATTTCCATCGAATAATCTGAATTATTATCGCTTGAGGTACAACAAAAGATTGTAAATTTACGTTTTTCAGCCCAGGAAAGTCGTTGCACGTGGAAATCGCAGCTAATCTCGCTCTTTAAATAGCAGTTTACGAGTTCTAGCCACTATTGGCCTTGTAAGAGAAAGGCACCAGACATACGTCTTCGCTATCTCTGTGGTGACATGCTGACGCGTGAAGAAATGAGTGTCACGGTTCACGGTTCCAGCCCCGCTGACGTTAACGTTTTTTATCCCCTCTGTGAAAGAGTACAAGTAGTCAGATCAAACATCGATAAGGAAATAGCAAGAAAATACTTTCAGCCCATAGTGCAATGGTGAAAAACTTACCACAATGCTGCACAACAGGTAACGCCTCTTTCCGCTGCTGACAAGCAAAACGTTGGGTTTCTAGGAATACATAACTTTATTTATGAAATCCCACATTTGCATACCTGTTGAGTATGACACAGCATACCAATTAAACACAGACACAATCGAAATCTAAGTTAGTAGTATTTTACTAATTTGTGCCGATAGAGGCACGTTTGTGTACAGATACTCAGTTTTATTAAAACAGACTCTCATTGTAAGGTTATCATGGGTAGTTTTATTTCATTTCTTATAATACAGTGCACAAGTTTCGTAAGGTTTCCTTTAGTGTTGTTAAAACAATACTAAACATGAGAGAGAAATTAATCATGAACAATGTATGCGATTTCTCTGATTTTATCTATAACAGTCTGAAAATGCACATGCAGTTTATTGATTACATGCATGTAGAGAACTTGTTCTGAGTTAAAGCTGTCAAACAGGGTCCGAAGAAGAATAAAATGACACCACCAGACGACAGCTAATGTAGAAAATACTTTTTCTGACTGTTTTGGCACGATGCGCTCTCCCCATACATAACACAAAAGCTTCGAGATGCATCTGCTGCCTGGCCGTCTATTAAACCTGAAAAAATCCAAAAGTCGCAGAAGTTAGTCCTTTCCCTATATGCGGTTATTTTGGCTTGAGAAGCGAAGGGAATCATGTTCAAAGTTCCATTAAATTGATAACTTCAGCAGACAGCAGAATTCCGTTTTAAATAATGTAACAGCGAGTGTGATAGAACTCGCGACGTCGTATCTACAGTGCACGACGCTTACCGTTACGCTACTAGCTGTAATGTAGCTACAGCTTCTCCAGAACTTCCGAATTCCACAGTGCTGTGAGATAATGCATATGGCTGGATCTAGACTTCTGAGAGACAGGCAGTTACAGCTTTTCTTCTGCACTGCACGACGATTTCAACAAACAGATAGTGCAATAGATTAGCTCAAATGGAAAGGAACACTTCCTATTTAAATTTCTGCATCCTACACTGTTGGCAGTTCTGTGTAGGTGGCAGTTACGTCATTTTATTTCGGTAATTACAAAATAGAGTCGAATGTATGCACTGGGTAGCCGAGGCAGCTAGTTCATGGCGATTCGGTCAACCAAGTAAATGAATGTACTGAACATGCTACAAACCACTGCAGGGGGCCTGTGTGTCAGAATTCTCATCGATTGTGCCACAACGGTGTTATGATAGAATAATCAGTCTCAAGGAAGGCGATTTGGTAGTCTGTTGGGTTGATGATTGGTTCCTATGATGATAGTCTGAGTTCGATTCCGACTTCTACCGAGGTTTTTTTAAATAGGGAGAGACAGTGAAGAAGGTATAATGGCATTGTGGTCTGAAATTCACATTAAACATAATATTCTTTCTCTACCAAGTAGACGTTAGGTTGAACCACAATAAAGTCAGGAGTGGCGAAATGTGGGAACTCTATCACCAGATCGCTTCGTCTGCATGACCTGGGTTTGAATCCATATTCAAACGAGGTGGTTCGTCGTGTCATTTGAAGTTCATTATACTAGTTATTTATTTCTAGTGACGATACAAACACTATGTAGGTTCACATGACACTTAATTCCATCTATTGTTTGAGCTTCTGTATGTCGATAAAATTGGTTCTGAACTGGGAATGTAACTCAGATCTCCCTTACCGCGGAATTTGATCCCTTCGTGGCAATACAGCTCGACTACAATTTGTTGTTTGTTCAAAACTGCAGATTCCTCAACATCCCCACATATTGCGCGTGAATGGTTTCGAATCCTGGCCCTGCACTGAAGTATTCACTATACATGATCAAGCTCTAGCATGAGAACATCTATCTGCTGGTGGATAATAATTTTTATTTTTAATGCATTTTTCATTCGTTGTCAACACTAACGATATGTGACGTTTTTGACTCCGAGTGAGACACAGTACTATTTGAGACATCACTGTAAGTTCAAGGATGTTACTGCGAGCTTCTGGTACAGAAAAATTCGGTAGCTGACGTCTTTTTGTGTGCAGTCAACAACGATCTGTGTGGGGTTCGATTCCCAGTGAGCACTGAACTCTTCGTCATATTATTTCTTGTTCAAACATGCTCACATGTTGCTGCTGGTGTAACAAACCCATATTTAACGTTCGTTTTCTCTAGAATATAACAGCGATAGGTGCTGGGTTGGTGTCCTGGGAAGGAAAAAATTAATGTTTCGTCTCGTCATTTCAGTTAAAACATCTAGCTACTGCCGAGAAAATCCGATATGTCACAGTTTGATTGTGCTTTGATAACAATCCGATTAGGTTCTGGGTTCGAATCCCTGTCCAACACAAAGCTTTATCTGACGGCATTTCAAGTAAGTTACTTGTGAGGAAGCAATATTTAACATCTCTCGTAGTTCGTTAACAGGGACGATAGATGCTGGGTAGGAATTCGCGTCCGTTAAAAATGTTTACGTTATGTAATTTAAAGTTGATATTTACTGACTGATACTGTCTAAAATCGAGGTATATCACTCTCTGTATGCCTCGTCAGAAATGACTGTTAGTTTCCGTCAGTCACGAAATCTTTGCTTCGTGTGCATGACCTGGGTTTGAATCCATATTCAAACGAGGTGGTTCGTCGTGTCATTTGAAGTTCATACATATTCTCAACTAGCTACTAGTGAATAACGTAAATTTTTAATGTCATTTTGTGTTAAATAATAAGGACGGTATGTTACTTTGAAGAGGAAATCATGAATATGACGAACTTACTACGTGCATTACCTATCTGACGCAATAATGAGAGTGGTATCATTTCGGGTATGTCATTTATTCTAATAAATGTGAGCTTACAAGTCTTAAGGACAGTCTTATCTGTGATAAGGTGTTCCCTGATATTTTGTAGTATCGTGGTATTACTTTACATCTTGAGTAATTGCGATACAGAGCAGTGTTTTCTAGTGGTGACTTGTTGGAACCATTTTCAATAGTCAAACGACTGTACCAAGGACCGATTAGAGGACCTGCTAGACAGCTACGTTATGCGGGTTGCATGCGAATCAGGTGAAATGCAATTCAGGTCGTTCGGATACTTTTGAGCACGACTGTACAATCTGTTTGCTAGCAACAGAAAATAACTCTACCCGCGCTCGCTCTCCTAAGTGCAGGACACCGTCTTACTCAGTGAATGTAGTTTTTTCTATACCTGCTACTTGTACTAATAATGATCAAATTCATTATGTGCCTTCACCCTGCCCAAGGGCTGTACAATGACAGTCCAACAAACCGTTTGTCAACTTGGTCATTGCCAAACACTGTGTGAGACTTCAGTTAGACACTGGCGCTTCCGTTACATTGCTTAATCATGCCACTTATGAACAGTTCGGCTCACCACAGTTGACAAAATCTTGCACACCATTTGCTGCGTATAATGATCAAGACATTTCAGTGCTTGGTACATGTAGTTTGCCTGCCACATTCCAGTCTGACATGAGAACAGTGACATTTACAATTTTACTTTGGCAAGGCTGTGAAAATATTTTTGGGTTAGATTCATTTGATTTGTTTGGTCATCGTATTCAGGACAAGGTAATTTCTATTTCTGCTTTCAACCCAAAAGACAGCGTTACTCAGTTGATTGCGGAGTTTCCTGATTTATTTTCTGGAGGACTTGATAGAGCAAATAATTTTGTAGTGCAAATTACAATGCGCAACCTAAGTTTTTTCAAGTGCATCTCATCTCTCAGGTGCTTAGAAAGTTTCAAGTGAACTTCAAGAATGGCAAGACAATGGGGCTACCGCTCCTATACAGGCTAGTCAACAGGCTTACCCCTTAGTAATCTTATCAAAAACTTGTGGAATATTTTGTCTTTGTGTTGATTTTAAATTCTCTGTGAATACACAAACAATAATTGATAATTACCCATTGCCCCAGCCTGAGGAGTTAATCGACAGGCTTGGTGCAGGCCGCAGTTTTTCAAAACTCGACTTTCACTATGAGTATTTGCAAATTCCGCTAAATGAGGAGTCTCAGAAAGTGTTTGTAGTCAACAGAGATTTCTGGTTGTTTAAATTATTGCGGTTACCCTTTGGCAGCGCGTCCGCGACTGTCAATACTAAATATAGACCAGCTTACTGCAGAAGTTCCATTGTGTTCAGACTACTTGGACGATACGTGGTGTCAGGATGTGCAGCAGAGGAACATGTCAGTAACCTTCGTACGCTATTTCAAGTACTTTCGGCTGAATGTGCTTTTTTCCAGTCTGAAATTCACTAATTAGGGCATGTTCTTAATAGCGAATGTGTTCATTCTCTCCACTCGCATTTGCTGACCATCTAACCACCTGGGAACTCCCTGCTCCACGGAACATGGAGGAACTGCGATCAGTTTTCGGGTAGATGACATATTATATCCAGTTTATACCCAGTGCAACGCAGATCTCGGCTCCGTTGCATCGTTGCCCCAGAGGAGCGTGTCTTTTGTGTGGAACAAAGAGAGTGAGGACGCATTCCAGTGACAGGTGTCTTGTTCATTTCGGTCCTGCGAAGCCTATGGTTTTGACAGTGGACGCTTGTTCATACGGAATCAGAGCTGTGCTTTCGCATAGGTTTGGTTCACAGGCCAGGCCGACTGCTTTCGCTTTCAAGTTATTGACCAAGACTCGCTGTAACTATTCCTAAAAAAAGAAGGAGGCGCTCGCTATTATCTATGGCGTGACAAGGTTCCACCATTATCTGTTTGGTCGTAAATTTTACCTAGTGATGGACCATAAACCACTTCAGTCTTTGTTTCTTCCATCCAAACATGTTCTGCCACGCACAGCTCAGAAACTGCAACGTTGGACTTTATATTATTGTCACAGTTTCAGTACGAAACATTGTGTCTGCCCATGTAGGAGCAAGCAAATGCTAACGGCCTTTCTCGCCTTTCTGTTGGTCCTGATTCTGAATTCGATGCTACTGCCGCATCTTGTTGTCTGGTTGATTGAGCGGAACACAACTTTTATAGACCTTTCCCCTGCACTATAGGAAAATTGCACAGGCCACAGAAGCAGACCCTGACTTGAATCTTCTGTTGTACTACATCCGTACTGCTTGGCCTCGTTCAGAGAAAAACATTCAGAATTCCTTTGTGCGCTGATATTTTGCTCGTCGGCATAGCCTCTCAGTCCAGTACAGTGTGATCTTATTGCAAAATGACTCTGCACAATCGCCTGTGCTTACTTCTAAAGTGTTGCAAAACGATGTGGTTCGATTGCTCCACCAAGGACATTGGGGAATTGTAAGCACAAAACAGCTAGTACGTCGAGACTGTACTTGGCCGGGCACGGACGCCCACACTGAACAGGTGATGTCACAGTGTCGCGTCGCGCTTGTGCTGAAAATCTATCACCCCGCCACAAACGTTTTCAGCTTGGCCAAAGTCTCAGTCGCCATGGAACGAATGTATATTGCCTCTGGTGGTCCCTTTTGGAATATTCGTTGGCTTATTGATGTGGATTCTTTTAGAAAATATCCGTTTGCAGTGCCCAAGAACTCGACTACGTTGGTTAGTACCCTTCAGGCTTTGTCATCTATTTTTACCTGTAAGGTTTGCCTGAAGTGATGGTTGCCGACAAGGGACCACAGTTTACAGTTCAGGATTTTGAATAGTTTTGTACAGCCAATGGTATCACTCACCTTACCAGTGCTCCGTTTCATCCTCAGTCGAACAGAGAATCTGTTCAGGGAACAGATGAAGAAACTACGTGCCTCCCACACCCGGGAAAAAGTGCTGCTGCTCCTCCTGGCAAAATACCACTCCGAGCCCCACAACAGTTCGTCACTGGCGGATCTTCTGCGTGGTTGGCGCCAACGTGCTGCTCCAGTTGCTGCATCCACCGCAGCACAAGGCGTCTTCCACGCTCTACAAGTATCGCTTTGCACCTAATATTCTGTTCTTTTCAGAGTTTTTATTCACACCATGCGCTGGGAGAGAGGCACAATTATTCGACATTTGGGCACTTGCATTTATTTAATTCAAGGTCTTGCTGTGTTGCTGCACAGCCATCAGAATTAGATATGTGCTCGTCGATTGCGAGATTCTTCTGCAAATTTTCTGTCTCTGAATTTGCATCCTACCGGAATCTTGTGGCCGGCACAGATGTCCTGGGTGCCTCTTTGGCACTGCGGGTGGAACCAATGGAGCTGGACCCATCGCGCTCATCACCACAGTGGCCCGACTTCCCAGCACTCATCCCAGCCCCCACCATGGAACTGGCACCATTGCCATTGTCATTACCACCATCTCCATTTTTTGTTGGACTGGCTCAGGAAGAGGTTTGGTGCCTTTCCGCGGGTATTCAACCAACGTTTCCCTCATTGTGCAGGACAGATGTTGGGGCATGGCCGAGGCTTTGGCATGGTACCAGCTGTGACTCCTGGCTCCTCACATCACCGAGGTTCTTCCCCCCCTCCCCCCCCATTGTCATAAGATGCCTCCCTAAATGACAACAGTGCGACATTTGGAGGGGGGGGAGGGGGATGGAATGTGCAGTCCTAAAGCATCAACTGCACACTAACCAACACAACGCCATAAATCAGCATCAAGAAGGCGCTGACCAGCATGCCAGTGGAAAGAGCAGGCTGCGCCACACCTCCAGGAAGACAGAGTTGAGCACTGCCTGCTCATGCTGATTTAACCAGCCGCCCACCGCTGGTCGGCTCAGAACGGTCGCAGACTTTGAGAGCATCGATACTGAGTAACAGAAAGCCTGCATTCTGCGAGTAGTAATAGAGAGTAAAGTACTTGTATATAGGAGGCATAAGAAGATAAGTTTGTTTTCCTTTTAGAAATGAAGTATTCATTTAACATTCAAGCGCTTTGTAAGATTTTGGATTCCTCACAGTGGCCACTGCATCCTCTCTCCTTCCTTGTTTTAGTCCATGGTAACTCCCACAGTAGCCAACACAACAATAACAGAGACCCGCACCCTGATCCTCCCACTACATAGCACATACTTCGAATGGAGAGCAATAGAGGACAACTGATAAATATTTCACTTTGTTCAGATACTTTTGAGCACAGGCAGCGTTGTGGTTGGCTCAGAGCATCATGATGTTGATGTAATGCAACACTGTCATTACACGACATTGATGTGGCTTGACATAGATGTGAAATTCAAAGCAGTGGCACAGAACCACTGTAATTGGAATAATAATAAAATTAATTTGTTATTATTATTATTTATAACAAATATTCACATCCTTGTCCAAAAGAAAACTGATTTGCTCCCTGAGGTGCATAGAACAAGACTGATGTCACCCACACAATTGGTCTAGTTATAAAGGATGAAGAGGGGGAAGGGGGAGCTTGAATCTCTGGAGGTAGGAGTGGGATGTACCTCATATGTACACATGAACATTATTCCAGAAGTCTTTTCAGTGGATTAAACCAGTTATAACCAGCAGTGTCTCAAGTGCAGGGGCAGGCCTTAGGTTGAGAGGAGGGGGGATGACCTTGAATGTACCACATACAAGTGCATGGGCGGAGTTCCCAGGAGTCTTATCAGTGGATTGAACCAATTATAACCTGCAGTGCCTCAGTGTGAGGGCAGCCCTGGAGGGAGGGGGAGTAGGGATGATCTTAGATTTTATTGGGCCAGGGGGAAGGAGAAGGTATGACCTCGAATATATGTCGCAAAATTGCCTCTAGTGCGTGAATGGGACAGGGCTTCCCATGAGAGACTTTAAATGCAACTTGTCCAATTGCCTGAGCTGTAACCTGACACATGAAGCCCTTGTTACTGACCTTGGGATCAGGAACTGGTTACAACTGCTTCTGTGCCAGAATATACAGGGTTATTACAAATTATTGAAGCGATTTCACAGCTCTACAATAACCTTATTATTTGAGATATTTTCACAATGCTTTGCACACACATACAAAAACTCAAAAAGTTTTTTTAGGCATTCACAAATGTTCGATATGTGCCCCTTTAGTGATTCGGCAGACATCAAGCTGACAATCAAGTTCCTCCCACACTCGGCGCAGCATGTCCCCATCAATGAGTTCGAAAGCATCGTTGATGCGAGCTCGCAGTTCTGGCACGTTTCTTGGTAGAGGAGGTTTAAACACTGAATCTTTCACATAACCCCACAGAAAGAAATCACATGGGGTTAAGTCGGGAGAGCGTGGAGGCCATGACATGAATTGCTGATCATGATCTCCACCAAGACCGATCCATCGGTTTTCCAATCTCCTGTTTAAGAAATGCCGAACATCATGATGGAAGTGCGGTGGAGCACCATCCTGTTGAAAGATGAAGTCGGTGCTGTCGGTCTCCAGTTGTGGCATGAGCCAATTTTCCAGCATCTCCAGATACACACGTCCTGTAACGTTTTTTTCACAGAAGAAAAGGGGCCGTAAACTTTAAACCGTGAGATTGCACAAAACACGTAAACTTTTGGTGAATTGCGAATTTGCTGCACGAATGCGTGAGGATTCTCTACCGCCCAGATTTGCACATTGTGTCTGTTCACTTCACCATTAAGAAAAAATGTTGCTTCATCACTGAAAACAAGTTTTGCACTGAACGCATCCTCTTCCATGAGCTGTTGCAACCGCGCCGAAAATTCAAAGCGTTTGACTTTGTCATCGGGTGTCAGGGCTTGTAGCAATTGTAAACAGTAAGGCTTCTGCTTTAGCCTTTTCCGTAAGATTTTCCAAACCGTCGGCTGTGGTACGTTTAGCTCCCTGCTTGCTTTATTCGTCGATTTCCGCGGGCTACGCGTGAAACTTGCCCGCACGCGTTCAACCGTTTCTTCGCTCACTGCAGGCCGACCCGTTGATTTCCCCTTACAGAGGCATCCAGAAGCTTTAAACTGCGCATACCATCGCCGAATGGAGTTAGCAGTTGGTGGATCTTGGTTGAACTTCCTCCTGAAGTGTCGTTGCACTGTTATGACTGACTGATGTGAGTGCATTTCAAGCACGACATACGCTTTCTCGGCTTCTGTCGCCATTTTGTCTCACTGCGCTCTCGAGCGCTCTGGCGGCAGAAACCTGAAGTGCGGCTTCAGCCGAACAAAACTTTATGAGTTTTTCTACGTATCTGTAGTGTGTCGTGACCATATGTCAATGAATGGAGCTACAGTGAATTTATGAAATCGCTTCAATCATTTGTAATAGCCCTGTACACTGCTAATCTACTCTTGTTCAGACTTTGAGTTCTGCACCACCATAGATTTCTTAGCTCGTATGCCATTTAACTCTGAATTAATCTCTTCAAGATTAGCATGCTTTTCCAATGGAACGATAGGAAATCACAATTGCTGAACCAGAATTCGAGCATGAATTTTGTAAACGTTTGACGTTATGTTCCTCCAGAAACTACCAAGTGATTGTGTCATGTAAAATCACCACAGAACTATTTCGTTATTGTCGTACATATTTCAGTGTCCTACAACCTAGCATGCTTGTAAAACCCAAGATGTTGGTAGATACATGTGTCTATATTGATTACATGTTCAATACACTTCTGCACTGTCGCCATGTGAATAAAACACAAATGTCAAACTAGATTTGCGATTGGGTAGGAGAGTTTCTAACAAACAGTGTGTTGTTCTTAATGCAGAGGAAAGTACAGATTTAAAAGTAGTTTCATGTGTCCCTGTGGGGAGGATTATTATAACTTGTAGCAATGGTGCTATGTGGCACAGTGAACATAGTGTTGGCCTGGATGCCCATCAATGAATAATTAGTAAACCATTGTGCAGTTCTAATATTAGAGTAGGGTAAGACTGGCACACTTCTGTCCGCATTCTGAACTGATGACATGGAGCCAGCCAATTCAAATGTGTACTGTGCAGCTGAAAGTGGGTGGCTACAGAGGACAAAGCGACCCAGTGGAGCGTCTAGCGGTCAATTGTGACTACGGCGTGTGCAGTGTAACTGTGTGAGGCTCACAGCAGTGGACTCCTTCTCTTGGTGGGAAGCGGTGTGATGTGTCACCAGCAAGGTGACGGTGGCAGCAGTCTTGGTGTAGTCAGTGATGTGTCGGCAGCTGGGCCAACACCTTGTAGATCGAGATGGCTGAAAATGCACGCTAGACTAACGCAGACGGGCGTGAAGTACTGGAACAGGCTACGTAATTAATGCTATGAAGAAAAGTACGTAGCTGGATTAATACTTATCTTTAATCAATCATTGTGGTACATCGCTCTTGACTATACACAGGAGACTTTAATCACAATCACTGTAAGGCTAATGGCGCCTTGTTAGTTCGTAGCCATTAACTTAGCTGAAGGCTATTCTGTCTCTCGGCTAATGAGAGAGAAAGGCTTCGTACATCTAGTCGCTAGCTAGGTCGTCCGTACAACTGGGGCGAGTGCTTGTTCGTATCACGAGACCTGCCTTGTGGTGGCGCTAGGTCTGCGATCACACAGTGGCGACACGCGGGTCCGACATGTACTAAATAGACCGCCGCCGATTTAATCTACCACCTAGCAAGTGTGGTGTCTGGCGGTGACACCACAGTCAGAGCCCATGATCCTCCAAACATAGCACTGCAGGGTATTTAAATAAAGAGACAAGTGCACCCCTGCCCCAGTCCTATACCCCTACACATGACACTGACAAGTATTTGACAACTGCAGAAGTTTGACCAGTGAGCTATATAGTTAAGGTTTGGACAAGTGATCTATTGCTGAGAACCAGAGCCTTTCTTACTTCTAAATTTGGGGCAAGTGAATTTTGAATTTTCTCACCATTTCAAAGTTAGATGAACTAACCAAAAACTTAGGGCGAGGTAAATTGTTTAAACTGTAATGTTAGAGGGGTGCAGTAGAGTGCTAGCTGGAGAATTAGAGGGCTAGGGAGACTGTTTATCTTTTCCCAGTAGTTGTTTAAGGGAAGTATAAGAAACTCTGCAATGAGAGATGGGAAAACCCAGTAGTCATCCCGAATTCCATAAATGACCTGACTGCTGTAATTAGCCATACATGTCTGAGTGAATGCATGCTTGGGAAAACAAGTTCAGTGGTTTTCCATGTCAGCTGTAAACAGCAGGTAAGTTCAGACTGATTAGTTCCACTTTCACACAGAGGTAGTCACCATTCATTCCAGTTTCATAGAACTGTGCCAGTATCTCTGGTCAGCTATCTTGGATTCGATATGTTGTATAAGTGACCTGTTTCTACCAACGTGATAATGCACCATCTTGAATTTCCCGCCTATTCTGCATCTTAAATTTCCTGTCAATTTATACTTAGGAGAACAAACCTACTTCAGTAGTGCCACCACAAGAGTGGGGGAAAACCCACCAGCACAATTGGGCTGCTTTTGAACATCCTGCCAAAATTTGAATTTCGCATCATTTTATACATAGGTTAGGAAAAATCTGACAACAGTACATGACGTCATAGAAGAGGGGAAGGGGTGGGGAAATCTGATGATGTCACTGATGACATCATGAGTGGAGGGGAACTGGCGGCATTCTCTGTTCCACAATGCACTATATTGTACTATTATCGTACAAAGACAGTATACTGAAATGCTGATGTCCATGTTAGATTATACCTGTTACCAGAAACGATGAAATCCGGCATTTTATGAAATGACTAGGCAATACGTAAAATATAAATAATCGTTAGAAAGCGTATGAAATGTCTCTTATTTAGTACTTTGCCTAGACGTTTAACAGAATGCCGGTTATGTTTAAGGCAACGCATGAAATAAAGTCAATTTAAATATTTTGACGGTTGCAAGATCGACAGACATCATCGTTGTAATAGTTTCAGTCCAGTTCGGTTGGCGTTCAGTTAGTCAGAAATAATTAGGGACATGAATACAGCTAAGACTATGGAAAGAAAGCAACCTCGTCGTTATTCGTTAACGAAGAAGTACACTGTAATGGATGTCCAGGTAACATAGGAGCTATACAACCGCTGAATGAAATATGTGGTGAATTTCATGTACCGGCTGGTGAGCTGTTAACTTTCATTAAATACAGAAATTTCTGGTTTTAATGTGTTATTTCATTGTAGTTTTATACTTTGCCGATGTCCATCGCATTTTATAAAGTACCTAAGCATTCTATATATTTCCTAGGAAAAGTATTAAGTTAAACTTAAGTTTAACATCGTGCCAAAAATTTCTAGGTATTCTACATACTGCCTGGTCATTCTCTACAATGCCTTGATTTGGCATACTCTTTCGCTATTGTCTGAACTTTGTCGTCGGCTTCTGGTGAGACAATTTTGAGGATGGCGTACGGAGTTCTGAAGCGCCTCTCAAGATCGCACATTGCTCTCTTCAGTAAACGACCGTATTTCGCCTTAGCTAGTCGGAAGGTTACAAGGCAATCAGTCTACATGCATCTGAACTTTAGCATTACCGCACGCCTGTCTCTGACTGCGGAGCTACGTTCTTCACTACTCCAGGGCACTGCTGTCTTCTTCATTAGCCAAAAGTCTTGCGTTTGGACTCGTTAGCAACGCTGTGGATCGCTCCTTTGGCGTTATCCAGCCACTCTGGGACGATCAGATACGATCATTTGGCTGTAAGCCTCGTTGAATACCTTCTTTGACGGTATTTTTTGGGGAAGGCTCTGTTTGTAAGGTACATTCAGAATGGTGTAAGATCACTGGAGTGCCGGTCATTGCCCACTTCCCGTAGAGAGGTGTATACGATTAGAAAAGATTATAAGTGCCAGAGCACGCCCCTAAATAGCGACGGATTTTGGGAGGCCAATATCCACAGACGTTAAGATCTCAGCAACTCTACCACTGGTGTGATGAGTGTAGTCAGTTTCTCCGCACTGTGTGCAACAGTCTCGTACGAGGAGAAACAGATGCAGAAGCTATGCAAGGGTTAATCTCTGTCCAAAGTTTTTCGTGAGGTAAGTAAAAGGAGTTCATATACTTTCACAGCGATTGCTTGAAGAACGACGTTCAGATAGAGAGGTGCAGAATGACGATAGTGGCGAAGGTGACTTCTCCAACTTTAGGCCTCTCTGTTTGAGTTTACACTTTCTGTGAGACTATTACCTTCTAATACCACAGGTAACTCTTTAAGCCAACTGAAGTTTTCAGGGTTTTTCTGACATGTTCAACAGCATCGAGTTTTTCCTTACTATACGTTTACAGAACTAACAGAGCATCTTAGCTAATCTGATGGAATTTGCATGTTTTACTTGCCTTGGTCAATTCTACGTCGTATGCTTTTGCCTTTCCTCGGTGTCTGAATTAACTTACATAACTGGTCATAAGGGGTCGTATGGTTTACGTAGACTTACACCTTCAGGTTTCTCGTTAAACTGTAGGTCCTCCTGTAAGTATAAGGGACAGTCAAACGAAAACGAGACAGATGGAAAGAAAGTAAGTGAACTGGTCATTGTTTCAAAAGTAAGCGCCATAACTGTTAATACATTTACCTCCCCAGAAAGAGTATGGTTAGTGCCTGCATGGAAAAATGTTTGCGGCTGCCTACAGAACCTGATTGTCCCCAGGTGTACACCACTTCGTCTGAAGCAAGTCGCCGATCACGAATGTCTTTCTTCAGGGCTCCATAAATATGGAAATAGCAAAGGGAGAAATCGGGACTGTATGAAGGATGTGTAATGGCTTCGCAGCGAAACCTCTGCAACACAGTCGAAACAACCTTGGCAGCATGTGGGTGGGCATTATCCTGCAACATAATGATGCAGTTCGTCAACATTCCTACCCGTTTGGACTTCGTGGCGAGCTTCAATTTTTGTAGAGTGTCCACGTACCGCTGTGCGTTAATTGTGGCATCGTGTTCCAGAATCAATATCGGGTCCTTGACGGCAAAGAAAGAGGTCACCGTAACTGTCCTGAAGCTGGCGTATCTGTTGTCTCGACTATGCTGCCTCGGAAGCTCTTACACATCATCCGAACAGTCCCGATCCCTCCCCATGTTTTCGGAGACCAGAAAAAGACATACGTGGCCATCAGTTTGCTTCGAGTGAAGAGATTCAAGACTGCGTACAACAATGGTTCCGCAGGCAACCGCATGAAGGCTTTACCATCTTGTCTCAAACTGGGATAAATTTATTAACAGTTATGGCGATTGTCTTTGAAATAATTTACAGTTTAGTTACTATTTTTCCATCTGTCTTATTTTTATTTGATTGTCCCTAATAGACGGTTAAGTTACATCACAGGGCGCGGAAGGCAGAGCTGGCGCGTCTTGAGGGAGTCAGAAGCATTTCGCAGCAGGATTTAATACTCGCACTGCTCCTGTTCCTGCTTCATATAAGATACCATCCAACATATATTGTTGACAACGCATCAGAAGCGCTTGTAGTATGTGTCTCGAGTCTGAAGTCTAGCTAGTCGAAACCAGTTACTACATTGCGAAATGCCCACGTGCTTGTATCACGAAAAATATAAAAAAAGGACTTAATCAATCAATCACTTAATCTCCATGGACATTACGCAATTTTTTTTTCGAATAAATGGAATAGCCAGATAAACAATTGATTGGCTCTCAGTACGTGGTGTATCATTTAATTTTGAAGAAGCTTATTTCAGTCAGTTCTGTACAAGGTAGGATCGCCCATCATGAACAACAGCGGAATATAGGGAAAAGTAAATACGGGTTAGTCACTGAGTCCCATTAACCCTTATCGCATGTCCACATATTTATAGATGGTCGCACTGTATTAATGTCGGACTGTGGTAGAGGACAACTTTGAGGCAATGTAGCTATTCATTCTAAGGGAGAGTCTCTTTCTAAGAGTGAGTCTCCACTCCTTCCAATCTAACTATGTAAACGTAGACCAGGTGTGGCACAAACTCTGAGAAATAATGTCGACGCCATTTGAGAGATATATACCAAATAAATGAATAAGTAGTGGTACCTATCCCCCATGGTAAACAATACAAGTCAAAATACTTTTGCAAAAGGAAGGAGAAAGGCATACCAAAATTAAAAGGATGCAAAATCCCCAAGGTTGGCGAGGTTTTATGGAAGCTCGAAATTTATTGCGAACTTCAATGCGAGATGCTGTTAATACTTTCCGCAACGAAATTCTGTCTCGAAATGTGGCAGAAACTCTAAAGAGATTCTGGTCATATACACACCAGTGGCAAGACGCAACCAATACCTTCGCTGCGCGATAAGGATGGTGAATTTATAGATGACAGTGCCACTAAAGCAGAGTTATTGAACACGGTTTTCCAAAATTCCTTCACAAAGGAAGACGAAGTAAATTTTCCGATTAAACAAATGTTTATACATAACCGAATAAGTGATTTCTACGGCTTAAAGACTCCTTATGACTGCAAGGGACAGATTAACTCTGACTCGTGATATGAAGACTCTGTGGATATAATGTGGAACATTACGTGTACAATGGATGGACTACTACTGAGTGAGAATTGCGGAGAGGAGGATCGCAGTGGATCTGTAATTAGCTGCAATGTTGTAAGCTGCCATATTGAATACGGAATGAAATTTGATTAATTGTGATAACATTTCGTCTCTTACAAGAGGATGATGTCTATACTGGAATGTGGCTAGGAAAATCATTGATGGAAAATTATAATTTCATGAATGGAAAAGGTAGGTTCAATTCTTTGGTTATTTTAGCTTCTCCCTTGTTTGTGGCTCTGAACATTATTTGGTGTGTCGTAACTCGTAGGGAACTCTTTCACTCTATTTTAAGAGATTAAATTCTGGACTTCATCAAAATTGATACACAGCTTGGGCACTAATTCCCATGCTGCAGAGTGAGTACGTCAAAGTACCCAAGAAGGCTTCCCCATGACGTACGATCTCTGATCATTTTAAGATATTTCAGAGTCGACGATCGCCGGAATTTGCAAAGCCACAGAGATTTTTCTCCTGGTACTAATTTCGACAACAAGCGTCAGACAGAGTATGATTATGAACTGTAATTTGAGAATGTAACATATCTGTAGCACTCTCTCCCCCATTTTGCAAAAATACAAAACGACCTGCTCTTCTTAGAACATTTTCGAAGACCTTCGTCAATCCAGTCTGATGCGTATCCCACACCCCACATCCAGAGGAGGGCGGACAAGCGTACTGTAAGCAGTCTCTATAATAAATCTGTTGCAGTATGTGTTCTGCCAGTAGATCATAATCTTTGGTTTGCTTTCCCCACAGCACTATCTATGTGATCGTTCCAAGTTAAATCAGTTATAACAGTACTTCTTAAGTATTTAGTTGAATTAATAGCCTTTCGATTCGTGAGGTGCATCTTTTCACCGAGATCTGGCGGATTCCCTTTAGTACTCGTGTGGATATGTGAAGTGTGAAGACATCCACACTTCTCATTTTTTAAAATCAGTTGCGACTTTTTGCACCTTACATACATCTTGTCTATATCATTTTGCAATTGGTCAATCCAGTCACACAAATGGGACGATACACCACAGGCACGCAATTTAATCAAAAGTCGCTTGAGAGGAACAGTGTCAAAAACCTTCTGGAAATCTAAAAATATAGGATCAATTTGACGTCCCTAGTCGAAAGCATTCATTTGCGGCAATAAAGAGCTAGCCGCGTTTCACAAGAACGGTATTTTCTGAATACGTGTTGGCTCTTTGTCAATAAATCGTTTTCTTCAAGGTGATTCATAATGTTTGAGCACAGTATATGCTCCAAAATTCTACTGCAAATCGACGTTAGTGATATGGGTCTGTAATTCAGCGAATTACTTCTCTTTCCTTTCTTGGGTATTGGCGTGACTTGTGCAACTTTCCAACCTCTGGATGCTGTTCTTCCCTGAAATAGAAATGAATTATCGTGACTGAATAATATCTAGTTACTTGAATGGAAACCCTTTGGCAGGAGAGGTCACTTCCCCAATATTTTTTCATAATTATCTCCCACACTTCCTGGTATAGAATTAATTATTAGTTGAATTCTGAAATGTGTAAAACAAAATATGATAGGGGGCTGAGGTGGCAATCGTCAAAAAAAGGCATTTCTCATTACGGCAGGATTTTCTCATGGAACTTCAATCACCAACTTTGTCCTGAGAATGTGAAAATATTTTATTGCCACTTAGATCTGGGACAAATGATCATCATAATAAAATAGGAGAAATGTGAGCTCGCACAGAAAGATTCAAGTGTTTGTTTTTCCCGCGCGCTGTTCGAGAGTGGAACGGTAGAGGAAGGTGAAGGTGGTACGATGAGTCCTCTGCCAGAGACTTAATTGTGAATTGCAGAGTAATCATGAGGATGTAGGCAGATGTAAGTAAAACATAGGAAACGGAAGGTTCTCTACACTTTGTACAAAAACCGTACTATATTTATAAGGAGTCGGAGGACTGCTCGGTTCTGTTACAGGTCTGTTTGTCTGGCATTGTTAGTTGTACATTCACAGTTGCACAAAGAGTATGGATAGGCTGGCCGACACACACCACTTGTATGGGTTGACTGACTGCAATGGAAAACCTCCATAACGGCCTATGTTGGGCCATCCCGTGGCGTCGGCCTCCAAGTCAACATCACCCTTGTATCTATGCACAGGCGTCATCGGGCTGTTGCATTACTCTGTGTTTTCTATTGTACGTTTTGATGATTTTATGTTCCTGTCGTTTTCACAGTTGTGAAGGTAATTTCACAGAAACAATTGTATATCGAGGCCTAAGGTGCAAAGCGGTATGATATGGAACGAGCATTTAAAGATTGTAGCAGGGAACGTGAATGTTCGATTTAGGTTTATTGGAAGAATTTTAGGAAGGTCTGGTTCATCATATAGGACACAAGTGCGTCACATCCTTAAGTACTCCTAGAGTGTTTGAGATCTAAGCCAGGTCGGATTAAGTGAAGTCATCGTAGCAATTCAGAGGCGGTCTCCTATATTTATTAACGGAATGTTCGAACAACACCGCAACTATTACGGAGATGCTACAGGAATAGAAATCCCTGGAGGGAAGACAATGTTCTTTCCGAGGAACACATTTGAGAAAATATAGAGAATCGAAATTTGGAGCTGACTGCAGAACGATTCTGTTGCCGCCAACGTATTTTTCGCATAAGGACCATAAAGGCACGAGAAATTAGTACTCGTAAGGGGGCATATAGGTAGTAGTTTTTACCTCACTCTATTTGCTAGTGGAACAGGAAGGGGAATGGCTAGTAGTTATACAAGATGCTCTCCGCCACTCACCATGCGGTGGCTTGCGGAGTATGTATGCAAATGTAGAAGTAGATAAGAGCTAAGAAATCTAATGAATCGCATCTGTATTATTATGCCAACTCTGTAACGAGATACAGGAAACCACATGTCGCTTACAGCAAAACATTCATATTCCTGAACAACATCCGAATTTTTTTCGATGCAGTTCGGGTTCATCCTATGCAGATGACCATAGTTCTGTCGTCATACTGGTACTTGTAACAGGATCTAAAATAGAATCGTTAACAGAATGAAAACATAAACTACTGTAGCACTGACATTACTGACTGCAATCTGAACGTATGAGTGAAAAGTACGGCCAAAATATGACAATCGAGAGGAATAAACAGCCTTCAAGCTCAATTTCGATGTTAATAATTCGTGTATTCGTAACACACAAGTGACCGAGCCAGGCTGTTTGCTTCCACAATGAGGCACATGGCTTACGTTAGGTACTACCAGCCATCGGTATTATTGTATGTAACTTCCCATGGCCGTTATTGAAACACATTGCGACGTTACATTAAACAAGTGCAGTGGTGACTAA
Source organism: Schistocerca piceifrons (assembly GCF_021461385.2). Classification (NCBI taxonomy): domain Eukaryota; kingdom Metazoa; phylum Arthropoda; class Insecta; order Orthoptera; family Acrididae; genus Schistocerca; species Schistocerca piceifrons. Next base: position 572,684,015 of record NC_060139.1, on the reverse strand, counting down.
GCAAAACACACCGCACTGTCCGGCGGGGTCAGGGATTTTCTCTGCCTCGTGATGACTGGGTGTTGTGTGATGTCCTTAGGTTAGTTAGGTTTAAGTAGTTCTAAGTTCTGATGACCATAAATGTTAAGTCCCATAGTGCTCAGAGCCATTTGAACCATTTGAACCGCACTGTCAACACTTTCAAGTCACTGTCGAGCGTACTATCGAGTATACTTGGATTAAACGATCAGAACGCCCTCGCTCCCAGGCGCAATAATATTGTGGTCGACTAATAGAAGGACCAAAGGATGGGCTCCAGTTCACAAGCAGGATTGTGAGCGTTGTAAAAACATGTTCAGGTTAAATCTCTGAAATAATCGATCCTGCTAACGCCTCTGTGGGCGTACAAGCACTTAATACTACCCTTAACGTATTTACCACACTTGTACATATGTTGCGCTCGTCGTAGCTATAGCTTCAACTCTATACACAATACGGAATGTACGGTAACTATAGCTGTAGAATAAATATAGCAAAATAATTTCAGAGGACATGAAAAAGTGTTATATGATGTAAGAGGCAGTAGACCATACCGTGATGCAGAACGGGGATGTGAGAACAGAGCCAATCCCCAAATGTGCTATTAGACAGTTGTATACTTTTATGCATATTATACCTACTGTTTAAGTTTTTCTACTTTGGCCTATTCTCTACAAAAAGTCAACGGAATGTGCTTTGCATATTTGCTGTGAAAGCTCTATCTGTAAATACGTAGCCAATAACGTTACGTGTGTGAGTAAATAATTCCCAATACATTTCATGTTTTGCAATGGGATCAAATCCTATGTTAGATTTTCCTTCATTTGAATACGATGCAAGAATCAGTACCGTGAAAGTGGGTTTTTTAGTTTTTTTTTCAAAATCATATCTTGTATATCCTATGTAATACAGCGTGTTTATGAATACACAAAACAGTTTAGTTCCTCCATGAACTGAATCAGAGGCTAACTTTCAGTGAAATGACTTGCATTTATTCTGTTTTTAATGTTAGCATCGTGGTATGCATAATATAACAGCTGTTGGTTATGATTCTGAACAGTCATACGATGAACAGTAGTTACAGCAAGAAATTGAAATAAATGAAAGACGTTACTATCCTCTAGACATCGATTTTAGGTCTTAGAAATCACATTTGGAAACTTCTACAAACCAGCGTGTGAAATCCCTGGTAATTACATGAAAACATGAGCAAAGCCTATCTTGTTGCTGATGATGTCACATTAATATTTTTTTGTTATCTTACTAGGCTTATTTAAATTTCTATTTTATGGTTCTATATCTATAATCGGGTGGTAATTTGGAATTACTATAAATATTTTATGTTCATTCAAAACCAGCTGAATCCAGCAATTATGAAGACGACCATGGTAGCGTTGATGATTACAGTGCAACAATAATCTAGAATTGAGTTTAAAGATCACCGAGGAATAACGTCAGAAAATACAGGGTGTTTCAAAAATGACCGGTATACTTGAAACGGCAATAAAAACTAAACGAGCAGCGATAGAAATACACCGTTTGTTGCAATATGCTTGGGACAACTGTACATTTTCAGGCAGACAAACTTTCGAAATTACAGTAGTTACAATTTTCAACAACAGATGGCGCTGCGGTCTGGGAAACTCTATAGTACGATATTTTCCACATATCCACCATGCGTAGCAGTAATAAGGCGTAGTCTCTGAATGAAATTACCCGAAACCTTTGACAACGTGTCTGGCGGAATGGCTTCACATGCAGATGAGATGTACTGCTTCAGCTGTTCAATTGTTTCTGGATTCTGGCGGTACACCTGGTCTTTCAAGTGTCCCCACAGAAAGAAGTCACAGGGGTTCATGTCTGGCGAATAGGGAGGCCAATCCACGCCGCCTCCTGTATGTTTCGGATAGCCCAAAGCAATCACACGATCATCGAAATATTCATTCAGGAAATTAAAGACGTCGGCCGTGTGATGTGGCCGGGCACCATCTTGCATAAACCACGAGGTGTTCGCAGTGTCGTCTAAGGCAGTTTGTACCGCCACAAATTCACGAAGAATGTCCAGATAGCGTGATGCAGTAATCGTTTCGGATCTGAAAAGTGGGCCAATGATTCCTTTGGAAGAAATGGCGGCCTAGACCAGTACTTTTTGAGGATGCAGGGACGATGGGTCTGCAACATGGGGATTTTCGGTTCCCCATATGCGCCAGTTCTGTTTATTGACGAAGCCGTCCAGGTAAAAATAAGCTTCGTCAGCAAACCAAATGCTGCCCATATGCATATCGCCGTCATCAATCCTGTGCACTATATCGTTAGCGAATGTCTCTCGTGCAGCAATGGTAGCGGCGCTGAGGGGTTGCCGCGTTTGAATTTTGTATGGATAGAGGTGTAAACTCTGGCGCATGAGACGATACGTGGACGTTGGCGTCATTTGGACCGCAGCTGCAACACGGCGAACGGAAACCCGAGGCCGTTGTTGGATCACCTGCTGCACTAGCTGCGCGTTGCCCTCTGTGGTTGCCGTACGCAGTCACCCTACCTTTCCAGCACGTTCATCCGTCACGTTCCCAGTCCGTTGAAATTTTTCAAACAGATCCTTTATTGTATCGCTTTTCAGTCCTTTGGTTACATTAAACCTCCGTTGAAAACTTCGTCTTGTTGCAACAACACTGTGTTCTAGGCGGTGGAATTCCAACACCAGAAAAATCCTCTGTTCTAAGGAATAAACCATGTTGTCTACAGCACACTTACACGTTGTGAACAGCACACGCTTACAGCAGAAAGACGACGTACAGAATGGCGCACCCACAGACTGCGTTGTCTTCTATATCTTTCACATCACTTGCAGCGCCATCTGTTGTTGAAAATTGTAACTACTGTAATTTCGAAAGTTTGTCTGCCTGAAAATGTACTGTTGTCCCAAGCATATTGCAACAAACGGTGTATTTCTATCGCTGCTCGTTTAGTTTTTATTGCCGTTTCAAATATACCGGTCATTTTTGAAACACCCTGTATATTTTTTCAGAACTTCACAGTCTAATTGTGAATTATTTTATTGTAGTAGTGTCCCTAAAATGTGATGATGGCTCAAAGAAGGAAGTTTCAAAGTGGTTTATTGCAAGAAAAAATACTCTTTTGTGGCTAGGGGCTTTCTTTAATCTGCGACGGTACGAAGCAATTCAAATGTAACCTCATGTGACGAAATTTCTGAAGTGTACAATCGTTACGTTCTTAGATTCCTCAAACTTTCTAGAACAGTAATTGATAATTCAACTAAATTATTTTTGTACGGTCTTAGAAACATTTCTACAGTGTCACTACTTACACCCGACGTTTTTGAATTTTGGTCGAACAGCTCGTAGTTCTGTCACTTTACATCAGTTTCATATTTCTTTTAGCGCCGTGGGACTTTTCTACAGTCCCCAGATCGTGCTAGTGACCTTATGCTCAGCCTATGTATTTTGTTTTTTATGATGTAAGATGGCAGTATATCTATATTCATGGTTGAACAGTGCTCATCCACATCCTGCTCTGGTTCTGTGACCCGTAATGTGTCTAATTACTGTATATTTTCCCCCTTGTGCCTATAATTCGTAAATAACGACGTGAAATGACTTCCATCGAGTATCTCTAGGATCTTGCAGTAACAGAAAATCTCTTATCTCATGTCAGTGTCAGCAGGCAGCAGACGTGAAATCAATAAATTCATAATCAGTACAGTATAAGGCAGGGGTCTCCAAACTTTTTAGTCTGCGGCCCACATTGACTCCTCCACGAAGTCATAAGGGCCAAGATCTACCTAGTGGGATTAAAGCACCCTAGCACTCCATGATCACCGTAATGTAAGGCTAAAGGAAAGATGAAATCGCAAAAATCTAAGGTTGTGGTAATAGCCAGCACTGAAACGAACTATGATTTTTATTTTATTACGTAATTTTGATTGGTGGATGTACCTGATCGATATTCTGGCGTATTTTATTCTGGCGAATTTCACCGACAAAAAAGTATGTCACTGCACATTATTCACGAAAGCGTCCTGCGAAGATAACGAAATCTCAAAATCATTGTTAGCAACACTATTACTGCAAGACGTAACAGAGGTAGAGTATGTCAACACATTGTTATTCCAAGCGGCGCAACAATAAGTTAAGTTATGCAGTCTTGTTGCGAGTAGCAGAGCCAGGGTCGCGGTGTATTGGTCGCGATAGGCCTCGAAACTCAATTGTTGGCAGTATAGGTACGACCTCAAATATTTGGCGGGCCGGAGACCGGGGACGTCCGTCCAGCTAACGCGGGCCGGTTTGCCGGCCGTCGCGGGCCGGTTTCGGCCCGCGGGACGTAGTTTGGAGAACCCTTGTATAAGGAAACAATCTGTAGCCTATAATGTTTTAAATGCCCTACCGTCCTGGTTTTGAACGTTATATGTCGGAGAAAGTCTCTAAATTCGTGCCATTGCCGTTTCTTTTAGAGATTTTTTTTTTTTAATTTCTCAAAATACAGTACATACATCCTATGTAATATCGTGTGTTTGTGGTGGATACGCAAAGCAGTTTAGTTCTTCCATGATTATTTCTGAACAACTGAATACAATGAACTCCCCTCCGTGGCCGAGGGCGCACACAGCGGAGATATCCATGTGAACCTACTGCCACTCGAGTGAGAATACCCACTGCCGCCCGGGAATGTGTTGCCGCAAACATTGCCAGGCAATAATGGTCGGTAATGTTGTAGAACATGTGGCTGCAATTCATGAGGCCGTATGTTGCAGGCAACACTGTCAGCTTATAATGTCAGCAATATGCAAATTTATGGTCCATGTTCCATCTTCTTTAACACCGACGCTATTCGTTTCTCCTTCGTCATTCTTTTCTTTGTATTCTGAATGTATTTCTTCGTGGCTGTATCATGAAGTGGTCCCCGAAAATTGTCGTTTCACTGTCTCCTCGATTTCGCCAGCAGATGAGCGTTTATGCTTTTCTGCTTTGGCGGGGCGTCATTTGCATCTCGTAACCTTGGAAGGGGCAGTTTCCTTGTGACGACATGACGTCAACTTCGAGGAAGCACAAGTAGGTTATGTACGCCGTTTGTGGGTAATTTCTGTTGTTGAAGGACGCATAGAAAAGAGCGAGTTCTGGCCGTACTGCTTCTGCCGGGCTTCTATGTTGAAGTTCCAATTATCAAAAATACTTCTTCATACACCAAGAATTCCAGTTGAATTAATACATTGCAGACTGAATCTGACGTGTTTCTGTCATAATTACAACTTAACAGTAAAATGAATCTAACGCGTTCCTGAAATAATTTCGACTTTATAGTCAAATGCAAAAGGAAAGTGAACAACTGTTTATGTTCTGACACAGACTCATTTCAGAACGAAACCTCTACTTGGACTTTCACTCGTAATAAACATTTACCTGCATTATCACTGAAGAACGAAGACACACTTTTCTGTCACGTGACGTACAATGTCATAATCACTTACCGAAATATCTGTTCTGTTTTTAACATACACCCGTAGCGTATATTTGTTTGAGGCGGTGCGCTCGTAGAACATATACAGCGATATTCCATTTACACTAATACACATTTCCGATTAAAAGCTGTTACAAAATATTCCCTGCCTCGGTATTAAAGAGTGACGTACAAACAGTATGAAATGTTGGATACCTCTAATGTATCATCTAGAGAATACAAGTTGCATAGTTTCCAACTGAAAGCGTTATGGCAAATGAATGCAAGAGACTTTTTGTCCCAGTACAGCTTTTACATCTATCATGGATACATTGTAGTTGGCGCATCAAAATTGATGATTTGTTGTGGAATACAGGATTCTCGAATTGTTGCGTCCTTCTTCGTTTATGGCACATTAGCAGCAGCCCATTATTTGCAATTTTTAGATGAAGAATGCGAAAATATTTTGTTGACGACGACCTGTACATAGGAAGAAACGATCACCAGAACAAAATAAGGGAAATCAGAGCTCGCACGGGAAGATATAGGTGTTCGTTTCTTTCGCGCGCTGATTCGAATAACAGAGAATTATTGTGAAGGTGGTTCGATGAACCCTCGGCCGGATACTTAAATGTGATTTGCCAAGTAACCATGTAGATGTAGACGCAGATCAAAATGTGCTGTCTTCACTGCTGTTCGTATACGGGCCTTTTCTGCTTGTTGTCAGCACGATGATGTTCCTTCTCCATTCCGGGCCAGCTATCAAGGCCTATTTGGATATTTAGTTTCCCCAGGGATTGATACGTTGTAGAAAGCCTGTGGAGTGTCCGGCATGTTCCCCTGATTTGAGGTGCTGAGGACCGTAAGGGCCTAAGTCACACCGTCGTCGATTTTGAGATCGTACTATGTATGCATGCTGTTGACATCTGTTGATCCGATGGTGAACCAGCTTTATGAATGCTGTACCCCTCCACTCTACATATGATCACTCCGATTTCTTTCATACTCACTTCCATAAAGGCCCTAAGCACAAATTATCATTGCTGTAGGCATGCTCTCTGGCTACACTGAATCCAATTCCTCATAATAGCTGGAAGCCCTTGAACGAATGCCGCCTTATAACTTCACATTCCATGGTTTCAGCATTCCAGTCTGTAAAATGCACATTCATGATTTCAGAACCTCTAAGACTGTTACCAAACGAAAAGTCGGTGTTCGTGGAAACAATGTACATTTCAGATGTTGTACGAAGATGAAGATTTCAACTGGTTGCCATGAACTGTTGTTTGAAGTAACATATTCTTCGCTGCATTCGCGGAAGACCACCATTTTCTTCAAGTCACATCGCGGGGGATCCCTGTTTGTCGTTTCCCCACAGTTTGTAGATATCTCTCAAAATCTAGCTTCGAAATGCTTAGATAGAAGGCAAATATCAACCTTGATACACAAATACTTAACAAAACGAGTAGATTAAACTTGAATCACTTAGACTTAAAAAAAACTAGTAGATTTCATGCATACTACACACTTTTATCTGACTTTCAATGCAGAAAATGTGCTACATGAAAATGCTGATAACGAGGGCCATTAAGAGTTGGGATAGATCGTAACTGTGTGAGTGGTGTTCTGATTCTAATTTCACATTAATTACAAACCACACTGTAGTCAAGACCACAGTATTGCCACTAGCTTGTGTATGAAAATTTTGTGTATTATAATCCTAAATATTAACAAAAATATCGTAATATGAAATGGCTAAATGATTTTTATAGAAAATATAGGACGTTGAGGCTTGGTTAAGAAAGAAGCCAAACCTATGGGACTAGTAGTCGGCCTACAAATTTGATTATCACAAACATATACTTACTCAAAATTTTGTTTCTGTGCTTTGGACCCTTACAGTTTTCAGTGCCCCATTTTTACACAGCGGTGTATGTGAAGGCAATTGTGTACGCGGAGAAGATCAGAAACCTCGCGCAATTCTAGGATTCCTAATGCTTATGCTCGCTTTCCGATGCAGGTGTTGGTTAAAATCGGTGAATCAGATAACAAGAAGCTGGGCACATGCTGTACCTGTTATGTGTTATTTCTTACATATCATTGGCATTTGCTTTCTCCTGTATAAAATGCAACATATCTCTAGAAAAAATAAAGCTATACTCAAGCGAAATACATCATTGTTTTTCTACTGTAATTTTCTCTCTGTCAGATGTGCTACGTGACCCTGTTTTCATTTGAGACCTACAAGCTGCATCCAAGATCGTGACTTCCAAAATAGCGCCATGTTTGTAACATAGGGTCACGTTTTTCCCGTCTCCCATCTCATTCCACTTCGCTTTAAATTCATGCTTATCGTCCTATTTTTGTTTTAGTAGCGTGGTTCTACGCTTGTGGAATGTCATTCAGGAAAGCATTTAGCAGTGTGGGTACCTGGTACCAGCATTCACTCAATCTTGTAGTGGACAGGTAGCAGCGGAGGGTCGTAAGATTCTTTGGAATACGTTCATGTATTTTTTACGTATTCAACTAGCAGGTACAAAGTTCTTACTTACTTCTCGAAAATGGTGGAAGTTGACAATGCCTTTCTCGTGCCGACAAAGATGACAACACGTTGATCACACAGAGATGATACTACAAAATTCTTCTTGCGAGCCAATAGAAATTTTAAGATTGCACTTGCTGAAATTTCAGAAGAAGGAGAAGGGTCGGGAAGATTACGTGTTGTTCTCTGAGTTTGCACAACATGATATCAAGTGTGGAAATGGGGCACTAAACAAATTAACGTTTGTTACCACTTGCTTGCGTCGAAGCACCAGAAATCGAGCTACGTACATAACAAAAATTACGATCCACAAGTTTCCTGTTTCCTGTCATCATTATCATCATCAGTTATCTGCTATATTAGCAGGTCCTTTGCCTCTCCATTTTCTGCGATCCATTGCTTCCTTCTTAAGGCTGCTGTATGTTGTACCGTCCATCATGTCATCCAGTATCTGGAATCTCTTCCTTCCTCGCTTCCTTTTCCCTTCTACATAACCTTCTAAAACTGTTTTTATCAGTCCGCCATTCTTTCTTAATATATGCCCAATCCAATTTCTTTTTCTTCTCTTTATTACATCTAGTAACTGCCTTTTCTCTCCCACTCTTCTCAGTACCTCTTCATTTTTTACTCTGTCCATCCAACTTATTCTTTCCATCTTCCGCCATGTCCAGATCTCAAAAGCCTCCAGCCTTTCTCTGTCTTTTTTCTTCATAGTCCATGTTTCAGCGCCATATAGAAGAACACTCCATACAAGACATTTTATGAGTCTCTTTCTGAGTTCTCTGTCCAGACCGCTGCAGAAGATTCTCCTTTTCTTATAAAACGCCTCTTTTGCCATTGCTATCCTTGTTTTAATTTCTGTGGTGCACTTCCAGTCGGTGTCTATCCTGCTTCCAAGACACTTAAAATTTTGCACCTGTTCTAGTGTTTCTCCATTCAGCACAATTTTTATTTCCTTATTTCCTCCTATTGCCAATACTTTTGTTTTATTTGTGTTAATTTTCATTCCATATTTTTTTCCGTTAGTTGCAATGGTGTCCACCAAATCCTGTAATTCTTTTTCCCCTGTGGCTAGAAGGACCATGTCATCAGCAAATCTCAAGCACCCTACTCTTCTTCCTCCAATTTCTACTCCTTTGTCATCTAATGAGCATTGGTCAATCATATTTTTCAAGTACAGGTTGAAAAGAGTAGGTGATAAACAGCATCCTTGTCTTACTCCTTTCCCTAGTCTGATCCAGTTTGTACTTTCTCCTTTCACTTTAACTGAAACTTTTTGATTAAGGTACAATGAGTTTATAAGTCTTCTGGTTTTCCAGTCCACTCTCTTTTCCCTCATAATAGTCGCCAGCTTGTCCCAAACCACATTGTCAAATGCCTTTTCTAAATCGATGAAGCACATATATAGGTCTCTTCCTTTTTCAATAAACCTTTCTCCCAAGATTCGTAGGAGCCCTATTGCATCTCTGGTGCCCGTATTCCGTCTAAAGCCAAACCGCTCCTCGCCGAGATTCTCCTCTATTACTTTTTCAAGTCTTTTATTAATTATTCTTAACATCACTTTGGCTGCATGTGAGATGAGGCTGATTGTCCTGTGCTCGCTGCATTTCTTGGTTCCTTGTTTTTTCGGTAATGGAATCATTACTGTTGTCAAAAAGTCCTCAGGCCATTCACCACTGTCATATATTTTATTACATAACCTCAATATTTCTCTTATTCCATTGTGGTTCAAGCATTTTAGTATTTCTCCCGGTATTTCCTGTCATAGAGCACATTAAATCTATGTTGCGCCAGAGGCTTCACGCATACAAGCCAGCTGATTGCTGTGTCGGGTTTCTCAACACGTTGGATTCGATTACTAATGACAGCATAACGGTAGCAGTTCAAAATTTATTTGAGACATATAACAATGACTTAGACGATCAACTAACAAATGAACTGATGCAGTTTAAGGATTTATGGCACTTGCATCAAAAAGATAACGACGATGAGAAATAAATAGTCAGGAGAGGTGCATGTATAACACCCCTGGAAAAAAGGAAACCATCGAATGTTTTCCTAAAGCTGAGATCGCTTTAAGAATGTAGCAATCACTTGCGGTCACAAACAGCAGAGGAGAAAGGTCATTTCCAGCACTAGAGTAGATCAAAAATGGGCTTCGAATCTCGATGATAAAAGCCAGGCTCAATGTTTCGGTGTCACTCAGTACCAAAAGTGACACTTAAGACAACTATGCTTTTAAGATATTAAGTTATTGAGACGAAGGGTTGGCGCAATTTAATTAGCCAATAAGATTTTTTGAAACTTTCATTTTAAGAACGATGCTTGGCAAAATATTTCATTTGAATTAAATGTAAGTAAAGTTTGTTTAGTTGTTACATTTTGCTTATACACTGTTGGAAAAAAAGCGCAACACCAAAAAGTAATAAAGAATAATGAAATTTGGGGAATGCATCTGTCTAGGTTTATGTAAGCACGAGATAAGCCGTTGCAAATATGAAATGCCAGTACGTCAATAATCAATGTAACGGCCGAATGCTTAAAGCAAACATGCAAACGTACTTGTATTGTGTTGTAAAGATGCCGGTTGTCTGTTTGTGCGATGGAGTTCCATGCCTGTAGCACTTCGTCTGCCAATACAGGGACGGTTAATATTGGAACTGGATGACGCTGGAGTTGTCGACGAAGATGTTCCACAAATACTCAATTGGAGACACATCTGGTGATCGAGCAGCCCAAGGCAACATGTCGACACTCTATATAGCATGTTGGGTTATAACTATGGTATGTGGGCTTTGACAGTACAACATGTCGAATCATTAGATTGACGTACAAATGCAGTAAGAGTGCTCCTGCTGTCATACAGTATTGCGCCCTTGACGAAAACTCCAGGTGTAGATCCAGTGTGTCTAGCACGCAGATAGATTGGTTGGAGGCTTTGATTAGATTAGATTAGTTTTTCATTCCATAGATCCGTGCTGAGGAGATCCTCGTGGATGTGGAACATGTCAATATTATTATTATTTTTTAAATCTGAAATAACAATACTAATAGTGTGAATACATACAATACATTATTTGTTTCTATTAAAAAGTTCGTCAGTGGAGTAGAAGGAGTAGGCCACTAGTAAGTCTTTCAGGCTCCTTTTAAACTGATCTTTATTTGTAACTAATTTTTTTATGTTTGCTGGCAAATTATTGAAGATGAGTGTTCCTGAGTAGTGGACCCCTTTATGAACTAAAGTAAGTGCTTTTAAGTCCTTGTGCAGATCATTTTTGTTCCTGGTATGGTATGTATGAACTGAGCTGTTTGTTGGAAAAAGAGATATATTATTTAGGACAGATTTCATTGAGGAGTAAATATACTGAGGGGCAGTAGTTAGTATACCCATTTCTTTGAAGAAGTTTCTACAGGACGTCCGTGAATTTACTCCACAAGTAATAAGTATTACACGCTTTTGGACTCTGAAAGCTTTTGTTTGACTTTAATAGTTACCCCAAAATATTTTACCATATGACATTATGGAATGAAAGTAGGCAAAGTATGCAAGCTTTTTCATTTTTATGTCGCCTACGTCAGCTAACACTCGAATTGCAAATACAGATTTGTTAAGGCGTTTCCGCAGTTCTGTGGCGTGCTCCTCCCAACTGAATTTATTATCAAGTTGTAATCCCAGGAAGTCAACCTCTTCTATCTGCTCTTCTTCATACTTTATGCATATGCTGCGTGGAAACCCCTTACAGGTTCTGAATTGCATATAGTGAGTCTTTTCGAAGTTTAATGTCAGTGAGCTGGCTTTAAACCATTTATTAATATCCATGAAAATATCATTAGCAGATCTTTCTAGAACTACACTCTCCATACTATTTATTGCAATACTTGTGTCATCTGCAAACAAAACGAACTCTGCTTCTGGCAATATAACTGATGACAGATCATTAATGTACACGTGGAAAAACAATGACCCTAAGATGGATCCTTGTCGGACACCACATGTAATTTCGTCCCATTCTGATGATGACTGATGACTTAATTCGCTAGTCCCTTGCACTGACACCGTTTGTTTCCTGTTAGCGAGGTATGACTTGAACCAGTTTGCAGCACTGCCCGTGACACCATAGAATTCTAATTTATTTAAAAGGATGTTGTGGTTCACGCAATCAAATGCCTTTGACAAATTACAGAAAATACCTGCTGCTTGTAATTTGTTATTTAATGAATTAAGTACATTTTAACTGTAGGTGTAAATAGCCTCCTCGATATCAGAACCCTTCAGAAATCCAAACTGTGTTCTTGATAAAATGTTGTTTGTGGTCAGATAGTTGAGAAGCTACCTGTACATTACTTTTTCTAAAATTTTTGAGAATGCTGGCAAAAGTGAAATCGGTGTCAGCTGACGTCCTTCTAATTGACACACATCCATCACTGGCACTGAGGCAGAACCAGCTTTGATCAGTCAGTGGAATGCACACTACAGGGCTCCTGGCTCAGAGCTGCCTTTGAAGTAACCGTAGTGTAACAGTTCGTTGTGTCACGTTGGGGCCAAGGGTTACTCAGACTGCTGCTGCAGATGCAGTACGATGCGCCAGTCACACGTCGGACACGATGGTCTTCTCTCTCTGTAATGTCCCATGGCCGTCCAGAGCCCAGTCGTCTTGCAACTGTACATTCTTGTGACAGCCGCTGCCAGCAGTCATGTACAGTAGCTACATTCCTTCCAAGTCCTTCTGGAATATCGCAGAAGGAACGTCCAGTTTCTCGTAGGCCTGTTACACAATCTCGTTCACACTCAGTAAGATGTTAATATTGATGTCTTTGTCCCTTAAAGGCATTATTGAGTAACATCAACTCAGCACGTCCAATCTCTAAGGTAACTAACTCACACGACGTTTACAGCGTGTATTTAAAGCGAACATAATTTGCATTCCCATAGTGAGGCTACCAGCGCCATTCTTAACGAGACTGGCGCGAAATTTGAATAAACAAAGTCTTTCATTTGTAGAAACACTCCTACCAACTTTCGTTTATGTCGCACAACTCCTTCTTAGTCTCAGGATTCTTCTTCCGTCAGTATTGTTCAAATGTATTTTTAAATTGAAATACTGCGTTTTGTGTGAACATTAATCTCACTTTATATTCCTTTCTTTTATTATGGTTGTTCACAACAATGTTAATAAATGGTGTTGACTAACTTAATGACTACATTTCTTTAAATCATACAATTTGTAGCAAATGTCATACATTTAAATAATAAAACTTAAAACCTCTGGTTGGGTTGTTTAGGGGAAGAGACCAAACTGCGAGGTCATAGGTCTCATCGGATTAGGGAAGGATAGGGAAGGAAGTCAGCCATGCCCTTTCAAAGGAACCATCCCGGCATTTGCCTGGAGCGATTTATGGAAATCACGGAAAACCTAAATCAGGATGACCGGACGCGGGATTGAACCGTCGTCCTCTCGAATGCAAGTCCAATGTGCTAACCACTGCGCCACCTCGCTCGGTTAAAACCTGTGTTTTACAGTTGTAATTCGAAAATTGCTTCAATATGCTGCTATGACAGGTTATTCATTTATGTGGATGCTGTGCTGTGTTTATGGATCGGACGATTAGATACATCACTTCAACATCTAAACTCCCAACAAAAGAAAAAAACAGTTCACAAAAGAGCTGGGAGACTCCACTGTACGTTTCTTGGACCTTAATATACAGGGCTATTACAAATGATTGAAGCGATTTCATAAATTCATTGTAGCTCCATTCATTGACATATGGTCACGACACACTACAGATACGTAGAAAAACTCATAAAGTTTTGTTCGGCTGAAGCCGCACTTCGGGTTTCTGCCGCCAGAGCGCTCGAGAGCGCAGTGAGACAAAATGGCGACAGGAGCCGAGAAAGTGCTTGAAATGCACTTACATCAGTCAGTCATAACAGTGCAACGACACTTCAGGACGAAGTTCAACAAAGATCCACCAACTGCTAACTCTATTCGGCGATGGTATGCGCAGTTTAAAGCTTCTGGATGCCTCTGTAAGGGGAAATCAACGGGTCGGCCTGCAGTGAGCGAAGAAATGGTTGAACGCGTGTGGCAAGTTTCACGCGTAGCCCGCGGAAGTCGACGAATAAAGCAAGCAGGGAGCTAAACGTACCACAGCCGACGGTTTGGAAAATCTTACGGAAAAGGCTAAAGCAGAAGCCTTACCATTTACAATTGCTACAAGCCCTGACACCCGATGACAAAGTCAAACGCTTTGAATTTTCGGCGCGGTTGCAGCAGCTCATGGAAGAGGATGCGTTCAGTGCGAAACTTGTTTTCAGTGATGAAGCAACATTTTTTCTTAATGGTGAAGTGAACAGACACAATGTGCGAATCTGGGCGGTAGAGAATCCTCACGCATTCGTGCAGCAAATTCGCAGTTCACCAAAAGTTTACGTGTTTTGTGCAGTCTCTCGGTTTAAAGTTTACGGCCCCTTTTTCTTCTGCGAAAAAAACGTTACAGGACACGTGTATCTGGACATGCTGGAAAATTGGCTCATGCCACAACTGGAGGCCGACAGCGCCGACTTCATCTTTCAACAGGAGATTGGAAAACCGATGGATCGGTCGTGGTGGAGATCATGATCAGCAATTCATGTCATGGCCTCCACGCTCTCCCGACTTAACCCCATGCAATTTCTTTCTGTGGGGTTATGTGAAAGATTCAGTGTTTAAACCTCCTCTACCAAGAAATGTGCCAGAACTGCGAGCTCGCATCAACAATGCTTTCGAACTCATTGATGGGGACATGCTGCGCCGAGTGTGGGAGGAACTTGATTATCGGCTTGATGTCTGCCGAATCACTAAAGGGGCACATATCGAACATTTGTGAATGCCTAAAAAAACTTTTTGAGTTTTGTATGTGTGTGCAAAGCATTGTGAAAATATCTCAAATAATAAAGTTATTATAGAGCTGTGTTCCTGATGTGTCAGGACAATATATGTTTTTATCTTCAATCATTTGTAATAACCCGGTAGATGTTAACAAAAGTGTGGAGACACTTATTTAGCATTTACTCATTTGACATTTAGAGGAATCCATAGCTACAGATACGGCAACCCTTGCAAGCTCCCAGCATCCACACAACCACAAACATAGAGCTTTCATTCAAAGGTGCATCACCTTATGTCTGTCTCATTTTCTGAATCTACCTTTCAAACAGAACTACAGACCATCAAACACAATATTTCTTCCAGTAATGCATACAGCTTTGCCCTGATTGATAATATACTACGAAAAAGGAAAATGGGTAAAATTAAACCACTTCTGTACACCGGCCAACAGGTACCAGTCAGTAGTTACAAAGTCTGGTGCATCACTCCATACACTGGCAAAATTTCGTAAAACCTCACAAAAAACCATCTCACAGGAACAGACTTGCTTTTTATAATGACAATAGCGTATCAAATTTTTATTAATTGTAAAGACAACTCCAACCACTGGCAAAGAGTGGTATGTATACAATCACATGCTAGTACTGTGGAAAAGTATATAGTGGTCAGTCAGATAGGACTGTAGCAAATAGATTATCTGAACTTCAAAAGGCGCTGGAGATTGCGAAAGACCTATTCAACCTTTGCCGATTATCTTTTAACAGAAAATATGATATAGAATGTAAAGCTTTACATTCTGTTAAGAAAAGCAGAATTAAGTTTTAGCTGAAAATACTAGATGAAAATTGTAAACTCAACTTTATTTTTTATCATTCGTGAGTGTATCTCCATGTAAAAAAATTATTTTCCTTTTTCTAGTTAATGCAACTGCTTTTCTGTGACAAAAAATGTTATATTTTCCTATGTAAGCACCCTATATGTCATTTTTGTATGTTCTGTATACGTAATATCTGTGTAAATCACACGTCATTTTATCGATGTTAATAACATTTAGATGTCAGTTGAAGGTGGCGTAAGAAATCGAAAGGTGATTAGTGACCAAATGAACATAATTTTGTAGAAAATTGGGAACTGTTTCCTATCTAATGTTCCTTTCTCTGAGGTACAACAGCAGTTAGTCGATATTATTGAAACTCCCACAATCCTAACAATCATGCAAAAATAGATGCATGGTATTGGATGACTGCTTATTGTTCTTAAATGGAAGTGAAATTCGTACTGGGTATTACTTAGTGCGGTGTCTCAGATGAAATTGTGAAGAGAGACCGTATGTAAAATAACAAACGTCGTGAACGTTAGTGGTACATCATACATTGTAATAAGTTGGTGACGGAGTTCCTGATGTGTCAGGACAATATATGTTTCAATCACGAGGTTTTTTTATCTTTTTTTTTTAACTGTTAAAATAAGTTCAGCTCCATGAGATGGTACTAAGTAGTCTTCCTATATTCATCGAAGGCGCATAGTAATAATGACTATTTGTATCCCTTTCTTTGTTAACGCTATTTTCCACCACACACTTTCACCCGTGTTAGTTTTCGCTATTAAGTGTGTTACGCACTGTATACAAACCTTACACGTGGACCCCCATCCAAGTTTGGCACCGTAAGCGGCGGCTTGGGTTAATAGGATAAAACCGTGTATCGGCGGTTAATTGAAGACAGCTAGGGTGACATCATAAGAGGTAAACTCTGTTGTACGGATAGTCTTGACCTTCGCATTGGCACATTTATTTGTTATTTTGCATAAACTTTTGTGAAAACAGGAACATTGTGCATCTCTTTCCAAACGTTATCGAATGGGAAAGCACATCATCCTATGAGGGAAAAAAGCACAATTTCTAAATCCAACTTAAAGCCTGCTGGAACTGACCATACAGTTAAATATTCGCGTCATTGTGGAGCTGTTACTTGTCTAAAGTCTTGTTTCGGTGTCTTGAGCCTTTTATGGCGTATTATGGACAGATAAGTTCAGTAGGCCACTCTGTGTGTTAACTACAACCGACGTAAGACGACCATAGTCATCGCACAGCATGAAACAAATTTTTATAGGGTGAGACGACACATCAAATTAGCTACGTTATTCCTAGCCTATCATTTTGGTTGAAAAGCACCTCAGATGGAGGTTGTCATGATTCATTTCCGCTGTCGGCATCGGGGGTAATCTGAATGGCTTTTATAGAGTACAGTCATACCTTACAGGTCGCTTCAACACCTCAATGATAACTTTCATCATCTTCATCTATCGATCCTCAGTTTGCAGTAACATTATCTCAAACTCTGGAGTGCTGATATAAGACCTACGCGGTTTTTACATCTTCTAGCTACCAGAGGAGAAAAGTATTAATTAGTCTTGGGCAGCAGTAACATTTCCAACCTGGTAAGATTACTATAACATTAACTATACTTCTTTCTTTGGTTAAGCCATTTGTTAGTTGTCTACATTACGGTTAGCGGTATTTATTTCTCGCTAACAAAGCTCACTACTTGGTAATTGGTACCGCCTAGGCGTCCATTTATCGAAGCTTGACGCGCAGTCTCCTAGCTCTTACGCAAGCGGGAATTTCATGCGACAGTGAGCTGTGTGGGCTACGCCGTAGTTGTTGTTTAGCTGCTCAAGTGACCAAGCGTGAAACTTCAGACACTACTCGCAAGACGTGATGCAGCGCTTCGCCTCCCTCTTAATTGCAGTACTGTGCGGCATTGGCAGTTCCGCTTCGTATGTTGGCAACGATTTAGTTTTACACGGAAACAATATACATTTGGTTGGAAATCGAGGAAAAGTTTATGGTGATAATTGTAATGTTGTCGGCGATTCTTGTGATATCTACGGTAATGATGGAAAAATAGTGGGTGACAATGGTGTTATTGTTGGTGCGAGAGGAATGATCGTGGGCAACAATGGAAATATAACCGGCAGTAACGGTAAAATAACAGGAACTAACGCAGGAATTCAAGGCGATAACGCACATGTTAATGGCGAAAATGCTGTTGTGATAGGAGATAATGCTAAGGTAACTGGTCAAAACGCAAGAATTATAGGGAACAATGGTACAATTGTTGGAGATTATGGTACTATTCGAGGTAATAATGGTGTTATTCGCGGTTATAGTGCTAGGATAGAAGGAGACAATGGAGTAATTTACGGTAAAGGTGGTACCATTTCTGGTAAAGGAGGACATAAATATGAGAATGACAGCATAGTCGTGAATTCCGTTGGCATCATAATAACAGATGGTAACTGGTAGTTGGCTTTTGCCAGAATCGCAATTTTTAGAAACTGTTTTGCAATATTTTAATCAGAAGATGCCATTTGCTCAGTGAAAGTAGACGTTACTCTGATAATAAAAGTTGCCATTGAAATTAATTCACTCTCTTATGACTGATTGACTGACTTGTTTGTACAGTATCTTTTGGAACTGTTAAGATGGTTGTTAACTACCTTTATTGAGCGCATTAAGATGGTACACGTATGCCTACATCACGTAACAATATCAGTTATATATAGATGACTGTTTGTGTTGCTATTTTCGTATCATATTGTCATAAAGAATGTAAAATATTAGAGGACAATAAGCAATTATTTGCAAAAAATAATCATGCCCTGTATAAACTGTTTTATTTCTCTTCCTTTTATGCATGTTGAGTGACATATTACTTTTCCTTTTATGATTTTATGCACATGATGACTAATAAATGGATTGTGTTGATCAACTGTTCAATGTTTAATTGGAGACTACTTCAGTCACAATTTATTGGTTTTATTAAAAGGGTGAGACTAGTATTATTAGAAGTGGAGTTAGTTTCATACCCAATCTTTATTTTTTACTGAATGTTACGGACATACGTGCTGACAAAACAAATTAAATGAAGCATTTTGGAAGCACTGTATTCTGTGTGCTCTTATAATGTGTTACAAACTTAGTTAAAGTACTATGAAACAGTGAAAACTGAGGTAATTTTATGTAAAGAGAATTATTAGTACTTTAATTCTGTTTTAAGCCATTTCATGAAAGTTTGATAAGATGTCAAGTGGAGAAAATCTATTACAACTGAATTATAATGTCTTTTTTTTTACACTCACCTGTTGCACTCATTTCTACAATTATCACCAGTTTTGTTTCATGTAGATCATCTTTTTAGATCAGCCATTGTTTGAGAGTAACCATTTTGTTACAAGTGTTGTACACAGTGTGACAAGATGACTATGTCAGCAATACAATTTAGTTTTGGAAGCAAATTATTTCACTTTATGAAAGAAAGGGAGAAGTATTCGGAATAAGGTTTGGTCACAAAGAATATACTGGTGATTGGCTTCTGATTTAAAATGGTTCCTGGAGTTGACAGTGGACATGGATGTGAGTTTTCTACTCCTGATGAATGACTGTCTGAAACCCAAATATTTACAGCACTCTTTTTCATTGTGCCTGTCTGCCAACTCAATGCCTGCTCGATGTGGTGAGTATCAATCTATTGTTCCTATATAGCTCTTATGCCATTTTCAATCTTCCATTGTTTAGGTGACAAGCATTGTTTGACGGCAGTGGCTGGCGGACACTAGAAGTGTTCTCCCTATTTTATTTTCATTTTCATATTTTTTATTTCTAAATCCACCATTTCTTTCTTCTGTGTTGCTATACTCTTTAAGAAAAGGTCATTAGACTGTTCTTTTCCTTCACAGATGGATTCCTCTATACCATGTATATATTTTCCAATGATTGTTTTTATTTAAGTACTCAAATTGTTTGTTAAACTTTTACAATGATCCTCTCTCAATGAGAGCAGCATGCAAAAGACATATCTTTCAGACATGAAAGGAAGTGACTGCACATCATAACAGTGCTACAGTAAGATCCTAGGAATCATTCAAGTATGTTTATTCTAAGAAGATTTATATCTGGCATCTTTCATGTGGCCATGCTGGTACCAGAAACCCCAAGTTAAAATTGCTAACACAGCTCTTACTACTGGTTGTAAATTGCCTCATACCTCTACCAGAACCTCAGACACAAATACACGCTAGATAAATGACACATGATAGAATTACAACTTTAGGGTAACCTCTACTTAAATGAATCTTAAATGTAATAGGCCTATTTCCTTTTACTCTCTCAGACTTATCATTTATATGCAATTAAGAGTGACATACACTGTTTTACACATACCTTATTTTATAATAATTTTAAAGCAAATATACACATATCTTCTCACATCTGCTGCCACCTTTCCAAAGTAAGCATCCCAGAACTGTTGTTCATTACTTCGCCAATTTAACTTCAAATTCTAGTTATAATCACTGAATGAAACCCATAGGACATAACAGCCATTTCATGACTTAAATTCACATTATATGTATCATGATTTCTTCAAGTAATTTGTACCTCTACATTTCTGTTATGAGCTATTAATTGTACCACATATCTGCTCATAGAATGAATCACTTGAGCTATTCCCTTCTTTTTTTACCCCAATGCACTAAACCTGATATCTCTGCTTTTACCAGCATGATTGATTAATGGTTTACTCACCAGATCTTCATCATGTTTGTATTTACATAACGGAAATATAAACTCACTGAATATCACTATCACATCACCTTTGTCACCCACTGTCTGACTTATGATTATATACTGGTTGCACACTTGGTCCCTATAGAGAGTCAACATCAACTCCACATATTCTGAAGACTCCTTTGCAAAAAGTGAAGATTGTTATTCAAAGTGCACTTGTACTGTAAGATGGGTGACCTGGGAGAAGGAGGCAGGGCTTTAACCTACAGCCAGTGTGCTAAGAATCGAGTGCAAACTTCTGCTCCTAACGTTGTACACTCAGGGCTCAAGCAAAATCGTGCAGTCAGGGATCTGCAGCCAGTGTTTATTTAATGATTTTTGTGAAGTTTCACCAGTACAAGCGGCTGGCTTTTTCAAAGATTCGTCAAATGCACTATCCCCACTGTCATTTAATAAAAATCTTGCTGATTATTAGTCCTATTGCTAATCAAATCATACAAACGTACATAACTCCCTTGTGCCAACTTATTAAAACAAATTTCATAAGTGATATTTTTGCATCTCAACTGAAATAAATAATATTGCTAACTCTTCCACGCAATGGTAAGTGTCTTTCACCAAGTAAGTTAGTTCTAAAGTAATGAGGCGGCTAACCAAGCATGCCGCAGCATATAGTATTACTTATCACTTAACTCAACATTTCTGGCAACTAGATGTAAGAATCTCAGAAGAGGTATTTTGTCTCCAATAGTCGGTACAATGAACTCCACAATTCACCTCCACTTCATCATGAATCCCTATTCATAAATCCCTTGTCTCACATAATGGGACTAGATATTTATTCCTCTCCTTAATTGGAGCCTTCCAGCTTCTATACTTTTGAACCACACTACAATCACTGTTTCTTAGTGCTTACCATTTACCTGCCACAAATAGGTTGAATGCACTTTCCTATGCTTCTGCTCGTATAGGGGTCTGAGAGTTGCCATGCTTTTACAGCATCTGTCCATGAGTTCCAGAGTGTCCATCGGCCCGTCATTCCTTTTCATTCCACTTTACGGCACCACATCCCAAATGCACACCTATGACATGTAACACCCCCACCCCATAAAAATTGCCTCCACTAACCAGTGTCCACAATTTAAAATAAATCTACACTTACTTTTTTATTTCCAGACCATATAGGTACTTTTTCATTGCTCTGCATAGGGAATTAATTGACCCTTCTGCTATAAAATCTCTATTTTTAAAAATATAAATATTCTTTTTTCCCAAAATATCATATCTTTGGTAACCCATCACAGTATGTGCATCGACTTGCCCGTGATGTTGAGGACTAATTTTTTAAAAACATCTCATTATGTGTGCTGTATTTTATTCTTTTTTTGCCCCTGGCTTCTTAGGTTCAGTTTCAGATCTACATAATTTTTCTCCTCTGTTTGTCGCTATTCAATCCACATTATCAAAGGTTCACCTACAATGATATTTCGCAATATCTCTAATGGAGCCACCTCTGCCATGGAATTAGGAGATCATTAATGTTTTTTTAATTCTGTAACCAATTTAAAGTATCTCCCAGCCTAACTTTCTTCAGAAATGTCAAGCTACCACCCTCTTGTACCATTTAAATAAAGATACATGATGCAACATCCACTCTGGTGCTAAACAGATGCTCCAGTTCTTCAATGGTTTCCACTTGTGTGTTTGTCCATGGAGTATATTTAGATACTAAATCATGTTTTACATTCACACACACAAAGAATTCTTGGGCTACTGACTGAGAACCATTGCCTGATATTCTCCTGAGTATCTCTTTTACTGGTATGAAACATTCTCCTGAAATAATAAAATTTCCTTATATGGTGTGTAGATTTCTTCTGCAAAAAAGAGTTAAAATCTGCATGAATGTCAATCCATCAAAACTTTTCTCAGAAATATGAAGCAGCAATCCTTTTGTTCCACACATACTCCAATACTGTTACTGGCACCTTCTATCCCAAGAGAGGAAGAGCCACCTGTGCAAGCAGCCATGTCCTGTACCAACAAAACTGCAACCACTGTGCTGCATTATATGTGGGTATGACCACTAATTAGCCATCTGTCCACTTGAATAGCCACAGTCAAACTGAGTAAGAGACAGCTGGACGACTCAGATGCTGAGTGTACCACACACACACAATGTGCTTGGCTTTAATTGCTGCTTCGCAGCCCATGCCATCTGGATTCTTCCTACCAGTGCCAACTTTTTCGAATTGTGCCTGTGGGAACCCTCTGTGCAACATATCCTCCTCTAATGTAACCCTTCTTGCCTTAGCCAAACCTAGTCTCTGTCCCTCACCTGCTTCTATTCCTCCTCTGCCCCCATTTCAGACCCACTACTGTACATCCCCACCCCTCCCACCGACTACCTGCATAAACTTTTCCTCCCCCATTTTCACAAGCACTGCGCTACTGATGCTATGGTGCACCTAGCAGCCTACCATCCTGTCCTCGCCATGTCTCTACACACTCCCACAGGCAGAACTACAGCATCTTCTGCCACCCTACATTGCTATCCCTCCTCCCCCCAGCTAACCTGTCCCCCAGCCACCAACACCAGCTCAGATCACTATTTACGCAGTGGTGCCACAGCATCTGGAAATGACAATGACTGAATGTATGCTAGTTTTGCATGTATGTATATATGTGTGTGCACATCTCTTCTCTGCTCTGTCACCCAGTACTTCCCCTACATGCTGAGTAGCAATCTATCCAGTTGATATTGCTGTTGTTATTCCATTCTGCATTTTCCATTGTTTAAATAAAGTTCCACCATAGATTACCAACTCTCATTTGTTCAGTTTGTTTCTTTGGCCCAGTCTTAGTCCTAATTGGTAAATATATGCTGTTAACTTTTCATTTCTGTGGAGGGTTCGTAAATTTTTATGCACACCCTTAACTTCACTGTTGATATTCATTTATTTTCTTTCAGGGTGTATATGCTCTGGGACAACTGGTAAATTAGAGGAAAACCCAGGAATTATTTCACCCAGGAAAAATCTGTGAAAATCTGGGGAATTTTTTAGAATTACTGGCATTTTCCAACAGTTTTCAGTTAAATTCTTGTAATTTTGATTGGGAAGAACTGATACTCTAACAAAGAATTTTACTTTAGCTCACTATTATAGAATAATTCTGTGCAGCCACAAAACATAAACAACAGTGTATCACCAAAATAAAACTTCAGTTTCGCTGTTTATAACAACAGATTAGAATACACACACAAATTTCTACAGATAGCAAAATGTGTCAGAGGCTTTAGGACGAAAGCTGTGCAATATTTTGTGACAACAAAACTGCTTTCAATGAGCCTGACATCACAACTGTTTACATTTCTAACAGGTCACAGGAAAATATTGTGCATGGTGGTTTCAGAAGCAATATTTTCAATCCTTTTATGCAATATAAATTATGTTACATGTGAGCATGTGCGATGAATTTCTTAAATCATGGAGCATTTTTCTCTCATTCACAACATAGCGATATGTGGATCAACCACCCAGAAAAATTTTGAGGCCAGAAGACCAGGCATTTATGCCATTATTATGTTTGATATGCCTAAAGAGTAACACACTAAAAAGACGAACTTTCGAGGTTAGTGTTTCATATTTATTGTAGCTGCTTCATAGATTGCAAATTATGCTGTAATGATGACAAAAAGTGTAATGATCCTTTAAAAAAAAGTACAAGGTGAGTTCTTGATCAATTTTACGTATAATTGGTTTTCTGTAGAAAAGTCAGAGTGCACAACAAAACATTTATTCATGCAGGTAACTGCACAGCAGTGAAATTTACAATCATGCTAGCCAGAGATATTCAGCTGCTGCAGTTTAAGCTTTGCTCTTAGGGTCCTGTGTAATCTCACCCTCGGGAGAAACAGCAAAAAATTTTTGACCACCAATATTTTATGTGAATTTCTTATTTGTGTATTCGCGCTGCTTAACAGTGATATTGCTATTGGCTGACTACATCACATGTCCTCCGCTCTGAATATATACTGTCATTGGCTGGTGATACAATGTGACATGAACTAACAGAACTATGATTGGCTGACAAAAGCACATCACAGAGAGATTTCAGTGCTTCAGTAATTAGTGTGGTGTTTTGGGTGGAAATAGTATCTATACTTTGGTAATATGAAAATATGCAGTGTAGATGTTGCCGTGCATCGAAGATCTTCCCAAAACATGTTGTTTTTTTATTGCATTTTGTTTCCTAAAGTACCGGGATGTTCTACGCTAGTGTATAAAACCTTTACCATTCAAACGATTGATCAGTTGTACAGCTCCAAGTGAAAGTATATTTTCACTCAGCAAGGAAACAGTGTACTTTCACCTGGGGTATAGCGTACTTTCAGCCAAGGAAAAATGTATTTTCACCCAGGAAAAAATTTGTTTTCACCTGGGGCAAAGTCTGTATTTAACTAGGGAACGGAGTTTTTTTTCTTGTCCACAAGTACACACACTCGTAGTTCCAATGGTAATCTAGACAACACTGTGAGCACTAGATTCTTAGTACCTTTGATATATTTCACTTGAAAACCAAATTTCTGTAGAAAGCAAGCCCAAAGTGCTACTTGGTAGTGTAATAGTCTACTCTTCATTAAAAAATTATTGGTCTGTGATAGTATAATCAAATCCTCTAGAAAAAAAGCTACTGACTGGTGAAGCTCACAATAATTTACTCATATTTTTTGAAAGTCTCGACTTCCAATATATCAGTGATTGGTCCAAAGTGACAACTGAAATCTAAATGGTACAATGGAAGAATACAGTTTCCTTCATGTTGTCAAATTTGGTTTTACCCTCAATGGTTCATTGCCACTTTGTAAATTACTGTGATTAGAGTAAAACATTCTGTAGGCAAAATAATAACCTAATTTCTACCATACACAACTATGTTTCAGTTTCACTTCCCAAAATTTTTTAACTTGCTTTTTGAATGTACAAGTACACATTCTATTAGTATTAAAACTTAATTGTCTGTGAAATCTCAGTGTTAATTTCATGTTTAATGTAGTTTTTAAATGACATTGCCCTTCTGTTGTGTTTCCAGTTGACATTTTCACTATTCTGTAATCTCAGTGATTATTTGTGTAAATTTAAAGTAGCACTACATTGCCTGCATGTTTCTTAGTTCCCCATGTAAATTGTTTGTATTCTCTGTATGTGAAGTTACTATATTCATCAATGAACAATTTTGTGTACATTTTTTAAATGGCAGTCTATTGCCTATTTTTTTTCTCCAAATTACATATTTGTTAAGAAAAATGACTTGTCCTATATCATGTGTACTTTGTACAATATGTGATCCACAGGATAAATAAATAAATACAAATACAAATACAAATTGTTAGTCAGTTTTAATGCATAGCATGTGTGCAGTGTCTGCCCACTATTAGAACAGTATATATTGAATTTACCCACTGATGCTTCTAACATAGAATGCAGCATTTGTAATGTGACAGTTACAGTTGAAAAACACTAATGGGATCACCTTCAGTAGCATATGGAAGGGAAAAAAAACACGATACAAGTAAAATGTAATTGGCCTCAAAAATGTATGATTACAGTAAAAATAAAGGATGACAATGGGGCAAATGTAGTGTGAGCCAGCAGTTTATTGATGCTGAACTGGTATCCTCAAGAAACAGGGAAGATTGTTTATATGTTATGAGATAGAAGGGCAGGTCATTTAGACATCATTCCACCCTCAGATCTGAGCAACGTGGTCTTCTCCACTGTATATCTCTCCCCTCCCTGAGGAAGGAACCATTAGTTCCAGAAGCTGTATTGAGTTGGTGTAACTTGATCCATGACAGCTGCAGTGAGCTACATTGCACAGCTTCGTGTGTCTAACTCAACGTATAACATAATGTGACTTTGTAAATGTCTCTATAGCAACGCTTCTCATGTTGTCACAGCTCTGTAAATGGCTATTGTTTTCACCTGCAGCTGTTAGTGCTTTCCAGTTGAAAGCTGCTAACAGCACTGCGAGGTGTCAGGGATCTTATTACGCCATCACTAATATGGAAATAAATGTCTATTGGTAGTACTATACATTTAGCCTTCTGAAATAAACAATTGCCAGAAATTCTGTCTCATAATTTATTAGTTTTCTCAGCTGAATATTTCTTTGACACAGAAAAGATTATTTATACCAAACAGTATTACTGATTTCAAACTTAACAACTTAATGATTGAACTGAATGTGTCAAATCATACTAGGAAATATGTTTCTACAGGGATTATCTTTTAAAACTGTTACCTTCAGTGTATGTTTGAGGAAGGGGAGAGGAGGGGGAGATGCATGAGGCAGATGGTAAGTGTGGAGGGCAGGTGGAAATTGAAGAAGGGTAGGCAGAGATGGAAAGGAAGAGGGGGAGGAGGATATGGTCAGGGTGTTGGCGGAGGAAGATACGGCCAGAGAGAGATGGTGGTGGAAGTTGACAGAGAGAGGAGAAGAGGAGATGAAGAGATAGAGAGACTGGCGAGGAAGAGACAGGTAGAGGAGAGAGGATGAAATGAACAGAATGCGGGAGGAAGAGATGGACACAGAGGAGTGTGGGGGGAGTAAGTATTTTCAAATATACGTCAAATTTTCTTCAAACTTCTGCTCTGCTGCATTCACACTTAGCAGGACCTTTGGTGTAATTGTTCAAAGCACTCCTGGAAAGATACAGATGGCATGGGTTGTGAAGCAACCATTGAACTGTAACATATTGTGTTTTTTTGCCACTGCTTTGTCAACTCTGCTCTTGCCCGTGGTCTGGTAGTGTCATTCATTCTGGTGGACAGCTGGTTGTTGGTCATATCCACATAATGTGGTGCGCAGAAATTGCAGCAGAGCTGATATATGACATGGTTTCTGCCACAGGTGGTCTTGCTCTGATAGTATAGGATACGCATGTCCCAGGACTGAGGTAAGATGTGGTGGATGTGTGAATCAGTCAAGTCTTGCATGTGGGTCTTCCACAGGGATATGACTCTGTGGATATGACCCTGTAGCAAGGAGTTGGAAATAGGTGTGTGGCTCAGGGATGGACCAGCATGTGATGCAGGTTGGATGAGCTGTGGTATACCTCATTAGGAGGGCAGGAAGGATTTGCCCACCCATTTTCATTTGAGCTTCCTCATAACCAGACTTTCATAAAAGTTGATTCAAGATGTGTTTTCATTGTCGTATGTATGATACATTAGCTTAATCATAACCAAAAGTTCATAAAAGCAAAGCTTTATGTAAATAAAAGCTAACAGCATTCCAAATTCTGCAGTTTCTGTCTAGCTTTAATATAAAACTGTCCTGTCTTGAGAATAATCTCGATCATAAATGTGCAATTGTGGTACAAATTATTCACTACATGACCTATTATCATATAACAAGGTCTCACAATCTCTAAAGTACTCGAAGTATTACATATGAGAGTTCACAACATTCTAATTGCAACCAAAATATTGAATTCCTTTATTCCATAAAAGTTCATGTCCTTCATTCTATGCTGAGAAATGCCAAGAGCATAGTGTTGTAGGTAGGTTGCACCACACACTTGCAGGATAGACATTTCTGCTGCCCTGAAGTAATATTTTCATTCTTATCATGATGACAATTGTGCATATTTTGAGGTAAAAATTAAAGACAGCTCCCTTTTTTAAAAAAAACAATGTGGTATATTCACAACACTCATTAACTTTCCTAAAATCACACAAATTTACACATTCATTCATTATTAAATATTAACAGTTGTATATTATATATATTTATGTATATGTATATAAATATAATGGAAGGAAACATTCCACGTGGGAAAAATTATATAAAGATGAGGTGACTTACCGAACAAAAACGCTGGCAGGTCGATAGACACACAAACAAACACAAACATACACACAAAATTCAAGCTTTCGCAACAAATTGTTGCCTCATCAGGAAAGAGGGAAGGAGAGGGGAAGACGAAAGGAAGTGGGTTTTAAAACCCACTTCCTTTCGTCTTCCCCTCTCCTTCCCTCTTTCCTGATGAGGCAACAATTTGTTGCGAAAGCTTGAATTTTGTGTGTATGTTTGTGTTTGTTTGTGTGTCTATCGACCTGCCAGCGTTTTTGTTCGGTAAGTCACCTCATCAATATAATATATGTATATAAATGCATACTAAGTCATCATGCATATCACACTTGCACTTTTTCACTTGTAAACAGTCAGTACTGTAGAACACTAATTTTAATAGACTGCACAATTCATTCACTCACATATTGTCCAGTCTATACAAATATTGACTGATCGCAAAGACAGAGTTTAAAGCTATTTATAGTTTGAGCACATACACATTCATTAGGGCAAGAACACACTTATAACCCACTTATGTGGATACACAAAGTTGCAAACACACACATACACACCACTCAGAAACACTACCCACTTGACTTCAACACAGAAGCTCAATTCACTTGTGTAAACTCAAAGGCAGGTTGGTCTGCATTTCACAATCATTAATTTGTCCTTGAGCATTTTTGTGACCAGGAGAGAGGAGTCAATTCTTTTTTTGTTTTCATTCGCTGTCCTGGCCTTCACTATCACTGTCACTTTTATCTGAAAGATAAAGTAAAGAATATTATATAGTGTTTTATTATCCTTCTGAGACATGTGACTATAGCAATATTTTTAAGATTGAAAGAGAGACCATGTGTTGGAAAAAGGTCTGAAGTAACTATCCATCACAAGAATACAAATAATTATCTTCCAGAAACAGAAAAGTCAGAGCTGAAAGCTAAATTCAAAAGAAAATACAAGATATGGTTGTAAGGAAAATACATAGGATAAAAAAGGGTTAATGTGGATGCTCCTCTTCTGACATATTCATTAGTTGTATTATATGAAAAATTCAGTTGTTTAACTGTTAAATTACAAGAAGGCAAAATGTCTGGCTAGTGCTTAGTCTCTGGAGACAAACTTACAAGTACACCACACAGTAAAAGTAGAAGAAACTATCCCTAGCTTTTGGAACTTGTATGAACCGTTTCTGGAAGGGACGGATTAGTTGGGAAGGTTAGGGTGAGGAGCAAGTCACTCAGATGCCAGATTAAGAGAGACTCAACTGTTATGAGGACACAATGAGACAAATATTTGTTCAGAACAGAGTATTCTATCTGTCCTCCCAGCCTTCCCCAACAAAGTCCTCAAAGAATGCACACATTCCAAAAGCTAGGAATATCCATCTTCCAGTCAAAACAGTCCCGGAAAAGTGTGGCTTGTGGACCATACCCCTCCAGACAGCAATTCCCCCTCCAACTCTACTCATACTGGGTGTTCATGGTCACACCACAGCACATGATGTGCTTATTTATCTGCAGTCGAGAGGAGCAGTGTCTTCCTTAGACTACTTCCTCATAGCATGCACTCTCACAGCTTCAAAGGCATTGATTTCTCTCAGTGATTTATTCAGAGTTACTCTTCTTAATATTTGTCTACTGCTCAGACTGTCAGTTTAGTTGCTAATGTGGCTATTATTCTGGTCTTATTTCTGTTTATTATGATGGCTTTTACAGCTATTGAAAATGTGGGGGGGGAAAAACGCTGAAAACCATTTTTCAATGATGAGTGAAAGACTAAGATCTTTTGTACACAATTCTGATGAAATATCCAAATGTTTAATATGTAAAAAAGGGATTAAGTCAAAACAAAGGCAGTAATTTCATTGGACATGTCTGTTTTCTCCATGTACAAATACCTGGCCATTACACTTACGAAAGGCAATGTGCTTTAGTGGATAGGTTAAAAATAAAAATAGAAAAGTTACGTGAACCATCAAGTCTTAGAGAAAAGTGTTGAACTGCTCGTATGCAATATGCCCAGTACTCAGAAATGATCAAAACTTCTTCGTTAATGACATAGTCATGAAAGAATGTGCAATAGATATGGCAAAAGCATTTGTTTAGGATGACGTTGCTAACATTTAAGAATAGTTGATCTGTAATATAACACTGTAAAAAATCTATTTCCTGATATGGGTCACTGCAGGAAATAAATATTGTAATTGCAAACTGTCAGCCACGAGTACTGATCAAATGGATCTCTGTCAAGAATTAATTTTTATTCACATGATAATAGACTTCTATGCACAAAGAATTAGTTGATTTATAATGTGTTTGCAATGAGTTGTGATTTTCGATGTTTGGCTCTCTGGAAGGGACATGATTCCATTGTCCAGGTAACACCAATGGTGAGCCGGCTTTTCCTACCAGGCCACCAGCAGTTTAGTTGGTGAAGCATCTCTGTTTCCAGTCCATGGATAAACTGTACCATGTGGTCAGGCATTAGATGCACCTATGTTCATTAGCTCATGTTGTAAAGTGGTATTTTGTGGTGTTGATGTATTCTGCATGAAAATTGAACATTCTAATGCAGTTAAATTGTGACAGGATCATAGAACTGTATCACTAAACAAGCAGCTAAATGAATAACAGGTAAATAGTTATAAAAAAGCCCTTTATCAATATAAAAATAAACGTGTAACCTCCTCACTTATATCACTGCAAAACTCACTGCGATTCTCATTCCATCAGCTACTGATGGTCGTTAAAAGTTACATTATTTCATTTAGGGGGAGAAGCAAAGAAACTAAGGCAACAGGTTTTACCGAAAATGTGTAGCTGATGAAGCTTGAAGCTTGTCTGAGTATATCACAAGGAACTACAAGCACCAGCAGTGACAAGAAAAGTGCAGTGCCTTCCCCCCCCCCCCACCCCCCCTCCAGTGCTTCAAAAAGGAAAGTTGACTTTAGAGTTTATGAAGAGCTCAGTGTAGAAAAAGACATGGATACGAATATAATTGTGGAGTTCAGTATTTAGGCTTGTGTTCTAAGTGAAGCAGTGAGTTGTTCTCTTTGTGGTGGTGCAGTAACACTGCCTGAAGATGAATCAGATAGGAAAGGAATTTATTTATTTATTTATTCTTTGCCCATGGACTCCAGCTGAAAATCCAGCTGAGAGTATTGGGTGTGTCATACAATAGCCCATTAACATCAAACTTGATTTCAATATATATTTATGAAACAAATGATTAAACAGAAATAGTCCATAATCATACAAAGGTTTTACATGTTTCACATTATACGTACACACAAATTCAAACAACATACAGAAATGATAATTTTTACAGGTACATTTCAGTAATGATATATTTAAACACCATCTTAGTATTCACTCAAACTGTATATACATTTCTCTGTGAGATATAGTTTCAAATGATTTTTAAAACATTTTAGATCTGTTTCTTTTTTAATGATTTTGGGGAGTTTATTAAAAAACCTTTTGCCTGCTTCTTCTGGGGCAGTCATAGACAGTTTTAGATTTCTGTTTATCATGTAGTAATTTTCATTTCCTCTTGTACCGTGTTTGTGTACATCTTTATTTAGGAGGTGTTTATCACTTGACCTTACCACCATTATGCTTTGGTATATATACAGTGAATATACTGTCATAATTTTATCGTGTACAAAAGCTTGCCTGCAGGTCTGTCTTGGTGGTATTTTTGCAATACATCTCACTGCCCTTTTCTGAATTGTGAATATTCTTTTTAGGTAGCCAGCTTGTGCATTTCCCCATATATGAAGTGAATAAGACAAATGTGGGAAGACAAGTCCATAATACATTGATCTGAGGACTTTATCATCCACAGTCTTAGCTCTTTTATGCATGATGAAGATCTGTTTGTTTATTTTTTTACACAGTGCATCTATGTGCTCCCCCCATGCCAATGTTTGTCTATAATAGTTCCTAGAAAATTTGTGCTGGTTACTTCTTTAATAGTCTTTCCATTTATATTAACATTTATATTATAATTTTCACTATGCTTGGTCTGAAATACTACATTCATTGTTTTAGACTGATTCATAAACAGGTTCTTTTGTGTTAAATATTTATTTGCGTTTTCAATAGTCAGGAGTGCTTCCTTCTCAAGCTCCTCCTTTGTGTCAGCTGTGCAGATGATTGTTGTGTCATCAGCATACATTATAAGTTTCTGATTTATATAGCTAGGGAAGTCATTTACATAGAGTATAAATAGTATTGGCCCAAGCACAGACCCTTGCGGCACACCGTGTTTAACTGTTTGTAATTCTGATATGTAGTTTGTTATATTTCCCCCACTAGTATGTCTGATTTCTGTGCATTGTTACCTATTTGTAATGTATGATTTAAGTATGTCATAGCATTTTCCTCTAATTCCATATTGATATAATTTCATCATTAATTTTGAGTGGTTCACACAATCAAATGCCTTAGATAGGTCCATAAAAATCCCACAAGTCTTTTGTTGCCTGTCAAGTAAATTAAGAATGTGCTCAATTATATCTGTTGATGCTGTTTTTGTTGATTTCCCTTCTCTGAAACCATTTTGTGATGAATGCAGTATACTGTACTTTGTTATAAAACTTACAATTCTATTCTTTATTATCATTTCATAGATTTTAGCAAATGTTGAGATCAATGATATTGGCTTCACTTTACTTACTTTCAGTGAATCTGGAAATATACCTTCTTCTATCGCAGCATTCAGCATGTGTGTCAATGGTTTTAATATACATTCTCTGCATTCCTTTATGAGATGTGATGTGACACCATCCAAGCCAGAAGATTGTTTAATTTTAAGTTGTTTTATTAGGTTTGACACTTCTGCATCTGTTGTAGGTATGAAAACCATAGTATGACTTGTATGTGGGGGGTTTAACAATTTATTTACTGCATTTGTTTTATTTTGACTTATTAATTCGTCTGCTACAGTAATATAATATCTGTTAAAAGTATTGGCTACTTCTAGAGGGTTTGCGTTGCTTTTCCCACTCATCAGTGGGCAGATGTCCTCTGCCCGATTTGTTACTTTTCCTCTCTCTCCATTAATGAACGACCATAAACCTTTTGAGTAGTTCTTTCCCTTATCTATAGACATCCTGATGAATGATGCTTTAGTTTCTCTGATAAAACTACAGTACTCTTTCTTTTTTATTTTATACAGTGTGTTGTAGGCCTCATTATTTTTTTGTTTGGAGAGTCATAATACACTCTCAGATTGTTTCTGGCATGGATTACTTCTCCAGCCACCCAGCTTTTCTTTTTTTGTTGCTGTTTGTCAAGCCTTTTACTAACAGGACATGTAACATCATAATAATAATTGAATAAAGAATAAAACTGGTTCCATTTGGTGTTTGCATCTTTAGCTGCATATATTGTTTCCCAGTTTTCTGCCTCTAACATCTTTTTTAGCAGATTTATGTTATGTGGGTAGTTCTGTCTTCTCATCTCCCATATCTTCTGCGCTGAATCACTAGTCTTTATATTTATGTCTATCATGATTGCAAAATGGTCTGCTAATGTGGAGTTTATTACCTGTGTGTCACAATAGCATGTAGGAATATTTGTTATTACATGATCAATAATAGTTTCACTATGCTTTGTTACTCTGGTTGGTTTATCTATTTTTATTTTTAGGGTCTTAGTATTGTCTGTATTTTTACTCGTGTCTATGTTCAGATCTCCTATAATGATCAAATAAGCATATGTTTTTGAGAGGTGTTGGATTATATCTTTCAGCTGTTCAAAGAAGGTTTTAATTATACCATTTGGTGATCGATACAAACCTAATACACAACATAAATTCCCAGCAATTTTAGTTTCCAGTGCTGTAGCTTCAAAGCTTAATTCTATAGCATATTTTGTTATATTTATGGCTTTAGTTGATTTATAGTTAGAAAAAATGGCAACCCCACCACCTTTATAGGGAGTTCTACAAAAACTGGCTACTTTCACATAATTCTTCAAGTTGTACATTTCTATGTGATTTTCTTTTAGCCCATGTTCTGTAACTACTAGAATGTTTGGCCTATACTCCTGTAATATTACCTCTAGTTCCTCTGTTTTATTGTTTATGTATTGAACATTTTGGTGAAGTATTCTAACAGTTGGCTTTAAATGTAATAGTTCCCCTTCCTGTAATATACTAAGCACTTCATTTGCTCCCTTTGCTTCTGGTACTATGCAGTGATTTTTTTTCAGTTTGTGTCATTAAACCTGGATCTATCTTTGTCCGGTGTTTATATTCCTCTCACTTTTGTCACACTGGTATTTAAGATGGACAGTTTTACTTACATCTTTTTCCATGTTCTCTTTTTGCTTACTCTGTACCATAAAAAATCCTCACTTAGTGTAGCAGGTCTCCTAGTTCTCAGGCATCTGTCTTGATTGGAAGCTGCTTCTGCTGTTGATCTCCCAGGCCTCAGGCACCCCTTCTGTGTGGTTGCTGTTGCTGGTGGCTCCTGTGCTCCCCGACTTGGTGACTGCCCTTCTTTGTTAGCTGCTGTGGCTACTGACCTTTGTATGTTTTCCTCACATGCATTTTCATTGCCTTGAGGTAGTATTATGGGGTCTGCTGTTCTGGATGCTGTTGCTGATGACGACAGCTCTGCTGATGATTGTGGTGATTCTGCTGCTATTGGTTTATCTGACACTGCTGCTGAGAATATCTGAGCCTTTGCTGCTGCTACTGGTGTTTGTTGTAGCTCTACTGCAGATAATGATGGTTCCACTGTTACAGACAACTCTTGTTTTGGCGGAATTGGGATTGGAGACACTTCCATTACAGATGACTCATTAATAAGTTTAAGTATTTCGGCACTAATAATCTTTTTCCCTTTTACGTTCATGTGGAGACCATGTCTTGTGAAGTGCTCTCTTTGAACACTGTTTATCTCTACGAAAGTCGTATTCTGGAAACCTCTACATATTTTCTCAAATAGCCTGTTTGCTGTAACAATCTCGATGTTTACGCACGAGTTTTCCATCAGATCGTGCCTCCTGGGGATACTAACAATGTAGAAATGCACTCGAGGCATCCTTTTTATTGTTTCCTTTAGGATTCTCCTTGCATGCCAAGTTTCATTACAGTAAACATCATTTGCGCCTCCTATTATGATGCAGCTGTTACCCGTCGTTAATATGTTGTCACTGTTTTTCACAATTTCGAGGAATGGCGCGCCTGGTTTGATGATGCCTGTTACATTAAGGTCTGGGTGATTTCTTCTCATAATTTCCGTAACTCCTCTCCCATGACTATCTGCAAAAATATATGTCTGTTGCTTGTATCCTTGCTTATGCATAATGTGGTTGTTTACTTTTTTTTCCTTACGAATATTTACCTTGTGTCTTTCTCCGTTTAATCCACTTGTATATTTTTGTGTGGATAGTTTGTTCATATTTTTATCCATAGATGCACTATTAACACTTTCTTTTCTTGCGTTTAATTCACTTGTGTCTTTTAGAGTAATCAGTTCGTTCATATTTCTAGTTACAGTCGTACTGTTTACACTTTGTACATTTGGTTGTGCATACCTACGAATTTTATGGCTAGCATTAATGAGATCTTGTTGCCTTGACTATTCAGACAGTTCCCGTATGCTTAGTACCAAATTTTCCATTGTTTTTATATATTTTTTTATAATGTCAAGTTCTTTTTGAAGTTCGTCATGCACGCTGTCTTCTATTCCCGCGTAGCACTTTTCACTCGCGATCTCGCGGCCGTTACACTCTATGTCACATTTACACTGTATTTGTAAATCTTCTTGGGCATAACAGTGTGAATGGCACCATTTATGTTTAAACACGCATAAAATTGTTTGTCATTTACATATTTCCCATCAGAACTGCGAATTCTCGAAATCGTTTTGCACATCAAGCAAGTGCAAAAACAACTTGTATACTGATAACATAAGATTAGTATATGGACTGAGGTGCATTGGGAAGGGTCGGGCAGCTGGGAAAATGTTATGCAGCATCATGAATTTGCCAGGTCCTCCTACAGAGTATGAACACTACACAAATGTCATTGGTGATTGTGCAAAGCAAGTGGCTACAGATTCCATGATATCTGCAACAAATGAAGCAGTGGAAGCAAGTGATGGTTGCACTGATATCAGTATTGCCTTTGGTGGTTCCTGGCAGAGATGAGGGCACAAATCTAGGAATGGAGTTGCAACGGTAACAAGTGTTGACACAGGTCAAGGATGCACATGTGCTGGCTTGGATAGAGAGAGAGTAGAAGCGCATAAGCCAAACTGTGAAAAAAATTATGAGGGAACAAGTGGAGGGATGGAAGTGGCTGCTGCAGTAAATATTTTTCAGCGATCTGAGGAAGAAAGGGGAGTTAGATACACTCAGTTCTTAGGAGATGAAGACAGCAAGTCTTTCAGAGCAGTAGTGGACAGCAATCCTTACAGTGTGCCCATAACTAGGCCATGTGAAAAAGAGAATGGGTGCACGTCTCAGACAGTTGAAAATAAAACTTGGCAACACAAAGCTATCAGATGGTAAAATAATAAAAGGTCATGGCAGACTGACTGACAAGGTGATAGATCAGTTTCAAGATTATTATGGCAAAGCTATCAGGGACAACACCAATGATTTGCACAAGATGGTGAGAGTGGTAAAATTTCAACTGATAACAACCCCGAAAATTGGTTCTGTCCTTCTCCTCCTGAGACATGATGCAAATATAGAAAATCTGAAGCTGAAGGGTCTCTGGCCGATTTTAAGCATAAAAACAGTGTGCGTCAAGCAGTAATGAAGACTCTGAAGCCCATATTTAGAGATCTGGCCCATCCAGATCAGTTGAGAAGGTGTTTGCATGGGAAAACACAAAACATCAACGAATCTTTCAATAATTTTCTCTGGACTCGCATACCAAACAGTGTATTTGTTGAGATGAAGACCCTACAGTTAGGGACGTATGACACTGTTATCACATTTAATAATGGATATAGTGGCAGACTGAGAGTACTTGAGAAGCTGGGAGTGATTTTGGGGAAGCATACAGTGGAAGGTCTTCACAAAGTGGACATTGGAAGAGTGAAACAAGCTGAGGTTCCAGCAAAACATGTGACCAAAGAGGCAAGGAAAAGGAGAAGGCAGCTGTTACTTGATAGAACTCGTGGTGAAGATGACCTAGAATATGGACTAGGGTGTTTTTAATAACATCATGTAACAATAAAGGTAAGAAATTTCATAGGAAAACTTTAAACGTCCTTTTCTCAGTTTATACAGTTTTCACTACAAATACCCTGTTTTCTCATAACCTATTCATCCTATTACACTGAAACTTTTGCAGGGTCCTGCACAACTATCCAGTAAGCCATGGATCTACAACCATGAATATACGTTCAGTTAAGCTATTTTTATGTATATTCATGTTAACAAAGTTTTTGCATAAATGCAAGCGTTGAGTAAAGAAATTTGTAAAACCTTTTGTTTTGATGCAAAACCTTCCATCGTAGATCAGTAGAACAAAGAGCCAGTTGTTAATATATGGCAGAAATTTTAAATCCATATTTACAACAGTCTCTGAGATAATCGGTCATTAACATTCGTGAATTAACACGGGCGAGATAGGGGCCCAGGTCTCTCCTTAAAATTATAGTTGCTTGAGTATTGTGGTAGATGTGGAAGTTTCACATATTACTCATATGGCAAAATAATCTCCTCATTGTGTGCTATAGTTTTTGCAAAATCCTGTTTTGATATCTCACGCCATTTGTAAGTAGCAAGGAATTTATGAAAATATCATTCTGGCTTATTCACCATCACATGTTCTTGGCAGAGCTCTTTACGTACATTCCATTTTATCAACATTGGAGAAGATAGCGATATTGTTCCAAGTATAAAGAATAATTCAGTATGTTATCTAATATTTTTTAAGAAAAAGAATTATAAACGGTTGAGATAGCATAGAATATTTCTTTATTTCAGAAAACCACTTTTAGCAGTCTTTATTGCCATCTTCAGGTCTTAAAAAACTTTTTGTTGTAAAACATTTTTGTTTCATGTTGAATTTCACACTTGAGACATGAAGTCAGTCAGGTTCAGTGTAAAATGAACATGTTTTACAACAAAAAGATTTTTGAGACCTGAAGATGATGGCAAAGTCTGTTAACCAGATGTGTTAGATAAAGAAATATTTTATGGAATCTTGGCTGCTGCATCGTTTTTTACATTAAAACAGATCACCTTTCAGTACTCTCAAAGTGAGAAAATTGTATCTAAATTTCATACAGAGCAAGATATGATTTAACATGCACCAAATGCAAATTCAGAGCAAACCCTATTTTTCACTGCTAACTTTAAGAATTTCTTGCAGTAGTTTACTTGATATTAAAATATTACAATAACTACAACCATTAATGAAATGATAGGCAGTTTGTCATGAAGCTATAGATGTTCAGAGAATCAGAGTTCATTACTGAATAGTTTCTTTAAAATCATTTGACAAAGATTGCAGATCGGCCACTTAGCACTGTCAACTGAGCTTGACGAGCTCCGTGGTGAGTAGGCCTGGAATTATCATCACCTGCTGATGCATTCAGCACAACCTGGTAACTACACTTCCCTCTGCTCACTGAACTGTCAGAAGCCACAACTTACTTTAAATGCACTACAATTCCATAGTTTGAAACAACAGGTTTGGATATTTTTAATGCTGTTAAAAAGTGTGTTGACAAAATAGGGGTTTTCAAAAATGGTCTGCAGTTTGTCCTGGTAGTGTACCAGCTATGATCAGTAGCGTAAATAGCTTCATTGGTCCGTTATGAAAAAAATAGAATAAATTATTTAACTTTTCACACTACACTATTCATTGGCAAACACTACATGAGAAAAGTGTGAAAATGCTGTCCGCAATGGAAAATATTAATGAAAATTATGAATATAGTATACTGAGGGAATCCATCACTATTTCATCGAAACCACCTGTGGGCCCGGGCGTTAGAAGAGGCCCGAGGTATTCCTGCCTGTCTTAAGAGGCGACTAAAAGGAGTCTCACACCTTTCGGCCTTTATGTGATGGCCCCTGTAGGGTTTGACCTCCATTTTTCTAAATTTTCCTGAAGAGCTAGCCAATTGGGGAAGGGTGCCTTACAAGATGCATCATGTCCATTGTGCATTGAGATCATTAGACCATTTTCTCATCATGGCATTGCAGTCCCACTCATCCTCCATCTCTTGAGCAAGTACACCTTCCTGGGTGCATTTACCTCCACCCATTATGCAGTGTCGTTTTCTGCACTGATGAGGACCATGGAATTCTTTGCACCTCATATCCATCACATTAGTCAGTCCGTTGTGGTGGAGCCGCTATGTACCCTATTGGTTGAAGTCCCCTGACTACACAGGGATTGCTCTGCTGATGCCTGCACCGTTAACTCCCCATGTATGCCAAGGAGTAGATGCCTGTCACTCTGGGGTATGGGACTCCTGGCAATAGTCATCCAGCCAGGTAGCCTTTACCATGGCTGGGTGGTGACCTGGGGAGGGCTCCTAGTCAGAGTCGGTGGCATCAGGGCGGATGGTGCGTGATGAAGCACACAACATCATCACTTGCTGGTGATCAAACGCCAGCAGTCTCTAAGCATACCAAGTCTCAGTACAATGCAAAGAAGTATGATCCTAAATCAGTCCCCTCCCTGGCCTCACCATGGGAGGAATGCCAGGCTAAGGTTGGCAGCAAACCTTATTCACCCCAGTGCCTCGTATGGGGACTCTTTTGTCTCAATGAAGCCTCAGTTTTTTGTAGAGCATTTAGAGGACAAGTTTGGGGAGGTGGAGGGCTTGTCCAAAATGCAGTCAGGGTCAGTCTTGATAAAAAAAGCATCCTCTGCCCTGTCACAGGCATTACTCGCTTGTGACAAGCTGGGGGATGTTTCTGTTACTGTCACAACTCGTAAGAGCTTAAATATGGTCCAGAGTATTATATCCCACAGGGACCTTCTTTTGCGGTCTGACGACGAGCTGCATGCCAACTTAGAGTGACGAGGAGTTCATTTCGTCTGGCACGTCCATCAGGCTCCGAGGGATAATCAGGTTGCCACCTGTGCCCTCATCCTGGCCTTCAAGGATGACACATGACCTAAGAAGGTCAAGATTATAGTCTACCGCTGTGATGTCAAGCCATATATTCCCCCCTCCTCCCAATGTGGTGCTG
Organism: Schistocerca piceifrons; assembly: GCF_021461385.2. NCBI lineage: Eukaryota > Metazoa > Arthropoda > Insecta > Orthoptera > Acrididae > Schistocerca > Schistocerca piceifrons. The sequence goes on along the minus strand of NC_060139.1, from coordinate 572,643,515 downwards.
TAACTTGGGCCATATGTCTTTCTGCTGTACTTCCAGCATCACGCATTGAGATTGTGGACGTCCATCCCATCCCAATACTCCTGTGTCCTGCCTCCCACCTGTGTCAACTGTGGAGAGCATCATTCCCCTTGCTCACCATACTGCAGTATTTTCCAGTGAGAAAGGAAAATCGTGGAATACAAGACTCTGGACTGACTGGCCTACACGAGAACAGTTGTAGCCCCGTCAGTTCCACGAGTTGCAGTCGAATCTCAGAGCCAGAAGACTATACCTGCCTCCTGAATGGTGGGCGGGGGGGGGGGGGGGGGGGGGGGAGGGGGGGGGGGGGGGGAACTCCCCTGCCTGTTTCTCCCGCAGTGCCTACTTTGGGAGCAATGTCCCCACAACCATCAGGGGCACTAGTCCCCACTTCTGAGCTGGAGCAGCATAAGTTTTCTTCAGCTCCTCTCGCTAGGAATGGGTCCTTTGGGTCACTTCCTTCCCAGGTTTCTGCTAGTGGGAAAGATGACACATGCCAGTGACTGAAGTGCCCAAAAGCAGCTGGTTGTAGGGCTTTATGATCATCCTCAGTCCCACAGACTGAATCAGTGAAGCCCTCCTAGCCAGAGAAACCCAAGGATCGGCGAGAGAAATCCAGAAAGAAGACCCCCAAGACCAAGGGAATTGTGGTGGCACTCACACCACCGCTACCTATAAGCTCTGTGTCTGAGGTTGAGCTGAAGATTCTGGCATCTGCTGCGAACCTAGATCTCGCCAGACCCACAGACACAATGGATATAGCCTGTTCAGGAAATAAGTCGGTGGCAGCATGTGACCCTGAGGTGTAGACTACCTCATTGAGTGTTTCATGCCTTCCAAATGGTTCAAAAGTCTCTGAGCACTATGCAACTTAACTTCTGAAGTGATCAGTCGCCTAGAACTTAGAACTAATTAAACCTAACTAACGTAAGGAAAAAAGAAATACAAACGTGTCAAAAATGATATCGACAGGAAGTGCAAAATGGTTAAGCAGGGATGGCTAGAGGACAAATGTAAGGATGTAGAGGCTTATCTCAATAGGGGTAAGATAGATACTGCCTACAGGAAAATTAAAGAGACCTTTGGAGACAAGAGAACAACTTGTATGAATATCAAGAGGTTATATGGAAACCCAGTTCTAAGCAAAGAAGGGAAAGCAGAAAGGAGTATATAGAGGGTCTATACAAGGGAAATGTACTTGAGGACAATATTATGGAAATGGAAGAGGATGTAGATGAAGATGAAATGGGAGATATGATACTGCGTGAAGAGTTTGACAGAGCACTGAAAGACCTAAGTCGAAATAAGGCCCCCAGAGTAGACAACATTCCATTAGAACTACTGACAGCCTTGGGAGAGCCAGTCCTGACAAAACTCTACCGTCTAGTCAGCAAGATGTATGAGACAGGCAAAATACCTTCAGACTTCAAGAAGAATATAGTAATTCCAATCCCAAAGAAAGCAGGTGTTGACAGATGTGAAAATTACCGAACTATCAGTTTAATAAGTCACAGCTGCAAAATACTAATGCAAATTCTTTACAGACGAATGGAAAAACTGATAGAAGCTGACCTCGGGGAATATCAGTTTGGATTCCGTAGAAATATTGGAACACATGAGGCAATACTGACCCTATGACTTATCTTAGAAGAAAGATTAAGGAAAGGCAAACCTACATTTCTAGCATATGTAGACTTAGAGAAAGCTTTTGACAATGTTGACTGGAATAGTCTCTTTCAAATCCTGAAGGTGGTAGGGGTAAAATACAGGGAGCGAAAGGCTATTTACAATTTGTACAAAACCAGATGGCAGTTGTAAGAGTTGAGAGACATGAAAGGGGAGCAGTGGTTGGGAAGGAAGTGGGACAGTGTTGTAGCCTCTCCCCAATGTTATTCAATCTGTATATTAAGCAAGCAGTAAAGGAAACAAAAGAAAAATTCGGAGTAGGTATTAAAATACATGGAGAAGAAATAAAAACTTTGAGGTTCGCCGATGACATTGTAATTCTGTCAGAAACAGTAAGGGACTTGGAAGATCAGTTGAACGGAATGGACAGTGTCTTGAAAGGAGGGTATAAGGTGAACATCAACAAAAGCAAAACGAGGATAATGGAATGTAATCGAATTAAGTTGGGTGATGCTGAGGAAATGAGACACTTAAAGTAGTACAGCAGTTTTACTATTTGGGGAGCAAAATAACTGATGATGTCGAAGTAGAGAGGATATAAAATTTAGACTGGCAATGGCAAGGAAAGCGTTTCTGAAGAAGAAAAATTTGTTAACATCGAGTATAGATTTAAATGTCAGGAAGTCGTTTCTTAAAGTATTTGTATGGAGTGTAGCCATAGATGGAAGTGAAATGTGGATGATAAATAGTTTAGACAAGAAGAGAATAGAAGCTTAGCCATATATGGAAGTGAAATGTGGACGATAAATAGTTTAGACAAGAAGAGAATAGAAGCTTTCTAACCTAAGGACATCACACACATCCATGCCCGAGGCAGGATTCGAACCTGCGACCATAGCGGTCACGCGGTTCCAGACTGAAGCACCTAGAACTGCACGGCCACACTGGCCAGCCATGCCTTCCAAGTCTCACGATTACGTCATACTCCAGTGGAATTACGGCGGTTTTTTCCACCACCTGTCTGAGCCACGGCAACTGTTGAGCTTAACACCTGCTTTCTGCATTGCACCCCAGGAAACCTAGTTCCTAGCAATGTGGACCCCAGCCCTTAGTGCCTACAGGGGATATTACAAGAACTGTAACTAACATAATAGAGTGTTAGGTGGAGTTTGTGTTTATGTCCTGAGCTCGGTATGTAGTGAAACTGTGCCTCTTCAAACTCCTCTTGAAGTTGTGGCTGTCAGGATATGGACAACGCAGGAAATAACTGTCTGGAACATATATCTCCTTCCAGATGGTGCGGTACCCCTGAACGTATAGGCTGTACTGATTGATCAACTCCCTAAACCCTTCCTAATTTTGGGAGATTTTAACACCCATAACCCCTTGTGGGGTAGCACCATGTTTACTGGCCGTGGCAGAGTTGATGAAAACTTACTGTCTCAACTCGACTTCTGCCTCTTAAATGCTGGGGCCACCACATATTTCAGTGTGGTTCATGGTAGTTACTCGGCCATTGATTTATCAATTTGCAGCCCAGGACTCCTCCCATCTATCCACTGGAGAGCACATGACGACCTGTGTGGTAGTGACCACTTCCCCATCTTCCTGTCACTCCCCCGGCACCATGCCCACGGGCTCCTACCCAGATGGACTTTAAACAAGGCAGACCTCTGCTGTCACCATTTAATCTCCCCCACGCGTTGCCATCGATGTTGTGATTGAGCAGGCCACTACAACATAATTTCTGCGGCAGAAAATGCGATCCCTCATTCTGTAGGATGCCCCTGGCGAAAGACTTGCTTGATGCTCGCCGGAAGTCGCTGAGGCAATTAAAGAGCTTCAGCAAGCTCTACAGCGACATAAGTGGCACCCTTCCATAGAGCACCTAATAGCCTTTAAGCGGCTCTGTGCCCGCATTCGCTTGCTTATAAAACAACGGAAACAGGAATGTTGGGAGAGGTACATGTTGACCATTGGGTGCCATACGTCACCTTCCCAAGCCTGGAAGAATATCAGACCTCCTTTTGGGTACCAGACCCCAGCAGGCGTCCCTGGCGTTAACATCAATGGCGTGCTCTCTACCGACGCAAATGCGAATGCAAAGCACTTTGCTGAGCACTACGATCGACCCTCTGCGTCGGAGAACTACCCCCCCCCCCAGGCTTTTGCACCCTCAAATGGCGGATGGAAAGGAAAGTCCTCTCGTTCACTACATGCCACAGTGAAACCTGTGACGCCCCATTTACAGAGCATGAGCTCTGCAGCGCCCTTGCACATTGCTCTGACACAGCTCTTCAGCTGGATCAGATCCACAGTCAGATGATTAAACATCTCTCATATGACAATAAGCGATATCTTCTCATCATCTTCTACCAGATCTGGTGCGATGGCGTCTTTCCATCGCAATGATGGGAGAGCACCATCATTCAGGTGCTAAGACCCAGTAAAAATCCACTTGATGTGGGTAGCTACTGGCTCATCAGCCTCACCAACATTCTCCGTAAGCTGCTGGAACGTATGGTGTGTCGGCAGTTGGGTTGGTCCTGGAGTCACGTGGCCTACTGGCTCCACGTCAGGCTGGCTTCCGCCAGGCTCGGTCTACCACTGATAATCTTGTGTCCCTCGAGTCTGCCATCCAAACAGCCTTTTCCAGACGCCAACATCTGGTTGCTGTCGTTGTTGACTTAAAGCATACGACACAACCTGGCGACACCATATCCTTACCACATTGTTTGAGTGTGGTTTCCAGGTCCCACTCCCGATTTTTATCCAAAACTTCCTGTTGCTCCGTACTTTCTGTGTCCAAGTTGGTGCCTCCCATAGCTCCTCCAATATTCAGGAAAATGCCATTCCGCAGGGTTCCATATTGAGTGTATCTCTATTTTTAGTGGCCATCAATGGCCTAGCAGCAGCTTTAGGACTGTCAGTTTCACCTTCTCTGTATGCAGATGACTTCTGCATTTCGTATTGCTCCTCCAGTACTGGTGTTGCTGAGCGGCACCTACAGGGAGCCAGTCACAAAATGCAGTCATGTGCTCTAGCCCATGGCTTCCCGTTTTCAGCTGCGAAGTCATGTGTCATGCGTTTCTGTCGGCGTCGTACCGTTCGTCTGGAACCTGAACTTTAGCTTAATGATGATCCACTGACTGTAGTGGAGACTTATCAATTCTTAGGACTGATTTTAGATGCACGATTGAGTTGGCTACCTCACCTTCATCAGCTCAAGTGGGAGTGCTGACAGCACCTCAGTGCTCTCCGCTGCCTGGGCAACACCAACTGGGGTGCGGATTGCTCTATGCTGCTGCAGCCCTACAATCAATCCCGCCTTGACAATGGGGGTCTGGTTTACGGTTCAGTGGTGCCCTCAGCATTGCATTTCCTCGACCCAGTGCACCACTGTGGCATTTGCCTAGTGATGGGAGCTTTCAGAACGAGTCCAATGTCCTGATGGACGCCGGAGTCCCTCAAATACGGATCCCACATGCACAACTGCTCACCAGTTATGTTGCACACATTCATAGTTCTCTCGAGCATCCAAATTACCATCTCCTTTTCCCACCTGTGGCGGTTCATCTCCCTCATCGGTGGCCCAGGTCACGGCTCACGATTGCGGTTCGTGTGCGATCCCTTCTCTCCGAACTAGAGACCTTTGCTTTACCATCTCTACTTGGGGTCTATTCACGTACACCTCCATGGTGTACACCTTGGCCAAAGCTTCATCTGGACCTTTTGCGTGACCCTAAGGACTCTGTTAACCCCGCCACTCTCCGCTGTCACTTCCTCTCGATTCTTGACGTGTTCCGGGGCTCTGAAGTTGCTTACATCGACTGCTTGATGGCTGATGGTAATGTTGGCCTCGCCTATGTCCACAGAGGCCATACTGAACAGCATTCCTTGCCCACTGGTTGCAGTGTATTCCTGAAGAACTTGTGGCCATATCTCATGCACTTCAGTACATGCATTCCTGTTCTGGTCAGTCGTTTCTTCTCTGTTCTGACTCCCTGAGCAGCTTACAAGCTATCGACCAGTGCTACCCTTGCCATCCTTTGGTATCGAACATCCAGGAGTCCATTTCTGCCCTGGAACAGTCCAGTCGTTCAGTGGTGTTTGTGCTGACCCCAGGACACGTTGGAATCGCAGGCAACGAACATGCTGACAGGCTGGCCAAACAGGCTACATGGAAACCTCTCCCGGAGATGGGCATATCTGAAACTGTCCTGCATTCTGTCTTACACTGCAAGGTTTTTCAGCTTTGGGAGATGGAGTGGCATAACAGCATGCACAACAAACTGCGTGTCGTTAAGGAGACTGTGAATGTGGGGAAGTCTTCCCTGCAGGCTTCTCGCAGGGAATCAGTTGTCCTTTGTCGACTCCACATTGGCCATATGAGGCTGACACATCGTTACTTCCTCTGTCAAAAGGACCCACCTCAGTGTCGCTATGGCTCCCAAATGACAGTCGTCCACCTCTTGCTGGACTGCCCACTTTTAGCCACTCTGCAGCGGACTTTTATCTTTCCCAGCACCCTACCTTTGGTGTTGGGTGACAATGCCTCAACAGCAGCTTTAGTTTTACGTTTTATTCGTGAGGGTGGGTTTTATCATTTGATCTGAGTTTTAGCTCATGTCCTTTGTCCCTCCGTGTCTTCCACCCAAAGGCTTTTAGGGTGGATGTTATAATGTGTTCCAGAGTGGCTGGCTTCTCCATTCTTAATCTCATGGTCAGCCAGCCATAGTAATCTGCTTTCTTGTTTTTAGTCTCCTCTCCCTGTTTCTTGCGTCTCTCTGTGGTTTTCTTGTCCTGTTGTGTCCATTGTAATGTTTGTTACCCTTCTGCCATTCTTCTGGTTCTTCCTTTCTGCTGTTATTGTGCCGTACATCTTCTTTGTTTTCTTCCTTCTCTTGGGTAATTGTTCTACTGGGAACAAGGGACCAATGACCTCGCAGTTTGGTTCCTCCCCCCCCCCCCCCCTCCCCACCTCATCTCTTTGAAAGCTTAAGCAGTTTTGGCAGAAGAAGGCATGGTATATGGAGATAGAATTCTTCATTCCGAAAAGCGTTAGTTGAGTGCAGGAACCAATTTAGTTCCTTTTTGCCCTTAGAAGTTTTCAAGTTTTTTTAATAAAAAGGTAAAACTGGATACTTTACAATTGGAAAAGAAACTGAAGGGGTCACTTTTCTTTATCATAATTAGCATTTATAATGAATGTTACAGTTCACTTACATCATTAGAATTTATGTTTGCTTAAAGAGAGTAGGTAGTGCATGCAGTTCAGAATGCTGCAACTGGTCAGTGTGGCTGTGTCTGCAGTGAGTGAATGGTTTAAGTTGGAGGGGGAAGCATTGGAGAATAAAGCACTCACTGGAATGGAATAATCTGCGAGTCACACTTTGCCAAGCCTGAGTTAATGTGTTTGCACTGGCAGTACTTTGAATTCCGCCTCATGAAGGTAAAAACTAGCCAGCTATTTTCTCTTTCTAATGTATCTTGTTAATATTAAGTTTGAAACAAATAAATTCTAGAACAATAGTCTGAAATGTGGGTAACTGTACAATAATGAGTAAAACAGCATCTTGAAAGCTTACAAGGTGCATCCTGGTTAACTTGGGTTCCTATATATATATATATATATATATACTGAAGGGCAAGTTCCCATCTCCGGAGTTCTGACACGTTGGTGTTAGTGGGGAGTATACAGATAACCCGGACGGTGTAACACTGTGCCAAGATGTGCTGGCTGTGCACCAAGGCATGTTTAGCCACAGGGTGATCCTCATTACCAACAAACACTGTCTGCCTGTGTCCATTCATGCGAATGGATAGTTTGTTGCTGGTCATTCCCACATAGAAAGCTTCACAGTGTAGGCAGGTCAGTTGGTAAATCACGTGGGTGCTTTCACACGTGGCTCTGCCTTTGATCGTGTACACCTTGCGGGTTACAGGACTGGAGTAGGTGGTGGTGGGAGGGTGCATGGGACAGGTTTTACACCGGGGGCGGTTACAAGGGTAGGAGCCAGAGGGTAGGGAAGGTGGTTTGGGGATTTCATAGGGATGAACTAAGAGGTTATGAAGGTTAGGTGGACGGCGGAAAGACACTCTTGGTGGAGTGGGGAGGATTTCATGAAGGATGGATCTCATTTCAGGGCAGGATTTGAGGAAGTCGTATCCCTGCTGGAGAGCTACATTCAGAGTCTGATCCAGTCCCGGAAAGTATCCTGTCACAAGTGGGGCACTTTTGGGGTTCTTCTGTGGGAGGTTCTGGGTTTGAGGGGATGAGGAAGTGGCTCTGGTTATTTGCTTCTGTACTAGGTTGGGAGGGTAGTTGCGGGATGCGAAAGCTGTTTTCAGGTTGTTGGTGTAATGGTTCAGGGATTCCGGACTGGAGCAGATTCGTTTGCCACGAAGACCTAGACTGTAGGGAAGGGACCGTTTGATGTGGAATGGGTGGCAGCTGTCATAATGGAGGTACTGTTGCTTGTTGGTGGGTTTGATGTGGACGGACGTGTGAAGCTGGCCATTGGACAGATGGAGGTCAATGTCAAGGAAAGTGGCATGGTATTCGGAGTAGGACCAGGTGAATCTGATGGAACCAAAGGAGTTGAGGTTGGAGAGGAAATTCTGGAGTTCTTCTTCACTGTGAGTCCAGATCATGAAGATGTCATCAATAAATCTGTACCAAACTTTGGGTTGGCAGGCCTGGGTAACCAAGAAGGCTTCCTCTAAGCGACCCCTGGATAGGTTGGCGTACGAGGGGGCCATCCTGGTACCCATGGCTGTTCCCTTTAATTGTTGGTATGTCTGGCCTTCGAAAGTGAAGAAGTTGTGGGTCAGGATGAAGGTGGCGAAGGTAATGAAGAAAGAGGTTTTAGGTAGGGTGGCAGGTGATGGGCGTGAAAGGAAGTGCTCCATCGCAGCGAGGCCCTGGACGTGCGGAATATTTGTGTATAACGAAGTGGCATCAATGGTTACAAGGATGGTTTCCAGGGGTAACAGATTGGGTAAGGATTCCAGGCGTTCGAGAAAGTGGTTAGTGTCTTTGATGAAGGATGGGAGACTGCATGTAATGGGTTGAAGGTGTTGATCTACGTAGGCAGAGATACGTTCTGTGGGGGCTTGGTAACCAGCTACAATGGGGCGGCCGGGATGATTGGGTTTGTGAATTTTAGGAAGAAGGTAGGGGTGCGGGGTATCGGTGGGGTCAGGAGGTTGATGGAGTCAGGTGAAAAGGTTTTGTTGGGGGCCTAAGGTTCTGAGAATTCCTTGAAGCTCCGCCTGGACATCAGGAATAGGATTACCTTGGCAAACTTTGTATGTAGTGTTGTCTGAAAGCTGATGCAGTCCCTCAGCCACATACCCCCGACGATCAAGTACCACGGCCGTGGAACCCTTGTCTGCCGGAAGAATGACGATGGATCGGTCAGCCTTCAGATCACGGATAGCCTGGGCTTCAGCAGTGGTGATGTTGGGAGTAGGATTAAGGTTTTTTAAGAAGGATTGAGAGGCAAGGCTGGAAGTCAGAAATTCCTGGAAGGTTTGGAGAGGGTGACATCTTCAACTTTTGTGGTCCTGTCCTCCTCAGTTGCGCGTAATACTACGGTATATTGATAATTTTCACTTATGGACCGTCTGACTGCAACAGACGGTCCATAAGTGAAAATTATCAATATACCGTAGTATTGGAGAGGGTGATTTTGAGGAAGAGGAGGTGGGTCCCACTGTGACGGAGGACGGAACTGTTCCAGGCAGGGTTCAATTTGGATAGTGTCTTGGGGAGTTGGATCATTAGGAGTAGGATTAGGATCATTTTTCTTCGTGGCAAAGTGATATTTCCAGCAGAGAGTACGGATGTAGGACAGTAAATCTTTGACAAGGGCTGTTTGGTTGAATCTGGGAGTGGGGCTGAAGGTGAGGCCTTTGGATAGGACAGAGGTTTCGACACACACTCGGATTGGGACAGAGGTTTGGAGGAAAGGTTAACTACTGAATTTGGGTGCTGTGGTTCCAGATTGTATTGATTGGAATTTTGAGGTTTTGGGGGGAGTGGAGCTGGAAGTGGGAGACTGAGTAGATGGGAGAGACTGGGTCTGTGTGCAATGAGAGGAGGTTGAAGTTTGCTGGAAAGGTTGTGAAGGGTGATTGAGTTGCCTTTCCGGAGGTGGGAAACCAGGAGATTGGATAGTTTTTTGAGGTGGAGGGTGGCATGCTGTTCTAATTTGCGGTTGGCCTGTAGGAGGATGCTCTGAACAGACAGTGTGGATGTGGGAGAGGCGAGATTGAGGACTTTTATTAAGGATAGGAGTTGACGGGTGTATTCATTGGCTGAGTTAAGGTGTAGGTGAAGGATTAGGTGGGTGAGGGCAATGGATTGTTCAGTCTGGAACTGGTATAGGGACTGATGGAAAGAAGGGTTACAGCCAGAGATGGGAACTAAGTGTGAGGCCTTTGGAGGTAATGCCAAATGTCAGACAAGCCTGAGAAAATAAAATATGGGAGCGTAATATGGCTAGGGCGAAGGCATGTTTGCGGAGGGAATGTAAATAAAACTTAATGGGGTCGTTGTGGGGGTGTTGTGAGGGTGACATGGTATTAGAAGGTGGAAAGTGTAACATGAGGCTGAAATGAAAATGAAAATAAAAATATATGGGGAGAGATAAAGGTGAACTAGAAAGCAACTGGAGATCTGGTGTGAAAAAAGGCGAAAAACTGTTGGTTGAAGCTGGGCTATGTTGATCTTGTGGTGAGCTTGGGTTGGTAGACAACGATCTGCACAAAGGTTAGGTGGTTCTGCTGCCGCCAAACTACGCTAATGGCTGGAGAAATTCGGGAAAATTACGAAAAAACGGCGTGTAGATGTATTAAAAGGAGTGGTTTTGTGGTGGCAGATTATGAAAGTGAAGCTAACAATTGTCTGACGAAGAAATAATGACGTTGAAACCTGTGGGAAGCGACTAAAAATGATCAGTGATGTGGGAAAAACGGAAATGGAAATAAAGCGAAAATTATTAGAACTAGCCGAAATGGTTGTTTAAGAGGTGAAAGGAGCTGTTTGTGAACTGGAAACGGTGGATTTTATAGCAGCGGTAGTGTTGAAATCGGAAAAAAAAATTTTTTTGGTTATGGTTTGGAAGTGGGTTACGTATTATTGAGTATATGTAGGCGGGATAAAATTGTATGGTAGATTACGGTAAAAAGGAGAAGGTGAATACAAAGTGAAACTACTTGCAAAAACAGAAAGAGAAAATAAGATGACAGTAACGATTTCGAAATGCAACAGTGACAATAACAAACGTAATTGTTGGGTTCAAATTAATGATATGAATATAATAAAGGGAAACATTCCACGTGGGAAAAATATATCTAAAAACAAAGATGATGTGACTTACCAAACGAAAGCGCTGGCAGGTTGATAGACACACAAACATACACACAAAATTCAAGCTTTCACAACCAACGGGTGCTTCATCAGGAAAGAGGGAAGGAGAGGGAAAGACGAAAGGATCTGGGTTTTAAGGGAGAGGGTAAGGAGTCATTCCAATCCCGGGAGCGGAAAGACTTACCTTAGGGGGAAAAAAGACCAGATATACACTCGCAGGTATACAGGTATACACCCAGAACCTCCCATAGAAAAACCCCAAAAGTGCCCCACTTGTGACAGGATACTTTCCGGGGCCGGATCAGACTCTGAATGTGGCTCTCCAGCAGGGATACGACTTCCTCAAATCCTGTCCTGAAATGAGATCCATCCTTCATGAAATCCTCCCCACTCCACCAAGAGTGTCTTTCCGCCATCCACCTAACCTTCCTAACCTCTTAGTTCATCCCTATGAAATCCCCAAACCACCTTCCCTACCCTCTGGCTCCTACCCTTGTAACTGCCCCCGGTGTAAAACCTGTCCCATGCACCCCCACCACCACCTACTCCAGTCCTGTAACCCGGAAGGTGTACACGATCAAAGGCAGAGCCACGTGTGAAAGCACGCATGTCATTTACCAACAGACCTGCCTACACTGTGAAGCTTTCTATGTGGGAATGACCAGCAACAAACTGTCCATTCGCATGAATGGACACAGGCAGACAGTGTTTGTTGGTAATGAGGATCACCCTGTGGCTAAACGTGCCTTGGTACACGGCCAGCACATCTTGGCACAGTGTTACACCGTCCGGGTTATCTGGATACTCCCCACTAATACCAACCTGTCAGAACTCCGGAGAAGGGAACTTGCCCTTCAGTATATCCTCCCTTCTTGTTATCCGCCAGGCCTCAACCTCCACTAATTTCATGTTGCCGCTGCTCATACCTCACCTGTCTTTCAACAACATCTTTGGCTCTGTACTTCCGCTTCGACTGACATCTCTGCCCAAACTCTTTGCCTTTACAAATGTCTGCTTGTGTCTGTGTATGTGCGGATGGATATGTGTGTGTGTGTGCGAGTGTATACCTCTCCTTTTTCCCCCCTAAGGTAAGTCTTTCCGCTCCTGGGATTGGAATGACTCCTTACCCTCTCCCTTAAAACCCACATCGTTTCGTCTTTCCCTCTCCTTCCCTCTTTCCTGATGAAGCAACAGTTGGTTGCGAAAGCTTGAATTTTGTGTGTATGTTTGTTTGTGTGTCTATCAACCTGCCGGCGCTTTCGTTTGGTAAGTCACATCATCTTTGTTTTTAGATATATTTTTCCCACGTGCAATGTTTCCCTCTATTATATATATAATTGATGTGACTTACCAAACGAAAGCGCTGGCATGTTGATAGACACACAAACAAACACAAAACACGCAAAATTCAAGCTTTCGCAACCAACGGTTGCCTCATCAGGAAAGAGGGAAGGAGAGGGAAAGACGAAAGGATGTGAGTTTTAAGGGAGAGGATAAGGAGTCATTCCAATCCCGGGAGTGGAAAGACTTACCTTAGGGGGAAAAAAGGACAGGTATACACTCGCACACACACACATATCTATCCAAACATACACAGACACAAGCAGACATTTGTAAAGGCCAATATATATGTATTGGCTGTAATATGATATGTGTCAACTAAAAGTAAATATTGACCAGCCCATCTGTCTCCAAATAATCTGACTATAAAGTACAGAGGAGTTATGCCTGTCTTATTCTATTATAGAGAATAGAACTATTTCAGCATACTGCTCTCTGTTTCTCTGACTATCTCTGTTGTCAGTAGATATGTTTGTTGTTTGACACAGACCTGACAAATTTATTTGAGGTGATTCCTTCCCTGGCATATATACCTCTATATTTTGTTCATTATCTTCTGATATCAATTAGTAAGTAGATCTACTTTACATATTTATCTCTTAATTATTGTTAACAACACCTTCAGAATAATGGGAAATGAGGGACAAAAGCTTCTCATCAGCAGACATCTGTCTTTGAGGTACAAAAAGTAATATATCACAATAAAAGTGCACAATAAAGGCCAAAGGCCTGCAATTTTAGGGCTGGGAGATAATTAGCTGTTTATGGAGGAGACACAGCAATGAGGTCAATTAAACAAAAGTTGAGAAAGAGTTCTAATGAAATGCCCGATGTCTGATTAAATTGCTTATTGTTCAAAGGCTTTTGGAGACATGAATTTCTGCAAACTTTCAGCTTATGTAAAATACTTGATTTCAATTGCTGATTCACAACCCAGCTCATCTGGGTAGTCCCCTTCACCACCAGCTTTTCTAAACTGCACAAATGGGAGACATCATTACAACATATTGTCCAGTCCAAAATCATCGCCGGCCGAAGTGGCCGTGCGGTTAAAGGCGCTGCAGTCTGGAACCGCAAGACCGCTACGGTCGCAGGTTCGAATCCTGCCTCGGGCATGGATGTTTGTGATGTCCTTAGGTTAGTTAGGTTTAACTAGTTCTAAGTTCTAGGGGACTAATGACCTCAGCAGTTGAGTCCCATAGTGCTCAGAGCCATTTGAACCATTTTGAACCAAAATCATCTCAACCTTAACCTATGATAACTTATTGACCCCAAATCCTCCATCCAACTGTTTCCAGCCCCTCTGTTGTGTCGCCCTCACAATTCGCCTCCCCTCACCCTCGTTATGTGCTGTTGTCTGCCATTGAATCCACTGGTCTCTTTTCTCTTCTCTGCTTCTCTCCTTTCTGCTCCCCATTTTTCCTTATCTTGTTCCTCTCCCACAGCCTCCTGGTGCTGCATCTGTCAGTCCTATCCTGCCACCTCTAGTCACAGTGTGCTCCATCAGGCAAGGCCAATTCCTGTTCCCTCACCCATGTCTCGCTGTCCCTTCTCTTTCCCCACTCTGCTCTGGATTGTTGTTCCTGTTCAGCATGTTTCTGTTGCAGTCTCGCTGGAGATAGCAGTCATGCAGCTTGCTTTTCTGAAAGGGCATTTGCTGAAAGCTTATATCTAGCAGTCTCTTTATCATGTATGCCTGCAACTCAGTGTATCTTTACAGGGAGTAGCAATCTACCCTTTTCATAATATTCTTGACTTTCCATTCTTAGATTTTTATTTGAAACACTAACAAGGATCACGACTGAAAACTGGCCGGGAGTTCAGTGCAAGTACCTGATTATCTAGAGCAGTGCAATCACCAGTGGGGATACTTCAGTCTTCCATTAATGTTTGGAAAACAGCTGCAGAGTAAATAATTTCATCTAGAGGCAAGACAATTGGAACAAAAACTACAAGGATAGAACTACCTCAGAGAAATCAAAGTGTGGGGTGAGTGGAATCAAAAAAGTCGACTTGTCAGAGAGTATATACAAGAAAGAAACACATTTGTACAATTTTCTATAATCCAATTAAGTTACATGTAGATGACCAAAAAAGAGCAGTCTACATTACATAGAGAATCTGTCAACACTGAAAATTCAGCTTGCTGTCCTCTTGCTAACATATTTATATTAAAATGAGCTCTTATATTATAAACCCTCTGATGGCACAAACAAAACTTAGTGTACATTATAAAGTTACACAAAAGTGGAAATGTACATTTTTGTGAGAAAGATCCTTCATGGATGCAAATTGTTACTGGTGATAATGTAATGGCTTTCTGGTTTCGTCCTCCATAAAATGCTGTAAGAGTGGAAAACGCTTTTATTTTAATCAGTGGTAAGTGGGTGGTAGTTTCTATGAAAGCAAAGGTTGATAGTCAGCTAAAATAGGCTGGCAGGGAGGGGTGGGGGGGAGAGGAGGGGTGAGTTTATTTCTTTGATTTCGAGAGATTGTAGTGAACAGTGGCACATTAATGGGTCATTTTTGTAAACAACACAAATGGAACACATTTTCTACTTAGATATCTCTGATTTGCTACATTCAATGACCCTTTTAAGAGATGAAGAAACCTACCAACTTGTAGAGGTACATGACAACTCAGTGGAAAGTTATGGTTTTGCAAACTCAGAAACAATGAAATCTAAATACATCTCTCAAGATAATGTACTAAATTGTGGTTCTAGTTCAGGTGCAGCAATATAAATTCCGTCATTAGAAAATAAATACTAGAGCTTTACATTATTAGGTAATATGACCTCACTTCCTATAGCTGCTCCCTTTCCCTCCCTACTTCAGGCCGTTGCTGGGCAGCAGGCAAAGTGGACTTGGGTACAGTGAAACCTTTCTTAACATCAGTGTGCTGTCCTCTGGTGACACCCATAGAACGATATGAAAATATGTATATTTGCTGCTTCCAGTTGAGCTGCACGTTACATATGACCACATGAAATAATTTTTAAATGCAGAAAACCAACCACATGGTTGCAATGTTTGATTATTTCTCCATGGGATTTGTCGTTGTAATTCAATGAACCTAAGTAGTTCAAATATACTGCATATATCACACGATGGTAGATTAGAAAATTTACACTCGTATTGTAGATGCAATACATATAAAGGTCATGCAGGAGTACAGAAGAATTTAAGGACTTACAGTTGTGAGCATTAAATAAGTTTCCTTTGCTTTTCAACAAAGTTGGAAAAAAAATATTACAAAACCCAACTCTTGTTGACCTGACCGCAGCTGTGAGATCTACTTTTGCAGAAAATGTAGGTGGAATTGACAGCAAGTACTCCAAATTTAGGTGAATAGCCTAGGAAGAAGTAGACTTCAGTGTGAGGAAAAGCAAAAGCTGAAAATCGCAATCTCAATGCTGGGGCACCTTTATGTAGCACAACCAGAAAAAGAAAACAGGAAGAACTTAGAGAAAGTGGAGCAGCATACTAGCTGAGAGGTAAGTTTCAGAATTCAGACAGTATATGTGACAAAGCACAAATTTTGGCTGTAGTTATGCAGGGGAGAAAAATTACTGTATTGTTGCCATTGCGACCCAAACCTTCTGGGTACATGATTCACATAATTTTAAGTTTTGCTACAAAATTTTAAGGATGAGAAAGAATGCAGTAATGCATCAAGAACAATGGTTGTGGCCATAAAAAGAAACACAATGTAGTATTTCTTCCATGACATCCTGTTCTGCTAGCATTATTATTATTATTATTATTATTATTATTATATCATGTCTCTTACATCCACATTCCAATTATTGAGATTAGATTACACTCACTTTTCGTTCCAGGGACCCAAAAATGAGATGATTCTCATGGGTGTAGAACAAATCAGAAGGTATAACATAAAGACAAAACATTTGACTGTATGTCAGAATGTTGTCAAATATGTGAATATATTACAGTAAACTGGAACTGCTAGTGTTTACAGAAATAATACATTGCCAGAATGAAACATAGGTATCTACTTTTAATAAATGTATCATACACAAAATACCTAATCTTGACTGTTGTGTCCAAAAGTTGACAAAACTGAAATCTAACAGACATTAAAGTATGATAAGATGGGTTGGAATGACACTGACGAAATGATATACAAGTGTTTAACAAAAGACTATTAAAATCAACAGATCGATTTACCAAATCATTTGCAAAGACCTTACAACAGCTTCTATGACACCAGTTTATCACACAGCAGAAGCTACAAATCTTTCAATCACTAAAGACAAACTCAAAGTAAAGTAATCTCATGTCTCCAACTTGCAAGCAACCCAAGACTTCACAGCTAAAAATTCGCCCATTACAGATGGAAATACTTATGAAGTATGTCATATACAGAAATGCATCACTGCTTTCATTAAGCATTTCTTCATTATCTCACACTTATATTGTTTAATTTTAATTGAGAAAATTTATTTTGGCCTGTTTATGCACAATATTGAATTTAGGCAATCGAGATAATATACTGCATCCTTGGCGATACGACCAATAGGTATTTCCCAACATAATTTCTTACAATAAGTGAGTTGATGGAAACTGGTGCTCACAGCAGCTAACAATAATCAGATTTGTAACATACTGCAGAAGAAAGCTCATGAAACAAAAAAGACAGTATGGATCACAATGTTATTATTGTTTTTTTTATTGAAACTGAAATTCGTATTAATTACTGATATTCCCTCCTTATTTTTGTGGCTGGCATATCTGTGATACTGAGAACTTTGATGTCAGAACTTGTGGTAAACCATGGGTGGAGGGGAGTGAATGGGTGGGACTTGTTCCGTGTCCGGGGCTGTTGCTAACGTTATGTCAGCACAAGTGACCTGTTTCTACCATAGTGACAATCTACCATCTTCAATTTCCCGCTAATTCTCCATCTTAAACTTTCAGTCAATCTATACTTAGGAGAACAACCCTACTTCAGTACTGCCATCGTAAGAGTGTGGAAAAACTCACTAGCACACTTTTTATTTTATTCATAGGACAATTGGCCTATTAGGAAAAATCTGACAACAGTACATGACGACATTGGGAAGGGGAGAGGATGGGGAAATCTGATGTTGTCACTAATGACACCATGATGGGAGGGGAGGTGGCGTCATTGTTTATTTCAGAATGCACTCTGTTATACTACTATTGTACAGATGCAAGATACTGAAAAGCTGATGTCACTGTTATTTGGTACTTGTTATCAGCAAACCATGGAATCCGGCATTTTATGAAACGCTTAGGCAATATGTAGAATACCAAAAAATCATTAGAAAGCGTATGAAATATCTCTTATTTAATACTTTGCATGGGCATTTAACAGAAATCCGGTTACATTTAAGGCAACACACGAAAAAAAGGCAGTTTAAGTATTTTGACACTTGCAAGATCGACAGACATCTTAGGTGTAACAGTTTCAGTCCAGTTTGGTTGAAGTTCAGTTTGTCAGAGTGTCAGTTTCAATAAGATGGAGGTTGATGAAAATGTTGTGGTTAATGATCGTGCAAATGCAATAAAACCATGATGTTACGGAGAGTTAATGAGGGGTGATTCTTCAAAGAAACTGCGTTTTTCTTTTAAGGAAATAATAAGGGACATAGATGCAGCTAAGAGTGTGGAAACAAAGCAACATCGCCATTATTCGTTAGTGCAGAAGTACACTATAATGGAATTTTGAGGTAACATAGGAGCTATACAACCGCTGAATGAAGTATGTAGTGAATTTTTATGTACCAGCTAGTGAGCTGTCAACTTAAATTTCATTCAATATATAAATTTCTGGCTTGAATATGTTATTTCATTGTACTTTTATACTTAGCCGATGTGCATCACTTCAAAAAAGTACCTAGGCATTCTACACATTTCCTAGGAAAAGTATTAAATTAAAATTAAGTTTAACATCTTGCTATTAAGTTCTAGACGTTCTATATATTGCCTAGGCATTCTATACAATGCCTTGGTTTGACATACTCTTTTGTCATTGTCTGAACTTTCTCGTCGGCTTCTTGTTAAGACTGTTCTGAATTTCCTCCCACGACCGCACGTTACTCTCTTCAGTAACATGTCCATATTTCGCCTTAGCTAATCGGAAGGTTATGAGGCAATCAGTCTAATGCATATGAACTTTAGCACTACCGCACGCATGTCTCTGATTGCAGAGCTACGTTCTTCACTACTCCAGGAAACTGCTGTCTTCTAAATTAGCCAAAAGACTTGCGTTTGGGCTTATTAGCAACCCTGTGGATAGTTCCTTTGGCGTTATGCAGCCACTCAGGGACGATCAGATACGATCATTTGGCTGTACACCTCGTTCACTACCCTCTTTGACGTTATTTTTTTGGGGAAGGCTGTCTATAAGGTAGTTTCAGAAATGTGTGAGATCACTGGAATGCAGGTCATTGCCCACTTCCCGTAGAGAGGAGTATATGATTACAAAAGATTTTACGTGCCAGAGAACGTCTCTAAACAGCGACGGATTCCGGGGGCCAAGTATCCACAGACACTATGAAGATCTCAAGAACTCTATCCCTGATGTGATGAGCGTAGTCAGCTTCTCCACATTGTGTACAGAAAAGTCTTCTACGAGGAGAAACAGATACAGAAGCTTTTCAAGGATTAATGAGGCCATCTCTGTCCAAGGCTTTTCGAGAGATAGGTAAAAGGAGTTCATAGACTTCCCCGGCGATTGCTTGAAAATCGACGGTCAGGGAGAGAGGTGCTGAATGACGATAATGGCGAAGGTAGTCCTCCAACTTTAGGCCTCTCTGTTTGAGTTTACACTCTCTGTGAGACTATTACCATCCAATACCACAGGTAACTCTCGAAGCCCACTGAAGTTTTCAGGGTTTTTCTGACACGTTCAACAGCATCAAGTTTTTCCTTACTATACGTATACGGAACGAACCGAGAATCTTAGCTAATCTGATCGAATTTGCATGTTTTACTTGCCTTGGTCAATCCTGCGTCGTATGCTTTTGCCTTTCCTCAGTGTCTGAATTAACTTACACAACTGGTCATAAGGGGTCGTACGGTTTACGTAGACTTACACCTTCAGGTTTCTCGTTAAACTGTAGGTCCTCCTGTAAGTATAAGGGACAGTCAAACGAAAACGAGACAGATGGACAGAAAGTAAGTGAACTGGTCATTGTTTCAAAAGTAAGCGCCATTCCTTACTGGAGACAGCGTGGTTAGTGCCTGCATCGAAAAATGTTTGTGGCTGCCTACAGAACTGATTGTGGGCATTATCCTGCAACACAATGATGCCGTTCGTCAACATTCCTACGCATTTGAACTTCATGGCGAGCTTCAATTTTTGCAGTGTCCACGTACCGCTGTGCGTTAATTGTGGCTCCCTGTTCCACAATCAGCATCGGGTCCTTGACATCAAAGAAACAGGTCACCATAACTGTCCTGGAGCTGACATTTATTGTCTCGACTACGCTGCAAAAGTTTCGTTAGGAAGCCTTTCTTTACACAACCTCCGAACAGTCGCAATTCCTCTCCGTATTTTTTGAGCGAAGAAAAAGATGTATGTGGCCATGAATTTTCTTCGAACGAAGAGATTCAAGACTGTGTACAAGAATGGTTCCGTAGGCAATCGCAAACGTTTGTTCATGACGGCATTGAACATCTTGTCTCAAAGTGGGATAAATGTATTAACAGTTATGGCGATTGTTTTTGAAATAATATACAATTTAGTCACTTTTTTCCATCTGTCTTATTTTCATTTGATTGTCCCTTATAGACATCATGGGGCACAGAAGGCAGAGCTGTGTCGTGTCTTGAAGGACTCAAAAGCATTTCTCTGCAGGATTTACTACTGGCACTGTTCCAGTTCCTGCTACATATGAGAGACCATCCATCATACATTGCTGACAACGCAACAGAGGCGCTTGTAGCATGTGTCTCGAGTCTGAAGTTTGACTTGTCGAAACCAGTTACTTCACTGCGAAATGCCCATGTGCTTGTATCATGAGAAATATAAAAAAAGGCCATAATCAATCAATCACTTAATGTCCACAGACATTATGCAATTTTTTGCGAATAAATGGAATAGCCAGATAAATAATTGGTTCGCTCTCAGTACGTGGTGTATCATTTAACTTTGAAGAAGCTTATTTCAGTCAGTTCTGTGCAAGGTAGGATCGCCCATCGTGAACAACAACAGAGTATGGGGAAAAGTAAATACAGGGTAATCACGAAGTCGCATTAACCCTTATCGCATGTCCACATATTCATAGATAGTCGCACTGTATTAATGTGGGACTGTGGCAGAGGACAACTTTGAGGTATGGTAACTATTCTTTATTATTTATTCCAGAGTATCTGTGTGTACACCAACGTTTTTTATAAGAGAGCATGATTTTCCTCCACGTACGACTTGAAACTATCCTCAACATTGCTGCTATGCCGCGCGGGATCAGCCGAGCGGTCTGCGGGGCTGCAGTCATGGACTGTGCGGCTGGTCCCGGCGGAGGTTCGAGTCCTCCCTCGGGCATGGGTGTATGTGTTTGTCCTTAGGATAATTTAGGTTAAGTAGTGTGTAAGTTTAGGGACTGATGACCTTAGCAGTTAAGTCCCATAAGATTTCACACACATTTGAACCTTTTTTGCTACTATGATGACAGTAAATGCACGTCAAACAGCAGCCCTAAGTTCCCCAACTGTCGCATAGCTTTGGGCAGCAACTTCTGTTTTATGAACCCCCATAAAGCAATGTCACGAAAGGCATCTATTTCAAAAAGCACACAAAAATTCGCTCGACTGCTTTCTAAGACACAGATTCGTATCCTACCAATCTGACTTTGTAAACGTACACCAGATGTGGATCAAATTCAGAGAAATAGTATCGACGCCATTAGAGAGATATATACGAAATAAATGAATAAGTGGTGGTATGATCCCCCATGGTAAACAAAACAAGTCAAAATACTATTGCAGAAGAAACGAAAAAAGCCTGCCAAAATTAAAACGAAGCAAAATCCCCAAGATTGGTGAGGTTTTACAGAAGTTCGAAATTTAGCCACAACCTCAACGCGAGGTGCTGTTAATAGTTTCCCAAACGAAATTCTGTCTCAAAAAATGGTTCAAATGGCTCTGAGCACTATGCGACTTAACTTCTGAGGTCATCAGTCGCCTAGAACTTAGAACTAATTAAACCTAACTAACCTAAGGACATCACACACATCCATGCCCGAGGCAGGATTCGAACCTGCGACCGTAGCGGTCGCTCGGCTCCAGACTGTAGCGCCTAGAACCGCACGGCCACTCCGGCCGGCAATTCTGTCTCAGAACCTGGCAGAAACTCCAGAGACATTCTAGTCGTATTTAAAGTACACCAGCAGCAGACGCAATCAATACCTCCACTGCACGATAACCATGGTGATTTTATAGATGACAGTGCCACTAAAGCAGTTGCTAAACACGGTTTTCCAAAATTCCTTCAAAAAAGAAGAGGATGTAAATTTTCAGATTAAACACGGTTTTCCAAAATTCCTTCACAAAAGAAGACGAAGGAAATTTTCCGGAATACGAGAGAAGAACAACTGTCAACAAGAGTATCTTACAAGTAAATATCTTCGTTGTAACGAAGCATCTTAACACATAGACTGCCACGTGAGCCAATGTTGGCTCACAGTTACACGGATTGTGACACCACGTGAGCCATATTTGGTTCACGTGTACATTGCACTGTGGGCCGCGTGAGCCATAACTGGTTCCCATGCAGAGTTGTTTTTGAGGCCTCGTGAGCCTCATACAGCTCACAGATTATGCGTTTCAACTATAGGTTTAAAAGTGGTGGCTCCATTGAAGACTATCATGTCATTTTTGCAGTTGGTAGCCACGGTAATTCCTAATTGCAACCGTCAGAGATATACTTAACGACGACTCAGCTGTAGTAGTATTTTGTTAGTTTTGCAGATTGGTCGTGTATGCTAAATCAGAATACGTTCGTATATTTGGTTAGTTTCCTAGTTTATTGTTATTACCAAAAGAAGACAAACTTTTGATGAACTTGAACAACTAGTGAATGAGGCTACACAAGATAGATTATCAAGTTGTGAAAGTGACATACTTGATAACACAGACAGCGACCCTAATTACGAGCCTGATAATGTATGTTGTGTTAGAGACCGTTAAAAATAACAGAAGTTTATTGAAAGTGATGACGAAAAGAGTGACTTTGAGGAATTGAATATCTGTGATACGCCTAATACAAATAATACTTCTCTTATCAGGTCTAGCTCTTCACAAGATACATTAGGCTCACAAGACCCTTCATGCTCTACAGACTATAATTATTTAAAACACCCACTGCTGCAAAATGATGTGGTTGTGAGTGTTATACATGATGGCTATAATTCCGAGACTGACGCCGATGAAACACCAGATGGGAATATTACCAATGTCACAATCTAATATGGGCAGGTGCTACTGAGGAGCCAAAGATATTTCCTACGTGCTTTCCCCCTGCTTTATCAAATGATGTTTTGGATATGTTGAGCAATTTTTCACCAGAGGAAGCGTGTTTTCTTTTCACTGAGAATGACGTGTTTGAGTTTCTTGTGGTTGAAACAAAACGATAAGCAAAACAAAAAATTGATTCTCAACAACTCAGTCGCAAATCCAGGCTACTGAAATGGAAAGAAATGAATATAGCAGAGATGAAACGTTTCGGTAGCATTATTATGTGGATGGACTTTGTAAAAATGCCAAATTTAGCTTGCTATTGGAGCAAGTCGACGCCTTACTCTAAAAAGGTAGCCCCATTATGTCACGCAATTGGTTTGAAATACTCCTCAGATTATTTCGTGTTTCTGTTAATGAAACCAGACTTGAAGGGGATTGACTCCACAAAGCCCAACCTCTCTTAGACCCGATAGTACCAAAATTCAAGGACAGATTTTTTCCTCAAGAGGAAATTTGTATTGTCGAGACTATTATCCCATTTAGAGGACGTCTGTCATTTCTGCATTACGTACGCAACAAAAGGTATAGGTATGCGGTAAAAGTCTTCAAACTCTGCCTTCCATCTAGCTATACATGGAACCTCAAAATCTACGCTGGCAAGGAAGCAACTACAGCTGTTTGAGTTCCACAAAAAGTAGTTATGGAGTTACTTGACCTTTTGTTGCACAGTGGGAGGACACTGTATTGTGACAATAGGCACAGTAGTGTAACACTGGCTACAGAAGCAATGAATACCTTTACCCGCCTTGTTGGCACTCTCAGAAGTAGCAGAAATAGTAACCCACAAACTGTAAAGTTTGCAAAACTGGAAAAAAGGCAAATAGTATGTTCACGGAGCAACACAAAAATCTCTGTGATCAAATGAAAAGATAAACGGGATGTTTTGATGATCTCTACCAAACATAACGATGATATGGTGCCAGCAAAACGTAAAAATAGCGTGGAAGTTTTGAAACCCAAAGCAGTCGTGGACTACAATGCTGTCAAGTCATTTATTGATGTATGTGATCAGATGAGATAATTCTCAGTGAAACTTCAGTGTATGGTTAAATGGTACAGAAAGATCGTTTTTGAAATCTTTTTTGCAGCATCTTTTTTTTTTGTTATAAATGCTCAAGTGCTGCACAACTTAGCAAACGAAGGATCCAAGTCCTTTCAGGGAGCGCTTGACTCTACTGCTACTGAATGCCAAAGATCCACAACCACGAGCAACACTACAACTGCTCCACAAAGATAACAGCTATTGCCTTGTGACAGTAGAAGTTCCAAGGCAGAGCAGTCGAAGACGATTTTTGGACTGTTATAAGTGCCTGCGAAGAACAGAAGAAAGAAAATGAAGAGGGTGTGCACTAAAAGCAATAAATGTGATAGTCTTATGTGCAACGAGTATTTTAGAGACATTCACCATGCTGTGTTGAAGAAGTAAAATGTTCTAAGATCTTTATTCATGAACATTGTTGCCAGACCAAAAAAAATTATAAATAATATTATATGTATCTAATATAATCAAATAAACTAATTGTTTGAATCATTTGTTGAGAAACTACTTTGTATACGTATTTTAAATCACGTGAGCCACATGTGGCCACAGATTATAATTGTGTTACAATGATGTTGTTGGGCCACGTGAGCCATATATGGCTCACGCCTGTTACCAGTCCAGATCAGTCATAAATTGACATGTTATCAAGTAAATTAATTCTACATGTTCAAAAGACGGCATCTAATGCAAAAAATCAATTTGGCCTCAGAAGTAATATTCGTGATTTCAATGTGGCATAGCAACACATAGTCCAAATTTCATCATGGTGGTCAATGTGTGAAAACGCTCAAGAAAGGCAAGTATTCCAGTACAGAAAGTATACCACTCATGTTCCTTTCAGATTATGCTGATATGATAGCTCTATACTTAGCAATCATACATTATCGCTCGTCGAAAGAACTGTGTCGAGAGACAGGAAAGTTGCTTGAGTCACACCGACACCCATGAAAGGAAATAGGAGAAATTCCCTGAGATACAGACCCATATCAGTAACGTCGAGCTGCAGTAGAATTTTGAAACATATAGGGTGCTCGAACACTACCGATGATCTCGAAGAAAGCGATTTATTGACAATTAGCCTGTGCGGATTCAGAAAATACCGTTTTTGTGAAACGCAGCTAGCGCAGTGTTCCACTTTCTCTGTAAAATAAATGTTTATGCATGATCGAACAAGTGATTTCTACAGCTTAAAGATTCCTTGTGACTGCGAGAGATAAATTATCTCTGTCTCATGATATAAAGTCTCTGTGGATACAATGTGGAACATTACGTGTACAATGGACGGACTACTTCTGATTGAGAACTGCGGAGAGCAGGATCGCAGTGGAAATGTAATTAGCGGCATTGTTGTAAGCTGCCATATAGAATACGGAATGAAATTTGCTAAATTGCTATAACCTTTGATCTCTTACAAGAGGGTGATATATACTGGAATGTAACTAGGAAAATCATTTATAGAGAATTATATATTCATGAATGGAAAAGGTACGTTGAGTTCTTTGGTTATTTTAACTTCTCACTTGTTTGTGGTTTGGAATATTATTTGGTGTGTCGTAACTCGTAGGGAACTTTGTATCGTGGGAAATCAGTAGAGCCTGCATCATGGTCATTTTCCGCTCTATTTTAAGAGATTTAATTCTTGGCTTTATCAAAATTGATAAACAGCTTGGACACTGATCCCCATGCTCCATAGTGAGTACGTCATAGCACACAAGGCTTCCCCACGGCGTACGATTGTGCCTCAGAGATTTTATTCCAGGTACTAACTTCGACAGCAAGTGTCAGACAGAGTAAGATTGTGAACTAATCATTTTGTTTTATACATGTGAGGATTCAACTAATAATTAATTTAGTGTGGGAGATAACTGTGTAAAAATATTGGGGAAGCGACCTCTCTCGCCCAAAATTTTCCATTCAAGTAACCAGATATTATCCAGTCATGATAATTTAACTTCAATTTCAGGGGAAGAACCACACCCAGAGGCTGAAAAGTTGCTCATATCACTAACGTTGATTTGCAGTAGAATTTTGCAACATATACTGTGCTCAAACATTATCAATCATCTCAAAGAAAACGATTTATTGACAAATAGCCAAAACGGATTCATAAAATATCGTCCTCGTGAAATGCATTCTCGCAAATGAATGCTTTCGACAGGGGACGTCAAATTGATTCCATATTTTTAGATTTCCAGAAGGTTTTTGACACCGTTCCTCACAAGCGACTTTTGATTTTAGTGCGTGCCTGTGGTGTATCGTCTCATTTGTGTGACTGGATTCGTGATTTCCTGTCATAAAGGTCACAGTTCGTAGTAACTGAATCGAGGAAACCAGAAGTAGTATCTGGTGTTCCACAAGGAAGTGTTACAGGCTCTCTGTTGATCCTGATCTACGTAAACGATTTGGGAGACAATCCGAGCAGCCCTCTTAGACTATTTGCAGATGATGCTGTCGTTTACACTCTTATACAGTCATCAAATCATCAAAACCATTTGCAAAATGATTTAGACATATGTATGTAAGGTGCGAAAAGTGGCAATTGATTTTAAAAAATGAAAAGTGTGAAGACATCCACAAGGAACTCGCCAAATTTCGGTGACACGATAAATCACACTAATCTAAAGGCTGTTAATTCAACTAAATACAGTAATTAAGAATTACAGTTTCGAATAATTTAACTTGTAACGATCACATTGATTATGCTATGGGGAAAGCAAACCAACCAATGTGATTTACTGGCAGAACAGAAAATGCAACAGACTTATTATAGAGACTGCTTACAGTACGCTTGTCCGCCCTCCTCTGGATGTGGGGTGTGGGATACGCATCAGATTGGATTGACG
The DNA here is from genome assembly GCF_021461385.2 of Schistocerca piceifrons. Classification (NCBI taxonomy): domain Eukaryota; kingdom Metazoa; phylum Arthropoda; class Insecta; order Orthoptera; family Acrididae; genus Schistocerca; species Schistocerca piceifrons. The sequence goes on along the minus strand of NC_060139.1, from coordinate 572,616,760 downwards.
AAGGTCATCGAAAATGTTCTAAGAAGAGTAGGTAGTTTTGTATTTTTGTAAATGGGGGAGAGGATGCCACGGATATGATAAGGATGCCACGGATATGATAAGCGAGCTGATGCGGCAATCGTCAAAAAAAGGCGTTTCTCGTTGAGGCAGGATTTTCTCATGAAACTTCAGTCACCAACTTTGTCCTCAGAGTGTGAAAATATTTTGTTGGCGCCTATGTAGCGAAAAATTGTCATCATAATAAAATAAGGTAAATCGGAGCTCGCACCGAAAGATTCAAGTGTTTGTTTTTCCCGCGTGTTCAACACACAAGCGTCCTGGGACTGTTGCATTACTTTGTGTTTCCTGTTATACGTTTCGATGATTTAATATTGCAGTCTTTTTCACAGTTGTGAAGGTAATTTCACAGAACCAACTGTGTGTTCATACCTGACGTTGCAAAGCGACATGAATGGAACGAGCATGTAAGGATGGTAGTAGAGAGTGGTTCACTTCAGTTTACTGGGAGAATTTCAGGATTTTTTGGTTCATCATATAGGACACAAGTGCGACCCCTCCTTAAGTACTCTTCAAGTGTTTGAGATCCGCACCAGTTCGAATTAACAGAACACATCGAAGCAATCCAGAGGAGGTCTCCTAGATTTGTTACCAGTAAGTTCGAACAACAAGCTGGTATATAGAGAACCGGTATTTGGAGCTGCTGCAGAACGAGTCTACTGTCGCCAACGTATTTTTCGGGTAAGGACCATGAAGGCACGAAAATTAGTGGTCGTACGGAGGCATATAGCCTCGTCTGTTTGCGAGTGGAACAGGAGAAGGAATCGTTAGTAGTGGTACAAGGTGCTATCCGCCACTCACCGTACGTTAACTATATTATTATGCCAACTCTGTAACGAGGCTCAGGAAACCACACGTTGCTTATAGCAAGACATTAATATTCCTGAACATCCGTATTTTTTTCGATGCAGTTCGGGTTCACCCTATGCAGATGACCATAGTTCTGTTGTCATACTGGTACTTGTAAGAGAATCTAAAAGTAAAACAGAACCGTTGACAGAATGATAAGATAAACCACTGTACACTGGCATTACTGACTACAGTCTGAACGTATGAGTGAGAGTTACAGCCAAAATATGACAATCAAGAAGAGTAAACACCACTGAAGCTCAATTTCGATGTCAATAATTCTTGCACTCATTACACACAAGTGACCTAGTCAGGCAGTTTCCTTCCACAATGAGGCATCTGGCTTACGACAAGTACTACCCACTCTCGGAATAGCCGGCCGGAGTGACCGAGCGGTTCTAGGCGGTACAGTTTGGAACCGCACGACCGCTACGGTCGCAGGTTCGAATCCTGCCTTGGGCATGGATGGAGGAGGAGATTAGTGTTTAACGTCCCGTCGACAACGAGGTCATTAGAGACGGAGCGCAAGCTCAGGTGAGGGAAGGAAATCGGCCGTGCCCTTTCAAAGGAACCACCCCGGCATTTACCTGAAGCGATTTAGGGAAATCACGGAAAACCTAAATCAGGATGGCCGGAGACGGGGCATGGATGTAAGTGATGTTCTTAGGGTAGTGAAGTTTAAGTAGTTCTAAGTTCTAGGGGACTGATGACCTCAGCAGTTATTATCATAGTGCTCAGAGCCATTTGAACCACTCACGGAATTGTTCTACTTGGCCTTCCATGGCTGTTATCGGAAACACATTGCGTCGTTACAGTAAAAGTACAATGGTGACTAAGCAAATCGCATCGCACTGTCAACATTTTCAGGCACTTGAGGGCGTGCTGTCGAGTATAGTTACGATAAGCCGACTAAAACGCCATCACTCCCAGGCGCAATAATATTGTGGTCGACTAATAGAATAAGGATGGGCTCCTGTTCACAAGTGTGGTACAAACACGTTCAGTTTCGATCTCTAACAATAATCGATTGTCCTAACGCCTCTGTTGGCGTACAAGAACTTAATACTACCCTTAATGTATTGTACACACTCGCACATATGTTCTGCTCATCTTAACTGTAACCTCAACATTATACTCAATAGTGAATGTAGTTTAAATTTAGCTTTAGAATAAATACAACAAAATCGTTTCAGATGACATGAATAAGTGCATTATTAGATGGAAGAGGCAGGTATGAAGATAGTGAACAAAGCGCCAACGAAATATAAACCACACTAGCTATCGCCGGAATGATTTCCGTTGCTGAAGTCCGAAGAGACGAGAGTCGTTTGACAGACGTGTCCGATGAAATTTCCCAACAACGATTTACTGAATCAGTTTGCTTTAGTAGTACCGGGCTTATCTTTCCCTACTTTTTTCACCATATTATTTGTGGGTAGTCTTCTGTATGGCACCGATTCTACGATATTTGTGCATGATCACACATGCTCACAGGTGCACCAGGGATTATCATACCATAATACTTTTGAAATCACGGAGCCCAAGAATTTTGGTCGAACACCTTGTACTTCAGTCTCTTCTCATCAGTTTCGTATTTTTTTTTTAGCACCGAGGGACTTTTATAATCCCCAGATCGTGCTAGTGATCATATGCTCAGCCTATGTATTCTGTTTTTATGATGCAAGATGGCAGTCTGCCTATATTCTTGTCTGAGCAGTGCCTGATCCACACCCTGCACTGGTTCTGTGACCTGTAGTGCGTCTAATTTTTGTATATTATTTGCCTTGTGCTTATCAGTCGCAAAGAACGACGCGAAAAGACTTCCATCGAGTATCACTGGAATCATGCAGTAACAGAAAATCTCTTGCCTCATGTCAGTGTCAGCAGGCAGCGGCCATCCTGGATCTGAACGTTAGATGTCGGAGAAAGTCACTAAATTCGCTCTGTTGCCCTTCGTAGGTTTTCAGTTAAAACTGACGGCGACAAACAAGGCAAATCTTCCCATTTTCATAATTTTGTAATTATATTAAAAAAAAAAGTTCTCAAGATCACATCATGTACAGCCTATGTAAAAACGTGTTTGTGGACACGCGAAACAGTCAAGTTCCTCCATGATTATTTCTGAATTACTGAATACAATGAACTCGCCTCCGTGGCAGCGGGTGCATACAGTGGAAATATCCCTGTGATCGTACTGCCACTCGATTGGCAACACCAATGGCTGCCCGGGAATGTGTTGCCGCAAACAATGCCAGGCAGTAGTTGCCAGTAATGTTGTAGTACATGTGGCTGCAGTTCGTGAGGCCGTATGTTGCCAGACAACACTGTCGGCTTACATGTCAGCAACATGCAAATTTATCGTCCATGTTCCATCTTCTTTAACACCGACGCTATTTATTTCCACTTCGTCATACTTTTCTTTGTATTCGGTATGTATTTACACTTCGTAGCTGTATCAGGAAGCGGGCTCCGAAAATTATCGTTTCACTGCCTCCTCGATTATGCGAGCAGATGAACGTCTATGGTTTCCTGCTTTGGTAGTGTGTCTTTTGCACCTCGTAACTTTGGAAGACCCAGTTTCCTTGTGATGAAATGCCGTCAACCTCTAGGAAGGCACAAATGGGTTATCTACGCCATTTCTGGGTAATTTCTGTTGCCGAAGTACGCGCAGGAAGGAGTGATTTGTGACCGTACTGCTTCTGCCGGGCTTCGATGTTCAAGGTCCACTTATCAAAAATTCTTCTTCACACACCGAGAATTCCAGTTGAATTAGTACATTGCAGACTGAATCTAATGTGTTCATGTCATAATTATAACTGTACAGTAAAATGAAGCTAACGCGTTTCTGAAATAATTTCGCCTTTATAATCAAAGGCAAAAGGAACGTGAATAATTGTTTATGTTCTGACACAGACAAGAGGACACCTCATTTCAGGGCTAAACCTCTACTTGGCGATGCACGCGCAATAAAGATATATCTGCATTATCACCACTTTTCAGTCATGTGACCTACAGTGTGTTAATCATTTACTGAAATATACGCCCAAAGCGTATATTTGTTTGAGGTGGTGCGCACGCAAAACATACACAGCGATATTCCATTTACACTAATACACATTTCAGTTTAAAGCTGTTACAAAATATTCCCTCTCTCGGTATTAAAGAGTGATGTCCAATCGCTATAAAAAGTAGGAGACCTCCCATGTATCATCTAGAGAATACAAGTTACATGGTTTCTAACTGCAAACGTTACGCCGGATAAATACAAGAGACTTTTTGCTCCAGTACAGCTTTTACATTTGTCACTGATCCATTTTAGCTGGCGCATCGAAAGTGATGATTTGTTGTGGAATATAGGATTCTCGAATTGTTGCGTCCTGTTTCGTTCAAGGCTCATGTTAAGTCCATTATTTGGAATTGTTAGACGAATAATGCGAAAATATTTTGTTGATGCCAACCTACTTAGGGAGAAACGATCACCATAATTAAATAAGGGAAATCAGAGGTCAAACCGAAAGATATAGGTTTCCATTTTGTCCTCGCGTTGTACGAGAATTATTGTGAAGGTGGTTCGGTGAACCCTCTGCAGGGCACTTAAATGTGATTTGCAGAGTATCCATGTAGATGAAGATGTACTGCAATCACTGCTGTTCGAATATTGGACTTTCCTCGTTGTTGTCAGCACGATGGCGTTCCTCCTCCATTATGGGCCAGCTATCAAGGCCTATTTGGATATCTAGTTTCCTAAGAGATAGTTACGTCATAGACAGCTGGTGGAGTGTCTGGCAAGTTCCCCTGATTTGAGGCGCTGAGAGCCATAGGAGCCTAAGGCACCCTGTCGTCAGTTTTGTTGATCTTATGGTGAACCAGCTTTATGAGTGCTGTACCCCTCCACTCTATATATGATCATTGCGATTTCTCTGATCCTCACATCCATAATGGCACAAAGCACAAATTTTCATTGCTGTAGGCACACTCACAGACTACACTGACGCCAGTTGCTCATAACAGCTGGAAGCTCTTGCAGGAATGCCGCATCATAACCTCACATTCCATGGTTTCAGCATTACAGCCTGTAAAATGGACGTTAATAGTTTCAGAAAATTAAAGAGTGTTACCGACGTCACTACCAGATCAATAGTTGATGTTAATGGTAACAATGTACAGTTCGGGTACTGTACAAAGATGAAATTTTCAACTGGGTGTCATGAACAATTGTTTCAAGTAAAATATTCTTCACTTCAGTCGCGGGAACCACCATTTTCTTCAAGTCTCATCGAGGGAGACGACAAATGTTGTAGATGTCTTGCAAAACATAGCACTGAAATGCTTAGATGGAAGGCAAATATCAACTTGAAACACAAAGACTTAACAAAACGAGTACATTAAACTTGAATCACTTAGACTCAACAAAACTAGTAGATTCCATGTGTAAAGTGAGCAGAATTTCAATCCAGAAAATATGCTTCATGAAAATGCCTGATAACAAGGGCAATGAAGTATTGGGATAGGTCATAACTGTGTGAGTGGTGTTCTGATTTTAATTTCACAGCAAGTAGAAACTAGACAGTAGTTAAATTTCGTAACATGAAATGGCTACATCATTTTTAAAGAAAATATAGGATGCCGAGGCCTAGTTAAGAAACAAGCCAAACCTATGGGACTAGTAGCCTACAAATTTGATTCTCACAAACATCTACTTACTCAAAACTTCGTTTCTCTGCTTTGGGTCCTTACGGTTTTCAGTGCCTCATTTCTATATTTAGATGTATGTGAAATCAGTGGCGTACGCGAAGAAGATCAGAAACCTCAAGCACCTCTCGTATTCCTGATGCTTATGCTCGCTCTCCGATACTGTTGTTCGCTAAAATCGGTAAAGCAGATAACAACTTTACAACAGTTCAGTCCTCCGAGAGAATGCTATACCCATTATGTGTTATTTCTTACGTATCACTAGCATTTGCTTTGTCCTGTACAAAATGCGTCATGTCTTTAGAAAAAATTAAGGTATACTCATGTAAAAGACATCGTTGTTTTCCTGGTGTGCCGGCCGCTGTGGTCGAGCGGTTCTAGGCGCTGTAGTTCGGAACCGCACTGCTGCTACGGTCGCAAGTTCGAATCGTGCCGCGGGCATGGATGTGTGTGATGTCCTTAGGTTAGTTAGGTTTAAGTAGTTCTAAGTATAGGGGACTGATGACCTCAGATATTAAGTCCCATAGCGCTTAGAGCCATTTGAACCATTTTCCTGGTGTAGTTCTCTCTCTCTGTTAGACATGCTACGTGACCCTGTTTCCATTTGAAACCTACAAACTGCATCCAAGATGGTGACTCCCAAAATAGCGCCATGTTTTTAACGTAGCTTCACGTTTTCCCCGTCTACCATCTCCTACCACTTCGCCTTAAATTCCTGCTTATCCGCCTATTTTGGTTTTAGAAGTGTAGTTCTACGATTGTGGAATGTCCTTCAGAAAATCATTTAGCAGTGTGAGTACCTGGTTCTAGCATTCACCAAACCTTGTAGTGGACAGGTGGCAGCCGAGAGTCGTAAGATTCTTTGGAATAACTTCATGAACATTTTACTAGCAGGATATAGTTCTGAGTTCTTGTAAATGGCGGAAGGTGACAAAGCCTATCTTGTGCCAAAAAAAAGATAACAACACGATGGTCACACCGAGATGATGCTACAAAAGTCTTCTTGCGAGCCGATAAAAAAAAAAAATTGAGGTTGCACTTGCTGAACTTTCAGAACACGAAGTAGAATCAGGAAAATTACATGTTGTTCTTTGAGTACGCACAATTTGATTTCAAGCATGGAATCGGGGTACTAAACAAATGAGAGGTTCGTGCTGTACTCCGTTGAGTTACTGTGACAGTTTGAAATGTCAGCATTAATTGAAAATGCCGCGAAGTGTGAAGTGCGTGCTGTAATAAGGTTTCTGACTGCAAAAAACCCTACACCGATAGAAATATATCGGCAGCTTTGTGAAGTGTATGGGGACAACATAATCACTGAAGGTAGAGTGCGTCAATGGGTCATAAAATTTAAAAATGGCCGAACTAACGTTCACGACGAAGAGCGAAGTGGAAGACCCAGCATAGTGACTGCCGAACTTGTCGAAAAAGTCGATGCCGCGGTCCATGAAAACCGTAATTTCACAATAACGGAACTCTCTATGAGTTTTCCACAAATTTCACGAAGTTTGTTGCACGAAATCATTACCGAGAAGCTTTGTTACCACAAGTTTTGTGCAAGATGGATACCAAAAATCTTGACAGAGATTTACAAAAATCAGCGAATGGCTGCAACGTTAACGTTTTTGGACGCTTACGAGAAAGATGGCGACTCATTACTCGATCGCATCGTTACTAGGGACGAAACATGGGTTAAGCATGTGAACTGCGAGACAAAATTGCAGTCAATGCAGTGGGGGCACACAAATTCCCCCCAAAAACCCAAGAAATGCATGCAGACAATGTCGGCAAGGAAGGTGATGACGACTGTCTTTTGGGACAGAAAAGGTGTGATTTTTGTGGATTTCCTGGAAAGAGGCACTACAATAAAGTGTCAAAGGTATTGCCAAACTCTGCACAACCTCAGAAGAGCAATACAAAACAAGCGCAGGGGAAAGTTGGTCTCAAAGATCTTGCTGATTCACGACAACGCCCGGGCCCACACGGCAAATGCCACTCGTGAAGTTCTCGAATCCTTTAAGTGGGAGTTGTTTCCTCATCCGCCGTACGGTCCCGACCTGGCACCGAGCGACTTCCACTTATTCCCAGCAATGAAGAAGTGGTTGGCTATGCAGCGTTTTGATGACGACGCACAGCTTCAAGAAGAGGTAACCACGTGGTTGAAGGCGCAGGCGACCGAATTTTACGACGAAGGAATTTCCAAGCTCGTCCATCGCTACGATAAGTGCCTTAATTTAAATGGCAACTATGTAGAAAAGTAGTATTTAAGTGTGGCTTTCATCTGTATATAATAAAAAAATTCCAATACTTTATTTATTTTTAATTACTAAACGTAATGTACTTTGTGGATAGCCCTTGTACTTGCTTCAAAAAGATGACGAAAATGAAAAGTAAATAGTCAGGAGAGGTGGATGTATAATAACTTCTGGGAAAAAGGAAACCATCGATTGTTTTCCTAAAGCTGAGATCGCTTTCAGAATATAGCAATCACTTCCGGTCACAAACAGAAGAGGAGAAAGGTCGTTTCCAACACTAGAGTAGATCAAAAATGGGCTTCGAATCTCCGTGATAGGAAGCCAGGCTCAATGTCCTGGCGTCGGTCAATACGGAAAGTGACACATTAAGACAACTATGCTATTAAGATATTAACTTATTGAGATGAAAGGTTGGCGCAACCTAATTAGCCAATAAGTTTTTTTGAAACTTTCATTTTGAGAATGATGCTTGGGAAATTTTTCTTGTCTTTCTTTTCCGTCGCAGATGTGTTTGTTTATACACCGTCGCAAAGAAATTGCAACAGCAAAAAATAAACAATGAAGAATAATGAAATTTCGGGAATACATCTGTTTAGGTTAATGTAAGTGCGAGATAAGCCACTGCAAATATGAAATGCCGGTACATTAATAACCGATGTAACGGCCGAATGTTGAAAGCAAACACGGAAACGTATATGTATTGTGTTGTACAGATGCCGGACGTCGGTTTGTGGGATGGAGTTCCGTGCCTGTTGCACTTGGTCGGTTAATACAGGGGCAGTTAATGCTGGATATCGGTGATGCTGGAGTTGCTGACGAAGATGTTCCACAAATACTCGATTGGAGACAGATCTGGTGATTGAGTAACTCAAGCCAACATGTCGACACTCTGTAAAGCATGTTGGTTTACAACTGCAGTAGGTGTGCCAGCGTTATTCTGTTAATAACTCCCCTGGAATGTCGTTCCTGAATCAGACAACAGGTCGAATCACCAGATTGATGTACAAATGCATTCAGAGTGCTGCTGCTGTCGTACGAAATTGCACCAGTGACGATAACTCCTTGTGTAAGTCCAGTGGGTCTAGCACATTGTTTGCAGGCCCTCAGCTGACGTCCCCTTCTAACTGACACTCGGCCATCACTGACACTGAGGCAGAACCAGCTTTGATCAGAAAATGCAACAGACCTACACCCTGCTCCCCCCGCCCACCCCCCCTCGTTCCCGCCAATTATCTCTCACTTGACACCGCCAAAGCAGCAAATGGCGGTGGTTTGAGGTCAGTGGAATGCTCATAGCTGTCCTTGAAGTAACCGAACTGTAACGGTTCACTGTGTTACTGTGGTGCCAAGCGTTACTCAAATTGCTGCTGCAGATGCCGTACGATGCGCCAGAGACGCACGTCGAACACGATAATCTTCTCTCTCTGTAATGTTCCGTGGCCGTCTGGAGCCCGGTCATCTTGCGACTGTGCATTCTTGTGGCAACCGCTGCCAGCAGTCGTGTACTGTGATTAAATTCCTGCCAAGACTTTCTACAGTATCGCAGAAGGAACGTTCAGTTTCTCGTAGCCCTATTACACAACGTCGTTCAGTGAGATGTTGATGCACGTGCAATGAAGGGGTTCCGCAGTGCTCTGCACCGCGCGGCGCGGCAGGTACGACGTGGACGCGGCTTTAGTCCTACACCATCTCTAATTTCCGTGGACAGTTTCGAACAAATTCTCTTACAGAAAGAGCCTCTGAACTACAAAATTAAGTATTGGTCCATATATGTGGATGATGTGATGTGTTTAAGGACCGGTACCACTGGACGGTTAGATGTATCACTACAACATTTAAACTCCCAACGAAAGAAAATACAGTTCACAAAAGAACTGGGAGACTCTATTATATGTTTCTTGGACTTTAATATAAACATTAACACAAGGGGGAGACACTTATTTAGCATTTAATTATTTGACATTTAGAGAAAACCATAGCTACGGATACGGTAACCCCTGCAAGCTCCCAGCATCCACACAACCACAAACATAGAGCTTTTATTCAGAGGTGCATCATCTGATATCTGTTTCATTTTCTGATTCTACCTTTCAAACAGAACTACAGACCACCAAACGTATCGCTTCCAGTAATGGCTATAGCTTTGCCCTGGTTGATAATATACTACGAAAAAAGAAAATGAGTAAAATTAGACTACTTTTGTACTCTCAATAAAGACTGGCGCATCACTCCATATATTAGCAAAATTTCATAAACCCTCACAAAAAACTCGCAAGAACAGACCTGCATTTTATAATGCCAATAGCGTATCAAATGTTTATTCATGGTAAAAAACTGTAGCCCTTGGCACAGCGTAATATGTCTAAAATCACATGCAAGTGATGTGGAAAAGTATATACTAAGGTCAGTCAGAACTGTAGCAAGTAGGTTATCTAAACATGAGGGGAGCTGGAGATTGCAAAAGACCAATTCAACCTTTACCAATCATCTTTTAACAGAAAATCTCCCATATGATGTAGAATGTAAACCTTTACATTCTGTTAAGAAAAGCAGAAAGAAGACCCTACCGGAAACCAAATCAACAAACTTATGACACATAATGCCAGCTTATTATTAAAAGACCAGACTCAGTTTCCCGTCTCCCCCCTGTTAAATTCAGTCTTAGCTGCAAATACTGGATGAAAGCTGTAAACGAAACTTTATTTTTTATCATTCGTGAATGTATGTCAATCTAAAAAACAGCGTTTCTTTTTTCTAGTTAATACAACTGCTTTTATGTGACAAAAAATGTATTTTCCTACGTAAGCGCCCTACATGTCATTTTCGTATCTTCTGTATACACAATATCTGTTTAAGACCACATCCTTTTTATCTACGCTTGAACATTTAGATGTCAGTTGAAGAAGGAGTAAGAAACCGAAAGGCAAATGAACATAATTTTTCAGAAAATTAGTAACTGTTCCCTATTTAATGTTACTTATCACAGTTACAAGAGCAGTTAGTCAACATTATTGAAACTCTCACAGACCTAACGATCATGCAGGACAGGTGCATGGTACCGGTATTGGGTGACTAATGGAAATGAAATTCATACGCGGCATTACTTAGTGTGGGGAGTCAGATGGGATTGTGAAGAAAAACTGTACGTAAAATAACAAAACGTCTTGAACGTTAGTGGTGCATCATACATTGTAATAAGCTGGTGGTGGAGCTCCTGATGTGTCAGCAAAATTCAGTTTTCAGTCCACCGTGAAACCTACGAGGTTGTTTCAAGTTTCCTTTTTATAACACTTAAAATAAGTCAGTTGCATGAGATGGTACTCAACAGTCTTCCTATATTCATAGAAGGTGCATAGCAATAATGACTATTTGTATCCCTCTCTTTGTCAACGTTATTTTCCCCCGCACACTTTCACCCATGTTAGTTTTCGCTATTAAGTCTGATACGTACTGTATACAACTAATCTTATTTGCTGATGACACCAGCATACTAATAACAGCTGCTGGCAAAATCTCATTGGAAGTAGCAATAGATACTGTAATGTCCTAAATTATCAGCTGGTTTCAAAAAAATAAAATAATAATAAATAAAGAAAAAACTGTCTTTATGAATTTTCACTCTTCTCCACACGTGCAAAGCTTTGTTACAGCTCCATACCTTGAAAATACGTTACTAAACTCGCTTACTGACACTAAGGTTCTAGGCCTATGGGTACAAGATAATTTAAAATGGGACTGTCATATAAAAGAACTTGAGAAAAAACTTTCAAAAGCTTGTTATGCTCTGCTGTGTTAAATAAAAGTGCAAGCAAGTCAACAGTTATTCAGGCGTATTATGCATACTTCCGTGCACTAGCTCGATATGGGCTAATCTTCTGGGGAAATTCAGCCACCAGCATAAAGACCTTTGGGATGCAGAAAAGAGCAATCAGGGCTATCTGCAACCTAAGAAAAATGGGAACATGTAGACCACATTTCATCCAGATGAAAATAATGAGCTACCGAGCCTTTACATGTATGAGTGTATACTGTTCGCAAATGAGTATCTTTTAAACCAAACTCGACATCTTCAACAAAATAAGCATATACACAGTCACAACACAAGACACACAAATAATATCCACATGTCACAGTGTAGAACAGCACTGTACCAAAAAAGTGTATCACAGATAACAGTTCAGCTATATAACAGCCTCCCCAGTGATTTAAAATCGCAGCAACATACAAATTTTTTTGAACATAATCTTAAGTCATTTCTAGTAGAAAAATGTTTTTACTCTGTAAAAGAATTTTTAAATTACAAAAAATAGCCTTGTAAACAATGATTATGTAATAATGGTTAAATTTAAATTGCTATATTTGTCACTGGTAATTTATGATTGTTATTTGTAATTAATTTTGTCATGCTCTCTCTCTCTCTCTCTCTCTCTCTCTCTCTCTCTCTGTGTGTGTGTGTGTGTGTGTGTGTGTGTGTTTCTTTCGCAATTTTGACTTGTCCTATATTCAATGTACTGTTTAAGTATGTAATGAATCAAATGGACCAATAAATGAATGAATGAATACAATTGATTCATACAAGATGGCGGCGCGTGTAGACGTACTAATAAACCGATCCGCGGAAAATTACGAGTTTTTAAATCCTGTGTGTGTAAAATGCAGTAAGAAGGTGAAATATGGTGTTAAATTATGTTCGTGGTCACAGAAATGGATCCATCGTCAATGTTTAAATGTCTTAGAGGAAAAAAACATGACCTGTGACTGTGGAAATGTGCACTGTAACTATCGTCATATCGTGTGTTTACAAACGGAATGCGAAGAAGAATGCACGACTTCTTCATTAAAATATGATCTTATGTTAGCTAAACTATATGTAGACAAGCTTGAATCAGTGATAGATAGTGTACAGAAACTGGAAGAAGTGATAGACCATTCAAAGGGTAGTGAAACGGTTGTAAACGAACAAAACGGTAACTTTATTAGGCCTAAAAAGTTTTGTCGTGTTAATCGTAACGCAAACAACTTTCGTCTCCCACAAGCAAATAAGTTTGAATTTTTAACGTGTGATGAATATGAAATATGTGAAAAGAGCCAAAGAAAGGAAGTACTTTCATCAAATGCAGCGACCACAAATCATTTCAGTAGACCTACGAAGTCCTGTAATAACAAGAAAGGAAATACCATAAAATACATGGAACATACTTATCGTGCAAACAAGATATCTACCAATACAGGTAAGAAGAAAAAAGAAGATATTTTCATACTTTCAGACAGTCATGGAAAGGGCTTAGCTGACATTTTGTGTAACAGGCAAACTATATTCAAGGTTAGTGGAATAACGAAACCGGGGGCCCCTTTGCGCGAAGTTTTAAAAGACTGTGAACATTCTTTGAAGCTTGGAAGCAACTGTCTAATAATAGGAGGTGCTAATGATGTTTATAGGAACGAGGGCAAACTCGCCACAAGAGCTCTAAGAAGTACGTTACAGAAAATTGCAGTTGTTAACTTCTTTATTGCCAGTATCCCACAAAGACATGATCTTATAGAAGAATCCTGCGTCAACAAAGAAATCACAGTTACTAATAGGAAATTTGAGAAAATCTGCCGATGCCTCCCAAATGCCACATATGTGGACGTACCATCCGCAGAGAGAAGTCATTTTACAAGGCATGGGCTTCACAGAAATAAACTCGGAAAATCATTCATTAGTCGAGAAATCCTTAATGCAGTGAAGGCAGTTAAGGACAAGAATAGCACGACCATCCCACTTCCACCACCAAACACAGCAACTGAAAATTTCCAACAAGAAAATGAAACTGAATCACTGACAACAGGTCCAGCACTAGAATCTCCACTTTCGTCAAAAACAGCTGAGATAAATGAGTCAACTAGGACAGAAGTTTCCAAAGCAGCTTCAGCAGAAGCAGCTACATACTACGCAACTGCATCATTAACAAGAAAAAAAACGCCTGATGTGCCAACAGCCAATGACCTTTCATCAGTATTGGCCGCTCCTCAGTCTTCAACAGTGAAAGACTTTTCACCAGCTTCACCATCATCATCAGTAACAGAAGCAAACAGAAGAAGCACAAGAACCAGGAAACTTTCAACTCTGCAGGATTTTTGGTACCCAGCCTCAGTTACAAGACTAACATAAGGCAGATACCCTCAGATACACCAACTTCCAAGTCAAACCGGCAACAGACTCACCTCCACTGTCACTAACAGAAGAACAACCATGCCACCAGCTCATCTGAAGGATTTTTTAGCATCAGGTCTAAAGGGAAAGGTGCCACCAAGATAAGTGAAAACAAATGCCTAACAGTGTTTCACCAAAACATTCAAGCCATAAAGAACAAAGCACAACAACTAGAAGTAGAATTGGAAAAATTTGATAGCCAAATGTTGTGTATCACTGAACACTGGTGCAAAGGGAAGCAAATTGAACACATTGCATTAGCCTCATTTGACCTTGCATGTACTATAGCAGAATCTCAATGAATGGTGGAGGTTCATGTATCTATGTAAAAAAAGGTATGTCATTTAAAGTAAGATATGATCTTTTAGATCTAGGTGAGGACAAACATTTCGAACTTTCCGCTGTTGAAATAATAGGATCTGGCATAGCAAAAAAATTAGTCATATTTTGTGTGTACCGCTCTCCTAGTGGAGACATTGATATATTCTTCTCAAAACTGAATCAAAGCTTAGACAAGGTTTCTGGACCAAAAGCAAATGTAATTATCTGTGGTGACTTAAACATTAATATGATGAAGCCTGATAAGGCTAGCAACATATATGTGAATATTCTAAGCTGTTACGGAATATCCTCCATTGTTAATTGTCCAACTAGAATAACGAAAGAATCCTCCTCATCTATAGATCATGTAGCTACAGATATTGATAGTAAAAAATATCATATTGTTGTCCAAAACCTGGGCCTAGCAGACCACCTCTGCCAGATCTTAAAAACTAACATTCATGTAGAAACTCCTCCTAAACTTTGTACATACAAAAGAATGTTTTCCAAATCTGCCCTGCATCAGTTTAAATCCCAGCTAGAATATGAAGATTGGAGGGAAGTCTATGCAGAAACCAACGCAAATCAGAAATTTATCAAGTTCATGTCAATTTTTAAACTCAGATTTGAAGAGATGTTTCCCAAAACTCTTTATCAAATTAAAACTACAAAGAGAAATCAGTGGGTGACTACAGGTATCAAAAAATCCTCAGAAACTCTTAGATATCTCAACTCCATAAAAAATAATCAATCTAACCCAGAAGTTCTGCAATCCTACAAAAAGTACAGGAACATTTACAGAAAGGTGTTGCTAGCCGCAAAAAAACTTTCAAACAACAAAATATTACTTGAAGCTGAAAACAAGAGCAAAGCAGCCTGGAACATCGTCAAACAGGAAACATCTAACTCTGCTAAAAAGGACCTCAATTCACATATTAAAAACAAAGATGTACCAGTAGGTAACCCTAAAAAATTAGCTGATTTTGTAAACTCATATTTCAGTAGTATTGCAAAAAAATTACAGCAGAAATTTCCAGATACGTATGATTTACCTACTCAGAACCAGCCAACAAACTCAATGGTGCTCTTGCCAACTACAGAAAGGGAAGTGGCACTAGTGGTACACCAACTAAAAAATAAAACTTCAGTAGGACTTGATGAAATCCCAGTCTGCGTAATTAAAGATTGTATAGACTCCATAAAGGGCCCATTAACAGACATAATTAATGAATCTTTCGAGTCTGGATACTTTCCGGAGTACCTAAAACAAGCAAAAGTTATACCTATCCTTAAAAACGGAGATGTGGAAAATGTAGAGAACTACAGGCCGATCTCTATACTGTCTATCATTTCTAAAATAATAGAAATACTAGTCAAAAAGAGACTGCTAAATTACCTGAATAAATATAATCTTCTTTCCAATGACCAATTTGATTTTAGGCCCGGAAAAAGCACACAATATGCTATAGCACAGTTCACTAAAGTAATTTTAGAAGCACTGGACAAAGGTGAAAATGTAAGTGGTATCTTGTTAGACTTGTCCAAGGCCTTTGATACAGTTGACCACAAAATCTTACTTCATAAATTAGGGCAAATAGGAATAAGAGGTGTGACAAAGAAGTGGTTCAAATCATACTTGGAAAACAGAGTTCAACGAGTTGAGATATCACAAGTTTCAAACAATTCCCTTATAAAACACCTGTCTGACCCAGAAAATGTGAATATAGGCGTCCCACAGGGAAGTGTATTAGGCCCAATATTGTTTCTTATATACATTAACGACTTCCCACAAAGTATCAGACATGGCGAAAAAATACTTTTTGCTGATGATAGCAACATAGTAATAACAGGTGAAAATCCAACACAACTGTCAGAAAGAGCAAACGAGGCTCTCAATGATGTCCACAACTGGTCATTAAAAAATAAAGTAACCCTAAATGTAAAGAAAACTAACTGTATTAACTTCCAATTGAACAAAAAACACAATGCCACTAGAATAAAAGTTAATAATAATGAATTAGAATGTGTAACAAGTACCAAATTCTTAGGGATGAATGTAGACAGCCAACTGAAATGGACAAACCATGTCAACATTTTGGCAAAGAAATTATCCACAGCATGCTATGCTCTTAGAATCCTTGCACCGGTATGCAATAATACCTGTCTTAAAATAACATATTACGGATATCTACACTCAGTCCTCAGCTATGGGATCATGTTTTGGGGAACAAGTGCCAGTAACATACAAACTGTGTTCAAAGTACAAAAAAGAGCCATAAGGATAATAACAAATAGCAACAACAGGGCCCACTGTCTAAAATTATTTAGAAAGCTAGGAATTCTAACTGTTTCTTGTGAGTATATCTTTCAGAACATAATGTTCATTAAGAAAAATCTTAACATGTACAACACAAACAGCCTAATACATGACCATGAAACAAGAGCTTGTCACCACATCCATCTAGATAGAAAGAACAAGGCAAAGACGCAAAAAAGTATATTTTACAATGGGATAAAACTGTACAACAAATTAACACAAGAAATTAAAGAAATAAATGAGCCCCTCACTTTCAGACAAAAGCTTAAAACATTTTTAGTAAGTAAAAGTTGTTATACTGTAAAAGAATATTTAACATAGATGTAGATTATTAGCAACATATGACATTATCACCAAAATATTATGTAATTATAATTATGTGTATGACTAGTTATAAAAACTACACAAAATATGAGAAACCTGTTTAATTGTAAATGTAAATGTGTGCTCATGTGTTGTAATCTGACGACATCCATA
Organism: Schistocerca piceifrons; assembly: GCF_021461385.2. NCBI lineage: Eukaryota > Metazoa > Arthropoda > Insecta > Orthoptera > Acrididae > Schistocerca > Schistocerca piceifrons. The sequence goes on along the minus strand of NC_060139.1, from coordinate 572,599,596 downwards.
CAGTATTTATTGTTCCACGGATGAATAAATAAATAAATAAATAAATAAATAAATCTTACACTTGGCCGCCCCTCCAAGTTTGGCACCTTAAGCGACGACTTGTATTAACAGGATAACACACAGTGTATTGGCGGTTAATTGAAGAGAGCAAGCATGACTTAACATCGTAAGAGATTATCTACGTTGTAGGAATAGTCTTGGCCTTCACGTTTGACACATTTCTTTGCTATTTTTCCAAAAACTTTACTGAAAACAGGAACACAATTTTTTAACGACAACTAAAAACCTGCTAGAATTGACCATACACCTAAATATTCGCCTCGTTGTGGTGGTGTCACTTGTCCAAAATCCTGTTTCGATATCTTGAGCCTTTTATGGCATATTATAGACATATACGTTCAGTAGGCCACCCTGTGTGTAACTAGAACGACGTAAGACGACCATAGTCGTCATACTCCATGAAACAAATTTTGCTCGAATAACGACACGTTAAATAAGCCACGTTATCCCTGGACCATCATTTTGGGTCAAAACCATGTCAGATGGAGGCTGCCATGATTCATTCCTGATGTCAGCATCGGGAGTAAATTGAATGGCGTTTATAGAGTACAGTCGTATCTTACACCTTAGTGATAACTTTCCCTGTCTTGATCTGTCGATCCTTAGTTTGCAGTAACATTATCTGACGCTCTGGAGTACCGATATAATACCTGCGCGAATTTTGTACCAGCGGAGTTAATCTTGGGCAACGTGTAATATTTCGGACCTGATAAGATTACTGTAACATTAACTATACTTCTTTCTTTGGTTAACTCATTTAATGAATTGTCTACATTAACGTTAGCTATAATTATTTCTCGCTAATACAGCTTACTATTGGTAACTGGTACTGACTCGACGTCTCCTAGGTCTGACGCAAGCAGTATTTTATGCAGCATGATCTGTGTGAATTACGCCGTAGTTGTCGTTTAGCTGCTCAAGTGACCAAACGTGAAACTCCGGACACACTCTTCAGACGTGATGCAGCACTTCGCCTTCCTCTTAATTGCAGTACTGTGTGGCACTAGCAGTGCCTCGTCATATATCGGCGACGATTTAGTTTTACACGAAAACAATGTACATTTGGTTGGAGACCGAGGAAAAGTTTATGGTGATAACTGTAACGTTGTCGGCGATTTTTGTGATATCTACGGAAATGATGGATACATAGTGGGTGACAATGGCGTTATTGTTGGTGAGAGAGGAATTATCGTGGGCAACGATGGAAATATAACTGGCAGTAACGGTAAAATACTTGGAAATAACGCAACAATTCAAGGTCATAACGCACATGTTATTGGTGAAAATGCTGTTGTGATAGGAGATAATGCAACAATTATAGGGAACAATGCTACAATTGTTGGAGAAAATGGTACTATGCACGGTCATGGTGAAGTTATTCGCGGGAATAGTGCTACGATAGTTGGAGACTATGGAATAATTTACGGTTAAGGTGGCACCATTTCTGTTGCAGGAGGGCATATGTATGAGAAGGACAGCGGAGTTGTGAATTCCATTGGCATCATAATAACAGATGATAATTGGTAGTTTTCTTTTGCCAGAATTACAGTTTTTGGAAAATGTTTTGTAATATTTTGATCATAAGATGCCATTTGCTTAGTGAATGTAGCCGTTACTCCGAAAATAAAAGACGCTGTTGAAATTGTTTTACTCTCTTGTGACTGACTTGTTTGCACTATTATTTTTGGAACTGTCAAGATGGTTGTTAACAGTCTTTATTGAGTGCGTTTAAGTGGCTCATGTAGGCCTACATCACTTAACAATATTAATTGTATATACGCGACGGTCTTGTGATGCTATTTTCTTCACACATGTCGTGAAGAATGTAAAATATTAGAGGACAATAATTAATCATACGCAAAAAATAATCATGCCCTCTATAAACTGCTTTATTTTTCTTCTTTTATTGCATGTTGAGTGACATATTACTTTTCCTTTTACGATTTTACCCACATAATGGCCAATAAATGGATTGTGTTGATTAACGGTTCAGTGTTTAATTGGAGACTACTGATGTCACGATTTATTGCTTTTATTAAAAGGGTAAGATTAATATTATTAGAAGTCAAATAGTGTTCCATATTTAAACTTCATTTTTTAACTTAATATTACACAGATACGTGCCAACAAAACAATTTAATGAAGCATTTTGAAAGCACCGTACCTTGCGCACACTATGTTATATACTACGAATTGAGTTACATTACTATGTAACAGTGAAAACTGAGATAATTTTATACAAAGAGAACAACTAGGGGTCAAGCAAATGTGTGCAGTCACTTGCTGTATATGTGGTTGTATATGTAAACCCTATTGCTTTAGACGAATAAACTGAACTTTGTAAAGAAACATAAAACTCTATCTTAATCAGTACCCGGAGAATGTACTATTAAAATTGTTGAGGCTTTAGTGACCACATGTTGCCATGTTGGCTAATGTCGTGGGATCTGCAACCAGTGTTTATTTAATGATTTTTGTGAAGTTTCACCAGCACGAGTGGCTGGCATTTTCAAAGATTCATCTCCCATTGCCAGGGGGTTGTTTGAAGATTACAAGACAAAAGCCAACAGGCCATGTGTTAGAATGCACTATCCCCGCTGTCATTTAATAAAATCTTGCTGATTATTAGTCATCTTGCTAATCAAATCATTACAAAGTACAAAACTCCATTGTGCCAACCTATTGAAACAAATGCCATGAGCAGTATTTTTGCAACTAAAATAAATAATATTGCAAACTCTTGCACTCAATGCTAAGTGTCTTTCGCCAACTAAGTTAGTTCTAAAGTAATAAGGCAGCTGACCAAGCATGCCACAATGTATAGTATTGCACTCCATCTTCAGGCCACGAGTGGTCTACCGGTACCATCCGTCCGCCGTGTCATCCTCGGTGGAGGATGCGGATAGGAGGGGCGTGGGGTCAGCACACAGCTCTCCCGGTCGCAAGATGGTATTCTTGACCGAAGCCGCTACTATTCGGTCGAGTAGCTACTCAATTGGCATCATGAGACTGAGTGCACCACAAAAAATGGCAACAGCGCGTGGTGGCCTGGAGGGTCACCCATACACGTGCCGACAGTGCTTCACTTCGGTGATCTCACGGGAACCGATGTAGCCACTGCGGCAAGGCCATTGGCAAATGTACAGTATGCTCATCGTTTAATTAAACATATCTGGCAACTAGATGTAAGAATCTCAGTAGAGTTATTTTGTCTCCAATTGTCAGTACAATAAAATCCATAATTCACCTCCCCTTTATCACGAATCCCTATTCAGAAATTCCTTTTCTCACATGATATGGCTAGATATTTATTCCTCTCTTTAGCTGGGGCCTTCCAGCTTCTATACTTTTAAACCACACTACAATCACTGTTCCTTTGTGCTTACTATTTACCTGCCACAAAAAGATTGAATGCACTTTCCTGTCCTTCTGCTCATGTAGGGGTCTGAGAGTTACCATGGTCTTACAGCATCTGTCCATGACTCTCAGAGTTTCCATCACCCCATCATTCTTTTCCATTCCACTTAAATGCGCCATATCCCAAATGCACTCTTATGATATGTAACATATAAATCACCTTCCACTAACCAGTGACCCCTATTTAAAATAAATCTACACTTACATTTTTATTTCCAGACCATAGAGGCACTTTCTCATTGCTCTGCATAGGGCACTAATCAACCCTTGTACTATAAAGTCTCTATTTTTTAAAATATAAATTTTCTTTTTTCTCAAATATCATTACTTCGGTAACCAATCACAGTGTGTGTATCCACTTAACCATGAAGTTGAGGACTAAATTAAAAAAAAAGTCTCATTATGTGTGCTGTATTTTATTCTTTTTTTCCTGGCATCGTAAGTTCAGTTTCAGATCCACACGTTTTGTCTCCTCTGTTTGTGGCCATTGAATCCACATCATCAAAGGTTCACCTGCAATGTTATTTTGCGCCATCTCTCATGGAGCCACCTCTGACATGGAATTAGAAGCTCATTAATGCTTTTTTTTTTAATCTCTAATCATTTCTACCAATTTAAAGTATTTCCCAACCAAACTTTCTTCAGACATGTAAAGCTGCCACCCTCTTGTACCATTTAAATAAAGATACATGATGCAACACCCACTCTGATACTAAATAGATACCCTAGCTCATGAATGGCTTTCTCTTCTCTGTTTGTGCATGGAATATATTTAGATACTAAATCATGTTTTACATTCTCACACACAAAGAATTCTCGGGCTACTGACTGAACACCTAGCCTGATACTCTCCTAAGAATCCTTTCTACTAGTATGAAACATTCTCATAAAATAATAAAATTTCCTTATTTGGAGTGTACATTTCTTTTGCGAAAAAAGAGTCATAATTGCATGAATGTCAATCCATGAAAACTTTCATCAGAAATATGAAGCAGCAATCCTTTTGTACCAACTACACCAATTCTGTTACTGGTATTTTGTATCCCATGAAAGGAGGGGCCACCTGTGCAAGCAGCCATGTACTGTACCAACATAACTGCAACTGCTGTGTGGCATTCTATGTGGGTATGACTACTAATGAGATATCTGTCCACTCGAATGGTCGCTGTGGAACTGAGCAAGAGACATCTGGACCACTCAGATGCTGCGCATGCCACACAACACACTGTGCTTGGTTTTATTTGGTGCTTCACAGCCCATGCCATCTGGATTCATTCCCAACACCACCGAATTTTTTGAAGAGTTCCTTTGAGAACCCTCTGTGCAATATCTCTTTCACTGGTGCACCCCTACTTGCCTTAAACATCGCTAGTCTCTGTCCCTCACCTGCTTCTATACCTCCTCTGCTCCCATTCCTCACCCATAACTGTACATCTGCCTCCCCCCTCCCCCAAACACCTGCATAAATTTTCCCTCACCCATTATCCCCCAGGACTGCACTACTGATGCTATGCTAGCAGCCCACCATCCTGTCCTTGCATGTCTCTGCACTCTCCCACAGACAGCACTACAGCATCTTCTGCCACTCTACATTGCTATCCCTTGTCTCCACTCCCCCCCCCCCCCCCCCCTCCCCAGCTATCCTGTGCCACAACCACCAACACCAGTTGAGATCACTATCTACGCAGTGGTGCCACAGCATAGGGAAATGACAGTGGCGGCGTGTGTGCAAGTATATATATATGTGTTTGCTCATCTCTTCTTCACTACTCTAAAATGCGCCTGTCTGTCACCGAGTACTTCCCTACGTGCTGAGTAGCAGTCTATCCAGTTGATATTGTTGTTGTTATTCCATTCTGGATTTTCCATTGTTTAAATAAAGTTCCACCATACATTACCAACTCTCATTCATTATTTTTGTTTCTTTGGTCCAGTCTCACTTCTAATTGGCAGATATATGCTGTTAACTTTTCATTTCTTTGGGGGGTTAGTAAATTTTTATACACATCCTTACTTTCCTGTTGACACTCATTTATTTTCTTACAAGTCGTATATGCTTCAGGACAACCAGTAAATCAGAGGAAAACCCAGGAATTTTTTCATCCAGGAAAAACCTGAGAAAGACTCAATATTTTTTTTAAAATTCCTGCAATTTTTCACTGATTTAGTTTTCAGTTAGATTTTTCTAATTTTGACTGGTAAGAGCTGATACACTAAAAAAGAATTTTATTTTAGCCCACTATTGTGAAATAATACTGCAGCCATAAAACATAAATGTCAGAGTAGCACCAAGATGAAACTTTAGTTGTGCCATTTATAACAGCAGAACATATTGCACACACAAATGTCTACTGACAGCAAAATGTGTCAGAGGCTTTAGGATGAGGACTGTGCAATACTTTGTGACAACCAACTGCTTCCAATGTTCTTCACATCACAACTGTTTACATTTCTAACAGGTCACAGGAAAATGTTGTGAACAGTGGTTTGAGAAGCATTTTTTTAAAGTAAATTTCCTTTTATGCAATATAAATTATGTTACGTGTGAGAATGTGTGATGAATTTTTTATATCATGGAGCATTTGAATCTTATTCACACCATAGCACCACAAGGACTTACCAACCAGAAAATGTTTGAGACCAGAAAACCAGGGATTTATGGCATCATTATGTTTGATATGTTTTAAAGGGTAACACACTAAAAAAGATGAACTTTCAGGGTTAGTACTTCATATTTATTTTAGTTGTTTCATAGATTAGAAATTATGCTGTAATAATGGCAAAAAGTGTAATTATCCTTTTAAAAACGTACAAGGTGAGTTCTTGATCAATTTTACACGTAATTGGTTTTCTATGGAAAAGTCAAAGTGCACAACAAAACATTTATTCGGCCAGGTAACAGCACAGCAGTGAAATTTATAATTGTGCTTGCGAGAAATTTTCAGCTCCTGTTCTTAGCATCCTGCCTAACCACACTATCAGAAGAAATGGCAAAAATTTTTTGATAATCAATAGTTTTAGTGAAAACTTGCTTTTCTTGTAGCTGTACTGCATGTATATTAATTTAAACTATTAACTTTTCTTATTTGTGTATTTGCACTGCTTAACAGTGATGTTGCTACTGGCTGACTACAACACATGTCCTCTGCTCTGCATATCTGCTGTCATTGGCTGGTGATATAATGTGACATGAACTATGATCAGCTTCTGTAGCTAATGTGCTGTATTTGGTGGAATTTGTGTTTATACTTTGGCAATACAAAAATATGCAGTATACATTTTACCGCACATCGAAGATCTTCCCAAAACACATTGTTTTTTCACTGTGTTTTGTTTCATAAGGTACCGGGATCTTCTACGCTAGTGTATAAAATCTTTACCATTCAAAGGATTGATAAGTTTTACAGTTCCAAGGGAAAGTATATTATCATTTAACATGGAAAGAATGTACTTTCAGCTGGGGAAAAATGTATTGTAACCCAGGAAAAAGTGTATTTTCACCTGGAGAAAAGTCTATATTTAACTGGGAAACTGTGAGGTTTTTCCCCTTGGGCACATATACACACTATTCTAGTTCCAAGAGTAATTTACACAACACACTGAGTACTAGGTTCTCAGTGCCTTTAATACATTTCACTTGATAAACAAATTTCTGTAGAAACCAAGCCCAAAGTGCTACTTGGTAATGTAATAGTTTACTCTTCATTTAAAAGTTATTGCTTGATACAGTATAAACAGCTTTTTAAAGGTACCAAAACTTCTTTCTCTATTGCCTGATATTTGTGTTCACCATTTGTCAAAATTCCTCTATACAAAAGCTATTGATTGGTGAGGCTCACAACAATTTACTCATATTTTTTGAAAGTCTCAGCTTCCAATGCATCAGTGATTGGTCCAAAATGACAACTGACCCTAGATAGATAAGGGGAGAATACAGGTTTCTTGATCTTGTCAAATTTGATTTCATCCTCAGTTGTTAATTGCCACTTTGTAAATTTATTTGTCAGTTCTAACACAGAGCATGTCTGCAGTGTCTGCCCTTTACTAGAACAGTCTATGGAATTTACTCAGGGATACATCTAACATAGGATGAGGCACTTGTAGTGTGTCAGTTACAGTCGAAAAACACCAATGGGATCACATTCAGCAGCACATGGAAGGGAAAAAACTCTGTAAGAGTAAAATGTAATTGGTCTCAAAAATATATGATTACAGTAAGAACAAAGGATGACAATGCAGCAAATGTAGTGTGAGCCAGCAGTTTATTTATGGTGAACTGGTATCTTCAAGAAACAGGAAAGTTTGTGTATAAGTAATGAGATAGAAGGTTAAAAAGTAAGGACATGTCATTCAGACCTAATTGCGTCCTCAGATGTGAGTGACCTGGTCTTCCCCACCGTATCACTCTCGCCTCCCTGAGGAAGGGACTATTAGTTCCATAGGCTGTAGTTGAGTTGGCGTAACTTGATCCATGACAGCTGCAATGGGCTACATGGCACAGCTTCATGCATCTACCTCAACCTATCATGTAATATGATTTTGTAAATGTCTCTATAGCAATGCCCCCATGTTGTCACAGCTCTGTAAAACGGCTACTGTTTTCGCCTGCAGCTGGTAGCGCTTGGCAGCTAAAAGCTGGCATCAGTGCTATGAGCTGTCAGGGATCTTATTATGCCATGTCTAATACAGGAAATAAGTGTCTATCAGCAGTACTATACATTTAGCCTTCCGAAATAAATAATGGGTAGCAATTCTGTCTCATAATTTATTAGTTTTGTCAAATGAACTTTCCTTTGGCACAGAAAAGATAATTTGTACCAACTAGTATTCCTGATTTCGAGCTTAACAATTTAATGGTTGAACTGAATTTTTGCAAGTCATACTGGGAAATACGTTTCTATGGAGATTATCTATTAGAAATATTACCTTCAGTATGTGTTCAAGAAAGGGGAGAGAAGCTTGAGGCAAGTGGAAGGTGTAGAGGGGTAGTGGGCAGGTGGAAAACGAAGAGGGGTAGACAGAGATGGAAAGAAAGAGGGGGAGGATGATATGGTCAGAGGGTGGGGGGAGGAAGATATGGCCAGAGTGAGAGGGTGGAGGAAATGGACAAGGATAGGGGAATAGGAGATGAAGAGACAGAGAGACGCGAGGAAGAGGCATGTAGAGGAGAGAGACTGAGGTGCACAGTGTGTGGGAGGAAGAGATGGTCTCTAACATAATGTCATGATTCACACAATAAAATGCTTTGGATAAGTCACAGAATATTCCTACTGGTGACATTTTACTATTTAAAGACTCTATTATGTGGACAGTGAAATTGTATATTGCTGTCTCAGTGGCACAGCATTTCTGAAATCCGAACTGTCATTTACTCAGTATCCCATTACTGTTGAGATGGCTAACCACTCTTGAGTACATTACTTTCTCAAAGATTTTTGAAAATGCTGTAAGCAAGGATACTGGCTGGTAATTATTGACATCTGTGGTTTCCCCCTTTTTGTAGAGAGGTCTGACAATGGCATATTTTAACCTGTCTGGGAAAATACCCTGAGTCAGTGATGCATTACATATGTGACTCAAAAAATCAGCTGTAATTGCTCCACATTGTTTTAATAACTTGTTAGAGATGTCATCTACTCCAACAGAACATTTATTTTTCAAAGATTTAATAATTTTCCTTATTTCACAAGAGGTTGTTAGATGAAACTTAATCTGGCTAAAATTTTTCAACACTGCCTCAGCCATGTACTGCCTGGCTATTTCTTTTGAAGTATTCTCACCAACTTTTTCTCCTACACTTAAGAAGTGATTGTTAAATACATTGGCTACCTGTGTACTGTGGGTTAAGATGGTCTCATTCTCTTCAACAATAATATTACCTACCCTAGTGGTTACTTTTCCTGTCCCCCTTCTAACAACATTCCATATTGATTTGATTTTATTGCTGGAGTTGTTAATTTCTTCTCTAACATACATATTTCTTGATTTCGTTACAACTTTTCTCAGCATGTTTATTTTTATAGTGTAAAACTACTTCTGGATCTTTATTAGTTCTTGCTGTCTCATACAGTTTTCTTTTTCTTTCTGAAGACACTTTAATACCTGTAGTAATCCAAGGTTTCTTTGAAAAGTTTGTGGTGTTACATTTAGCAATTTTCTTTGAAAAACAATGTTCAAAAAGGGATATAAATTTATCAAGAACTATGCTGCATTTATCATTAGCATTCCCAGTTTACATTTCCAAAACTTTCTCTGAAGTGATCTATAGATACCGGGTGGAGCACCCTCATACTTTTACTTAATGGTTTCTGAAGTGTACGCCCTGTTAGGTTTTGTAAGTTAATCAATTGTGCATCATGGTCAGATAATCCATTTACCACAGGGAAAGCATGTGTTTGTTCTACATCCTCTTGCTGTACAAATACATTATCTATTAGAGTACTACTGTCCTGAGCTATAGGTGTAGGGAAGTTGATCACTGATTCTAAGTTATATGTTGTTAACAACACTTCTAGTTCACTTTTCCTGCCGGAATTGCTTAGAAAGTTAACATTGAAATCACCACATATTAATAACTCCTTCTTTTTGTCTGACAGACAGCATAATAGGGAGTCAAACTTTTTTATAAATAGCTCCCAATTTTCTAGTGGAGACCTGTACACTGTTGTTAATATCAACACAACATTATCTAACTGAAGTTCACATGCACAAACCTCAAAGTGCTGATCAACACAAAATTTGCTTACTTCAACAGTTTTGTATTTATACCCTTGTTTTATGAAAATGGCAACTCCTTCTTTATCCATACTAGATCTACAAGTGTAAGATGCTAAATTATATCCATTTATACTGACATTTTCCATCCCCACAGTTACATGGTGCTCAGACAGACAAAGTATATCAATTCATTCTTATTTTTGAGATCATCTAAACACATTATCAGCTCATCTACTTTATTTTTTATTCCCCTGATATTTTGATGAAGTAAGTTGATACTGCCCTTAGTTTTATCCCTATTTGCTGTGCATGAAGTTTCTTTTCTTCTATTTTCCTTGGTTGTTGTCTGTCTGGAATTTGGCTTTAACCTAAAAAACCTGTCTGCCTGGTCCCAATAACCACAGGGATCACCCCTTGTGTGACTGTGGCCTCCCTTACAGTATCTGCTAATAGAGAAGCTAACTTATCTTTGCCATTCCTATTAAGGTGCAGGCCATGTGTAGTGTAACCCCACCTACCAATAGCATCAACTGGAACAACACTCATGTGATACTTTGCCAGTGTCTGGAGCATCCCGTTCAGCTAGGTGTTAACATGCCTTACAGCTGTGATTACCCAGGGCTGATCATGGCGCTGAAAGACCACCACAAACCCCACATTCGTGTGCCCAGTTTCTGCTCCTATTTTATCCAGGTCACTCCTAATACTATATCTTGGATTCATAGCCAGGCTGTTTCCTGCTTCCCAACTATAATTACCTGATCTTCCTTCTCAAAGTCCTTGCATAGCTGACCTAAGTTTTCTGTCACCTGGCTAAGGCTAGCACTTGGTCTCACTAAACCAGATGGCATGGGTTGTGAAGCAGCCATTGAACCCTAACATATTGTGTTTTTTGCCACTGCTTGGTCAACTCTGCTCTTGGCCACAGTCTGGTAGTGGTCATTCATTCTGGTGGACAGCTGGTTGTCGGTCATATCCATATAATGTGGCGTGCAGAAATTGAAGCAGAGCTGATACATGACATGGTTTATGCCACAGGTGGCCTTGCTCTGATGGTATATAGAACGTATGTGTCAAGACTGGAGTAAAATGTGCTGGATGGGTGAATTAGTCAAGTGTTGCATGTGGGTCTTCTACAGGGATATAACACTGTGCATATGACCTTGTGGCTCAGGGATGGACCAGCATGTGATTAAGTTTGGTTGTGCTGTGCTATACCGCATTAGGAGGGTAGGTATGATTGGCCGCCTATTTTCCTTTGAGCTTCCTCATAACCAGAATTTCATAAAAGTTGATTCTAGATATGTTTTCCAGCTTTATGTAAATAAAAGCTAACAGCATTCCAAATTCTGCAGTTTCTGTTCTGTCTAGCTTTAATATGAAACTGTCCTGCCTCAAGAAAACTCTCCATCATAAATGTGCCGTTATTGGTACAAGTTATTCATTACATGCCATACCATCATGTAACAAAGTCTCACAATATCTTAAGTACTCAAGTACTACATATGAGAGTTCATTTAAACTCATAACATTGTAATTTCAGCCAAAATATTGAAAAGTTCATATTCTTCATTCTATGCTCAGCAATGTCAACGGCTCAGTGTCATAGGTAGTTTGCACCACACACTTGCAGGATAGAAATTTCTGCTGCCCTGAAGTAATATTCTCATTCTTATCATGACGACACTTGTGCATACTTTGAGGTAAAAATTAAAGACAGCTCTCTTCTTAAAAAAAACAAAAACAATGTGGTATATTCACAACATTCATTAACTTTACAAAAATCACACAAATTTACACATTCATTATTAAATATTAACATTTATATATATATATATATATATATATATATATATATATATATATATATATATATATATATATATATGTATGTATGTATGTATGTATATGAAAGCATACTAAGTCTTTATGCACATCACACACACTTGCACTTTTTCACTTGTAAACTGTCAGTACTGTAGAACATCAATTTTAATAGACTCCACAATTCATTCACTCACATATTGTCCAGTGTATACAAACATTGACTGATTGTAAAGACACAGTTGAAAGCTATTTATAGTTTGAGCACATACACATTCATTAGGGCCAGAACCCACTTATAACCCAATTATGTGGATATGCAAACAAAGTTACACACACATACACACACACACACACAACACTCAGAAACACTATCCACTTTACTTCAGCACAGAAATTCAATTCACAAGTGTAAACTGAATGTTAGTGATCAGCCTTTATCTGTTTAAATTCATAAACTTGAAGCAAGGCATGTCTGTCTGCCTTTCACAAACATTAATTTGTCCTTAAGCATTTTTGTGACCAGAAGAGGGGAGACAATTCTTTTTTTGTTTTCATTCATTCATTCATTTATTGAGCATCCATTTTATCATATACAATGATATAGGAGTTGTCATGTTACATTATATGAGTTTGTAATTATACAGTAAATTAATAACATAGGCCTACAGTGGTAAAACATATATAAATATATATCTCATGCAGCGTATAGTAGATAATAACAAAACAATCAATAATTAGTTATTTATAGTGCATAGTATTTCATACATTTGTTTTCCAGATATGACTTATCATTATCATTGATGACTCTAGTAGAGAATAACAGAACAAACAATAATTAATTAATTATAGTCTGTACAGACAACCTATTTTCATACATTTGTTCAAATATGAATTATCATTATCATTGACCACTATGTTGTGAAAATCCTTGTACTCTGTAACACTGTAAAAATATTCTCTTAATAACATTTTTAGGCTCATTTAAAAAAAATGGAAAACTGTTCAAATGGCTCTGAGCACTATGTGACTTAACTTCTGAGGTCATCAGTCGCCTAGAACTTAGAACTAATTAAACCTAACTAACCTAAGGACATCACACACATCCATGCCCGAGGCAGCATTCGAACCTGCGACCATAGTGGTAGCTCGGCTCCAGACTGTAGCGCGTAGAACCGCACGGCCACTCCGGCCGGCTGTAAAACTGTCACTGGCCTTTACTATCACTGTCACTTTTATCTGAAAGATAAAGTAAAGTATATTACTTTTTTAATATATATTATATTGTGTTTTATTATCCTTTTGAGACATGTCACTGTAGCAATATTTTTGAAATTCAAAGAGAGACCACATGTAGGAAAAAGGTATGAAGTAATTATGTGCCACAAGAATACATATAACTATCTTCCAGAAACAGAAAAGTGAGAGCTGAAAGCTGAACTAAAAAAAAATACAAGGTACAAATGTAAGCAAAGTTGTATTATAAGAAAAAATCAGTTGTTAAACTGTTATATTACAAGGAGGCAAAATGACTGGTCAGTGCTTATTTTCTGGAGACAAACTTACAAGTACACACAGTAAAAGTAGAAGACACTATCCCTAGCTTTTGGAACTTATAAGCACCTTTTCAGGAAGAGAAGGATTAGTTGGGAAGATTAGGACGAGGAGTAAGTCACTCAGATACCAGATTAAGAGAGACTCGACTGTTATGAGGAAATGATGACACAAATATTTGTTCACAACAGAGTAACCTATCTGTCCTTCCAGCCTTCTCCAACCAAGTCCTCAAAGAATTCACACATTGCAAAAGCTAGGAATATCCATCGTCTTGTTAAAGCAGACCTGGTAAAGTGCAGCTTGTTGGCCATTTGCCTCTAGAGAGCAATTCCCCCTCCAACTCTACTTGTACAGTGTGGTCACAGCCACACCACAGCACATGATGGGCTTATTTGTCTGCAGTCAAGAGGGGCACCATCTTCCGTAGACTACTTCCTCAAAGCATACATTCTCACACCTTTACAGGCATTGATTTCTCTCAGCAATTTATTCATATTTACTTCTCCTAATATTTGTCTATTGCTCAGACTGTCATTTTGGTTGCTAATGTGTCTATTATTCTGGTTTCAATTCTGTTTATTATGATGGCTGTTATGGCTTTTGAAAATGTAGGGGAAAAACACTGAAAACCATTTTTCAATGAGTGAAAGACTAAGGTCTTTTGTACACAATTCTGATGAAAAATCCAAACATTTAATATGTAAAAAGTGGTTAAGTCAAAACAAAGGTAGGAATTTCATTTGACATGTCTATTTTCTCCATGTAGATATACCCAGCCATTTCAGTAATGACAGACAATGCGCTTTAGTCATCATCATCATCATTTAAGACTGATTATGCCTTTCAGAGTTCAGTCTGGAGCATAGCTCCCTTACAAAATTCCTCCATGATTTCCTATTCAGTGCTAACATTGGTGCCTCTTCTGATGTTAAACCTATTACTTCAAAATCATTCTTAACCGAATCCAGGTACCTTCTCCTTGGTCTGCCCCGACTCCTCCTACCCTCTACTGCTGAACCCATGAGTCTTTTGGGTAACCTTGCTTCTCCCATGCTTGTAACATGACCCCACCATCTAAGCCTGTTCGCCCTGACTGCTACATCTATAGAGTTCAGTCCCAGTTTTCCTTTGATTTCCTCATTGTGGACACCCTCCTGCCATTGTTCCCATCTACTAGTACCTGCAATCATCCTAGCTACTTTCATATCCGTAACCACAACCTTTTTGATAAGGTAACCTGAATCCACCCAGCTTTCGCTCCCATACAACAAAGTTGGTCGAAAGATTGAACGGTGCACAGATAACTTAGTCTTGGTACTGACTTCCTTCTTGCAGAAGAGAGTAGATCGTAGCTGAGGGCTCACTGCATTAGCTTTGCTACTCCTCGCTTCCAGTTCTTTCACTATGTTGCCATCCTGTGAGAATATGCATCATAACTACTTGAAACTGTCCACCTGTTCTAACTTTGTTCTTCCTATTTGGCACTCAATCCGTTTATATTTCTTTCCCACTGACATTACTTTCGTTTTGGAGATGCTAATCTTCATACCATAGTCCTTACATTTCTGATCTGGCTCTGAAATATTACTTTGTAAGCTTTCAATCAAATCTGCCATCACAACTAAGTCATCCGCATGTGCAAGACTGCTTATTTTGTGTTCACATATCTTAATCTCACCCAGCCAGTCTATTGTTTTCAACATATGATCCATAAATAATATGAACAACAGTGGAGACAGGTTGCAGCCTTGTCTTACCCCTGAAACTACTCTGAACCATGAACTCAATTTACCGTCAACTCTAACTGCTGCCTGACTATCCGTGTAAAGATCTTTAATTGCTTGCAAAAGTTTGCCTCCTATTCCATAATCTCGTAGAACAGACAATAACTTCCTCCTAGGAACCCGGTCATATGCCTTTTCTAGATCTATAAAACATAGATACAATTCCCTGATACACTCATAACACTTCTCCATTATTTGCCATAAGCTAAAGATCTGGTCCTGACAACCTCTAAGAGACCTAAACCCACACTGATTTTCATCCAATTGGTCCTCAACTAGTACTCGCACTTTCCTTTCAGCAATACCTGTGAAGATTTTACCAACAACGCTGATTAAAGAGATACCTCTGTAGTTGTTACAATCTTTTCTGTTTCCATGTTTAAAGATTGGTGTGATTACTGCTTTTGTCCAGTTTGATGGAACCTGTCCCGACTCCCGGGCCATTTCAATTATCCTGTGTAGCCAATTAAGACCTGACGTTCCACATTCCACTGTATTTGATGAGTTCCGACTTAATTTCATCCACCCCAGCTACTTTATTGCACTGCAATCTATTGACCATTTTCTCCAGTTCCTCAAATGTGATCCTATTTCCATTATCATTCCTACCCCATTCTACCTCAAAATCTGAAACATTACTGATCGTATTTTCACCTACATTGAGCAACTCTTCAAAATATTCCCTCCATCTGCCCAAGGCATCCACAGGATTCACCAGCAGTTTTCCTGACATGTCCAAAATACTTGTCATTTCCTTCTTACCTCCCATTCAAAGACTGCTAATTACACTCCAGAACGGTTTTCCAGCGGCTTGACCCATAGTCTCCAACCTGTTTACAAAGTCTTCCCAAGATTTCTTCTTGGATGCTGCAATTATCTGTTTGGCTTTGTTTCTTTCTTCAACATAACTTTCTCTGTCTACCAGAGTTCTAGTATGTAGCCATTTTTGATATGCCTTCTTTTTCCTTTTACAGGCTGCCTTGACTGTGTCATTCCACCAAGCTGTTTGCTTCATCCTACCTTTACACACCACTGTTCCAAGACATTCTTTAGCCACTTCTAGTACTGTGTCCCTGTACCTTGTCCATTCCTTTTCCAATGACTGTAATTGACTACATTCAACTAACTGGTACCTTTCTGAGATCATTGTTATGTACTTGTGCCTGATTTCCTTATCCTGAAGTTTCTCCACTCTTATCCTCCTACATATGGACCTGACCTCCTGCACTTTCGGCCTCACAATCCCAATTTCACTGCAGATTAAATAATGATCAGTGTCATCAAAGAATCCCCTGAATACACGTGTGTCCCTCACAGCCTTCCTGAATTCCTGATCTGTTATTATATAGTCAATGACAAATCTGGTTCCCCTGCCTTCCCAGGTATGCCGGTGAATGTTCTTATGTTTAAAAAAGGAGTTTGTGATTACTAAGCCCATACTGGCACAGAAATCCAAGAGTTGTTTCCCGTTCCTGTTGGCCTCCATATCCTCTCCAAATGTACCCATAACCTTTTCATACCCTTCTGTTCGATTTCCAACCCTAGTGTTAAAATCACCCATGAGCAGAACACTGTCCTTGTCCTTTACTCTAACAACTACACCACTGAGTGCCTCATAAAAACTATCCATCTTATCTTGATCTGTCCCTTCACAATGCGAATATACTGACACAATCCTAATTTGCTTATTAGACACTGTCAAATCTATCCACATCAGTCTTTCATTTACATACCTTATTGCAACGACGCTGGGTTTCATTTCTTTCATGATGTAAAGCCCTACACCCCATTGTGCTATTCCAGCTTTGACTCCTGACAGGTAGACCTTGTATTCTCCCACTTCCTCTTCTTTCTCACCCCTTTCCCGAATGTCACTAACAGCTAAAACGTCCAGCCCCATCTTACTTGCAGCCTCTGCCAGCTCTACCTTCTTCCCAGAGTAGCCCCCATTGATATTAATAGCTCCCCATCTCATTACCATTTGTTTGCCAAGTCGTATCTTAGGAGTCCCTGGTTTGTCAGTTAGAAGTGGGACTCCGTCACCTCCAAAGGTCCGAGGCATTTTGCTCTGATTGTTGCCAGCATCATATTTAAAGTACCAGGGAAGCAGGTTGCTAGCCTTACTTGCCCCGAGTCCCATTGGGTTTTATCCCTAACGGTTGAGGGACTAACCGGTGGATTTGGTAGTCTTTGCCGTATGAGCGCAAAGGTGACCACGACTCAGAATATGTCCGAGATGCCCAGCCTTATTCCAAAGTAACTGGTATCCCGACTGTCGGGATCACTTACTTGGCCACTCATATGTTGCCCGTGGTTCATGAACTAGGACATGACTACGGGAACCCACACCATGAACCACGATGTGCTTTAGTGGAAAAGTTAAAAATAAAAGTAGAAAAGCTATGTGAACAGTCAAGTCTTAGAGAAAAGCATTTAACTGCTTATGGGACGGTTTGTTCAGTAATTGGGATATAGAAAACTTAATTCCCATATATGCTGTAGCTCGTATATGTTTACACTTGACACTGCATCCGTACAGAATGAAGTATAACAAAGAACTGTCTAAAGTAAAGTTAAGATGGAGGCTCGACAGAGCACTTAGAGTTCACACATATTAAGTTTTGTGGTTGATACGAACTATCGATGCCACACAGCCCCATCTCTGCAGTACGGAGTACTACAGATGTCCAAGGGTGAGGGCATGTAGGCGTCGATGTTGGTGGAAATCGTGCATGTAAGCAGGCGCACTACTGATACTTCCAACAAGGTGGGTTGTGCAGGTGGAGCGGAGAGAGGCAGGTCCACTTCGTAGTCAGTCAGCCACCATGGCCAGATGAGACAGCGACTGGCCCAGGAGTAAGCGGGCGGGGCGGTTGATGGTGTGGCCCTTAAGTGGATCGACCCGTCCGTAGAAATGAAAGTATGTAGAGATGCTCAGTCACACTCACGTGGGAGTGTGAGATTGTGTGCAATGTTGATGTGTAAGGGACCGTCCACTGGTGGGATCTTGGTATCTGTCAAAAGAATGAGCACTCAGTCGTCGAACATCACTATAGAAATGTTGTTCACTCAGTACAGCGGCACAACGCTGCAGGACAAACTGGTAGTAGGTGTATGTGTCTGCGACGTTTGAGATGAAGGAGCGAAACCTGCGCAGAGTGAAACAGGGGGCGAGGTTGGGAAACCAGCGAATGATGGGAAACAGTCTTTGGCAGAAGAGATGTGCAGTGAGGTTGATGGGAGTACGTCCTCATTCTCGATCGTGGAAGGATCGTCTGCAGAGTCTGACTGTGGCAGTGTGAGACCATCAGGGTCGACAAAAGCCAGTTTCAGGTGATGCAGAGAAACTGACTGTGTGCGGTCTTTAATCATGATATCAAAAGTCATGTCTCTCCGCCGCAGGACCTTGTAGGGGCGAAGATAAGGAGGTTGAAGAGGCTGCCTAACCGCCTCATCACGCAGCTTGACGTGGGACTAGTTGGAGAGTGCGGTGGGAACATGAGTCTCGGGCAGTGAGTGACTGATGGGTAGGTGCAAACGCATTTGTTGAAAATGTGTGCGCATCCAGCTAATGAAATCTGGTGAGGGGGGAAGATCCTTGTAACCTGGGGAAGAATGTTCCCCGGTAGGACTGGATTCTCGCTGGAAAAAAATTCAGATATTGCCCCTGTAGGTCAGGTTTATAGGTCGAGCGTAGACCAAGCAGCACCCACGAGAGCGCTTCCGACTAGAGATAATCATGACATTGAAGGGTCGTCTTGAGGGTGCGGAGCCATCTCTCCACCAACCCATTGCTTTGTGGGTGACAGGCGGTATTGTGTATTGTTATACCACAGATATTGCAGAGGATGGTGAAAAGGGATGATTTGAACTGTCGACCCTGATCGGTGGTGATGTGGTCAGGCACCCGAAATGAGTGGTCCACAAGCCAATGAAATACTTGGCTACCATCTCGGCAGTAATGTTAGGGAGAGGGACAGTCTCGACCCAATGAATCAAACCGTCAATAGTTAATAAGATATATCTATGGCCCTCTCAAGGAGGGAGAGGCCCGATCAGATCAATATGTACGTGATGGAATCATCCTATGGGAATGTCAAACTTGCCCAGAAGTGGGGAGGTGGGGCAGCTGATCTTGTTGCACTGGCAAGCGACACAGCTGCGTGCCCAGGTTTGACAGTCCCGTTTGATATTCTTCCAAACAAAATGTTCTGACAAGAGACGTTTGGTGGCTCGAACGCCTGGGTGGGCTAGGTTATGCAGGGTGTTGAAAACCTGTCGACGCAGCCTGGGTGGGAGCAAAGAGTGTAGGGTGCTGGTTGAAGAATCACACCACACCTAGTCAGACACAGAAAATTTAGCCTTTGTGAAAACAAGTGATGTTTGTGGGTCTCGCAGAGAGCCTGAGAATCTTCGTCAGAAGCTTGGAGGGAGGCCAGATCGGGAAGATCAACGATGTGGGAAACAGCACTGATCTGCGAGAAGAAATCTGCAACGATGTTATCTGCACCCTTTATGTAAAGGACGTCTGTTGTGAAATGAGAAACCAGGTCAAAGTGGTGGGTTGCAGAACGCTTCTGCCGGTGGTTTGTGATCAGTGAGGACGAAAAACGAACGTCCCTTGACGTCGGGGCGGAAATGTTTGATTGCCTTGTAAACAGCAAGGAGCTCTGTATCGATAGCAGAATATTTTCTCTGAGCCTTAGATAGTTTCTTGGAGAAGAAATGAATGGGAGAAACCATGTCATCCTCGCGTTGTTGCAACACTGCCCCCACCGCGATGTCACAGGCATCCATAGTGATGAATAACTCGGCCGAGGATTCGGAGTGGCGCATGCCACCGTGTAAGCTACAGAAGTCTTCAGATCCTTGAAGGCCTCTAGCATCGGAGTGGTCCAAGAGACGGATTTGATACCAGAAGTTTGTTTGCCTGATAGCACATCCGTCCAGGGTGCCTGAGCAGTGGTGGTGGAAGGCAGATGGCGACGATAGCAATTGATTGTGCCGAGGAAATGGCGTGGCTCTTTGTAAGTAGTTGGGGGAGGTTGGGAGCAGCAGGCGGTTAAGCGACTGGAAACGGGGACCTCCGCAAGTGAGGGGGCGAGTGGGGGGGGTTGAGAACGCCACCTGTGTGGAAACTACCTGATGCATAACATGCCTTTAGTGCATGTGGCGGGCCACTGAGGCGAGGTGAGGGGTCCATGTTATGCGAAACACTGAATTGTGCATGTAAATTAGACACAACTGGAACAACGTGTGTGGGGAATGGATCTGGCACGGTTTGTAGTAATGGCGGCATTGCACACGGCCCAACAGTAACTGATGTAGCATGACGGTGGGTGGCTAAACACATGTTCAAATGGAGATCACTTTGTTCTTAAAACACTCGATTTGAAGAGACACAATTCGAAATACTGTTCAGTTCACAGTTCATTGTCAGATGGGTACAATCCGGTGACACGAAGCCTGAGTCCATTGTTCGCTCTAATAGCGTAGTTGTCGACTGTTGAAAACTAATGTGGTTAGCACACGGCGTTGGTTGAGAATGTGAATCACTGCCCATAAATGATGAATATACCATTGACAAAGAAACAACAAAACTCAGAGAGCGGAGTTGTGCTTCCACATCTTCAAACATGGCATTGTTTGGCGTAGTCATTGTGTAGTGCATATAACCTGTTGCATAAGCACCGGCGTGGAAGACACAAAACACGAATGAACTGTGACGTCACCGGTATGGGAACGTGATCGGTAATCAGGATACAGAAAACTTAATTCTCATGTATGCGTAGGTCATATATATTTACACTTGACACAGCGTCCATACAGAATGAAGTATAACAAAGAACTGACTAAAGTAAAGTTAAGATGGAGGCTCGACAGAGCACTTAGATTTCACAGATATTAAATTTCATGGTCGATAAGAACTATCGACGGCACATGCTCGTATACAGTATACTCAATATTCAGAAAAGATCAAAACTTATTCATTAATGACACACACATGAAAGAATGTGCAATAGATATGGCAAAAGCATTTGTTTAGGATGATGTTGCTAGAAATTAAGAATAGCTGCTCTGTAATTTAACACTGTAAAAAATCTATTTCCTGATATGGGTCATTGCACGAAATAAATATTTTAATTGCTAAATGTCGGCCGTGAGTACTGATCAAATGGATCTCAGTCAACATTATTCACATGATAATAGACTTCTTTTATGTACACAAAGAATTAGTTGCTTTATAATGCATTTAAAATGAGTTGTGCTTTTTGATGTTTGGCTCTCCGGAAGGGACATGATGCTATTGTCCAGGTAACACCAATGGTAAGCCAGCTTTCCCTACCAGGTCGCTAGCAGTTCAGTTGGTAAAGCACCTCTGTTTCCATCCATGAATAAACTGTATCATGTGGTCCGGCATTAGATGCACCTATGTTCGTTAGTTTTTGTTGTAAAGTGGTATTTTCTGGCGTTGAAGTGTTCTGCATCAATCAGGTATTGTGAACAAATGATTTGTGTTGGTGGATATGTTGGTAACACTGCACATTTCTAGTGTCTGTACTGATAAAAGTATGAACAAAATAAGTTACTTTGATCGTTTAACGATCTTAAGTTAAACATTTTATGGTGTGTATATGTGGATTAGTAATTGTTCTCGGTGAGTAACTAGAAATACGGCGATCTGTTGAAAGAACAGGGACATATTGTGCTTTGAAACTAACTAGTGCACAATGGCCGCGACCAGTTCGGAAAATTTGAATTCTATTTACGAAATAAGTAATGAAGCGTGGAATAAACCGTGTTCCTGTAACAAAACAACAAGAAAAGGCGTGTGTTGTGTAAAGTGTAACAGGAAATTCCATTACTCGTGTGTAAATTCAACGAACAGAGTGAAAAGCTGGAAATGCAGTGATTGTTTTCGTACTGACGGTGACGATATGGACGAAATCAAAACAGACCCGTTAAAAAAGTGTGTGTGCGAAAAGTTACAGAATGAACTCAGAATAGTAAGAAAGGAACTTAAGTATTCGAAAACAATTATATGTTTGCTAACAAACGAACTACAGAAGCGAGAATCAGGCAACATAGAAATGTGCAAAAACTACAGATTTGATGCACCCAACATAAATCACGATTCACAACACAGTGTGCATACCACAACACAGAACGCAGTTCAAAAAGGAAATCAATCTATGGGTGGAGCAATGAAAATGCAAACCTTTGCTCCTGAGAGTCAGTCAGTGAATAGGAGACCCAAAATATTCGTTGCCTCAGATAGCCATGGCAGAGACTGTGCAAGAAACATTTTAAACTTAGCTTCAAATAAATATTATGTTGAAGGGAAGTAGATACCAGGTGCCCCCACTAGTGTAATACTAAAAAAATGCAATGACCTCCATAAGTTGACAAGTGAAGATTTTGCAGTTATCTGGGCAGGGGCTAACGATGTAGCAAAGAATGAAACCAAGTTGGCAATTCGTTCACCACATAAAGCCTTGTCAGCATTACAAAATACAAATACAAAAGTGATTGTAGTTGGTGTACCACATAGACATGACCTGCCTGAATGGTCTTGTGTAAACCAAGAAATTCAATCTGCAAACAGAAAACTAAAAAAAAACAGTGAAAGGCTTCCATAACACTTGTTTTATTGATACTCCTAGTAACAAGGAGCTTTATACAGCACATGGACAACACCTTAATGCAACTGGTAAAGAACTAATTGCCGCAAGGATTTATGAATCAGTGGAAACAAACAGGAAAGTGTACAAAACAGCAATAGAACTTAAATGGAAGGATACTGAAGTCTCAGATAAAGAATCAGTGAGAATTGTTATTGACACAACTCCAGCACAAATAACAACAGAATCCTTAAAAGTGAACTCTGTTTGTGGGGAGAGGACAATTCCTCAAGCAATAAACTTACCCAAGAGGACAGTGCAAAAGTTTGAAGAAGCAGCAAATAAGGTGGCATGAAAGAAGGCACCATATAAGAAGAGAGACCTACTTGCAAAAAGAAGAACAGCAAATCAAGCTCAAGGGATGAGAATACCATCACGTGGAGTACGGCAGTCAACCCGAAAAAAGAAACCACAACCGAGGGACCAGGATTTTTGGTGGGATCAACAGTGGTTTCACAGACGAAAGCAGTTAACAAAGTGAGTCATCAAGTGGATGAACAGGTATGTGACTATCATAACACACATGATCACAGTGCATCAAGATTAAAGACATTAACGGAACCTACAACTTCAAATATAAAGTCAAATTGCTCTCAGAGGTATACAGACAGAGACAAACTACTTACTTTTCTACAAGTTAACATACGTTGTATTAGAAATAAAATTTTAGAATTAGAACATTTATGTAACACTGAGCTTGTAGATGTTATATGTGTATCTGAGCACTGGTTAACACAAGAACAAGTAAATATGTTCATTCCCCAAGGGTATGTTGTGGGAGACATGATATGTAGAAAACAGAGAAAGAATGGTGGGGCGGGAATTTTTGTCAAAGAAGGAATAATGTTTTCCAGAATTGATGTATCTACATATTCCTCAGAGCTAGATGGGGAGTTTAGTTGTGTAAAACTAATGAATGAAAATATAGTGGTAGTTAGTCTATAGAGGTCACCAGATGGTGATGTAAATTTGTTTATTGAAAAATGTGAATTAATAATTAAAAAAATATTGAAGAGTAAAACGAGAATTGCTATATGTGGTGATTTCAACATAGAAATGGTAAACACACAGAGACCAGTTGCTAGGACATTTTTGAATATGCTAAGATCATTAGACCTCTATTGTACAAATAACTGTGCCACACGTAAGAATGCCTGTATAGACAATATTATTGTGAATTTCCATAGGGAGGATTTTACAGTTAGACTTTCAGGAAGTGGACTTGCAGATCATGAGCCACTACTCCTTATCCTCTGTAAGAGGCAGCCAGTTAAAACTGAAAAATCTAAAGTAGTAGTGGTATGAAGACAGAAGGAAGAGTACATAAATATGTTTGTTGATAGATTAGGAAGTGCAGATTGGGACTTTATATATAATTGTCAATCTGGAAAAAGGGAAGCTGAAATTAGCTTTGGTAACTTCTTTAAAAAGTACACAGATTTATGGTATTCTTGCTCACCAGTAAAAAAAAAAATTAGATATCCAAATGAAATGAAAAAGAAAAGTCTGAACTGGTTCACACAAGAGCTAGTAGAAATTAGAGGAAACTTGCATATGCTGTACCAGATGCATAAACAAGCCTCTGACCAAGGGGCAGAACAGAGTGTGAACATTCATAGGTCATATCTGAAATGCAAAAAATAATATAAAGCTAAACTACTTCTGACAAAAAAGCAAGCAGTGGAGAACTATATAGAAAGAGCTCCCAATAAATGCAAGGCAGCCTGGCAAATAATAAAACAAGAGAATACACCGAAACACACAGAAACACCTCTGCTTGATCCTGAAGAATTAAACGAGTACTTTTTAAACTCAGTTAAAGAAATAAGTAACAGTATCAAAGCAACAAATTCATCTGCAATGAACCTTGTATGAACACCACTGCCTGTTAACCTGGCATTTCAATGGAGGGCTGTCACACCTGCTGATGTTATAAAAGCTGTATCCAAATTTTCAGGTTCTAAAAGTATGGACTGTTATTGGTTATCAAATAACATAATTAAAAAGACAATACACTCAATTGCCAAACCATTAGCTTATATTTTTAATAAATGTGTAGAATTTGGAGTTTTTCCGGATGCACTCAAGGTATCAAAAGTTGTCCCAGTTTTTAAAAAGGAGACAAACATCTCCCCCAAAGCTACAGACCAGTCTCCATTGTTCCAATATTCTCAAAGGTATTTGAGGCGCTGATACACACACAAATAAGCAACTTCTTTGAAAAACACAATATCCTATGTAACAATCAGTTTGGCTTTCGAAAGGGGAAGAACACAACAGGGGCCATCTTGGAAATCATTGATCAAACCTTAACAGCTTTTGAAAATAATAACATGGTATCACTGGTATTATGTGACCTAAGCAAAGCTTTCGATTGCCTTCCTGTTGACATACTACTGGGGAAACTAGAGTTTTATGGGGTGAGAGGGAGCACTTTACCTGTGATAAATTCTTACTTAAGTAACCGAAAACAATTCGTTTCAGTCAGAAATTTAAATTCTTCCATCATGGAAATCAGCACAGGTGTACCACAAGGGTCTATCCTTGGACCCTTCTTCTTCATTGTCGCTATTAATGATTTACCTAAAAATATAGCTCACCCTTTTGTGTGTTATGCTGACGATACAACACTACTTACCACACATCAGAACATTTCAGATCTGAATAACCTAACAAAAGAAACACTAGATAAGGCCCTGGACTGGTTTGCAGCCTATAAGCTCCTATGCAACCCTGACAAAACACAACAACTTTTAATGGGAACATCAAATGAAGTAGGCAATAAGTCGGTAAAACTATTAGGTATTCACATTGACTCAAAACTATATTGGGAGGAACATGTCAATCATGTATGTGAAAAAATATCTTGGGTGGCATACCTTCTCTTGAAACTAAGGGAGGAATTGAGCTTGGAGTACCTCAGGGTGACATACTTTGGGCTATTCCAGTCACATATTTCATATGGTCTTATTATATGGGGGAAATCCCCTCACATCAAAAACGTATTGAAATTGCAAAAAAAAGTCATACGTATAATATGTAAAAGAGGTCATAGGGAGCACTGTCGTCCTCTTTTCTCCAGACTCAGAATACTTACAATTATAAATTTATACATCTATGTGTCTGTACTCTATATTAAAAATAATATTTCAGAATTTATTGCCAGAAAGGAAATACACAAACACAACACCAGGGCGAACGGTAATTTAGACATACCGCGCCACAGATTAGCGAGAACAGGAAATTCCCACAAAGTTAACCCACTCAAAATGTTCAATAAACTGCCAATTCATGTTCAGTCTATGGATACAAATTCTTTTAAAATTAAGTGGTACAGCTGGCTGTCAGATCATCCATTCTATGACATTAAATAATTCCTTGAGATGCCTGAGGAGAATATAAGCATTTAAAAGTTGTCTGTAGTTAAACATATTATTTTGTGCTCTGGTTAATCGTGTTTAATTACAAAGTTTATACTATAAACAATAAAATACCTTATTATATTAGATTATAAGATAGCTTGTTGCGTTAGCTTTTAAAAGCTATCCTTTGTAATTTGATACACTGCCATGCTTCAAATGTATTTATAATGTATTGACAGAAGTTTATTTTGTTATTCTGTATGTACTAGTAAATCTTGTATGACGAAGCCAATATCATTGTAAAATGATCTATGGTGAATAAAATTCTTGAAAATTAATAATTACAGTGCAACACATCTGAACATGAGATTCACAATAAAAGCGGTTGTCTAAGAACAAGATAATATTCTGCTGCAAAATGTAGCCCCAAATTTACAACAGTAATGGACAATGTGTCTTACCACACCATTGTGATGGATGAAGCTCCAACAATGCAATGGAGGAAATCAGATATTTTGCTGGGTACAAGAAATGTTCTATTGCTTAAAATTGAACATAGCATGTGTAAAGCATAGTTAATGGAACTTGTAGTGCATTACAAGCCGGGAACTTCACACTACCAGATTGATGAACTGGCTAATGGTAAACGGCACATAGTTTGATCAGGCTGCCTCCATATCATGCTCATTTAAATCCGACTGAGAATATATGGGCCTAGGTAAAAAGAAGTATGGCAAAAAAACAGCAAGAAATTTACGCTCAACGAGGCTCAAAAGTTGATGAAAGAAGCCATTGCAATTGTTACACTACAGGACTAGTCTTGAGTTGACAGCCATACCACGAAGGTAGCTGAGAAGACATGCATTTATGAGGGTCTGTGACGAGTTTTTAAACACAGCAGAGTTTACAATTATTCATCTTGATAACATTCTAATGCAGTTCAAATTGTGACAGAACCATAAAAGTGTATTACTAAACAAGCATCTAAAGAAATGACAGGTCAATAGTTATGAGAAACCCCTTCTCAATATAAAAATAAATGTGTAACTTCTTCACTTATATCACTGCAAAACCCACTGCGATCCTCATATCATCAGCTACTGATGGCCATTAAAAATTACATTATTTCATTTAAAAATTATAGTTGCTTGAGTATTGTGGTAGATGTGGACGTTTCGCATATTAATCATATGGCAAAATACTGTCCTCTTTTTATGCTATAATTTGTCAAAATCCTGTTTTGATATTTCAGGCAATTTGTGAGATACAAGGAATCTATAAATATTTGATTCTGGCTTTTTCACTGGCACGTGTTCACGACAGAGCTCTTTACATACATTCGATTTTCTCCTGACATTGGAGAAGGTAGCGATATCCTTCCAAGTTTAAAGGATAATTCAGTATGGTATCTACAAAACAAAACAAAAAAACCAAGGTCACATAAAATATTTCATTATTAAGACAATCGCTTTCAACAGATGTTGCTACCACCTTTAGGTCTTAAAAAACTTTTTGTTGTAAAACTTGTTTTATTTTATGCTGAACATCAGACACAAGATATCAACTTGGTGAGGTTCAGTATAAAATGAACATGTTTTACAACAAACAGTTTTTTTTTAAATGTGAAGATGACAACAAAGTCTGTTAACCAGTTGTATTAAATACAGAAATATTTTTCATAGCCTGGGCTGTTGAATGGTTTTTTACTGTTTAAACAGATTGCCCTTCAGTACTCTCAAAATGAGAAAATTCTACCTTAGTTTTGAACAATGGAAAATCCAGGATGGAATGTAACAATATTAGAGAAGGGCAGTTGCTACTCACCATGTAGTGGAGAATCTGAGTCACAGATAGGTACAACAAAAATTTTGTATCAAAATTTTGTACACAGCAAGATACGACCTAACATGCACCAAATGCAAATTCACAGCAAACCCTATTTTTCTCTGCTAACTTTAAGAATTGCTTGCAGTAGTTTACCTGAACAGTTTCTTTAAAATCATATGACAAAGATTGCAGATCGGCCGCTGTGCACAATGGGCTTGACAGGTTCTGTGGCGAGTAGGCCTGGCATTATCATCACCTGCTGACACATTCAGCACATGGTGGTCACTACTCTTCCCTCTGCTCACTGAACTGTCAGAAGCCACAAATTATTTAGAATGCACTAAAATTCCATAGTTTGAAACAACAGGTTAGGATATTTTTAATTCTGTTTAAAAGTGTGTTGACAAAATAGGGGTTTTCAAAAATGATCTGCAGTTAGTACTGGTAGTGTACCAGCTATGATCAGTAGTATAAATAGCTTCGTTAGTCAATTATGAAAAATACAGAATAAATTATTTAACTTTTCACACTACATTATTCATCAGTAAACACTATGTAAGGAAAGTATGAGAATGCTGTCCACTATGAAAAACATTAACGAAAATTATGCATATAGTATATTGAGGGAATCCATCACTATTTCATGGAAAGCTTAAGCAGTTTTTGGTGGAAGAAGACATGGTATATGGAGTATTGTGGTTGGGAACCGCTGATGAGGAATGATATCAAAAGCCTTTTTGAAAATCTATAAATACGGAATCAATTTGAGAGCCCTTGTACTCAGTACGTCATCCGAATAAATTGCCAGCTGTGTCTCACAAGAGTGATGCTTTCCAGATCCACGTGGATTTGATGTTAATAGCTAATATATTTCGGGGTATTTCATAATGTAGGACCAAAGTATTTGTTCACACCTCCTGTTACATGTCGATGACAGTGAAATGGATCAGTAACTCGTGTTTACATTTATATTCTTTCGTTTGCAGTGCGGTGGTCTGTGCAACTTTCCACTCTTCCCAGCCACGATAAATACTGGAATACTTCTCATGACGTGATAGGAAAAGTAATTAAGCCGCTGCGTCATTGATGCACAAGATGCACTCCTAAATAGTTTGCACACTTTAAGAAAGGCACTGCCTGTAGAAACCTAATCGTCCTGCTACGACTACGATAGGGTAATGCAACATACTGGAACGTGCCTGGTGACGCTGTGATAGTTTTGTTACTTCCTGTAATGACCGAGATTTATCGTGGAAGATTAACTTGATGTATTTTGGGTGTTCCAATTAAAGATTCTGAATGAATTCCAATTTGATGTGTCATCGACTTATAAAATATGTTTACAGCCAGGGGAGATTACTTTCACACAGCAACTGCAACTTATCTCGTCTACATTGCGAATTATCAGTGTAAGCCATCACAAGAATAATGAGAAGCCGATGAACACTGCTGTTGGTCTCTTGCTTTACGGAAATGTCGACACACTGTAAAAATAAGAGGCAGTAGCTCTCATTTCCAACATGGCACGGGAGTAACATTTTTGCACCTCTGTGATTGAGCCACATACAATTATTTCGAATTCAGAACGACATCTTTAGAAATTTTACTAGCATAAGACGTATCGCTACGTTCAGTAACTAGTGGATCTAGAGGCAAGAACCATAAAATACTGTAGAACTGCCACTGAAAATACACAAATCTGTTAATGAAATCATATAATCGAATATTCTGTTAACTGTGTTCCATCAAGCATTTACTCTCACAGCCACATCGTCTTATTTAGGTTGCAGTCTAGTAAAGCTACTTGAGTATGACAAAAGACTTCACGTTTCATTAAGACAGATATTACACTAAAAGCCATTAAAATTGCTACACCACGAAGATGACGTGCTACAGACGCGAAATTTAACTGACAGGAAGAACATGCTGTGATATGCAAATGATTAGCTTTCCAAAGCATTCACACAAGGTTGACGCCGGTGGCGACACCTACAACGTGCTGACAGGAGGAAAGTTTCCAACCTATTTCTCATACACAAACAGCAGTTGACCGGCGTTGCCTGGTGAAACGTTGTTGTGATGCCTCGTGTGAGGAGGGGACATGCGTACCATCACGTTTCCGACTTTGATAGAGGGCGAATTGTAGCCTATAGCGATGGCGGTTTATCGTATCGCGACATTGCTGCTCGCGTTGGTCGAGATCCAATAACTATTAGCAGAATATGGAATCGGTGGGTTCAGGAGGGTAATACAGAATGCTGAGCTGGA
Source organism: Schistocerca piceifrons (assembly GCF_021461385.2). Lineage (NCBI taxonomy): Eukaryota > Metazoa > Arthropoda > Insecta > Orthoptera > Acrididae > Schistocerca > Schistocerca piceifrons. The sequence goes on along the minus strand of NC_060139.1, from coordinate 572,569,098 downwards.
TCCCGAAGTGCTCGTATCACTAGCAGTCGAGATGACTGGCATCTTATCCGCATGGCTGTAACGGATCGTGCAGCCACGTCTCGATCCCTGATTAAACAGATGGGGACGTTTGCAAGACAACAACCATCTGCACGAACAGTTCGACGACGTTTGTAGCAGCAAGGTCTATCAGCTCGGAGACCGGAGTGGCCGTGCGGTTCTAGGCGCTACAGTCTGGAACCGAGCGACCGCTACGGTCGCAGGTTCGAATCCTGCCTCGGGCATGGATGTGTGTGATGTCCTTAGGTTAGTTAGGTTTAATTAGTTCTAAGACAGATGACCTCAGAAGTTAAGTCGCATAGTGTTCAGAGCCATTTGAACCATTTGATGGTGTACTCAACGACGAACCTGGGTGCACGAATGGCAAAATGTCATTTTTTCGGATGAATCAGGTTCTGTTTACAGCATCATGATGGTCACATCCGTGTTTGGCGACATCGCGGGGAACGCACATTGGAAGCGTGTATTCGTCATCGCCATACTGGCGTATCACCCGGCGTGATGGTATGGGGTGCCATTGGTTACACGTCTCGGTCACCTCTTGTTCGCACTGACGGCACTCTGAACAGTGGACGTTACATTTCAGATGTGTTACGACCTGTGGCTCTACCCTTCATTCGATCCATGCAAAACCCCACATTTCAGCAGGATAATGCACGACCGCATGTTCCAGTTCCTGTACGGGCCTTTCTGGATACAGAAAATGTTCGACTGCTCCCCTGGCCAGCACATTCTCCAGATCTCTCACCAATTAAAAACGTCTGGTCAATGGTGGCCGAGCAACTGGCTCGGCACAATACGCCAGTCACTACTCTTAATGAACTGTGGTATCGTGTTGAAGCTGCATGGGCAGTGTAGCTGTACGCGACATCCAAGCTGTGTTTGACTCAATGCCCTGGCGTAACAAGGCCGTTATTACGGCCAGAGGTGGTTGTTATCGGTACTGATCTCTCAGGATCTATGCACCCAAATTGCGTGAAAATGTAATCACATGTCAGTTCTAGTATAGTATATTTGTCCAATGAATACCCGTTTATCATCTGCATTTGTTCTTGGTGTAGCAATTTTAATGGTCAGTAGTGTATTATGAAATACCTGTTGTCTTAGTGCAGTGCATATTAACAGCGTTTCCCGTTACCATACTGAAGAAAATAGACACATATATCAGAGAAATTGTCAACAATACATTCCAATTCGTTATCGAAAACCGTCTGATAATGCGGAGGTAGTTTTTTGATCCCACACATGTAGCGACTTGCTGATACTAAGTCACATTTAAAGAGCAATCGCCAAAACAGAACAAACAAAAGAAGACAAAAACTAGCTTTCTTGGTGGTAATCTATAAAGGGGGAGAAATTTAAACAAATGCAGATGACTGATTAGAAAATGGGTGGTAGGTGTGTTTCCCAACCAAGCTCCTTAGTGCTGTTTTCCAGGTCGCATCTGCGACTGCAAGGCATGTCATTTGTTGGCAACATATGCCAACTGGATGGACACATCAATGTTAAGCAGTTCGAAACACAAAACACCTTCTCTGCGCCACCAAATGTATATCAATAACAATCATTTTTGTGGACGTACAAAGGCCATCTTTTGAGATAGTGTTATGCTTACCCATTACTTTTCCCTCATGAAGTTACCATACGGTACTTCAAATCACCATCAGGCCGCACCGAGTACGTTTATAGTGACATCATTAAGCTATTACAGTAATAAACTCGTTTTCGACTAGATTTTTCTCTTTCCTTTGTTTTAACCTCGATATGGCTATTGAAGGCAGTATTGCACGAAGGTCAACTGGTCATCACACTTGCCAATTATCGGATACATTGTCATCAACCATAGTAGTAAATCGCAGAAACGTCAACGTGTTTATCTTCCTGAATGTGGTGACTAATTTACACCAAAAAGATCGTACTTGAGAAGATACAACATTGACTTTCTCGATATCACTCACTCGGTACAATGCACAGGTGTGTCAAATTGTCTCCACTGCTTTCACGATTTTATTAAACACAAACAGCACACAATGTCACAAATGTCAGACTTTACTCCGTTGTAGACTCCGTTTTCTGATGCATACACTATGCTCCTCATAACGTCAAAAATGAGAAATATTCAAGTTGTCATAGCACGATGTATTATACAAACTTGAACAAAATAAGAGCATACTTAAATATGCTTTTAGCAACATGCTATACAAAATCGGCACGGAGTATGCTGAAACATGGTATTACACCACACACAACGATGCATAACGTTATACTTGCTAATTCGAGCACAGAAAAGTCTGCTGGAAATCATAAGCTACATGCCCATTGCGTCGCAGTACGTGGCCGGATGCCAGGATATACGAAGCGGCCGCTGTCTGATGGCGCTGAAATTGGTCTCACCATGACAGACACCCACAAGCCCATTCACAATCTTATTTTCGCAAGATTTTTCTTTCCTGGCTTTTTAGGAAATCAACGAAACAGTCTCTTGACATTCTGTCAGTTGATGCTTTTAGCAGACAGACGAAACATAGCTTAGAAAAGAAAGAAAAAGGATGGGTTTGCGTTAAAACTACATGACGTTAACTACTAGGCCACAAATAGGTTACTCACAACCAGCATCTTAAGTGGAAGTCAACACTTCTCATACTGTGTGCTGGGTAACCCATTATGACAAAAACATGATGCTAACACACGTGAAATTCGGTTTTTGGTTGGATTGAGGCTAGTTTGTAATGTCTAAGGAGTTGGTTGGTTCCCACTGGGGGTACCTGTTTCTAAGAGTCACAAACATACGCTCTTTACCTCCAGTCATGCCAAGTAAAGAACTCAGGACTGTGCTGTGGTTCCAAATCAACATTAAACATGTCCATTCCCTACTGACTGGAACAGAGTTGGAATAGTTCTGGCTGACAGAGGCAGAAGTTGCTGCTTGCTGAAACTCTGTCTCTAGTAAGCTTTCTTACACTAATAATGTTATTTTAATTCACGCACCAGTTGTCATGGTCATAGGACCTACATTTCTTATTTTAAGTGACTTGAGATTTTGAAAAAAATAGCACTGGACTAGGATTCGAGCTCCAATTCCTTTTTCTCTGGATGTGAATTCTTCGAGATGGGACTGTTCTATCATTTCGTTGTTTCCTCACGAAGCCAAACTCTTCTAGGTCTCTACAAACGCCGCTATCCTAATTACTAGTGAAAGAAAATTCGAGAAATGCCACCTCTGTGTGTTGGGTCAACAACCACAATATGCGGGGGTTTGGAATCTCAGGCAGCACATACCTATTTGTTGCGTTATATCTAGCCGAACATGTGCACATATCGCTACTGGTGAAGAAACAATAAATATTTCAGTCTTATTCACAGCTATAAGACAACAGCAAAGGTGTCAGGTTGGAATCCCTGCCAGGCATAAATAATTTGCATCGTCGTTTCAGGTTTTGTAACACGCTTTGGTGAACATATTTAATATCTGAAATCTGATTGTGCTTAGTTTACAATTCATTACGTACTGGGTTCTACTCCCCACCCTTCACCACAACTTTGCTTTATGGCGTTTCACACTTGTGTGTTGCACTTTATTACATACCTTTCATTGTTACCTCTCAGGGGCAATATAAGCTTCGTGGGATTTACTTTATTTCCAGGTTCAGACATTCCGTCTTGTAAACTGATACTGGTGAACACTTCGGTATTTTACGTCTCTTTGCGCCTAGTGGAGACTCGACTAAACACAGAAGCTTTGTTTGGTTAACAGTGAGTACAAATTCAGATCACTTACAGCAACATGGAATACAAAATCCCCACTGGGCGTGCTGAAACATAGTATTATACCATACGCAACGGTACAAAATGTTGTACCGGTACTTGCTAATTCGAGTGCGGATAAGTCCGCTGGCGATCATAAGCTCCATGCTCGATGCGTCGCAATCACTGGGGCAGATGCCAGGCTGTATGAAGCGGCCGCTAGCTGATGGCGCTGAAATTGGTCTTATCATGACAGACACCCATAGGCCCATTCACAATCTTGTTTCCGCAAGATTTTTCTATTCGTGGCTGGTTAGAAAATCGACGAAACTATCTCTGACCTTACGTCAGACAGATGCTCGTAGCAGACAGTCGGAACATGGCTTAAAAAAGAAAGAAAAAGAATGGGTTTGATATCTTATCTTTGGGTTCAGACTGCGTGACGTTGACTACTGGACCACAGATAGGTTATTCACAACAATATTCACAACAACAGGTCAAGTGGAAGTATCACTTATAGTTCCGCGTACTGGGTACCCCATTATGACGAAAGCATGATGCTAACACATGTGAAATTCGATAGTTGGTTGGACTGAGGTTAACTTGTATTGGCTAACGTGTGGGTTTGATTCCCACTGGGGGTACAGATTTTAAAAGCTACAAACATACCATCTTCATCTCCAGTAACGCCAAGTAAAGAACGCAGGACTGTGATGTGGTTCCAAATCAACATTAAACATGTCCATTCACGACTGACTGGAACTTTTGGCTATCAGATGCGGAAGTCGCCGCTTGCAGAAACTCTGTCTCTAATAAGCTCTCTTAAACTAGTAAATTTATTACAACTCGCGAACCAATCGTCATGTAAGGTCATAGGACCAACATTTCGTATTTTAAGTGATCTTGTGATTTTAAAAATATTGGCAATGTACTATGATTCGAGCTCCGATGCCAACTTTTTCTGGATTTGAAACCTTCGAGATGATACTGGTACGTGGCTTCTTTGTTTCCTGACGAAGCCAAGTTGCTCCAGGTCTAAGAACGGTGCGATCCTTATTACTAGTGAAAGGGATTTCGATAACTGACAACGAATTTAGCCCCTTAGTCCCATCCCCTCCGGATTCGCTGCTGGCGAGATTATTATAATCACCGAGTATTAACGAAACAAGCATTGAAGAAATAAGCGTTTACAGGCTCAAAGACAAGAACAGTGGCATGTTTTTTTTTCCAAGAATTAGAGGGATACGTATTAAATAATCTTAGAGTATGTGCTGCAGCAAGCCTTCGACTGCTGCCGCTGTATCAAGCCCCAGCTACTGTCGATCCCAAGTGCTGGGGCGTGTGGGCGTACAGGATATTCAGTCACAGAACAGCCTCTGCATCTTGCCTATTGCGACTAGAGAGTTACATAGGCGCTTAGTATTCCGTGGACAGCTTCACAGCGCGCCATTTGTTCCTCAGCCAGCTACGAAGGTTTGCACATGGGCTTTTTTTTTTTATTTCAGTACAGTATATTTCTTTACCATTCTTATCCAATCGCAGGGATTTTTTTTTTTTTTTGTGCTGACAGCTAATATACAAGTCTTGTGCGTAATTTGCAGAATGTCGAGGTAGAATCGATAAAATTATCAGTAGTATTGGAGGGGTGAGATCTTTGTCAGTGTCTGCATACAGAAGGTACAGTTAGAAATGTTTTCGTGCTAAATAATTCATTGCACAAATTGGGGTATTTTGTTATAATAATGAGCGTCGGTAATTGTTTGTAGCGATATATTGTAATTATACATAGGTAGTTTTATAATTCTGGTAAAAAAAACGAGAAAAAAGCTTTGTTTCGGAGACAACTCACCTCATTTCTCGACGTAGACTCCTTTGAGGGATATACACGTGGTCCAGCAATACACTAGCTTTTTCATCCTATGGGAAAAATAGGTTCTGTCAAACTTTGCAAAATACTCGTTGACTCTAACTTCCTTATTTGATGAAAATTTCTTCCCAATATGCCAAAATTTCAAGTTATGGAACAGGAGGAAGGCACTTTGGGGTAAGTCTGGTTTAATAGGGTGGATGAGGAACCAATTCAAGGCCCATTAAATGCACTTTCGCCATCGTTATCGCTGATGTGTGGAATGGTGCATTATCCTTTTGAAATAGAACTTTTTTGCGTGCCAACCTTGGTTTTTTTTTCAGCCAAGGTAAGTTTCAAACCATCCAACTATAAAGTATAATAGGGTCGAGCTATTATTATTCTTTGGGAAGCCCAAAAAACGGCCCCCATCGCCTTACTAGCTGATGTAATGGTCTTTGTCTCCTTCTGTGTACTTTCGCCAGCCTTTGTCCATTGTTTTGACTGCTGTTTTGACTCTGGCATGTAATGATGGATCCCGGTTTCATCATCAGTCACAAATAGGCGCGATAAGTATTGCGGATTGCGATTAACCATCACCAGACATTGTGTTGAAATGTTGTGTCAGATGCGCTTTTGGCCGACTGTGAACAATCGCAGCACCCACTTCACACACAACTGCTTCATAGCCGGTTCTCCGTGAAGGATATTACTCACTCGCTCAGTTCAGACGCCTACAGTCTCAGCAACCTCACGAATTTTTATTTGGTGGTCTTGATTAGCATATCATGAATTTTGTCAATGGTTTCCTTTGTGGTATCCTCAGCTGGACGGTCGGAGCGCACTTTGTCTTCCGAGCTTGTCCAACCATGTTTAAATTCAATACTCCAAAAATAAGTGGTCTTCAATGATGTGCAGAGTCCATGTGAACTACATGCAATTCTGTTTTGATCTGCACGGTAATCCAACTCTTCAAATGGAGACGTTTAATGAACTCGATTTTCTCCATTGTTCATTGCAGTCGACAGGCTTACCAATTCAGATGGCTATCAACAATGAACTGTATGCTGTACATTCTTTAAATTCTCTATACAACCCTGGGAATAATCAAGCTTACCAACCATGAAGGCGAAACAAAAAAAGGTTCCATTCCATCCTAGAAGTTTACCAGATCTATCGATCCACTTTCACACAGACTGAGATTTTTTTGTATTATTTATGAGTTTTATAGTGACATCACACAGTAATAAATAATATTGTAGCAAGAGTTTGTTTGTTTACATATTGTGCTGTGGCGGGTTAATTGTAATTACGTTTCTTCTTACTCTTTTCTGTTCTGCCTGTGAGCACTGTCTGTCAAAATGACATCACCCGCACACAAGCATGTATTAGCATAATATGTAAGTATAAAATAATTAAAGTATTAAAAATAATATCGAATAAAATCGAAATTTTTGGGGAAGGAGGGGAGCTTATTCCTAACCATGTTGGTCGTGTCAGAAATGATACACATACATTGTTTAAATAATGTAGATTTCCCTACTATTGCTGGGATGATAGGCTAGCGTAGTGTTAGCTGCTCGATTTGGTTCAGTCACTGTGGCCAGAATCCCCATACTTTAGGCAGTCTGGAAGGTGTACCCTACTCTACAAGTATCTCATGTCACTTGCAGCACCAGTATTGGTGGTTTCTTGTAGCACTGTGCTAATTCTTATACATAACATATCTACAAGAGGCTTTGGTGGACAATCTTGAAAATCGGGAAAACTGTAGTACTTAAAGAATTTTGCTGTGTTGTCATACACAAGTGTCTTACATCATACATTATATTAATATTTACTGAGATTTTGTGGAATATGTCGTGATATCATTATTTCTAGCAACAGGAAAAAGTGCTCTTTTTAACACACACACTATGACACTACACACTCCGGAAATGTATGGACGACTTAGGAAGTGTTTATTTGCTTATATGTCGCTCTGTGGTATTTCTTTAACACTTAATGTATTGAAAGATGTGTATTTGTTGTTAAATAATGTGCTGCAGTAATTTATTTATATATCACACTTTTGTGTATATTTAACATTACATACTTCGAAAGAGCATATTTGTTGTTACATAACGCATTGTGGTAATGTGTTTATGTATTCCACTGTGGTGTTTCTTTAACACTTAAAGAATCTGCAAGAGTATATTTGTTGTTAAATAATGTACTGTGGTAATTGGTTAATGTCGTATTTTGGTAGAGATGTCGGTATTTGAAAAAAATCTTACATGTCTTCTTACTCACCTGGGGCTGGGGCTGGTCTCTGCTGCCAACTAAAATGACAAGATTCGCATGGCTGGAATAACAATAAAATTAATTTATTACTTGCAACTGTGTAGTCTTAAAGCATCGACTGCACACCAACCAACGCAGTGCAGTGGAACAGCATCAAGAAGGCGCTGACCCTGGTGCCCATGGAAAGGGTAGGCAGCGCCACCTCCAGGAAGACAGAGTTCAACAGCTCTCTCAACGTTGATTTAACCAACTGGCCATCGCTGGGAGGCCCAGTTCGGTTGCAGACTTCTTCAGCATCAGTACTGAGTAATAGCAAGACATTAGTTAGCCTGCGTTCTGCCTATAGTAATAGAGAGTAAAGTACTTGTATGTAGGAGACACGGGAGGCACAAGAAGATACGTTTGTTTTCTTTTTAGAAATAAAGTGTTCATTTAATCTTCAAGTGTTTTGTACAGATCTTTTTGGATTCCTGCCAGCAGGCTTCGCAAATTCTCTCCTTCCTTGTTTATGTCAATGCCAACTCGCACAGTAGACGACACAAAATCTGGTAACAAGGATTCCAGAACTAATGCTGCCTTTGCTCTACGCCATTCCGCCGCAGCGTGTCAATAATACTCCTCTCTATACTTTCGGAGGTGCAGTGTTACTAATTTATATAATTACATATTGCGGCGCTTCTCTCATTAAAATGACTCCTAACCCACCTCCTACACCACCTGTGCCTTTGTTTCCAGCTGCTGTTGGCTTTGATCTAATTCAATTTATTCAGTTTCAAAACAAACAAATGTCACTGTTGATGGCAGCATTCCAGTAGCCCGTTTTAATGCACATGGCACTGCTGCATCAACTCCGCCACTACAGCCAGCCAAATCCACAGCACTACTACCGTGCATTCCACAATTCTGAGCTTTCGATGAACAATAAAAAGGAATGAAACGAGTACTACAGTCACTTCAGTGCTCGTTGTGCTACACATCAAGTGCAAGGTACTGTGAAACGTTCTTATTTCTTGTAATGGCCGACACAGGAGATTACAGACTCGCTCAGCAGTTATGCCCGACTATTCTACATCTACATCTACATTTATACTCCGCAAGCCACCCAACGGTGTGTGGCGGAGGGCACTTTACGTGCCACTGTCATTACCTCCCTTTCCTGTTCCAGTCGCGTATGGTTCGGGGGAAGAACGACTGTCTGAAAGCCTCCGTGCTGGAGTTGTTATTTTTTAAGATTTACTTTCTACCCTCGCTATCACAATTTAACCAATAGTAATGAAAATACTCAACGGAAAAAATATTTTTGCGTTCGAGATTCTACCAAGCTTTTCATGGTCAGATTAACAAATTACAGACCAAGCAGATGTTATACACGATAATGAACCACGAATACTGCCACATTAGTTTCAGCTGTACCAGAACGATGCACATTGTGTGTAGCAGTTTCTGACATATTACATGCTATAAGTATTGCGAGGATCGGGTACATGCTGCTGAGGGTCGTTACAAGTTCTTTCGACTGCGGAAAAATCCAGAACAGACATACCATCAGTTGTTGTTGATGTTGTTGTGGTCTTCAGTCCTGAGACTGGTTTGATGCAGCTCTCCATGTTACTCTATCTTGTGCAAGCTTCTTCATCCCCCAGTACCTACTGCAGCCTACATCCTTCTGAATCTGCTTAGTGTATTCATCTCTTGGTCTCCCTCTTCGATTTTTACTCTCCACGCTGCCCTCCAATACTAAATTGGTGGTCCCTCGATGTCTCAGAACATGTCCTACCCCCCCCCCCCCCCCCCTTCTTCTAGTGAAGTTGTGGCGCAAGCTCCTCTTCTCCCCAATTCTATTCAGTACCTACTCATTAGTTACGTGATCTACCCATTTAATCTTCAGCATTCTTCTGTAGCACCACATTTCGAAAGCTTCTATTCTCTTCTTGTCTAAACAATTTATTTTCCACGTTTCACTTCCATACATGGCTACACTCCATACAAATACTTTCAGAAACGACTTCCTGACATTTAAATCTATACTCGATGTTAACAAATTTTTCTTCTTCAGAAACGCTTTCCTTGCCATTGCCAGTCCACATTTTATATCCTCTCTACTTCGCCCATCATCAGTTATTTTGCTCCCCAAATAGCAAAACTCCTTTACTACTTTAAGTGTCTCATTTCCTAATCTAATTCCCTCAGCATCACCCGACTTAATTCGACTACATTCCATTATCCTCGTTTTGCTTTTGTTAATGTCATCTTATGCCCTCCTTTCAAGACACTATCCATTCGTTCAACTGCTCTTCCAAGTCCTTTGCTGTCTCTGACAATATACAGATTGAATAACATCGGGGATAGGCTACAACCCTGTCTCACTCCCTTCCCAACCACTGCTACCTTTTCATACCCCTCGACTCTTATAACTGCCATCTACTTTCAGTACAAATTGTAAATAGCCTTTCGCTCCCTGTATTTTACCCCTGCCACCTTTAGAATTTGAAAGAGAGTATTCCAATGAACATTGTCAAAAGCTTTTCTAAGTCTACAAATGCTAGAAACGTAGGTTTGTCTGTCCTTAATCTTTCTTCTAAGATAAGTCGTAGGGTCAGTATTGCCTCACGTATTCCAACATTTCTACGGAATCCAAACTGTTCTTCCCCGAGGTCGGCTTCTATCAGTTTTTCCATTCGTCTGTAAGGAATTCGCGTTAGTATTTTGCAGCTGTGACTTATTAAACTGATAGTTCGGTAATTTTCACATCTGTCAACACCTGCTTTCTTTGGAACTGGAATTATTATATTTTTCTTGAAGTCTGAGGGTATTTCACCTGTCTCATACATCTTGCTCAGGGTTTGGCGAGACAGTGTCGTTTTCAGTGTAGCTGTGGACAATACTATAATGACACAATGATTCATGATGCAATTACATACAATGTGCTAGAGAATATGATTCGTGAAGAAATTCTCACACATTCTGATCCTACTTTGACACAAGTGTCACACATTATTGAATGTCAGGACTCGTGTGATGGTGCCGTGGGAAATTTGTGGGAGCTCCTGTTTGCAGTGTAACGCAAAGTGACAAACAGGTATGGCCTTGCAACTGACCACTGCACACATATGAGTCACCGCGCCATGGCCAGAGAAAACAAGTGTCAATGAATATGTCTGCTGTGAAATCATGTGCCCACTACATTTTCGTACGTGAAAGACAACATTGCCCTTATGGGAATGTGACTTGCTTTGCTTGTGCAAGACCAGGACATATACAACCTGTCTGCTTGTAACGGGGAAGAACTCCAACCACACTCACTCCCGTTAGTGTGGACCACCTTCTCACTCAGTGAGTGTAGCTTTTTCTATATCTGCTACTGGTACTAATAATGATCAAATTCATTATGTCCCTTCATCCCGCTGTGCAATAACAGTCAAACTGTTTGTGAATGCAGTCATTGCCAAACACTGAGTGCGACTTCAGTTGGAAACAAGTGCTTCCATTACATTGTTGAATCATGCCACTTATGAACAGTTGGGCTCACCACAGTTGACAAAACCTTGCACACCACAAACTATGTATAATGATCAAGACATTCCAGTGCTTGGTACATGTAGTTTGCCTGCCACATTTCAGTCTCACACCAGAATAGTGACATTTACAATTTTACGTTCGCAAGACTGTGAAAATATTTTAGTGTCAGATTCATTTGATTTGTTTGGTCTTCATATTCAGAACAATGTACGTTCTGTTTCTGCGTTTAATCCGAAAGACGGAGTTACTCACTTGATTGCGGAGTTTCCTGATTTATTTTCTGAAGGACTCGGCAGAGCAAATAATTTTGTCGCGTAGATCACAATGAAGGACAATGCGCAAGCTAAGTTTTTTCGAGGGCGTGCCATCCCTCGAGTGCTCAGAGACAAAGTTGCAAGTGAACTTGAAGAATGCCAATACAGTGGTGTTATTGCTCCTATACAGGTTAGTCAACGGGCTTCACCTTCAGTTATCTTACCAAAGACTTGTGGAATACTTTGTCTTTGTGTTAACTTTAAATTCACTGTGAATACACAAACAATAATTGATACTTACCCGTTGCCTCGCCCTCAGGAATTAACTGACAGGCTTCGCCTGTCTTACGCAATGAGTATTTGCAAATTCCGATAGATGAGGAGTCTCAGAAAGTGATTGTGGTCATCACACATTTAGGGTTGTTCAAGTTTTTGCACTGACCCTTTAGCGGAGCTTCTATGCCTGCCATATTCCAACGCTATATAGAACAGCTTTCTATAACAGTTCTTTTCTGTTCAAATTACTTGGACGATATTGTGGTGTCAAGATATACACCACAGGCACATATCCGTAATCATTGTACGCTTTTTCAGGTACCTCCAGCAGCAGGTTTGAAGTGCCGCCTGGATAATTGTGCATTTTTTCAGACTGAAATTGAGTACTTAGGCCAAGTTCTTAATAGCCCCTTTAATCAGATCTGCTGGCCATCAGGGACCTCCCTGTCTCATGGAACATGACGGAATTTGTCAGTTCTCGGGAAGATGGTATATTATACCCAGTTTATACCCAACGCAGCCCAGATCTCAGCTCCATTACATCGTTTGCCCCAGAAGAATGTGCCTCTTGTTTGGACCAAAGAGAGTCAGAATGTATTCTAGAAACTAAAAAATGCCTTGTTGAGTGACAGCTGCCTTGTTCATTTCGTTCCCGCTAAACCTGTGGTTTTGGCAGTGGATGCTTCTTCATACGAAATCAAAGCTGTGCTCCCACGCAGATTTGGTTAACAGGACAGGCCGATTGCTTTTGCTTCCAAGTTATTGACCAAGACTCAGTTTAACTATTCCCAAATGGAGAAGGAAGCACTCGCTACTATCAATGGCGTGAGAAAGTTCCACAATTATCTGTTTGGTCGTACATTTTACGTAGTGATGGACCGCAAGCCTCTTCAGTCTCTGTTTCACCCATCCAAACTTGTTCTGCCACGCTCAGCTCAGAAGCTGCAACGTTGGACTTCGTTATTGTCACAGTATCAGTACGAAACATTGCACCAGCCCTTGTCGAAGCATTCAAACACTGACGGCCTTTCTCGCCTTCCTGTTAGTCCTGATACTGAATTCGATGCTACTGCTACATCTTGTTGACAGATCGATGAGCAGGACACTGAACTTCTGCAGACATTTCCCCCGTCACTATAGAAAAAATTCATGGGCCACAGAAGCAGACCTTCACTTGAACTTGTTGTTGCACTACATCTGTAATGCTTGGCCTCATTCAGTAACAAACATAAAGAATTCTTCTGTGCACTGATATTTCGCTCGTCAGCATGTTCTACCAACATAACAATGCACCATCTTGAATTTCCCACCATTTCTCTGTCTTTAGTTTCCTGCCAGTTTATGCTTAACAGAACAAACCCACTTCAGTAGTGCAATCATAGGAGTATAGCAGTAGGGGAAAATACACTAGTACAAATTGGCATGTTTTTGAATCTCCTGCCAAAATTTGAATTTCTCGCCATTTTATACTTAGAACAATTGGCCTATTAAGAAAAATCTGACAACAGTGCACGATGCCATAGGGTAGGGGAAAGGATGGGGAAATCTGATGATGTTACTGATGACATCGTGAGGGGAGGCGAAGTGGCGACATCCTCTGTTCCAGAATGCACTTTAATATACTACTATCGTCCAAATGCAACAAACGAAATGCTGATGTCACTGTTAGATTATACTTGTTACCAGCAAACCATGAAATCCGGCATTTTATGAATGCCTAGTTAATATGTAAAATACCAAAAATCATTCGAAGCGTATGAAATGTCTTTTATTTAATACTTTGCCTGAAAATTTAATAAAATGCCGGTTACGTTTAAGGCAACGCATCAGAGAAAAGCAATTTAAATGTTTTGACAGTGCAAGATCGACAGATATCATCTTTGTAACAGTTTCAGTCCAGACGGTTGGAGTTCAAATATATCAGAGTCACTTTCGCGAATATGGAGGTTGCACGCGATGATCGTGAAAATGTTGTGGCTAATGATCGTGCAAATGCAGTGAAACATAGATTATACAGAAAGCTACAGATAATGAGGAGAAATTCTTCAAGTAACTCCGTTTTTGTTATAAGGAAATAATAAGGGACGTGAATGCAGCTAAGACTATAGAAATAAGGCGTCATTATTCGTCAGTGAAGAAGTACACTATAATGGACGTCCACGTAACGTAGGAGCTATAGAAGCGCCGAATGAAATACGTGGTGATTTTTATGTACAAACTGGTGAGCTGTTAAGTTTCAATACATATGTAATTTTCTGTTTTGAATGTGTTATTTCACTGTCTATTGTATTTTATAAAGTACCTAGGCATTCTATACTCTTCCTAGAAAAAGTATTAAATTAAAATTAAGTTTAACATCTTGCTAAAAATTTCCACACATTCTAGATACTGCCTGGGCATTCTTTACAATGCCATTATTTGACATACTCTTTCACTATTGTCTGAACTTTGTCGTCGGCTTCTGGTGAGACAATTTTGAGGATGGCGTACGGAGTTCTGAAGCGCCTCTCAAGATCGCACATTGCTCTCTTCAGTAAACGACCGTATTTCGCCTTAGCTAGTCGGAAGGTTACAAGGCAATCAGTCTACATGCATCTGAACTTTAGCATTACCGCACGCCTGTCTCTGACTGCGGAGCTACGTTCTTCACTACTCCAGGGCACTGCTGTCTTCTTCATTAGCCGTATGACTAGCGTTTGGGTTAATCAGCAGCACTTTGGATCGTTCCTTTGGGGTTATCCAGCCACTCTGGGTCAACAGATACGATCATTTGACTGTAAGCCTCGTTGACAACCCTATTTGATGTTGTTTTTTTGGGAAGGTTCTGTCTGTAAGGTGCATTCAGAACTGTGTGAGATCGCTGGAATGCAAAAAATGGTTCAAATGGCTCTGAGCACTATGTGATTTGACATCTGAGGTCATCAGTCCTCTAGATCTTAGAACTACGTAAACGTAACTAACCTAAGGACATCACACACATCCATGCCCGAGGCACGATTCGAACCTGCGACCATAGCAGCAGTACGGTTCCGGACTGAAGCGCCTAGAACTGCTCGGCCACACCGGCCGGAACTAGAATGCAGGCTGTGGCTTCTTTCTGTAGAAACGTGTATTCGATTACAAAAGATTTTAAGTGCTGGAGAACATCCCTAAACAGCAACTGATTTTTGGAGGCAAATATCCACAGACATTAAGAAGATCTCAGCAACTCCACCTGTGGTGTGATAAGTGTAGTCAGTTTCTCCACACTGTAAAGTCTTGTATGAGGAGAAATAGATACAGAAGCTACGAGGGGGACAAGGGCAGCATCATCGCATATTGTTAGTGTGGGTTGCATACATCAGGGGCAGGAATGCACTCAGGGAAAAACCTATTGTTGTACTTTGATTGAAAGGTACTTAACCTATTGTTCTCCTTTGACTGACTGGCCCTTAACCTATTGTTCTGCTAAAAGGATCCTTTCTTTTAATTGACAGGTCCTTAACCTGATGGTCCCCCACCCCTCCCCCACACCCACCAGGAAACCTCTAACCAACCCTGTTCCCCTCGCTCCTACAGGTACACGTTTAGCTCTGAGTTACTGGAACAGAACCTCTCACTCTTATCAGTTTGATTGACTACTTGATTAAATTGATCAATTAATTAGCTTCTCCCCCTCTGGTAAATCCTCTTCCCTCCCACTCTACCTCCAGAAAATAGGCAGGAAAAAGACTCAGTCGATCGGTCATTTGAAGGGAATTCGAGTGCAGGGTATGGAATATTCTATAAACAATGTAGAAAATGTGTAGAATATTATTTAATTATTTATGGCAGTGTATGGAATATATTTATTTAGATAAAGAATTTGCTCGGAAATCTATTGCAGTGTATGGAATGTTGTTTAAACAATTTAGACAATATGTGGAATATTGTTTATTCAAACAATTTGTGGGATTCAAGGCAGTGTATGGAATATTTTATTTATTTACTTGAAGAACTTTTCAGGGTATCGATCCTCCCCCTTCCTGCCAGCCCATTACCATATCCCTCTGCCACTCATCTCAGCCCATCCCCTTCTCTACTTGACGGGTCTGTAGTGGATATCACGAAGGGAAATTCAAGGGTACTGTTTCTTTATAGAACAAAAATTAGTTTGCAGGCATTGGATTCCTCTCGCTCATAATTCTCTGCTGTTTGGAAAGATGCAGGTTTGTAAGAAGAAATTAAATCTATCACTTTTCTTTTTATTGCAATTGCGCAAGGATACCGTCACGAAACACACATCAGTTATAAATCTTTCGATCGCGAAGCGCGCATTGCCCGCCATCCCCTGTCCACTAGGCCGCATAGAACTCCACCACACACGCTCCCAGGAGTCAGGGTGCACAGGCGGCCTCCGCAAAGCGGTGACAAGGCCCTCAGATGTCGAACCACGCGCAGGAGTCCGTTCGGGACCCGCGAGCTGAGGCAATGACGCATAGCCTTTGTTCCTGCAGTCCAGCGAGACGTTCGCATAGCGGCTCACCCTCGGAGGCATAGTTAAAAGGCTGTCAGTGATATACAGATGTTACATTTCTATGTAAATAAAAGCAAAGGCTACCTCTCGGAAATCGTTGTGTCGTAGAAATAGTTAATGGTCGCTTCTGTTGTTGTTGTAGGAGCTTTCGTGATGTCTCAGCTTGTCTGCAAGGAAATTCTTAGCATTAACGGACCTGTTTCCGAAAATAGTCCAGAATGACACCGAATGCATTCTTCCTGGTGGTCCTAACAACGCATCCCGTGTTACCCTTCCTGAAACTAGTGGAGTCCTTCTTTTAACAGTCTCAGAAACGGCCAACGTTCTCACCGCTAAAATCCTTAATCACGTCTATGCACGCTTGCAAAAACACTGCTCACCATAAAAGCATTCTTGTTGTTTCGAAAGAGAGCACTGTCTAAACACAGACGGGGAGAAGCAGAAGAATTACACAAACAGAATTGGAAACACTGTCCCAAGGAAGAGAAAAACGGCTAGAATTTTCGGTGTCCTACAGCTACTGGTCTGGAGATGCCCTAATGCCACTATGGTGCATGAGGGCCAGCATCCCGCCAGAGATGGATGGGCTGCTTCACCTTGTCTTGGAACACTTGAACATCACGTTACTCTCAGAACTTTATGTAGATACCTTGCCTTCATCTAGTTAAAACCAGTCTGTAGAGGCTCCTATGCCCCAGCACAAAGGATGCCTTGTGAAAGACTGGAGCATTCTGATAGGCTCTTACTGAATTTACCCGCCACACTGCTGCTGCTGCCAGTGTGGGAGCACTGTCCGCCATTTTTTCTTGCAGACGAGACTTTCAGCAGAAAAACTATTTTGTACAGATTACCATATTGTACTGACAGTTAAACCTTGCAAAAATTGTCTATGGATTGTCAAATACGGGAAGACATTTCCTCAGTTACACTGCTCTGCCACTGAGTACAGAAGCTAGAATACTTTAACGTGCAATCCGATCACCGCGTACCATTTTGATGAAGTAAACACATACAATTCGTATCCTGCGTCATACAAAATCGCCACTTCTCCATCGTGCATATAGCTGTCGACCACCAGACACTCGTACATATACTGCAAAGACAGGCAGCATAAGCATCTGCACAGTATATACTCCTCGCAGCACTAGATATTTCCCGCGAGGTCGGGTGGCCATCCACCACAGCCGCGGCCACAAGTCACCCGGCCCCCCACACACACTGACCCAATGTGTAACCTCAGCGTCCTCAGTGAACCGAGGTCATTCTCCAAACTGTTGTACAAAGGCTGGGTCGGTTCCTGATGCACAAAGCCGTTACTATTTCTAGCCCCTACATGCTTTCTTGCTTGCTTTCCACAACCACCCCCACCCTCTGAGATCATAAGAACGTATGTATATTCGCATGGTTTGCCGGAATATCACACCATTTCCGAGATACTTCTCGTTGCCAAGCACTTAGCAGTATGCAACCAATAGCTTGCACACTGTAATTACGAAGATAAAGACTGGAAATTATTTCTCTAGAAACCCGAACCTTTAGCGAGGTTGAGCGTGCTGTAAACCTCCAGTAACTAAAAACTTACCTCATCTGCGGAGACATTTGCGTAAAAACGCGAAAAAAAGTAGGGGAAACTGATATTTCTACTCGCAAATACCGGTGATATAACAGATTCCAAATCATCCTTATAATTTACAAAGTCAACTAGAGAACAGCAAACGTGTCTTCCACCGGTCTTTCTCTTGCTAGATGCACATAACACACACAATAATCGATATTCTCCCAATCAAATAAAGACGGGAAATGTGCAGAAGCAGTCAACCTGACAATTTACATGGGAGGGAATAATGGTCCAGCGCAACACACACGGCTGTATTGAATCTTCTCAAATTTCCATGGAGAACACACAGGCTATCCAAGACATACTGAGAATTAGTTCGATATTCAGCCGTCTAGAGGACGACACAGTTAAGTCAGGTACATACCTGTATCCCAACAGGCCTTTCCACTTGGACAGCTACTGCCATTAGCTGGAAACGGGAATCGTTCCCGCCACAGGCCACCGTTGCTGCACGCCACACACCCCCAGACAGAATCGTCCTAAGAAACCAGCCACATACGTATTTGATAATTATACTTACAATTAAATATTACGATCCCGGTAGCAATTGGGCGACATTTGTCAATGACCAAAGTATTGGAAATGCCCCCTTCTGAAGGCTGTGGCTCTGGAAATACAAATATCTGTACCATTCTTATGAGTTGACATACTTTTCCAAGTAAAAAAAATCTTTCATTTCCTTTGTTGCTGTCGCAATATTCCACATCAAATCCTTACGACCCTTACGACAGGACGTAATCATTTTCTTTACACACGTCAGAACACACTCACTCTGTAAGCCTGATGCTCAAGGCGAACCTATTATGCATCCCCTGCTACTAAATATAATACTTCGCCAAGAACTGATTGCTGGCAACATGAAAAAATACTGAGCGAAAATCAGCGAAGGGTGGACATGTCTCATAAGATTTTCTGGAGAGAGGTAACTCTGTGTCTTAGAAAGAGAGGCATAATCGTCTTACAAACCGCCAGATGTTAAAAAAACGATCACAACGACCATGTTGCTGTCACAATCGGTCTTAGTACCACCGGCGCACACAAGTATCCATGTTAAAATCTATACTGGCTTTATAAATTGAGGTATGGCATTAGCTCCGAATAAAGTGGTTTTTCCTGACAAATATCGTGACACTGAATATAGACAGTGACCGCCAGAGTGTATATTATTAGACCAACAGTGCGGTTACACGCCATCGATGGGTTTAAGCCCGTGATAAAATCACCGAATTTAGAAAGTGATTCAGCTAAGGAACATAGTATGAAGTAGGTATTCGCAACTCCATCATGCCGTCGTCGAATATTTATCCAGTATTTGTAACGGACTCTGTATCGATGCTGTGTTAGAGGTTCTGTGATATACCCTCTGGGTTATAGGCAATGTTTGATTGAGAAGGATCACACAAAGTAGATGCTGTGGTGATTAATGTCATAAGAAATGTGCTCAGGTTTTCAGATCTTTAGTATTATGCTCCCCAGTAGAAACGCTGTCTGTGATTTGAAATCATGTCTTTCCATTCAATCACATACCTGCATTAGATCCTATGGAGAACTCTTTTAATGATTACAGCCACTAGAGAATCATATTTCTGACACTCTCATATCTCAAAACCAGTCATCTTTTTCGAACTTATCTGCTACAGTAAAATTTTAGATAGTGAAACACGTATGTAACGTAGCAGCGATGGCGAGGCATTGCAGCGTCTCTGACCAGAGAGTATGCGCTTGACCGCGCGAGTGTTGTGAGCGGTTCTCAGTCTGTAGCTCATTTAGTTGCGTGGAGTACTCTGTCAGTAGTCGTTGCGAGCAGTAGCTCTGTTCAGTTGCGTGCAGTACGCTAGTAGTCGTCATGCAGAGCAGTCGGTCAGTAGTAGCAGCCCACTGCGGTTGTGTGATGTAGTCTGTCGGCAACACTTGTTAAGATGCTGAATGAGGTATACTGTTAATTAAGATAATCATCAGATAATGTAAAGTTTATTTATTGTAATTGATCTCCAACAAGTCCCCCAATAATAATTTTGATTTCAAAAGCATTTTTCAAAAAATATGTATTTTATTGAACTAACGATTTCGTTCCACTTCCCTTAAAAGTCTCAGTTAAATTATAAAAAAAAAGGAATATTATTATTTATAATGCAGTTCCTCCGAGCCGTGCGCAAGAATAAGAGCAGAAATTTGACTAGCTGTTACAATGAGGTAAGAATTTAATTCTGATTTTTGCACAGGGCCAAAGACCGATATTTCGGTGTAATTGAATTAACATTATCGGTGAGATTTTGTTGTCACTGAATTGACTTTAATTTTTTGTGAAGAGCTTACACCAGAGTCAGATTGCGAATTTCACATTTTTGTTGCCTTTGTCAGTACATTTCATTGCAGGGAGGTTATTCTTGGGTCCCACTTATTATTATATTTTTTTATTTAAATATTTCTGAGGGAACGATATTGCTTCTTGGCTCCTATTCATTTATTACACTCCTGGAAATTGAAATAAGAACACCGTGAATTCATTGTCCCAGGAAGGGGAAACTTTATTGACACATTCCTGGGGTCAGATACATCACATGATCACACTGACAGAACCACAGGCACATAGACACAGTCAACAGAGCATGCACAATGTCGGCACTAGTACAGTGTATATCCACCTTTAGCAGCAATGCAGGCTGCTATTCTCCCATGGAGACGGTCGTAGAGATGCTGGATGTAGTCCTGTGGAACGGCTTGCCATGCCATTTCCACCTGGCGCCTCAGTTGGACCAGTGTTCGTGCTGGACGTGCAGACCGCGTGAGACGACGCTTCATCCAGTCCCAAACATGCTCAATGGGGGACAGATCCGGAGATCTTGCTGCCCAGGGTAGTTGACTTACACCTTCTAGAGCACGTTGGGTGGCACGGGATACATGCGGATGTGCATTGTCCTGTTGGAACAGCAAGTTCCCTTGCCGGTCTAGGAATGGTAGAACGATGGGTTCGAAGACGGTTTGGATGTACCGTGCACTATTCAGTGTCCCCTCGACGATCACCAGTGGTGTACGGCCAGTGTAGGAGATCGCTCCCCACACCATGATGACGGGTGTTGGCCCTGTGTGCCTCGGTCGTATGCAGTCCTGATTGTGGCGCTCACCTGCACGGCGCCAAACACGCATACGACCATCATTGGCACCAAGGCACAAGCGACTCTCATCGCTGAAGACGACACGTCTCCATTCGTCCCTCCATTCACGCCTGTCGCGACCCCACTGGAGGCGGGCTGCACACTGACAGAACCACAGGCACATAGACACAGGCAACAGAGCATGCACAATGTCGGCACTAGTACAGTGTATATCCACCTTTAGCAGCAATGCAGGCTGCTATTCTCCCATGGAGACGATCGTAGAGATGCTGGATGTAGTCCTGTGGAACGGCTTGCCATGCCATTTCCACCTGGCGCCTCAGTTGGACCAGCGTTCGTGCTGGACGTGCAGACCGCGTGAGACGACGCTTCATCCAGTCCCAAACATGCTCAATGGGGGACAGATCCGGAGATCTTGCTGGCCAGGGTAGTTGACTTACACCTTCTAGAGCACGTTGGGTGGCACGGGATACATGCGGATGTGCATTGTCCTGTTGGAACAGCAAGTTCCCTTGCCGGTCTAGGAATGGTAGAACGATGGGTTCGAAGACGGTTTGGATGTACCGTGCACTATTCAGTGTCCCCTCGACGATCACCAGTGGTGTACGGCCAGTGTAGGAGATCGCTCCCCACACCATGATGACGGGTGTTGGCCCTGTGTGCCTCGGTCGTATGCAGTCCTGATTGTGGCGCTCACCTGCACGGCGCCAAACACGCATACGACCATCATTGGCACCAAGGCACAAGCGACTCTCATCGCTGAAGACGACACGTCTCCATTCGTCCCTCCATTCACGCCTGTCGCGACCCCACTGGAGGCGGGCTGCACGATGTTGGGGCGTGAGCGGAAGACGGCCTAACGGTGTGCGGGACCGTAGCCCAGCTTCATGGAGACGGTTGCGAATGGTCCTCGCCGATACCCCAGGAGCAACAGTGTCCCTAATTTGCTGGGAAGTGGCGGTGCGGTCCCCTACGGCACTGCGTAGGATCCTACGGTCTTGGCGTGCATCCGTGTGTCGCTGCGGTCCGGTCCCAGGTCGACGGGCACGTGCACCTTCCGCCGACCACTGGCGACAACATCGATGTACTGTGGAGACCTCACGCCCCACGTGTTGAGCAATTCGGCGGTACGTCCACCCGGCCTCCCGCATGCCCACTATACGCCCTCGCTCAAAGTCCGTCATCTGCACATACGGTTCACGTCCACGCTGTCGCGGCATGCTACCAGTGTTAAAGACTGCGATGGAGCTCCGTATGCCACGGCAAACTGGCTGACACTGACGGCGGCGGTGCACAAATGCTGCGCAGCTAGCGCCATTCGACGGCCAACACCGCGGTTCCTGGTGTGTCCGCTGTGCCGTGCGTGTGATCATTGCTTGTACAGCCCTCTCGCAGTGTCCGGGGCAAGTATGGTGGGTCTGACACACCGGTGTCAATGTGTTCTTTTTTCCATTTCCAGGAGTGTATTTCTGTCTTTAAATTTTGGTGGAGAAGTTACACTTAGCGCAATGTCCATTAGCATTTCTGAATAATATTGACGTTCCTTTTAAATTTTTGTGGGGAGGTTACACTTGGCGACACCCAGTCCAGGATCGTATTTCGTTGAGAGTCTTTTGAACAACAGTCAGATATCTGCTCTTATTTGCTTAGATATAATTAGGATTTGGCGCAACGCTTTTATTAACTTGTGACTTTCTTTCTACAGGTCAACGGCAATTCGTTGCTCTGTTGTATTTGTGTGTTGTTTTTGCATTTGTGCTTATTGTTTTGTGAATAATTGTGACTGTTGTAAAAATGCCGCGAAAGACTGTGAATAGTGTATCGCGAGGTATTATGAACGAAATAAGCGAATTAAATAACTTCACCAATAGTACTAGTGACACGCAGTGTAATCATGACAATCCTGCGTCCACTAACAATCAGTGCATTCCAACCACTAGTGATGACTTTTACCCTGATAATGAACAAACGAACTCAATTGTCTCGTCTGTTAATTTGACGACAATTGATGACGCAGAACGCTCTGTTGTAATGAGCGCTGCCCAGCTTAACACACCCGATTTGGAAAACTCAAGTAACGCACAGACAAATTTGTCTAATGAAAATGAACAGGATACTCAAAGTACGACGGATCTATTTAATTCCGAAATAATGTCTGACAGTGTACATCCGACTGACAAACCTTTTTGTAAATCTCAGAATAACCAAATGGTTACAGTAAGCGAGAGAGTTCCAGATCCACCACTAAACAGCACAGAGAGTATAAACGCTAACTTTGGCTTTGAACAAATTATGGTAAGATTGCTACAACAACAGAGTGAAGATTTCAAACAACAATTTAGTGAACAGAACGAAAATTTTAGACAACTTAATGAACAGGTCAAACAACAGAGTGTAGATAACAAACAAGATAATGAAAAACTCAAACAACACTTAAATGAAAAACTTGACAATAATGCCGAAGATCTCAAACAACTTAGGGAACAGAACAAACAGCTTAATGAGAAATTAGACGACAATTCCAGACAGCTTAGTGAACAAATTAGAGCCGTTGCCGCGCAGTGCCATGACACTAAGGAACAGTTGCGCGTGGAAATTGAGGCTTGTTCACAAAAAAATAGCGAAGAAATTAAGTCTGTTGCGCAAGAATTAAGGGAAATGCAGATAGCCGCAACAGAAACACTCAGAGACGAAATTAGCGGAGTCGCTAAACAATGCTCTGAAAAAGCTGCACAATTACGGGACGAGTTTAAAGCAATGACGGTAGAACTTTCGCGCACTATGGACGCAAAGATAGACGCGAAATTCGAACAGCAGAACACTCAGATTGACGAGCGCTTTAATCTTCACATACAAAACAGTGATACGCGTTTCCGCAAATTTATTCAGGATCAAAATAAAGTCAAACGTCAGGTTATGGAAACAATCACTGCACAAAGACAAGAAGACAAACGTAAAATGTTCGCGAAAGCGAAGACGTATATAGACAATAATATTACTACAGTGTCCGACAAAATTAATACCATAGAACAGTTGAACGCGGAATTACGGGATGAAATTTCTGATCTTAAATTAAAAACAGATACACACACAGTAAATATTCAAACAGTGACCGACAGAGTCGAACAATTAGAACTAACACAGGATTGCGATGTCGTCAAAACTGACGTCAAAAAACTGAGCGAAACTACGCGTAAGTTGCAAAAACAGATTAATGCGTCCGATTCTAAAACCAATGATCAGGCAAAAATACTGACTGAAAAATATGATGAATTGGCCAGTCGTATTGATGCTATCGAAAGTGCTAATGACAATAAATCAGACGATACTGCACCGGTTTCATTTAACCAAACACCTGAATTTCAAAATTTACAGCAGACAATTAATGAGATCGATTCATCTAACAACACGTTACGTAGGAAGTTATCAAATTTACAACAAGAGGTAATAGATATGAAAAATATTTCAGTTAATAACTCAACACAGCAGACGCCACTTAGTGAACATTTGTCTGACTTACGCAGCGCGTATAATGTGAGCAATTTACAGAGACTACGAGACGTAAAATCCGAAAAGCCACGCGATTTAAAATATGAAAAGCTACGCAACTTGAAATCCGAAATGACACAGACGAACAGATTCCCACACAAACCTGAACGTGTTATCAAATTCAGTGACGAGAACGTTGATTATAAGCAATTTGCATTTGTAAGAAAATCTAAGGAATTTAATAATGACAGAACACAGGTACACGCTTTGAGCTATACACGACAATTTGTTTTTGTACTTTCACCGCTATTGCCTGTAATGCAGAAGCTAGCTTTGAACCTGATGCGACAATTTGCTATTGCATTTTCATCAGCGTTGCGTGTAATGAGGAAACTTGAATTAACATGGTTACAGCAATTTGTTTTTGGAATTTTACCGCCATTGCCTGTAACGCAAAAGCCAAAATTTATTTGCAGTGCGTAATCGACCTCAGGGGATTCATTACGCTTTAATGAATATGTGCCGTAGCGAGCATAGGGCCCCGAGCTGTAGTAGTGCTGTTTCATCTTTAGTTTTCTGCACTGCTGCCTTCTCTTCTACTATCCTTTATATCTATCCAAACTGCTCTTTAACTATTGCTCTATCTAGGATTAAGAATATGTAATGAAAACCCGATAAGACAAATTTTTACCGAATGTGACAATTTTCATTAGGCACTCCAGAATCACGAGAATTTTAATAACGGATAAAATCGTAATCATCAGTATGTGTAAAATTAATAGCAAACCACATTTTGGTAACAATAGATGTTTGTCGCTACAATAGCATAAAAGTCAACCGCTTAGCATACCTAACCAACAATGCAGTCTACAAGGTCAACCAGGCTTTAATGTTTCGCCGCGTACACGTATAGTCCCAGCTGCAACAAATAGTACCGCATGGCAGCAAAGAAATAACTACGTACGGACAACACACCATTTCAATTCCTATCGCAATGCGCCGTATAGAAATTACTTTCACGACAGACGTAAAAACAGTGAGCATAATTACCAACATACGTTTAATAACAGTCGGTCTTACCAGCAACAAAATAATCAACAAGAACATTTTCTCATGAACGAACCCGACAGTAGGTATCATCCAGAGCGTAACACGTCTGGAAGAAGTAATAGAACTGTTCAAATAGTAGAAATGCCACAGCATCCTGCTGATAATAATAACACGTCAGATAGAATCTGACTAGATACTGTACAGGACGCATCTTCCAATAATACAAGCACTACCTTTGACACGCAAAATGTTGTTCGTGAAAATGTAATTACTTTTGACGACATACGAGACACTCTTTTCCAGGAAAGACCAGTTATTCAGAAAACCATTTCACATCCTGTTATTGAAATTAAAATTGGTTCAGCAGTAATCGATTCCGGCTCACGTATATCAGTAATAAACGAAGAGACTTTTAACGAGTGTAACAAAGAGAATACCTATCCGACATTACCTTTAGGCAAAACAAAAGTGAAAGGAGCAGTATCGAGTAAAGGAGTAGACGTTAAATTACAGACGCATTTATCATTTTGTATTGGAGGTCATACTTTCCACTCAAATTTTTGGATTGTTCCTTTATTGACAACAGACGTTATTTTAGGTACGAATTTTCTGGTACAACACGACGCAGTCATTGATTTTCAAAATTCTTATTTAATGTTAAAGGATGAAAATATACAATTTGCTATAGAATTTCAGCACTCTTTATCTGCGGAAGAACAAACAATTAACCGCACAGAGGTCATTTCCGCAACACGTAACATAGACTGTAATCCCACATTGTTCACAGATACGTACGTACACAACTATAATACTCCAGACGAAGCTGACAACGACGTAATACAATTGATTTCTGATAAGGTTAAAGAGAGCAGTGCAACTACAGACGACGAACGAACGCAATTACACAAAATTCTTTTACAGCAAGCTCCAGTTTTTGACAACATTCCTGGTACTATGTCCGGCTTTATGTATGAATTTCAAGTCAAACAGCACGATACATTTAAAGCAAAGCATTATCCCATTCCATATATCCACAGAGAACAAGTTAAAAAAGAATTGCAGGATATGCTTGATCAAGGAATTATAGAACCAGCAGTTAGTCCGTACATAAACCCGCTACATATTGTTAAGAAAAAAGATGGCTCACTTCGCCTTGTACTTGATTCACGTCACATTAATGACATTATTATTAATGAAACAGATCGACCACAGACATTAGAGGAACTTCTACAGAAATTTCACGGTACAGCTATTTATTCTACACTAGATTTGAAATCGGGATTTTGGCAAATTCAACTTCATCCGAATTGTAGAAAATATACAGCTTTTCTCTGTTTTGGCGACTGTTATCAATTTTGCAAATTACCGTTCGGCTTAACTATTTCTTCTGCAGCTTTTATTCGCGGTTTGAACACAATACTTCCGACAGAACTTAAGGACAGAATCACGACGTATGTAGACGACATTCTTATCGCAGAAGCTAACTGGTCTGAACACAATCTGATTCTTGAACAACTGTTGCAAACTTTTCATGCACAAGGACTCACAGTTAACCTTCGTAAATCGCACTTTGGCAAAACTTCCATAAAATTTCTTGGACACGTGATTTCAGCAGAAGGCATTGCACCCGATCCGGAAAAACTTCAAGCTCTACGTGACATTACTGTTCCTACGACAAAGAAGCAATTACGCAGTTTTTTGGGCTTAATTTTTTTCGTAAATTTATTCATCACTCTGCATTAGACACACCCAGATTATGCCAATTAACAGGTAAAAACAGTATTTGGTCTTGGGATAAGCAAGCACATTCTGAATTTGTGAACCTGAAACATGCTTTGTTGAATGCTCCACTTTTATCGCACCCAGATCTTACCAGAAATTTTTCCATTGCTACCGACAGTTCCAACACCGCTTTAGGCGTACACATTTTCCAGGAAATCGAAGAAGACGGTTCTACAGTAATTAAAAACATCGCATTTGCAAGTCGTATTTTGTCACCCGCTGAACGAAATTATTCTGTTACAGAACTTGAAACATTATGTGTTGTATGGGCTTTCACGAGGTTTAGACACTTTCTTTATCGCAGACATACCACAGTTTACACAGACCACAGAGCGATACAATTTTTGCTTTCAGCTAAATTTACTCACGACAGGTTAAGTAGATGGAAACTTTATTTACAGGAATTTAATTTTACGATTGTTCACATTCCCGGCACACAAAATGTTATAGCAGACGCACTATCGCGTTCTCTCGGCAACAATCAGCAAGACCTAGCAACCAACTTCTGCAAAACAAATTTCAGTGTCATGTACATTCAGCAAGTTGCATTTGAAAACTTTATTTCATCGTCATTACAGGACATAGCACGAGAACAAAATAAAGACAATGTGTGGAGAGAAATTAAACACCTTTGGCTAGATAAGAATAATGTAACGATTAGGAACCACTACACTGTACGCAATGACATTCTGTTTCGCCGCTCTCATCCTGACAGCAACAATTGGTTATTATGCATTCCTGACGAACTGGTTAACAAATTAATCTGGTATACTCATTTAAGTTACGCACATTACCCAGAAAGAAAATGTTTTCTTATACTGAGACAGAACTGTTATTTTACCAACATGGAGAAACGTATACGACGAGTTTTAGCGTCTTGTAAAATTTGCCAGAAAGCTAAATCAGACACCACTTCACATATTCCTCCTTTATATCCCATTGTACCTGTTAAATTAAGACACATGGCCGCAGTAGATATTTTTGGTCCGATTCCGAGAACTAACAGAGGTTTTTGCTACATCTTTGTCGCTGTTGAGCTCACTTCAAAATTTGTTACTTTCACTCCATTACGCAAAGCTACTGCTAAAACTGTTTCGAAAGCATTTGTAAAACATTTTCTATTTCATGTAGGGCATGTGATGAAAGTAATTTCTGACAATGGATCCCAATTTCGTAGTAGCGTATGGACACGCATGTTACGAGCCAGAAACATTTCTCCGATCTATATATCCAAGTACCATGCTTCCTCGAACCCTTGTGAAAGATTAATGAAAGAAATTGGTAAACTGTGTAGAATATACTGCCACAAAAGACATATTGATTGGGATACACACATACTCTCATTCCAAGATGTAATTAATTCCATTCCAAATGAATCCACTATGCTATCTCCGTCTGTTATACTGAAAAACGTTGAACCACCAAACAAAATTAAAGAATTAGTAAACTTCCCTAAATGTCGTCGACTAAGACACCACGAAATGATTGACATTGCTCTGAACAACATCAAACGTGCCGCAGAGCGCCGGAGAAGACAGCAAAAACAGGTTTGTAAACGCCGAGACTTTCACGTTGGACAGAAAATATTAGTACGTACACACTATTTATCCAGCAAAATAAAAGGTAAGTGCAGTAAGTTTGAACTTCTATACGCAGGTCTATATCGGATTCGCAGCGTCCCTCACCCCAATGTTGTACACGTCGAAACTTTGAGAACTAGAAAATCGAAAGGCAATCACCATATCTCAAACATTAAACCGTTTATTGAGTGAAGACACTTTATGATTCAACACACTATGATGTCATTTACTAATGCAATTATTTCACCTGACTAATTACTGATGATTATCGTATTTTTTCTTGGCAAGTGCCCGGCAGGGTAGGGTTGGCAGGTCGCTTTTCTTGTCGTTACACATCAGACTGTGCACATTTTCCACTTTTTTTTTGTGTATACGATTGTATTCCAGTTTTGTTTGTATGCACTGTGAAATAGTTAAGATATAACACACACCAGTCGACTTTGACATTTTTTTTGCCTTATGACATCTCAAGATCGTGACTGTTTTACATTTTTGCTGCTGCATTGTGATATTCTCTGCACATTTTGGCTTTGAACACTGTCAATGTCTCTGACATATTACGTTTTCTGTCATGTTATGCTGTATGGCTAATTGTGTCACCATAAACCAGTCATTATTTAGTGGGTATATGATTTAAATGCAAGACATTAATCTCTGTTCATCAATTTCAGAAAGAAATGATGCGTCTAAGAAATAAATTCAACAGAAATGGGAATTTCACTTACGGAATAAACGAAAGAAGATGCAATAACTTTATGAGGAAGAGTAAATGGATCAGGATTAACGAGCATTAACAAGAATATACTATACTCATCGTAGAATAGCAGTCTTAACTAATTTTTTCTTTCAGAATACAAGGTGATTGATGCAGGCTGTCAGACAGAACTACTCATCTTAGTTTTAGTGATGAAATATGCTAGAGATAAGGATTAGTTATGTAATGAGTAATGAAGTGATTTTTTGCAGATGATAATGAATGCTGATGAATAATGACGAAGGATATGGTATTACGAATAATGAAGTTTTTCTTTACAGGTGATGATAATAATGAAGTTATGATAATATGGATAATGAAGTGATTGATAATGAAGTTTTTTCTTTACAGATGAGGATAATGTTGAAGTTATGTATTTATGCCATGTAGTTATTTAAGTATTTGTTGCAGTTTGTTTTGACAGCAGGTGTTATATTGCATAGTAGGATGACGGAAAGTTTTGGAAAGGACAGCTATGGAACACATTTTTATACACATTTCACTACCTGTTAATTCGAAGTTCACTACTTTTCAGCATAGTGTGCGTTTCTTCTTTCAGGTCAATAATCCATTTTGTATTTTTTGCAGGAGAAGTTTTTCATGATACTTACTAAACCTGTTACTTATTATACCTGTTCTAGTACTTGCATTTTTGTTTTTTACCCATTTGTGTTTATCATTTATAAATGTGATCACATATACTGCCTTGTTACATAACCTTGCTACAGCTGACTCATGACGAATGACGTTACCTATCCTCATTTGCAGCAATAGGTCAAAAGCAAATAGTGTTATGCCTCAGCAATTAATTATCGATCCCAACGAAATGCATTGCTAACAAAAAAAAAAAGTATAACCAGTCCCACATAATGTCACTAGTTTATGATAATTCTGAATAATGCTGATCTGCTCTGAATAGTATGTCACTTGAGTAATGACTTCTTAATGAGACAAAAAAAAGGTATATATTTAAAATAATGCTTTGTCACTAGCTAATAACTGCCACTGTTTATTGTAATGAGACTACTTATAATGCCCATGATTATTAATGCTATGACTGTAATTAACTGATTTTAATAATGACTTCATAATGATCTGAATAATACTGAATGATGATTCTATTCAATACTTGCTGGCGACTAAGTGCCAATAATTAATGTCACTCGATGAATTGTTATTAATTATGCCATTAATTAGCTCTTGTTTTCAATGTTGATACTCTGTAACTGGAAAAGAATATAATTGTTTAATAATGGTTTGTAATTAGGAAAAAGCTAATGATTATTACTATTGGAATGACAAATGATTAATTAAATGACAAATAATTAATTAACTATGCCATACTTTGTAACTGGAAAGGAATGTGACTGTTTAATAATGCTTTGTAATTAGGAAAAGGCTAATGATTATTACTATTGGAATGACAAATGATTAATTAACTGACAAATAATTAATTAACTGACAAATAATTAATTAACTATGCCATACTTTGCAACTGGAAAAGAATGTGACTGTTTAATAATGCTTTGTAATTAGGAGAAAGCTAATGATTCTTATTATATTGGAATGACAAATGATTAATTAATTATGCTATGCTTTGTAATTGGAAATGAAAATGCTTTGTAATTAGGAGAAAGCTAATGATTCTTATTATATTGGAATGACAAATGATTAATTAACTGACAAATAATTAATTAACTATGCCATACTTCGTAACTGGAAAAGAATGCGATTGTTTCATAATGCTTTGTAATTAGGAGAAAGCTAATGATTCTTACTATATTGGAATGACAAATGATTAATTAACCATGCTATACTTTGTAACTAGGAAAAGAAGGCTACTGATTCTATGTAAAACAATTCATGAACATTTTTCTGTAATACTACATACTTGGTACAGAAATGTCCAATAACTGGGCTATGAATGCCACAAACTACTAATGAAGACTGTAATTGTCAATATTATGTGACATAATGTCCTTCTCCTCATAAGCTAACTACCCGGAATTACTGCAATGTCCATTTGTCCTGCTTATCCTAGTGATCATGGAGCACTGTATTTGGTTTTGCACGAATTCTACGTTGGTGTGCCTTGTAAGAGCGTGGTGTTGACACAGCATGCTGTCCACCACCGTGAGCGATGAAGACGTTATTATGGTCCCACTGTTTGGTGTACCTAATGTACTGCCAAAATGAAAACATGGAACATTACTACGACAGTTCAGTGTCTTGGCTACACTGATAAATTCTGATGGGAAAAGAACTTCAAGTTGTGTCACTTGGTGTTGTACTTCTGTGGAAAGATATGGACTTTCAGAGCAGCTGTGTGCAATCTAAAGTGCTACAACCATGATGCAATCCTTCCCTTTCCTATCCTGATTCTTGTCACATAAGGAAAAAAAAATTTTTTTTTGGTTAACATCATTTATGTTCGTGGGTTATACATTTTTTTTCGATTCGCTGAACTCCAGTGCGAGTACACTTATGTCACTGGTCGACATGATTTTTTTTGCCATTATGTTTATTTGTTGTGAAAATGCTAAAGACATTTCTTCAGTGCGTGTGCACTTTGGACATGATTTTTTTTGCCATTATGTTTATTTGTTGTGAAAATGCTAAAGACATTTTTTCAGTGCGTGTGCACTTTGGACATGATTTTTTTTGCCATTATGTTTATTTATTGCGAAAATGCTAAAGACATATTTTTTCGATTTGTTCTCAAGTACAGTATATGTACACTCTTGTCTTTTATAGTGTATATACATTTTTTATTTTGAGAATATGTTCTGAACTACAGTGCATGTGCACTTATGTTAGGTGTTAATATGTTTTCTACTGAACTTCAGTGCCTGTGCACTTTTCTCATTTTTCAATATGATTTGTACTCATTCTGTATATTCAATACTTCAATGCGTATGCACTTATGTCATTTGTTACTAATTGTATATACATTTCATCATTTACTGATATGTTCTCAACTGCAGTGCATGTGCACTCATGTCACTTGTCAACATAATATTTCTTGCCAGTCTGTTTATTTGTTCTGAATATGCTAAAGAATTTTTTCAGTGCCTGTGCACTTTGTTTTCTGTCAAATAATTTGTATATACATTTTTCTGATTTGCTACTATATTTTGTACTCATATCTTGTCTTTGTCTGAAATGTTTTGTACTCTGTGCATGTGCACCACATTTAATTCATGTATTTAAACATTCTGTAAATTGTACAAGTTGATTAATTAAAGAAAAATTTTGCCGCGCTTGGCAAGTCCAAATGACTCACCATCGCTGCCAAATTTTTGCCCCCCCAGTGGAGGGTTATGAAACACGTATGTAACGTAGCAGCGATGGCGAGGCATTGCAGCGTCTCTGACCAGAGAGTGTGCGCTTGACCGCGCGAGTGTTGCGAGCGGTTCTCAGTCTGTAGCTCAGTTAGTTGCGTGGAGTACTCTGTCAGTAGTCGTTGCGAGCAGTAGCTCTGTTCAGTTGCGTGCAGTACGCTAGTAGTCGTCATGCAGAGCAGTCGGTCAGTAGTAGCAGCCCAGTGCGGTTGTGTGATGTAGTCTGTCGGCAACACTGGTTAAGATGCTGAATGAGGTATACTGTTAATTAAGATAATCATCAGATAATATAAAGTTTATTTATTGTAATTAATCTCCAACAAGTCCCCCAATAATAATTTTGATTTCAAAAGCATTTTTCAAAAAATATGTATTTTATTGAACTAACGATTTCGTTCCACTTCCCTTAAAAGTCTCAGTTAAATTATAAAAAAAAAGGAATATTATTATTTATAATGCAGTTCCTCCGAGCCGTGCGCAAGAATAAGAGCAGAAATTTGACTAGCTGTTACAATGAGGTAAGAATTTAATTCTGATTTTTGCACAGGGCCAAAGACCGATATTTCGGTGTAATTGAATTAACATTATCGGTGAGATTTTGTTGTCACTGAATTGACTTTAATTTTTTGTGAAGAGCTTACACCAGAGTCAGATTGCGAATTTCACATTTTTGTTGCCTTTGTCAGTACATTTCATTGCAGGGAGGTTATTCTTGGGTCCCACTTATTATTATATTTTTTTATTTAAATATTTCTGAGGGAACGATATTGCTTCTTGGCTCCTATTCATTTATTATTTCTGTCTTTAAATTTTGGTGGAGAAGTTACACTTAGCGCAATGTCCATTAGCATTTCTGAATAATATTGACGTTCCTTTTAAATTTTTGTGGGGAGGTTACAATAGTCCCTATGCATCTTGCAACTACCCTTCAGACTCTGCGCCGCCACCCTGCAGCTTTCGACATGTGATCATTCCAATTTAAGTCGGAACTGAGCAGAAGTCAGAGAGAGCTATATCTACCACATTTTGCAGCCCATGTAGAAACAGGATAAGCTGGGTTAGTGTGACAGGACCATTCGACAGAGATGGGAACATGTTGTCATTGTCCCATCAGCAGTGCACGATGTGTTAAGGTCAGTGCTAAAGGAAAACGGCTCCTGCAACACGAGATAGTATAAAGACAGTATGAACTGTTACGGTTATGTTCCTTATTGGGAAAATGAGAAAGACTCAACATCATACAATTACTGCAGTCCAAAGTAGTTCTACGTCCCTCAGGGTCCATTTATGTCTGTCACCCTAACATTCTGTCATCGTTACTTCGTACCATCTAACAGAGAAAAATTACGAACTATAAAAGCTCTGCTAACCTCATCCGTTGGAGAATTCGACAAGATTCTTACTGCATCACTCTTTCCACATGTCAAAAATAAATATCGTCTGCATGCCAGCATCGAGCGCATGTGATGATCCTATTAAATATTCAGGTACTGGTCCATTGGAGCAGGTGACCAGTGAGCGAAGTCGCTTGAACAGACCAGTGTAGAGTGTCAACACCCCCACTATAGGAGGATGACCGAATCCCACAGACTATACTGTCAGTCACAGGACAGGTTCCCTGTGTTGTTGTTTGAAACATAGCGTTTTTTCTTCTATAACACTCTTTGTACACTGCCATACCTTTTGTTTTTACCGCCACAACTTCAAGGTCTATGTCAGGTTCTAAACTGACATTAACACGTTCTGATCCATTGCCTAGGTGTCACATGATGTAAATCGTGGTGTTGCTGCTGCTACTACAACACATACACACTCACACTGGATGATTTTAAATAAAAGACAGTCACAACATAAGGAAAGTGTAAGAGTTTTGCAGTGTTATGGGGCATTTGCAAACTGCTGGCTGAAGGTGATTGACAACCTCTACATTTAAACTCATCTGTCACAGTGATGGGATAGCTGCTGACTCTGTGTTCGCTTCGATTGATTCACCATATTGCAGTCGTGTACATGATCACTGTTTCGGTGCTAGCCAACTCCAGAATGTGTTGCCCCTCCGCCAAGACTCTTTCTCCATCTCAAACAAGCGATATCAGTCAATCATTATGTGGCAATCAACATCATACCAGTGAATGGATGGGATGGAAAGATCATCGATGTACTGAAATAATAGGTATCACAGCTGATAGTATGAACAATTTTAGCCATTTTACAGTAATTTCAACACCGAACAATGATGTGACAGCGTGCTTCCCAGTTTCACTGTCATCGCTAAACCGCCCATTTTCTACTTTGCGAGTACCATTGCGAATGTAGATAGATGACTGCGCACTACGTCCATTCATTGTTAATTCTCGAACACATACATCATCAAAGTAAATGAGACAGCGATCTACATATTTCTAACACCTCGACATAGTGCGTCATTTACGACCTGTCTCTATGTGGATGGGAGTCACAGGACATTCTTTCATTCTTAGGATAAAGTTGGAGAATGAAAGACCCCATCACACTGTCTTTGACCAACCTGCCCTAAGCTTATACACTACTTAACCTAAATTATCCTAAGGACAAACACACACACCCATGCCCGAGGGAGGACTCGAACCTCCGCCGGGACCAGCCGCACAGTCCATGACTGCAGCGCCTTCTGCCCTGCAGCACCATTACCGATTTAATCTGCAGCTGACCACGAGTAGACCGCTACACTCTGCGTCTTGTGAATGAATGAAGCTTGCCGAGTCCGCACCCATTCAAGTGCACAAGATTCCTCCAGATGCACCCAAGTTGAGGAGGTTAGCACCTCTTATCAGTGTACAGTAGTAAATTTGAATGTGTTGTGATATAATAGCAGACGGTTAAGAAGAACAAGAAACGGGTGGTTTTTATGCATGATGGAGCTCGAGATGGATGGAGTTCGAAGTATTTTACATACATCAACTACACTATCGGTTGTTAAGTATTGTTCTAGTGTCTGGGATCAGTACCAGGAGGGTACTGGTTAGAGAGAACATAAACACATGCACTCCTAAGGCTACATGGGTCTGCACTTAAAACAGGCTATAATGTTAGATCACATCAGTTTCCAATCTATTAGTCATGTGGAATGCAACACTGTTAAAATTCCAATGTAAGAAATGTATTTCCAGCGTATGACACACATCCTTCTTGCAGGTTTCTCTACGATAAACTATGATAACAAACTGTAAAATGAAAAAACTACTTCCTTAAAACTTCAGTTCTGCATGATACTTGCACAATATAGCTTTCCAGAGATGTATAGCGCCCACTGTTCACATCCAATCACGGTTAAGAAATTATACTATTCCCACATCAGTTCTATATAAATTGATCATTAGTAACAGAGAATAACTCTTACAAGGAAACAGATAAACGCATATGAACGGCGTTTGATATATGAAATTACACGTCATGCCGCCACTAACTTTGTAAATACCACAACTGTCACGCAAATGTATACACGGGGATTGCAGTGCCTCAGAAACACCTATGGATAACTTACAATTATCTTAGTTATGAGACTGAAATCTCGATTTTATACTCAAGATGCGACAGCGGAATGGAGTACATTGCTTAAATCTTCGTTCGTTTAGAGGAATGTGTCGAAACAGGATGGTTATGTTTCATCACACATGAGATGTAAGTCCTCTGATGACCGAGAGGTTTGCTGTTAACAATCGCAAGTAGACAGTGCTCTAACACACACAGAACACGCGGTTGTATGAGAGTCGAATGCAGGCTATTGTACAAAGATGCATCCTGACAGAACATCTGAAAAAATGGTCAAATGACCTGCCGCAACATCTCTCTCTCTCTCTCTCTCTCTCTCTCTCTCTCTCTCTCTCTATCTCTCTCTCTCTCTAGAATGCATCATCAGTCTACAATTGAATCGCACCTCATTACAACTCCATCTCAACCTATCACTCCATCCATTATCTGTCATCATTTACCGCAGATGTAAGTAAGTTTAGAGGCAGATGCTTCTCTGTTTTTCCAGGAAAGCATCAAAGACAGCAGTCAACTCATGTGTATCACTATTACCTCAACAGACACGGTAGAATGCTGCCTCGACGAAAAAAATGACCGTTTCCCTGGTTCCCGATGCTTCCATGTCAACATTTTCTCGTTTTCTTCTTGCTGTCGCATACTCGTTCCCAATTACAAAAATTCGTCTGCACCAACCAAAATACACGCGAGTACATCCTCAATTTCCCCCCATTTCGGTGTATTTTACCTCAATTTATACATATTTTCCGTCATTTTTCGTAACTTTACAGATTTTATGTCACTTCTATCCATGCATTCATGACATCACTTCTCGTTCCGTGTTTTAAAATTGCTTGTAAATGTTGGGGTGATAGACATGAATGGACCCTTAGGGACGCGGATCTGCTTCAGACTGCAGAACCTGTATGATGTTGAGTCTTCCTCATTTTCCCGATACGAAACATCACCGTAACTGATCATACTGTCTTTATACTACATTGTGTTG
Organism: Schistocerca piceifrons; assembly: GCF_021461385.2. NCBI lineage: Eukaryota > Metazoa > Arthropoda > Insecta > Orthoptera > Acrididae > Schistocerca > Schistocerca piceifrons. The sequence continues at coordinate 572,531,399 of NC_060139.1, read as the reverse complement.
CAGAAGCGGGTATCCTTTAGCACTGGCCTTACACATCATAAACTATTGGTGGAGCTACAACTACATTTCCATCGCATGGTCAAAACACGGTCCTGTCCCACTAACTCAGCTTAGACTGATTCTACATAGGCTGCAGAAGCTGGTAGGTATAGCTCTCTCTGACTTCTGGTCAGTTCCGACTTAAATTGGAAAGCTGCAGGGTGGCAGCACAGAATATGAGGGGTAGTTGCATGATGAATAGGGACTATCTAAAATTTTACTGTAGCAGATAAGTTCGAAAAAGGTGACTGGTTTCGAGGTATGAGAGTGCCAGAAATATGATTCTTCAGTGGGTATAATCATTAAAAGACTTCTCCATAGGATCCAACACAGGTATGTGGTTTAATGAAAAAACTTGATTCCAAATCGCAGACAGCATTTCTACCGAAGAGCATAATGTAAGAGATCTAAAAAGTCTGTGTACATTTCCTATGACCTCAATCAGCTACTATATGTGATCCTTCTCAATCAGACATTGCCTATAACCCAGTGGATATATCGCAGAACCTCTTACTTGGCATCATGGTGGAATAAGTTACAAATTCTGGTGAAATATCTAGTGGCAGCAGGATGGAGTTGCAAATACCTACTTCATACCATGTTCCTTAGCCGAATCGCTTTCTAAATTCGGTATTTTATCACGAGCTTAAGCCCATCGGTGGCGTGTAATCACACTGTTGGTCTCCTAATATACACTCCGGCGATCACCGCCTATATTTAGTGTCACGATATTTGTCTGGAAAAACCACTTCATTTGGAGGTAATGCCATATCTCGATTTATAAAGCCAGTATAGCTTTTAACATTGATACTTTTGTGCACCAGTAGAACCAAGATATATTGTGACAGTAGTATGGTCGTTGCGACCGTTTTCTTAACATCTGGCGGCTTGCAAGACGATAACACCTCTCTTCCTAAGACACTATGGTAACATTCGCAAGAAAACTTATGAGACATGTCCACCCATCCCTGAATTTCGCTCAGTATTATTTCGTATCGCTAGGCGATATTGGTGAAGTATTGTACTATGTAGTAGGAGATGCGTGAGTATCAGGCTTATACATTGTGTGTGTGTGTGTGTGTGTGTGTGTGTCGTAAGGGAAGGTACGAATTTGACGTGGAATATTGCTATAGCCGCAAAGGGAATGAAAGATTTTCTTTTTACTTGGAAAAGTATGTCAATTCATAAGAATGGTACAGATATTTCTACTTCCAGTGCCACAACCGTCAGCAGAGGGTATTTCCGATACTTTGGTCATTGTCCAACTGAGACCGCTATCGTAATATTTAACTGTAAGTATAGCGATCAAATATGTATGTGGCTGGTTTCCTAGGACGATTCTGTCTTGGGGGGTACGTGGCATGCAGAAGCGGTGGCCTGTGAAGGGAACGATTCTCGTTTCCAGCTAATGGCAGTAGCTGTCCAAGTGGAAAGGCCTGTTGGGATACAGGTATGTACCTGACCTAACCGTGTTGTCCTCTAGGTGGCTGAATATTGAACTAGTAACAGTATGTGTTGGGTAGCCTTCGTGATCATGTGTGCTCTCAATGGAAATGTAAGAAGATTCAATATGGACATGTGTTTGCGCTGGACCATTATACCCTCCTATGTAAATTGTCCGGTTGAATCCTTCTGCACATTTCCCGTCTTTATTTGGTTGGGAGAATATCGATTGTGGTATGTGTCGTGTGCATCTAGCAAGTGAAAGACGGGTGGAAGACACGTTTGCTGGTTCTCTAGACCTGAGAAACATCTTAGTTGACTTTGTAAATTATAAGGATGATTTGGAATCTGTTATATCACCGACATCAGTATTCGCGAATGGAATAATCAGGTTCCTCTATTTTTTTCTAGTTTTCACGTAAAGGTCTTAGTTTCTACGTACTTACTCAGAGGTTCACAGCACGCTCCACCTCGTTTAAGTTTCGCGTTACTAGAGAAATAATTTCCAGTCTATATCTTCGTAATTGTAGTGCGCAAACGATTGGTAACATACTGCTACGTGCTTAACATCGAGAAGTATCGCGAAAATGGTATGATATTCCGAAAAACCATGCGAAAATACATATGTTCTTGTAATCTCAGCATGTGGGAGTGGGTGTAGAAGGCAAGCAAGCAAGCATGTAAGGGTCAGAAACAGTAACGCCTTTGTGCATCAGAAACCGACCCAGCCTTTGTACAACAATCTGGAGAGTGACTTCGGTCGCTGAATGTGCTCTGATCTCGCGTTGGGTCAGTGTGTGTGTTGCGGCGAATGACTTGTGACCGTCGGCTGCGGTGGATGACCGTCCGACGTCGCAGAAAGTACCTAGTGCTGTGAGAATTATATACGGTACAGTTGCTTATGCTGCCTGTCTTTGATAGCTATATGCACGATGCAGGAGTGGTGATTTTGTATGGCGCAGGATACGAATTGTGTGTGTTTACTACATCGATGTGATACGTGTAGATTTGGTTCACGCTGAAATATTCAAGCTTCCATCGTCAGTGGCAGAGCAGTGTAACTTAGGAAGTGTCTTCCCATATTTGACTGTCCATAGACAATTTTTGCAAGGTTTAACTGTCAGTGCAATATGGCGATTTGTACAAAATAGTTTTTCTGCTGAAAGTCTCGTCTGCAAGAAAAAAATGGCGGACAGTGCTCCCACACTGGCGGCAGCAGCAGTTTGGCGGGTAAATTCAGTAAGAGCCAATCAGAATACTCCAGTCGTTCACAAGGCATCCTTCGTGGTGGGACAGAGGAGGCCCTACAGACTGGTTTCAACTAGATGAGGGCAAGGTATCTACATAAATTTCTGAGAGTAACATGATGTTCACGTGTTCAAAGACATGTTGAAGCAGACCATCCATCTCTGGCGGGATGCTGCCCCTCATCGTCTATTGTGGCATTAAGACATCTCCAGACCAGTAGATGTAGGACACCGAAAATTCCAGCCATTTTTCTCTTCTGTAGGACAGTGCTTCGAATTCTGTTTGTGTAATTGTTCTGATTCTCCCCGTCTGTGCTTAGACAGTGCTCTCTTTCCAAACAACAAGAATGCTTTTATGATTGACAGTGTATTCGCAAGCATGCACAGACATGATGAATGAAGGCTTTTAGCAGTGAGAATGTTTACAATTTCTGAGATGTATGATGAAAGCAGGATGTCACGATTTCCAGGAAGGGTAGCACAGAATGCCTGGTTAGGACCATCAGGAAGAATGCATTCGGTGCCATTCTGGACTACTTTTGTAAACACGTCCTGTTAGGGCAAGAATTTCCATGCAGATAAGCTGAAACAACACGAAAGTTCCTACAACAACAAGAACAACAAAAGCGACAGTTTACTATTTCTGCGACACTTTGCGATTTCTGACAGGTAGACTTTGCTCTTATTTCCATAGACATGTGACGTCTGTATAGCACTGACAACTTTTAGCTGCGCCTGCGGGGATGAGGCGCTATGTGAACATCTCACTGAGGGTGATCTGCTGTGTGAACTTCTCGCTGGACCGCAGGTAAAATGGCTATGAATAATCGTGGCAACAACGGTGCCTAGGTAGACATGTGTTTCGACAGGTATTTCTCAGGTGTCAAGTGTGAAAGGGATTTCGCCACCTCATGCTCGCGGGACCCGAACAGACACTTGCGCGTGGTTCGGCATCTGAGGGCCGCGTCGTCGCTTTGCGGGGGCCGCTGGTGCATCCCGGCTCCTGGGAGTGTGTGCAGTGGCGTTCTGAGCGATCCAGTGGACAGGGGATGGCGGGCGGTGCGTACTTCGCGATCGAAAGATTCTTAACTGTGTAATTTCGGGTGATGTATGTTTCATGATGGTACTCCTTGCGCAATTCAAATAAAAAGAATGGCGATCGATTTAATTACTTCTTACAAGACCTGCATCTCTCCAAACAGCAGATAATTGCGAGCAAGAAAAATCCAGCCACCGCAAATTGAGTTTCTTTATATAAATAAAAAAATACCCTTGAATTTCCCTTCATCAGATCCTCCCTCTCCACTACAGAGTTGCCAATTTCCAGGTAGAGGAGGGGAGGGGCAAAGGGGTAGCAGGAATGAGGCGGTCAGTAGGAGGGTTTGTGGTGTCACCGCCAGACACCTCACTTGCTAGGTAGTAGCCTTTAAATCGGCCGCGGTCCGTTAGTATACGTCGGACCCGCGTGTCGCCACTATCAGTGATTGCAGACCGAACGCCACCACACGGCAGGGCTAGAGAGACTACCTAGCACTCGCCCCAGTTGTACAACCGACTTTGCTAGCGATGGTTCACTGACAAAATACGCTCTCATTTGCCGAGACGATAGTTTAGCATGGCCTTCAGCTACATCATTTGCTACGACCTAGCAAGGCACCATTATCAGTTACTATTGATATTGTGAATTATGTACCGTCAAGACAGACGTTCATCATTAATGGATTAAAGTTAAGTATTCCACCAGCTACGTCCGTTTTTCTAAATTCTAATTTCCTTGTCCTGTTCCAGACCTCACGCCAGGCTGTGTGAACTAAAACGCATGCATTTCGGCCTCCTCTAGTAACACGGTGTTGGCTCTCCTGCCAACCACAACATTGGCGACGAGGCAAAACCGCGTTTTTAACTATACTGCCCCGATTTACTTGTGTAATGGCTTCGCCACAATCTCCAGATGTACTGTCCGAATTTTATCGCTTACAGAATCAGCAGACGCAGGCCTTACTGGATGCCCTTGGACAGCTCGTCCAGGGTCAACGTGCAATGCAAAACGATGCGGCAGCCGCCACTCCATCGCTCATGCAGCCACAACACGCTGTTGCACCAACTTTTCGACCTTTTGATGCTGCACTGGAAAGCTGGACGGAGTGGTCACGCCAATTTGGATTCCATCTCGCCGCCTACAGAATTCAAGGTAACGAGCGGCAGCTTTTCTTATTATCTTCTGTCGGAGTGACCACGTAATGTGTGATAGTCAAATTATTTCCCCGACGCGACGTAGCAACTCTGTCCTACGAAGAAATTTTGTCTGCATTAGATGCATATTTCAAAGAATCAGTCAATGTAGTTGTGAAACGGTATACCTTCTTTCGTACAAAACGTGCAGCAGGTCAGACTAATCGGGAGTGGGTTGCAACCTTGCAAGGCCTTACTGGGGATTGTGCTTTTGAGTGTCAATGTGGACTCCCTTATTCAGATACTATGGTACATGATGCAATTGCACAGAACGTTTCTGATGTTCGTATAAGGGAACATATTTTGAAACTAGTCAATCCCTCCCTTCAACAAGTGATGGACATATTGGATCGGCAGGACACACTTGACTTTGCTCAGGAATCATTTGAAACTTCGCCACCTGTGTGTCACGTTAACCGGCCCACCGGGCGAGCTGCACGGAACAGTAAACAGTCCTCGCGGCCGACCGCGCTGCTGCCGCCAGGCTCTCAGCCATGTGTACCGCGCCGGCAAGCAAATGCAGTGTTCAAATCATGCCCACGGTGCACTACTAGACATTTGCGTGAGAATTGCCCGTCACGCCAAGCTATTTGCTTTTTCTGTAATAAAAAGGGACATGTTCAAAGTGTTTGCCAGAAAAAGCTCAGATCGGAAACTCAAAATCATTCCAGGCCCTTTGCTTCGCGCCGGAATCGGAATTGAACCAAGGATACTCGAGCTAGTGAAACTTTGCCCATGGAAATTCATGTAGTTCATTCCACTCTGCCCAGTGCCACTCTCTCTAACAGTGACTGTGTTAGTCCCACAAATAGTGTGCATCGACATCATCGGAAATCCCTTCGAGTCGCAAGTGCTTTTGTACCAGTGTCAGTTCATGTTGCACGGGACAGTCACTCTTGTCATCAGCAGGACAATAAATTTTTTGTCGACTTGGACATTAACAGCAAAGTGATACCATTCCAGCTCGATACCGGAGCTGCAGTTTCACTGATCAATCAAGACACTTACAAACAGCTGGGCACACCTCCGTTATGTGCCGCAAATGTTAAGTTAACTAGCTATTCAGGTCAAGACATCCCTGCGTTAGGACAGTGCAGCCTTCTTGCAACATACAAAGGACAAACAAAACTTGTGTCATTTTACGTCCTTTGTTCTTCTTCTGCAGTGAACTTGTTTGGTTTCGATTTATTTCAGTTGTTTAACTTGTCTATAGTAAATCAGGTCCTATCAGTGAACCAGACTGTGCCTTCAGACAGTGTTTCTCGTCTATGTGAAGAATTTGCAGACATTTTTGCACCGGGCCTTGGTTGCGCTAAGAACTATAAAGCACATGTGGTACTGAAAGTAAACGCACAACCGAAATTTTCCAGAGCGTGCAATGTTCCCCACGCATTGTGTGATGAGGTCGCAAAAACATTACATGATTTGGAATCACAAGGTGTAATTGAACGTGTGCAGGCTTCTCTCTGGGCATCACCCTTAGTAATTTTGCCAAAACCTTCCGGAAAATTGAGACTTTGTGTAGACTTCAAGGCACCAGTGAATCCACAACTAGTGATTGCAACTTTTCCTTTACCCCGCCCGGAAGATCTTTTTGACAAACTGTGCCCAGGTAAATACACTCCTGGAAATGGAAAAAAGAACACATTGACACCGGTGTGTCAGACCCACCATACTTGCTCCGGACACTGCGAGAGGGCTGTACAAGCAATGATCACACGCACGGCACAGCGGACACACCAGGAACCGCGGTGTTGGCCGTCGAATGGCGCTAGCTGCACAGCATTTGTGCACCGCCGCCGTCAGTGTCAGCCAGTTTGCCGTGGCATACGGATCTCCATCGCAGTCTTTAACACTGGTAGCATGCCGCGACAGCGTGGACGTGAACCGTATGTGCAGTTGACGGACTTTGAGCGAGGGCGTATAATGGGCATGCGGGAGGCCGGGTGGACGTACCGCCGAATTGCTCAACACGTGGGGCGTGAGGTCTCCACAGTACATCGATGTTGTCGCCAGTTGTCGGCGGAAGGTGCACGTGCCTGTCGACCTGGGACCGGACCGCAGCGATGCACGGATGCACGCCAAGACCGTAGGATCCTACGCAGTGCCGTAGGGGACCGCACCGCCACTTCCCAGCAAATTAGGGACACTGTTGCTCCTGGGGTATCGGCGAGGACCATTCGCAACCATCTCCATGATGCTGGGCTACGGTCCCGCACACCGTTAGGCCATCTTCTGCTCACGCCTCAACATCGTGCAGCCCGCCTCCAGTGGTGTCGCGACAGGCATGAATGGAGGGACGAATGGAGACGTGTCGTCTTCAGCGATGAGAGTCGCTTCTGCCTTGGTGCCAATGATGGTCGTATGCGTGTTTGGCGCCGTGCAGGTGAGCGCCACGATCAGGACTGCATACGACCGAGGCACACAGGGCCAACACCCGGCATCATGGTGTGGGGAGCGATCTCCTACACTGGCCGTACACCACTGGTGATCGTCGAGGGGACACTGAATAGTGCACGGTACATCCAAACCGTCATCGAACCCATCGTTCTCCCATTCCTAGACCGGCAAGGGAACTTGCTGTTCCAACAGGACAATGCACGTCCGCATGTATCCTGTGCCACCCAACGTGCTCTAGAAGGTGTAAGTCAACTACCCTGGCCAGCAAGATCTCTGGATCTGTCCCCCATTGAGCATGTTTGGGACTAGATGAAGCGTCCTCTCACGCGGTCTGCACGTCCAGCACGAACGCTGGTCCAACTGAGGCGCCAGGTGGAAATGGCATGGCAAGCCATTCCACAGGACTACATCCAGCATCTCTACGATCGTCTCCATGGGAGAATAGCAGCCTGCATTGCTGCGAAAGGTGGATATACACTGTACTAGTGCCGACATTGTGCATGCTCTGTTGCCTGTGTCTATGTGCCTGTGGTTCTGTCAGTGTGATCATGTGATGTATCTGACCCCAGGAATGTGTCAATAAAGTTTCCCCTTCCTGGGACAATGAATTCACGGCGTTCTTATTTCAATTTCCAGGAGTGTATTTTTCGAAGTTGGACCTAACAGATGCGTACTTGCAAATACCGGTGGACGAAGAATCCCAGCGCGTTTTGGTGGTTAACTCGCATCTTGGTTTGTATCGATTCAAACGACTGCCATTCGGGTGTGCATCCGCCCCTGCATTGTTTCAACAATATCTACAAACTGTTTGTGCGTCGGTCCTTACTGCAGCAACTTATCTGGACGATATTGTGATCTCCAGAAAGACGGAAGAAGAACATTTAGCCAATCTCAGAACATTATTTCAGGTCTTGCGACAAAATGGTCTTCGCTTGCGGAAGGACAAATGTGTGTTTTTTGCTCATGATTTGCCATACCAGGGACATGTACTCAATGCCCAAGGCATACATCCCAGTCCCGAGCACCTCCGTGCCATACAAGACTTGCTTTCGCCGCAGAATTTGAAGCAGCTACAGAGTGTGCTGGGAAAAATCTACTATTATCACCGATATGTTCCACACGCCTCTTCCATTTCAGCTCCGCTTCATCGCTTACGCCGTAAAGGTGTTCCGTTCGTCTGGGCGACGGAATGCGAACGCGCCTTTCGCCAGTTGAAATCGGCGTTGCTTTCCAATACTTGCATTACGCCATTCGATCCCCAGAAGCCCCTTTTATTGATGGTGGATGCATCGGATTTCTGGATCGGTGCTGTGCTTGCGCACAAAGATGGATTGCGCGATCGCCCTATTGCCTTTGCGTCCAAATTGCTCTCGTCTGCGCAAAGAAATTATTCACAGATATTGAAAGAAGCATTGGCTCTCGTATTTGGTGTTACAAAGTTTCATGATTTCTTGTATGGTCGTCACTTTACCATAATCACAGACCACAAACCTTTGACATCGCTTTTTCATCCAACCAAGCCTGTACCTCCACGTACAGCGCAGAAATTCAGTCGCTGGTCTATTTTCCTCTCGCAGTACCACTACGATATCTTGTATCGGTCCAGTGCTAAGCACGGAAACGCCGATGCGTTGTCCCGTTTGCCTGTTGCTGAGGATAGAGCATTCGATTCCTCCGAACTTGCTTGCATGTTCATTGATTCGGAAACCGATGACGTGGTCGAATCGTTTCCGATTGATTTTCGTCGTGTAGCTACAGCCACAGCTGCCGACCCTGTCCTTGCTACCGTTCTGCGTTTTGTTGCTACGCAATGGCCTTTGTCAAAGTCACGGAGCGGGGACCCGTTGGTTCGCCGATTTTTTGCTCACAAGGAGAGACTTTTTGTTCGACGTGGTGTTTTGCTGTTGCGTTCTGATAATGATCAGTCCAGGGTCGTGGTCCCACGTTCGTTACAGTCCTCTGTCTTACAGCTTCTCCACCAAGGACATTGGGGTATAGTGAAAACGAAACAACTTGCTCGTCAGCACTGTACTTGGTTCGGAATCGATGCCGCGATTACGAATATGTGCTCTTATTGCATGGTGTGTGCCGAACAACAATCAGCACCACTGCGGAAATTCTTTGCATGGCCAAAAGCCACTTCCCCTTGGGAACGCTTACACATCGATTTTGCTGGTCTCTTGAATGCTCGATGGTTGGTTGTGATAGATTCATTCAGTAATTTTCCTTTTGTTGTCCGGATGTATTCCACGACGTCATCTGCCACCATCCAAGCGTTATCTGCTATCTTTTGCACTGAAGGTCTTCTACAGACTATTGTTTCCGACAATGGCCCACAATTCATGTCTGCAGAATTTCAGTCATTCTGCAAGGCAAATGGTATTCAACATCTGACGTCCGCGCCGTTTTCGCCACAGTCAAACGGTGCCGCTGAACGATGGGTCAGGACTTTCAAGTCACAGATGTTGAAGTTGAAAGAGTCGCATTCTCGGGAGGACGCGTTATTGCTTTTTTGTCCTCGTATCACTCTCAGCCCCGAGATGGTCGTTCGCCGGCTGAGTTGCTCCACGGTCGTCATCATCGAACCTTGATGTCTTTGCTACATCCGCCGCATCAGGTTCCTGTGCAGCGGCAGACACCTGCTTTTGCTCCAGGCGACGTTGTCTACTATCGCCCCTACCGAGGTTCACGGCGTTGGCTCGAAGGGCGCATTCTTCGCTGCCTCGGCCGCGCTATGTATCTGGTTTTGGGGGCCTCTGGTGAGGTGCGTCGGCATCTCAATCAGCTGCGCCTCTGTCGTCGCACGGGATCTGCCGCTCCCCGTCTGCTTTCAGCGACGGTGCCGTCCGGTCAGCGCCCTGGGGACCCATCTACTGGCTCGCCTCAGCCCCAGGTGTTACCGACGCTGCCTTCCATTTTGCCCCATGGCGACGCGCCGCCGCCGCAGCCTGTTCTCCCGCCGGCGACGCCCGCAGTGGACGCTTCGCTGCAGCCGCCGGGCGCCTCCCTGGGTCACGCGCCGCCGATCGCTTCCTGGGACCTGTTGTCCTCCGACATGGAACTCTTGCCCGCTCCGGACCATGTGTCGTCTTCGCCCGTCGGGTGCCCCGGCCCGATGGAGGTCGACCCTTCGGCCCCTCCTGTCTCTCTACGGGCGCATACACATTGTCTAAATTGTTTTAACAATATTCCATAAACTACAATAGAATACCCACCAAATGACCAGTCAACTGAGTCTTTATCTCGCCAATTTTTGGGAAGTAGGGTGGAAGGGGTGGTGGTTTATCAGAGGGTGAGAGGTTAATTATTTGACCAATTTAATTAAGTAGTCAATCAAACTGATAAGAGTGAGATGAGGTATTCCAGTAACTCAGACCTAAAAGTGTACCTGTAGGAGAGAGGGGGAGGAGGTGGTATAGAGGTTTCGTGGGAGGTGGGGGGGGGGGGTAGGGGGCGGGTTAAGGACATTCAAAAGGAAGGATCGTTTTAGCATAACAATAGGCTCTGTCAATCAAAGGAGAACAATAGGTTAAGTACCTGTCAATCAAAGGAGAAAAATAGGTTAGCCCCTGAGTGCATACCTGCCCCTGCTGTAGGGAACCCGCACTAACAAAATACTCTGATGTCGCCCCTGTCCCCCAACCACTGAAGCTATGCAAGGATAATGAGACCATCTCTGTACAAGGCTTTTCGAGAGGTAGGTAAAAGGAGTTTATAGACTTTCACGGCAATTGCTAGAAGAAAGATAATCAGTTGCAGAATGACGATAATAGCAATGGTGATCTATCCAACTTTAGGCACCTCTGCCTGAGTTTGCACTTTCTGTGACACTTTATTTCCTTCTAATAACACAGGGAACTGCCGGCCGAGGTGGCCGAGCGGTTCTAGGCGCTACAGTCTGGAACCGCGCGAACGCTACGGTCGCAGGTTCGAATCTTGCCTCGGGCATGGATGTGTGTGATGTCCTTACGTTAGTTACGTTTAAGTAGTTCTAAGTTCTAGGCGACTGACGACCTCAGAAGTTAAGTCCCATAGTGTTCAGAGCCATTTGAACCATTTTGAACACAGGGAACTCATCGAGCCAACTGAAGTTATCAGGGTCTTCCTGGCGCTTCCAACAGCCTCAGGTATTTCCTCGTACTATAGGTTACCAGGACGAACAGGTAATCTCACCGAACTTGCATGTTTTACTTGCGTTGGCGATTTATTAGTCTTCCGCTTTTGCCTTTCCTCAGTGTGTGAATTAACTTACACAACCAGTTAGAAAGGGCATACAATTTACGTAGACTTAGACCTTCGGGTTTCACGCTAAATTGCAGGTCCATCTATAAAAATAAGGGGCCGTCAAATGAAAAAGAAACACACGGAAAGAAACCAAGTACACTAGTCATTATTTCAAAAGTAAGTGTCAAAGCTGTTAACACATTCACCTCCCAAGAGACAGTATGGTCAGCGCCTGCATGGAAAAACGTTTGCGGCTGCCTACAGAACCCGATTGCATCCAGTTGTGCGCCACTTCGTCCGAAACAAATCGTCGGTCACGAATGTCTCTCTTCAGGGCTCCATAAATATGGAAATCGCAAAGGGAGAAATGGGGACTGTATGAAGGATGTGTAAGGGATTCCCAGATATACTTCTGCAGCGGAGTCGAAACAATTCTGGCAGCATGTGGGTGGGCATTATCCCGCCACAGAATGATGCCGTTTGTCAATATTCCTATGCATTTGGACTTTATGGTGAGCTTCAATTTTTGCAGAGTGCCCACGTACCGTTGTGCCTTAATTATGGCACACCGTTCCAGAATGAACAGCGGCTCCATGACGGCAAAGAGAATGGTCACCATAACTGTCCTGGAGCTGACGTATGTTGTCTTGACTACGCTGCAAAAGTTTCGCTCGGAAGGCCTTACACATTCTCCGAACAGTCCCGATCTCGCCCCATATTTTTTGAGCCCAGAAAAAGACATACGTGGCCATCAATTTGCTTCGAATGAAGAGATTCAAGACTGTGTACAATAATAGGTCCGTAGGCAACCGCAAACGTTTGTCCATGACGGTATTGACCATCTTGTCTCAAAGTTGGATAAATGTACTGACTGTTGTGGCGATTGTTTTTGAAATAATATACAGTTTGGTTACTTTTTTCCCATCTGTCTTATTTTTATTTGATTGTCCCTTATAGACGGTCACGTTACATCACGGGGCGCGGAAGGCAGAGCTGTGTCGCATCTTCAGGGACGCAAAGGCATTTCTCAGCTGGGATTAATATTTTCACTGCTCTTGTTGTTGCTAGATGTAAGAAACCACCCATCACATATTGTTGACAACGCAACAGAGGCGCTTGTAGTATGTGTCTCGAGTCTGAAGTCTGGCTTTCCGAAACCAGTTGCTTCACTGAGAAATGCCCATGGGCTTGTATCATGAAACATATAAAAAAGGACGTAATAAATAAGTCACTTAACCTCCTTGACATTACTTAATTTTTTTGCGAATAAGTGGAATAGCCAGATTAATAACTAATTGGTTCTCGGTAAATAATATCATTTAACTATGAAAAAAAATTTTCGGCCAGTTGTGTACAAGGTAGGATGTACCATCATCAACAACAATAGAATACAGGGAAAAGTAAGTACAGGGTGATCATGAAGTCCAGTTATCCTCTGTCGTATGTCCACATATTAACAGATGATCGCACTCTATAAATGTGGGACTGTGGCAGAGAACAACTTTGAGGTAGTGTAACTATTATTTATTCCAAAGTATCTGTGTGTATACAACGTCTTTATAAGAGAGTATGATGTTCCTCCGTGTACGATGTGAAGTTCTCCTCAACATCACTGCTGTGATAACAGTAAATGCAAGTCGAACAGCAGCCTTAAGTTCGTCAACTGTCGCGTAGCGTTGGGCAGCAACTTCTATTTTATGAATTCCCGTAATTCATTGTCCCAAAATACATGTATTTAAAAAAGCAGACAAAAATTCGCTCGACTGCTTTCTAAGAGACAGTTTCAACTCCTTCCAATCTGATTTTGGGAACGTAGACCAGATGTGGGTCGAATTCAGAGAAGTAGTGTCGACGGAATTTAAGGTAAATATGCGAAATAAATTAATAAGAGGGGGGGGGGGGGGGTACTGATCCCTCATGGAACACAAAATAAGTCGAAACACTATTGCAAAAATATCGAAAAAAGAATGCCAAAATTAAAAGGACGCAAAATACCCGAGACTGGCGAACTTTTAAAGAATCTGGAAATTTAGCGCGAACTTCAATGCGAGATTCTGTTAATAGTTTCCACAACGAAATTCTGTCTCAGAATCTGGCAGAAACCCCAAAGTGATTCTGATCGTATGTAAAGTGCACCAGTGGCAAGACGTAATCAATACCTTCGCTGCCTGATAACAATGCTGATTTTATTGGTGACAGTGTCACTAAAGAAGAGTTATTAAACATGGTTTGCTAAAATTCCTCCACAAAAGAAGAGGAAGCAAATTTTCCGGAATTCGACAAAAGAACAACTGTCGACGTGAGTATCTTAGAAGTAGATATCTTCATTGTAACGAAGCAGCTTAAAACGTTCAAGAAAGGCAAGTCTTCCAGAACAGAAAGGACACCACTCAGGTACCTTTCAGATTATGCTGATTCGATAGCTCTATACAATCGCTCGCTCGTCCAAAGAACTGTACCGAGAGACTGGAACACCGAAACCCAAGAAAGGAAATTACACACCCATACCATTGCAGTAGAATTTCGGAAAATATATTGTGCTTGAACATTATGAATCATCTCGGAGAAAACGATTTATTGACAAATAGCCAGCGCGGATTTACTAAACATCGTTCTTGTTAAACACACGAAGTAATTAGATCTATCAACAGGAGACGCAAATCGATTCCATTTTTTAGATTACCAAAAGGTTTTTAACATTGTTCCTCGCAAGCGACTTTTGATTAAGTTGCGTGCTTATGGTATTGTCTCATTTGTATGACTGGTTTCGTGATTTCCTGTCAGAAAGGTCACAGTTCGTAGTAATTACAGGAAAGTCATAGAGTAAAACAGAAGTAATATCTGGCGTTCCCCATGGAACTGTTATAGCCCCTCTGCAGTTCCTGATCAACATAAACGATTTGGGAGACAATCCGAGTAGCCATCTTAGACTATTTGCAGATGATGTTGTCGTTTACAGTCTTGTAAAGTCATTAAATGGTCAAAACCAGTTACAAAATGATTTAGACAAGATCTGTAGGGTGACAATTATTGAACTATACGAAAAAAGACATAAATTAATTGCAAACTACGGCATGCACACACTTTATTCAACATGTAAACGTCACTACAGGTATTCGGAATTAGGTTATGGAATGATCGATATGCCTGCCATCATTGACGATGATGCGGCGCCGACGAACAGCGGAATTCTGCATGACCCGCTGAAGTGTCGGAACATCGACGCTTCGATGACCTCCCAAACGGCTGTTTTCTAGTCAGCAATTGTTTTGGGGTTAAAGCTGTACACCTTATGTTTAATATGGCCGACAAAAAGGTGTCGCATGTGTTCAGATCCGGAGAATATGGCGGACAATAGAGGCACTTGCCAGTGACCTGGATGTAATAGAAGCAGCAACAGATTACACTCGTGTGGGGTTTGTGGACGTTATGCAGCGCCATGACCAGCCCTGTTTTAATACGGCTGTCAACCGTGTTAACAGAGAGTTTGGGGGAGGGGGGGGGGGGGGGGTACTGTTGGCAGAAACTAAATCTCATATCTGTGCTGTGCCTTTTGATGCAATTGGGAGGTGGTGTTACACTAGTCATGGCCTGCACCTGAATAGGAGGGGAAGGAATAGATTAGTTGATCTTCTTGCAGAAAATGTAAGGGGGGCCACATGCACTCAAGCCAAAATATCTATGATTACTGGAGTCAGAGGGACACATTTTTTAGGCTAGAGTCAGGCTACAGACAGAGAGTATTAAAAGATATTAAAACAGAACAGTGCCATAATGTCTGCATCAGTATCCAAAGAAATAAAATTTGTGCATTTCATCAGAACAGAAGATGATTGAAAAATAAGATAGATGAGCTTCTTGTATGCCTAGAAAATGGGGTAAATTCTGAAGGTATATATGTTTTGTCTCTCTCTGAACACCATGTAACCGCACTGACGGTGAAGGAAAATTTAAGGATTAGAGATTAGCATCTTATTCATGTAGAGTCAACATGGAAAAAGGAAGAGTTGCTACTTACATAAAAACTGGACACAAAGTCAAAAATATTGAAACAAATAGTTTTTGTGTAGATCAGATCCTTGAAGCATGTGCTTGTGAGTTGCTACTGCAATGTACTTCTGTAATACTTGTAACAATCTACAGATCCCCTCAAGGCAACTTTCAGCTTTTCATGAAAAATCTAGAGGCATTATTGAGCTAACTCTCAGACAAAAAGAAGCAGTTTGTGGTTATTTTAATGTAGATTTCTTAAAAGATACGGATAGGAAAAATGAGCTAGAATCTTTGTTTGGTTGTTTCAATGTAGTATCTGTCGTAAATTTTCCAACTCGTGTGCAGCAGGATAGCAGGTCACTTATCGATAACATTTTCATAGACAGTACTCAGGCAGAAACAATTAATGTGTAGCAAATTGTTAATGGGCTATCTGATCATGATGTACAGTTAATGGGAATAACACATATATCACCTTACAGGCTTCAGGCAGGTTCATACAAGGCAGGGAGGCTTATTAATGCGAACAGGGTAGAGTTTAAGAGCAGCCTAGAAGAGGTAGAATGGGATGAAGTACACACAGAAAATGATGCTGATGCCAAATTCAATTTATTCCACCGTAAATTTCTCTCAATATTTGAGAGTTGCTTTCCTGAAACGTTATCAAATACAGTAATTACAAAGTTAAGTAGGCCATGGATTGCCAAGGGAATTAACATATCGAGTAAGAGGAAGAGGGAAATATATGGACAGGCCAGAATAAGTCGGGATCTGACGTTACTTGCTTACTACAACAGATGCTGTAATATTTTAAGGAAAGTCATTAAGAAGTCGAGAAGCTTATGTGTTCTTACCTCAGAATAAATGGATGTCACATTTCTGCTCTTGTTGTTGCGCACCGCTTGGAGGAACTGCATTGCAAATAATAATATTCTCTTTTTTTGTGATTCTAGTGAAATTTTTCTTCAAAAGAAGTGGAATGAAATGGGAAGTGCAACGAAATCTTTAGTTCAATAAAAAATTAAATTTTTGAAAAAAATGCTTTTGAAATAAAAATTATTATTGGGGGACTTGTTGGAGAATAATTACAATAAATAAAATTTTTCATTATCTAATGATTATATTAATTAACAGTATACCTTATTCACCATCTTGACCAGTGTTGCCGACCGCCTACATCACACAACCGCACTGGGCTGCTACTACTGACCGACCGCTCTGCATGACGACTATTAGCGTACTGCACTGCACGACTACTACTAGAGTACTGCACTCAACTAGACAGAGCTACAGACTCGCAACGACTACTGACCGACTCGCAACGACTGACTGACTGAGAACCGCTCGCAACACTCGCGCGGTCAAGCGCATACTCTCTGGTCACAGATGCTACAATGCCTCGCCATCGCTGCTATGTTACATACGTGTTTCATAACCCTCCACTGGAAGGGCAAAAATTTGGCAGCGATGGTGAGTCATTTGGACTTGCCAATCGCGGCAAAATTTTTAATTAACTAATAAACTTCTACAATTTACAGAATAATTAGATGTAGTACATAAAGTAAATGTTGTGCACACGCACTAAGTACAAGATATATCAGACAAAGACAAAAGTGAGTGCAAAACATAGTAGCAAATCAGAAAAATGTATATACAAATTATTTGACAGAAAACAAAGTGCACAGGCACTGAAAAAATTCTTTAGCATATTCAGAACAAATAAACAGACTGGCAAAAAATATTATGTTGACAAGTGACATGAGTGCACATGCACTGCAGTTGAGAACATATCAGTAAATGATGAAATGTATATACAATGAGTAACAAATGACATAAGTGCATTCGCATTAAAGTATTGAATATACAGAATAGTAGAAAACATATTGAAAAATGAGATAAGTGTACAGGCACTGAAGTTCAGTAGAAAACATATTAACACCTAACAGAAGTGCACATGCACTGTAGTTCAGAACATATCATAAAAATAAAAATGTATATACAATATAAAAGACAAGAGTGTACATATACTGTACTTCAGAACAAATCGAAAAAATGTCTTTAGCATTTTCGCAATAAATAAACATAATGACAAAAAAATCATGTCCAAAGTGCACACGCACTGGAGAAATGTCTTTAGCATTTTCACAACAAATAAACATAATGGCAAAAAATCATGTCGACCAGTGACATAAGTGTACTCGCACTGGAGTTCAGCGAATCGAAAAAAATGTATAACCTACGAACAGAAATGATGTTACCAAAAAATGATTTTCATTATGTGACAAGAATTAGGATAGGAAAGGGAAGGATTGCATCATGGTTGTAGCACTTTAGATTGCACACAGCTGTTCTGAAAGTCCATATCTTTCCACAGAAGTACAACACCAAGTGACACAATTTGAAGTTCTTTTCCCATCAGAATTTATCAGTGTAGCCAAGACACTGAACTGTCGTAGTAATGTTCCATGTTCTCATTTTGGCAGTACATTAGGTACACCAAACAGTGGGACTATAATAACGTCTTCATCGCTCACGGTGGTGGAGAGCATGTCGTGTCAACACCACTCTCTTACTAGGCACACCCACGTAGAATTAGTGCAAAACCAAATATAGTGCTCCATGATCACTAGGATAAACAGGACAAATGGACATTGCAATAATTCAGGGTAGTCAGCTTATGAGGTGAAGGACATCAAGTCACATAATACTGACAATTAGAGACTTAATTAGTTTGTGGCATTCATAGCCCAGTTATTGAACATTTCTGTACCAAGTATGTAGTATTACAGAAAAATGTTCATTAATTGTTTTACATAGAATCAGTAGTCTTCTTTTCCTAGTTACAAAGCATTATGAAATAATCGCATTCCTTTCAGTTACAGAGTATAATTAAGAATCATTAACCTTCTCCTAATTACAGTTAATTAATCATTTGTCATTCCAATAATAATCATTAGCCTTTTCCTAATTACAGATAATTAATCATTTGTCGTTAATTAATCATTTGTCTAATTACAGTTAATTAATCATTTGTCGTTAATTAATCATTTGTCATTCCAATAGTAAGAATTATTAGTCTTCTCCTAATTACAAAGCATTATTAAACAGTACCATAGTTAATTAATTATGTGTCATTCCAATCTATTAAGAATCACTAGCTGGCATCATGGGTAATCGTATTACAATAAACAGTGGCGGTCCTTGGCCAGTTACAAAGTATATTTAGTATGACAGAATAATGTTCATCAGAAGTCTTAGTTGAAAAGGAGAGTCAATTATTGGCCTAGCATTAACATAATACATTGAGTGATACAAATTATTGGCACTCATTGGCCATTAACCAAAACATGAAAACTCAACATGGGAAAAAAAGGGCTAATTAATGGCATAATTAATAACAATTCTTCAAGTGACATTAATTATTGGCACTCAGTGGCCAGCAAGTATTGAATAGAATCATCATTCAGTATTATTCAGATTATTACGAAGTCATTATTAAAAATCAGTTAATTACAGTCATAGCATTAATAATCGTGGGCATTATAAGTAGTCTCATTACAATAAACAGTGTTTCTCATTCAGTAGTATTCAGATCATTACAAAGTCATTATTAAAATCAGTAAATTAGTCATAGCATTAGTAATCATAGGCATTATAAGTAGTCTCATTACAATAAACAGTGGCAGTTATCAACTAGTGACAAAGCATTATTTTAAATATATACTTTTTTTTTGTCTCATTAAGAAGTCATTACTGAAGTGACATACTATTCAGAGCTAATCATTATTATTCAGAATTATCTCAAACTGGTATCACTATTTGGGACTGGTAATACATTTTTTTTTTTAGCAATGCATTGCGTTGAGATCGATAATTAATTGCTGAGGCATAACACTATTTGCTTTTGACCTATTGCTGCAAATGAGGATAGGTAACGTCATTCGTCATGAGTCAGCTGTAGCAAGATTATGTAACAAGGCAGTATATGTGATCACATTTATAAATGATAAACACAAATGGGTAAAAAATAAACTGCAAGTACAAGAACAGGTATAATAAGTAACAGGTTTAGTAAGTATCATGAAAAGCTTCTCCTGGAAAAAATACAAAATGGATTATTGACCTGAAAGAAGAAACGCACACTATGCTCAAAAGTAGTGAACCTCGAATTAACAGGTAGTGAAATGTGTATAAAAATGTGTTCCATAGCTGTCCTTTCCAAAACTTTCTGTCATCCTACTATGCAATGTAACACCTGCTGTCAAAGCAAACTGCAACAAATACTTAAATAACTACATAGTCTAAATATAACTTCAGCATTATCCTCATCTGTAAAGAAAACTTCATTATCCATATCATCATAACTTCACTATTATCATCACCTGTAAAGAAAAAACTTTATTATTCATAATACCATATCCTTCATCATTATTCATCAGTATTCATTATCATCTGCAAAAAAAATCACTTCATTACTCATTATACAACTATTCCTTATCTCTAGCATATTTCATCACTAAAAACTAAGATGTGTAGTTCTCTCTGACAGCCTGCATCAATCACCTTGTATTCTGAAAGAAAAAATTAGTTAAGACTGCTATTCTACGATGAGTATAATATATTCTTGTTAATGCTTGTTAATCCTGATCCATTTACTCTTCCCCATAAAGTTATTGCATCAAGTCAACTGGTGTGTGTTATATCCTAACTATTTCACAATGCATACAAACAAAACATGTAAACAATCGTACATAAAAAGACAAAAATGTGACGTTCGTTGTGTTCAGCTTGTATGTAGTGTAATTAATCAAGGCGAGAATTAAAGACTTTAATAAAAAATGTAATGAAATTAACATGTCATTAGCTAACATTGCATAATTAGTCATAAAATACGTAAGTGTGTCTGAAAAAATATGCACGGTCTGATGTGTAACGACAAGAAGAGCGACCTGCTAACCTTACCTTGTCGGGCACTTGCCAAGAAAAATACGATAATCATTAGTAATTAGTCAGGTGAAGTAATTGCATTAGTAAATGGCATCATAGTGTGTTGAATCATACAGTGGTTTCACTCAATAAACGGTTTAATGTTTGAGATATGGTGATTGCCTTTCGATTTTCTAGTTCTCAAAGTTTCGACGTGTACAACATTGGGGTGAGGGATGCTGCGAATCCGATATGGACCTGCGTATAGAAGTTCAAATTTACTGCACTTACCTTTTAATTTGCTGGATAAATAGTGTGTACGTACTAGTATCTTCTGTCCAACGTGAAAGACGCGCCGTGTACAAACCTGTTTTTGCTGTCTTCTCCGGCGCTCTGCGGCACGTTTGATGTTGTTCAGCGCAATGTCAATTATTTCGTGGTGTCGTAATCGACGAGATGTAGGAAATGTTATTAATTCTTTAATTTTGTTAGGTGGTTCAGCATTTTTCAGTATAACAGACGGAGATAGCATAGTGGATTCATTTGGAATGGAATTAATTACATCTTGGAATGAGAGTATGTGTGTATCCCAATCAATATGTCTTTTGTGGCAGTATATTCGGCACAGCTTACCAATTTCTTTCATTAATCGTTCACAGGGGTTCGAAGAAGCGTGGTACTTGGATATATAGATCGGAGAAATGTTTCTGGCTCGTAACATGCGTGTCCATACGCTACTACGAAATTGAGATCCATTGTCAGAAATTACTTTCATTACATGCCCTACATGAGATAGAAAATGTTTTACAAATGCTTTCGAAACAGTTTTAGCAGTAGCTTTGCGTAATGGAGTGAAAGTAACAAATTTTGAAGTGAGCTCAACAGCGACAAATATGTAGCAAAAACCTCTGTTAGTTCTCGGAATCGGACCAAAAATATCTACTGCGGCCATGTGTCTTAATTTAACAGGTATAATGGGATATAAAGGAGGAATATGTGAAGTGGTGTCTGATTTAGCTTTCTGGCAAATTTTACAAGACGCTAAAACTCGTCGTATACGTTTCTCCATGTTGGTAAAATAACAGTTCTGTCTCAGTATAAGAAAACATTTTCTTGCTCCGTAATGTGCGTAACTTAAATGAGTGTACCAGATTAATTTGTTAACCAGTTCGTCAGGAATGCATAATAACCAATTGTTGCTGTCAGGATGAGAGCGGCGAAACAGAATGTCATTGCGTACAGTGTAATGGTTCCTAATCGTAACATTATTCTTATCTTGCCAAAGCTGTTTAATTTCTTTCCACACATTGTCTTTATTTTGCTCTTGTGCTATGTCCTGTAATGACGATGAAATAAAATTTTCAAATGCTACTTGCTGAATGTACATGACACTGAAATTTGTTTTGCAGAAGTTGGTTGCTACGTCTTGCTGATTGTTGCTGAGAGAACGCGATAGTGCGTCTGCTATAACATTTTGCGTGCCGGGAATGTGGACTATCGTAAAATTAAATTCTTGTAAATAAAGTTTCCATCTGCTTAATCTGTCGTGAGTAAATTTAGCTGAGAGCAAAAATTGTATCGCTCTGTGGTCTGTGTAAACTGTGGTATGTCTGCCATAAAGAAAATGCCTAAATCTCGTAAAAGCCCATACAACACATAATGTTTCCAATTCTGTAACAGAGTAATTTCGTTCAGCGGGTGACAAAATGCGACTTGCAAATGCGATGTTTTTAATTACTGTTGAACCATGTTCTTCTATTTCCTGGAAAATATGTACGCCTAAAGCGGTATTGGAACTGTCAGTGGCAATGGAAAAATTTCTGGTAAGATCTGGGTGCGATAAAAGTGGAGCATTCAACAAAGCATGTTTCAGGTTCACAAATTCAGAATGTGCTTGCTTATCCCAAGACCAAATAGTGTTTTTACCTGTTAATTGGCACAATCTAGGTGTGTCTAAAGCAGAGTGATGAATAAATTTACGAAAAAAGTTAATTAAGCCCAAAAAACTGCGTAATTGTTTCTTCGTCGTAGGAAAAGTAATGTCACGTAGAGCTTGAAGTTTCTCTGGATCAGGTGCAATGCCTTCTGCTGAAATTACGTGTCCAAGAAATTTTATAGAAGTTTTGCCAAAATGCGATTTACTGAGGTTAATTGTAAGTCCTTGTGCACGAAAAGTTTGTAACAGTTGTTCAAGAATCAGATTGTGTTCAGATCAGTTAGCTTCTGCGATAAGAATGTCGTCTACATACGTCGTAATTCTGTCTTTAAGTTCTGTCGGAAGTATAGTGTTCAAACCGCGAATAAAAGCTGCAGAAGAAATAGTTAAGCCGAACGGTAGTTTGCAAAATTGATAACAGTCGCCGAAACAGAGAAAAGCTGTATATTTTCTGCAATTTGGATGAAGTTGAATTTGCCAAAATCCCGATTTCAAATCTAGTGTAGAATAAATAGCTGTACCGTGAAATTTCTGTAGAAGTTCCTCTAATGTCTGTGGTCGATCTGTTTCATTAATAATAATGTCATTAATGTGACGTGAATCAAGTACAAGGCGAAGTGAGCCATCTTTTTTCTTAACAATATGTAGCGGGTTTATGTACGGACTAACTGCTGGTTCAATAATTCCTTGATCGAGCATATCCTGCAATTCTTTTTTAACTTGTTCTCTGTGAATATACGGAATGGGATAATGCTTTGCTTTAAATGTGTCGTGCGGTTTGACTTGAAATTCATACATAAAGCCGGACATAGTACCAGGAATGTTGTCAAAAACTGGAGCTTGCTGTAAAAGAATTTTATGTAATTGCGTTCGTTCGTCGTCTGTAGTTGCACTGCTTTGTCTAACTTTATCGGAAATCATTTGTATTACGTCGTAGTCCACTTCGTCTGGAGTATTATAGTTGTGTACGTACGTATCCGTGAACAATGTGGGATTACAGTCTATGTCACGTGTTGCGGAAATGACCTCTGTGCGGTTAATTGTTTGTTCTTCCGCAGATAATGAGTGCTGAAATTCTAAAGCAAGTTGTACATTTTCATCCTTTAACATTATATAAGAATTCTGAAAATCGATAACTGCGTCGTGTTGTACCAGAAAATTCGTACCTAAAATAACGTCTGTTGTCAATAAAGGAACAATCCAAAAATTAGAGTGAAATGTATGACCTCCAATACAAAATGATAAATGCGTCTGTAATTTAACGTCTACTCCTTTACTCGGTACTGCTCCTTTCACTTTTGTTTTGCCTAATGGTAATGTCGGATAGGTATTCTCTTTGTTGCACGCGTTGAAAGTCTCCTCATTTATTACTGATATTGGTGATCCGGAATCAATTACTGCTGAGAATTTCGATGAACCAATTTTAATTTCGATAGCAGGATGTGAAATGGTTTTCTGAATAACTGGTCTTTCCTGCAACAGAGTGTCTCTGATATCGTCAAAAGTAATTACATTTTCGTGAACAACATTTTGCGTGTCAAACGTAGTGCTTGTGTTATTGGACGATGTGTCCTGTGCAGTATCTAGTCAGATTCTATTTGACGTGTTATTATTATTAGGAGGGTTCTGTGGTATTTCTACTATTTGAACTGTCCTATTACTTCTTCCAGACATGTTACGCTCTGGATGGTACCTACTGTCGGGTTCATTCATGAGAATATGTTCTTGCGTATGATTTTGCTGTTGGTGAGACCGACTGTTATTATATGTACGCTGGTAATTGTGCTCATCGTTTTTACGTCTGTCGTAATAGTCATTCCTATACGGTGTATTGCGATAGGAATTGAAATACTGCCTTCTTTGTACGTAGTTGTTTCCTTGCTGCCGTGCGTTACTATTTGTTGCACCAGGGACTATACGTGCACGCGGCGAAACATTAAAGCCTGGTTGACCTTGTGTATTCCATTGTTGGTTAGGTATGCTAACCGGCTGGTTTTGATGTTGTTGTTGTGAAACACCTCTATTGTTACTAAAGTGTTGTTCCTGTTGCTGTAAATTTTGACGGTATTGATAATTAGAACTTTGCCTGTTATTAAAGTTTTGGTAGTTGTCGTTCCTAAAGCGTCTGTTATCTTTCCGATTGAAATTACGTCCCTGATCATAATTGCAGTACTGTTGTTGACCTTGGTTGTTACTCGAAAAGTTTTTGTTTACAAAAGAATAATCGGATTGCTGTACTTCCAAGAGCTGTAAAAGATCTCTGAATGCTGAAATGTTTTCTTTTTGCTGGCCTGTTAGAAGTGACACTCGTAATGACCGTGGTAATTTGGAAATGCATAATTGTATAAGTGCGGATTCACTGTACGGCTCACTCAGGTATTGGTTTTGTTGTACCATGTGCTCAAAAAATTGCGTCACACTCGGAAAATTTGAGTTCTCGTAATTTGGCAAACTAATCAACTGATCTTTAATTCCGCGCTGTGTCGTCTTCGACCAGTACGCTGACAGAAAAGCATTCTGAAATTCCTCTACCGAGTAACACTGTCTCGCGATCGGTCTCATACGAGTTGCCGGTTCGCCTTCCAAAAAGCTGCAAATAAATTCAAGTTTGTGTGTTACAGGCCAAGTCGGTGGAAGAGCAAAGCTAAATTGTTGAATCCAATCCAGTGGGTGAATCTGCGTTCTATCGTTTTTGAAAACCTTAAACTTTCTCACTGACATAAAATGTTTGTAGTCGAAATTATCATCTCTGTGTGATGGAACAGGTTCAGGATCGTAAGAGAATCTATTGAACTGTGGTTGATCGGAATCTAAGTCCCGTACTCTCTGTAGATTACCCAAATTATACGCACTGCGTGAGTCTGACTCATGTTCAAAAAGTGGCGTCTGTTGTGGCATGTTATTAACTGAAATGTTTTTCATCTCTGTTACTTCTTGTTGTAAATTTGATAACTTCCTACGTAACGTGTTGTTAGATGAATCGATCTCATTAATTGTCTGCTGTAAATTTTGAAATTCAGGTGTTTGGATAAAAGAAACCGGTGCAGTATCGTCTGATTTATTGTCATTAGTATTTTCGATAACATCAATACGACTGGCCAATTCATCACATTTTTCAGTCAGTATTTTAACCTGATCATCGGTTTTAGAATCAGACGCATTAATCTGTTTTTGCAACTTGCGCGTAGTTTCGCTCAGTTTTTTAACATCAGCTTTGATAACATCACAATCCTGTGTTAGATCTAATTGTTCGAATCTATCTGTCACTGTTTGAATATTTACTGTGTGTGTATCTGTTTTTGATTTAAGGTCAGAAATTTCATCCTGTAATTCCGCGTTCAATTGTTCTATGGTATTAATTTTGTCGGACACTGTAGTAATATTATTGTCTACATACGTCTTCGCTTTCGCGAACATTTTACGTTTGTCCTCTTGTCTTTGTGCAGTGATTGTTTCCATAACCTGACGTTTGACTTTATTTTGATCCTGAATAAATTTGCGGAAACGCGTATCACTGTTCTGTATGTGCTGATTAAAGCGCTCGTTAATCTGAGTGTTCTGTTGGTCGAATTTCGCGTCGATCTTTTCATCCATTGTGCGCGAAAGTTCTGCTGTCATTGCTTTAAACTCGTCGCGTAATTGTGTAGCTTTTTCAGAGCATTGTTTAGCGACTCCGCTAATTTCGTCTGTGAGTGTTTCTGTTGCGGCTGTTTGCATTTCCCTTAATTCTTGCGCAACAGACTTAATTTCTTCGCTATTTTTTTGTGAACAAGCCTCAATTTCCGTGCGCAACTGTTCCTTAGTGTCATGACACTGCGCGGCAACGGCTCTAATTTGTTCACTAAGCTGTCTGGAATTGTCGTCTAATTTTTTATTAAGCTGTTTGTTCTGTTCCCTAAGTTGTTTGAAATTTTCGTCATTATTGTCGAGTTTCTCATTTAAGTGTTTGTTATCTTCCCTAAGTTGTTTGAAATTTTCATTCTGTTGTTTATTATCTTCCCTAAGTTGTTTGACCTGTTCATTATTTTGTAGCAATATTGCCATAATTTGACCCAATGTAACATTATCTACTCCATTCTCTGTACTATTTGACGGTGTATTTGCAATTGTCCCGCTTTGTGTGACCATTTGGTCATTTTGCAACTTACAAAAAGGATTATCAGTCGGATGTACACTGTCAGACATTATTTCGGAATTAAATGAATCTGTCCTACTTTGTGTGATTTGTTCATTTTCATTAGACAAATTTGTCTGTACATTACTTGAGTTTTCCGAATCGGGTGTGTTAAGCTGGGCAGCGCTCATTATAATAGAGCGTTCTGCGTCATCAATTGTCGTCAAATTAACAGACGAGACAATTGAGTTTGTTTGTTCATTATCAGGGTAAAAGTCATCACTAGTGGTTGGAATGCACTGATTGTTAGTGAACGCAGGATTGTCATCATTACACTGCGTGTCACATGTCCTATCGGTAAAGTTGTTTGAGTCGGTAATTTCATTCATAATACCTCGCGATACACTATTCACAGTCTTTCGCGGCATTTTTACAGTAGTCACAAATATTCACAAAACAATAAGCACAATGCAAAAACAACACACAAATACAACAGAGCAACGAATTGCCGTTGACCTGTAGAAAGAAAGTCACAAAATTAGTAAAAGCGTTGCGCCAAATCCTAATTATATCTAAGCAAATAAGAGCAGATATCTGACTGTTTTTCAAAAGACTCTCAACGAAATACGATCCTGGACTGGGTGTCGCCAAGTGTAACCTCCCCACCGAAATTTAAAAGAAAATAAATGACAATACTTAATACAAATGGGAGCCGAGTGTAACCTCCCCACCGTAATTTAAAGAAAAATGAAATATGACAATATTTAATTATGAATGCTAATGGACATTGCGCTAATTGTAACCTCACCCACAATGAAATGTACTGACAATGGCAACAAAATGTGAAATTCGCAATCTGACTCGAATGTAAATCCTTCAAAAAAAATTAAAGTCCATTCAGTGATAAGGAAATTCAATTAAACCGAAACATCGGTCTTTGGCCCTGTGCAAAACAATCAGAATTAAAGTCTTACCTCAGAATAAATGGATGTCACATTTCTGCTCTTGTTGTTGCGCACCGCTTGGAGGAACTGCATTGCAAATAATAATATTCTCTTTTTTTGTGATTCTAGTGAAATTTTTCTTCAAAAGAAGTGGAATGAAATGGGAAGTGCAACGAAATCTTTAATTCAATAAAAAATTAAATTTTTGAAAAAAATGCTTTTGAAATAAAAATTATTATTGGGGGACTTGTTGGAGAATAATTACAATAAATAAAATTTTTCATTATCTAATGATTATATTAATTAACAGTATACCTTATTCACCATCTTGACCAGTGTTGCCGACCGCCTACATCACACAACCGCACTGGGCTGCTACTACTGACCGACCGCTCTGCATGACGACTATTAGCGTACTGCACTGCACGACTACTACTAGAGTACTGCACTCAACTAGACAGAGCTACAGACTCGCAACGACTACTGACCGACTCGCAACGACTGACTGACTGAGAACCGCTCGCAACACTCGCGCGGTCAAGCGCATACTCTCTGGTCACAGATGCTACAATGCCTCGCCATCGCTGCTATGTTACATACGTGTTTCAATATACTAAAAAACAAGAGCTCATGTTGTGTTGATGGAGTCTCTAACAGAATTTTGAAGTGTTATTCTAATTTAATAAGTGGAGTCCTTAGTGATATACGTAATGCTTCGCTGGCACAGGGAATTTTTCCAGACAGATTGAAATACACAATTGTCAAACTTCTTCATAAGAAAGGGGACAAGAGTGACTTAAATAGTTATAGACTAATCTCATGGCTGACTTCATTTTCTAAAATATCCGAAAAAGTTACATATTCAAGAGTAGTTTGACATTTAAGTGAAAATAATTTACTTAGCATGTCACAGTTCCGATTCTGGAAGGGTTACTTGACTGAGAATGCTATCCACACATTTACCTATCACATTGTACAAGGCCTTGATAATAAATTATTGATAGTTGGCATTTTTTGTGATCTTTCCAAGGCATTTAACTGTGTGGATCATGTCACATTCTTAGAAAAACTCAGGTTTTATGGAATTGAAGACTATACACACACTATACTTAACGAACAAAAAGCGAAAAGTTGTGCTGCATAACACAAATAATGTTGGGAGGGTGGTAAATTCTAGTAAACGGGGAGTTATCACAAAGGGAGTCCCACAGGGTTCAATTTTGGGTCCTCTGCTGTTCCTTATTCATGTGAGTGACCTCTCACTTAACGTTCAGCAAGCAGAACTAGTACTTTTTGCAGATGACATGAGTGTTATAATAAATCTCAATCCAGAAAAAGCAGCTGAAGTTATAGTTAAGGATATCTTTCAAAGAATTATTAAGTGGTTCTCAGAAAATGGACTCTCCCTTAATTTTGAAAAAAAAATCACTGTATCCAGTTATGTACACCGAATAGCGTCATACTGAGAATTGATGTAGCATATGAACAGGGCTCAGTTAACAGGATAGATTTCTCCAAATTTTTGGGTGTTCACATTGATGACAACTTGAACTGGCAGAAGCATATTACTGAGCTTCTCAAACAATTAAGCTCAGCTTCTTTCACTCTTCGTATAATCGCTAGTCTTGGTAATAAACAGATGAGCCTCCTAACGTACTTTGCGTATTTCCACTCAATAATGTCTTATGGAATAGTTTTCTGGGGTAACTCACCACATAGACATAAAGTATTGACTGCACAAAAGAGAGCAGTGAGTATAATTAGTGGTGTTCACCCAAGGACGTTATGTAGGCACCTATTCAAGGAGTTGGGTACTTAAACTGTACCATTAGAGTATATGTATTCGCTAATGAAATTCGTTATAAATAATCCATCTCAATTCGCGATGAACAGTGATGTTCATACTTACAACACTAGAGGGAAATATGACCTTTGCTATCTGTTATTGAAGCTGTCAGTTGCTCAAAAAGGAGTACATTATTTAGCAACAAAAATCTTTGATCATTTGCCCAACAGCATAAAGTGTCTGGCAGGTAGCAGATCAAGTTTTCAATCTAGCTTAAAATCATTTCTTTTGGACAACTCCTTCTATTCCATGGACGAGTTTCTGTTTCAGAACTGGTTAAAAAATAAAAAACAAGTTACTAATGTAGTTGAATGTGTAGAACTAAAAATTTCAGTAATATTAATATTAGCACTATTTGTGTGTGTGTATATATCTTGTAATCTGACTTGTTCCACATCATATCGATAAAATAATCGTGAAAATTATCTACGGAATATGACATAACTAAACTAAACTACACTAAACTAATTGGCGTATGGGTTCCCCAGAGCCAGAATGCGGCCCCCAAGGTGCTCCTTCAGGACATCAAATACTCTCCTGTTTTAATGTGGTCGAGCTCCATCTTCCTTGAAGCACATCTTGTCGAAATCAGGGTCACTTTGGATAAAGGGGATGAAATAATCTTCCAAAACCTTCAAGTACCGTTCGGTAGTCATCGTGCCATCAAGGAATATCGCACCGATTATTCCGTGACTGGACATTGCAGATCATACTGTCACCTGTTGAGGGCGAAATGCGGATTCTCAGTCCCCCAAATGCTCCAATTTTGGTTGTTGACGAACCCATCCAAATGAAAGTGGTCTTCGTCGCATGCACGCACATACTAATTCCCATCATGCCCCACGGCTAACCATGCAGTTTGAACGTGATAACGCAAACCGTTCAGAAGTTATGACAATTTTATTTCATATAGTTGAATAATTGTCACCCTGTATGTAAGGTGCGAAAAGTGGCAATTGGCTTTAAGTAATGGGAAGTGTGAAGTCATCTGCACGAGTATTAAAAGGAATCCGCTATATTTCGGTGACACGATTAATCACACGAATCTAATGGCTGTGAATTCAACGAAATACTTGAGGATTACAATTACGAATAATTCAACCTGGAATGATCACGTAGATAATGCTGTGGAGAAAGCAAACCAAGGACTGTGTTCTATTGGCAGAGCACTTAGAAAATGCAACAAGCCTACTAGAGATTCTGCTTACACTGTGCTTGTTCGCCCTCCTCTGGATGCGTGGTGTGGCATGCACGTCAGATAGGAAGGTCATCGAAAATGTTCTAAGAAGAGTAGGTCGTTTTATATTTTTTGCAAAGTGGAGGAGAGAGTGCCACAGAAACGGTAAGCGAGCTGAGGTGGCAAAGAAAGACGTCTCTCGTTGCGGCAGGATTTTCTCATGAAATTTCAATCACCAACTTTGTCCTCAGAGTGTGAAAATATTTTTTGGCGCCTACATAGGGAGAAATGATCATCATAATAAAATAAGAGAAATTGGAGCTCGCACCGAAAGATTCAAGCGTTTGTTTTTCCCACTCGGTGTTCGAGAGTGGAAAGGTAGAGAAATAACTTACGATGAATCCTCTGCCAGACACTTAATTGTGAATTACAGATAATCATGTAGATGTAGATAGATGTAAGTAAAACACATGGAACGGAAGGTTCTCTACAATTTGTTCAAAAATCGGACTGCATTTATAAAGAGGTGGAGGACTGCCCGGTTCTTTTACGGTTTTTTTTTTCTGGCAAAGCTAGTTGTACATCCACAATTACGCACAGAGTATGAATAGGTTGGCCGAAACACACGTCTTGTATGGGTTCACTGAAGGCGATGGAAAACCTGCACACCGACCTTATGCTGGGCCATCCCATGACATCGACAACCATGACAGCATTACCTTTCCATCTAAACATAGGCGTCCTAGGGCTGTTGGATTACTCTGTTTTCCGTTGTACGTTTTGGTGATTTACTATTGCAGTCTTTTTCACAGTTGTGAAGGCAGTTTCGCATAACCAACTGCATATCCAGGCCTAACGTTGCAAAGCAATATGAAATGGAACAAGCATTTAAGGATTGTAGTAGTGGACTTCGATTTATTGGGAGAACTTTAGAAAGATTTGGTTCATCATGTAGGACACAAGTGCGACCCATCCTTAAGTACTCCCTGAGTGTTTGGGATTCGAGCCAGGACAGATTAAATGAAGACCACAAAGCAATTCAGAGGTGGTGCCCTATATTTGTTACTAGGAGGTTCGAACAACAAGCAAGTATTACGGAGAAGCTTCAGGAATAGAAATCCCTGGAGCGAAGACAATGTTTGAATATTTTAGCATCCTGCAACATAAAATAGAATTAACCCATGCCAGATATTAGCCTTGTGAAACTTAAAATGTTGGTACTAGAGTACATAGTCTTAAGACTCCGTCACTTGTACTAATGTTTTGCCGTTAGGTCACACCAACGGGCCAGACAAGTGGGCCGCGGCGCTGAGTCGTAAATAGGCGCCGCGGGCAGCCAACACAGCGATCTCGGCTGGTGGTCGCGCGCATGTGCGTACGGAGTAATACGAACTTAAAACCAGTAAATGTTAACTGAAATTATTGTAGAAAATAGCTGATTACAATAGTTCGGTCTATTAATGGCATTAAAACCATAAGTCACTGAGGTTACCGTTCCATGAAAGGCAAAAGACATAAAAAGTGTACTGTACAAAAGTATGAATAAACATTAGTTGGTAACATTATTTGTTACAACAGCTAGAAATGTTACTGGCACATAAACCATAATAACTGACGTGAAGACAATGTTCTTTTCGAGGAACACATTTGAGAAAATTTGGAGAACCGAAATTTGGAGCTGACTGGAGCACGATTCTAATGCCGCCAACGTATTTTTCGCTTAAAGACCATAAAGATACGAGAATTTAGTGCTTGTACAGAGGCACATAGGTAGTCGTTTTTACCTCGCTCTATTTGCGAGTGGATCAGGAAAGGGAATAGCTAGTATTGGTACAAGATGCTTTCCGCCACTCGCCTTATGGTGACTTGCGGAATATCTATGTAAATGTAGTAGTAGATAGGGCTAACATATCGAATGAATCGTAACTGTATTATTGTGCCAACTCTGTAACGAGGCTCAGGAAACCACACGTCGCTTATAGCAAAACATTCATATTCCTGAACAACAGAATTTTTTTCGATGCAGTTCGGGTTAATCCTATGCAGATGACCGTAGTTCTGTCGTCATACTGGTACTTGTAAGAGGATCTAAAGGTACAGCAGAACCATTAACAGAGTCAAAATATAAACTACTGTAGCACTGGCATTACTGACAGCAATCTGAACGTATGAATGAGAATTACAGCCAAAATCTGGCAATCAAGAGGAATAAACAGCCCAATTACGATGTTAATATAATTCTTGCATACATGACACACAAAGAATCTAGCAAGGCTGTTTTCTTCCATAATGAGGCATATGGCTTACGAATTTAAATTTCTCACCATTTTAAACTTAGGAGAACTAACTAAAAACTTAGTGTGAAGTAAATTATTTAAACTGTCTTGTTAGAATGGTACGGTAGATTTTTAGCTGTAGCATTAGAGGGATAGGGAGATTGTGTATCTTTTCCCAGCAGTTGTTTAATAGCAGCATAGGAAACTGTGACATCAGAGGGGGGAAGAACCCAGTGGCCATCTTTAATTCTTTGACTGAAATATGTAGCCATACACGTCTGAGTGAATAATAGCTTGGGGTAAAAATGTTCAGTGGTTTTCCATGTCAGCTGTAAATAGCAGGTAAGTTGAGACTGGTTACTTCCGCTTTGTCCCGGTATGCACAGGTAGCCACCATGCATTACGATGTTATGTAACTGTGCCAGTATCTCTGGTCAGCCATCTTGGATTCTATACACAGCACAAGAGGCATAGAGTAAATATATTTACTCTATGACAAGAGGAAACGTTAGCGACAGCCCTAGACATGGAACAAGTCCCGCTCATTCAACTACCTCCATAATTTTCCCTAATGCTAGCCAGAACAATGGAGGGTAAAGGCTTTGGTGCACGCCGTGTAGCGCATATTGTGTGGTCTCTGGTCCCACTGCGTGAGGAGCCTGTTTTTATTAAGCTACTTTTGTTGCGAAAGCATTTATTTGTTGCTCGCTTTTTGTAGTGATTTGTAGAGTGAGCGTTTGCGTGTTTGCCGTATTTTACAGCGTGAGCGTTTGTTCGTCGCCTTTTTTAGTGTGTTACAGTGAAAGAATTTGCTTTTTCCTCGCCTTTTTGTAGTTCACGTTTTTTATTGCTGTTGCCTGTACTAGCAGTGTTGTGTAGTTAAAATTATTTAAAATGAGTACATTTTAGTGTTAAATTTGTGGAAATGAATATAATTACCTGAATACTCTGAGGCAGCATACTTCCATAGTGAATCCACAGCTGTGTGATGTGTACATTTGAAGCTGAGTCTAAAAAGTGTTGGACTGATCATTACTAATCCGCTCATAAAATAGTGTGAACTCTGGACTTCTGTAGTGAAGGTGAATTTTTAAAGTGGAAAGAGGAAATGGAGCGCATTACACAATCCAGATTCCTCAAACATAGTGGCATTAAGTTTGTTGATGACTACTCAACCTGTATGTGTGTTTGCCATCGTTCAGTTCAGTTATTCTCCAGAGGTGAAGGGGTAAGACACCTATAAATGGCAGGTAGTAACAAAGTTAATGGAAAGTGCCCCGCAGGGATGAAAGTCCATAAGGAAGGAAGGTGCCTCATTAAGCTTGTGTTGAGTCATGTTGAACACGATCTAGACTTAAGTCATTGGAATCTGACATCACAAGAACGTGAGAGTATAGCTACAGACATTGCTATAGGATATAACACGATGATTTGTTTTGTTTTAAAAAAAAACATCCTACTGTGTGGCACAAGTTTTTTCTTGTGACTCCTTTCTGGGCTAGTGAAAAAAAAAATGCTGCTACGGGTTCTAGCAGCATCTGCTTTTGCCATCAATGATGCTACCATTTCTTGGCTAGGTTAAATTCCAGCAATACTGAAATAATCTTTTTCTTTTCATATGATAGTGTTTCTTGGGTACTGGAGTTAGCATTTACAGTTACTTGGTCTATAATTGCATCCCTCTCATTAATCACAGACAGGTCTCCAGCTTCAGTAACAAGTGCCTCTGACAGTTCATCATTTTGCAAAGGATTGTCACCTCTGCTCTTTTTTCCATTTGGCAAACAATATGAATGTGGCTACATATATTTAATATTGTAATCAAAGCACGTGCAAGAATACAATTGAATACGAACTTCATGCTACTCCACACTAATCTACAGTTACAGTTGACGTTATTGTATTTCACAAGATAAACTTAAGATGATCCTGAAGCAGGTACTTCAAAACGACTGTCTACCTTGGTAAGGAAGTCGTCCATTAAAATAGAGTCCGCAGCTCGTGGTCGTGCGGTAGCGTTCTCGCTTCCCACGCCCAGGTTCCTGGGTTCGATTCCCGGCGGGGTCAGGGATTTTCTCTGCCTCGTGATGACTGGGTGTTGTGTGCTGTCCTTAGGTTAGTTAGATTTAAGTAGTTCTAAGTTCTAGGGGACTGATGACCATAGATGTTAAGTCCCATAGTGCTCAAAGCCATTTGAACCATTAAAATAGACTTGTGCCTAAAGCGAACGTCTTTTACTTTACCAGTTATCGTTCCTACCACGATCGCAATAGCATATCAAACAGCTTCACTGTAACAAACATCAATGCAGATATACCTTCGACCAGTAATTTCACTTGCTTTGGATTACCATATACGAATTTCAAAGCCTTGTGCATACTCTTCAGGTGCATGTTTGTGTTTAGCGTAGCTTGGATTCTGTGACAATATATTCAACATTTCGCGATTTAATTTCATAGTACGTCTTGGAATAATGACAAAATTCGGATGTATTTGGATAACTATAGAGCTTTTAGTGTGCTTTTTGCAGCGATTCTTCAAACATAATAACTTCTCTCACCTGCGTTAATATCTTAACAAGCTTGTACATGTCATTTCTGCATTCCTTGTGCAGAGTTTTACTCTTGGTGTTGTTCCTCCATGCTCTATCCACATGCCAGGTGCAGAAAAATCTCATTTTAGTAGCCCCTATTATTCTGTTCCAAGCAATGCTGTAGGACTCGAGAGATCTGACACGAATACCTTGGGGCAAAACTGTCCAATCTGTGACTTTATATAGTCGAAAACACAGTCAACACATCACTGACATTACTATAAGAAATGAGGAAAGTGCATGGAAATCCTTGCCTCATATCAACCAGTACTAGTTTCACGATAAACTCAAAATCATAGACTGAGAGTCTCATCAACACAAATATATCATTTCCGAATTTTGCTAATAATTCACAATGTCCATTTTTAATTATTACCAACATAAAATCTTCACTTGTTAATTCCAGATGCAGGTAACATGAAACTTTTGCTTCGTAATTCAAAGTAAATGTTAGTATGGCTTATAAAAGCAATACATATGGATCATTGCTTTGCTTAACTTTGTGTGCCTAACCTTCGATGGTGATTGCATCATTCAATTGTGACTGACTATGAACCAAATTATAAGAAGCTGCAAAGTACCAGCCCTGCGTCATTGAGAGATATAATCTCTCCAAATTTGAATCCTGCATTGTAGGTCAAATTTTATCGAGAACAATGGGAAACAGGAGTCCTACAGCAACGTGTGCAGCAACGCTCTCCAGTTCTTATGGTGTGAGATTTAGATACTTAAGTCTAGATCGTGTCCAACATGAGTCGACTAAAAATTAACAAGGCACTTTCCTTCCTTATAGAGGACATTTATCTCTGCAGGACACTTTCCATTGATTTTGTTGCCTCCTACCATTTTTAGTTGTCTTATCCCTTCACCTTTGGAGATAGATTAACATCAACAAAGGCAAACATAGTTACGAGATGAGTAATTGTCATCAAATTTAGTGGCACAGTGTTTGACGAATTTGGGTTATGTAGTGCAATCCATTTTCTCTTTCAACTTATGATCAATCCAAACATTTTTAGAATCAGCTTGAAGTGTACACATCATCCAGTTCAATGTTTTCTGTCGCATTATGCCATGAGTGTTTTGTTGGTGGCGCTTTAATTTCTTTTACAAGTAAAATTCTTGCCAAATTCATAGCACTGGTAGCAACATGAAAATTCATTATTTGTAACATGAGTTATGATTTTGTTCAGCTGCTATGGGTGCACTTTGGAACTATGCTACCCCCGAGTCTTGCAATAATTGTGCTAGTTTCCATAAATTTCACGCTTAAAAGTACTCATTTCGAATACTTTTAACTACACAAGACTGCTAAGAAGTACAGGGTGATGATTCTTCTGGAAAACCTGGAATTCTCACGGGATTACATTTTACCTGGAAAATCTCAGGGAATTTCAGGAATTTTATAAAATCCCAGAAATTCTGCGTTTTAGTTTAGCATTAAAATTGAATTTTATAAACGCAAATTTTAAAATACTTAATATTTCAAAGTGTGTTAATTAAATGAATATTATTCCATATATATTCTCTGTGTTAAAAAACTGGTTAAACTACTGATTATGGTTGGTATCTAATGCAACTGAGATAGAAGAAAAGCCATTATTGTGGTATTCTGCCTCCCCTTCCCCCCTTACCATTACTTTTTCGACAGCGTACTGACAGAATCATCAGTCTTACATGTGGAATTCTCAGGGATTTTCTTTTTCAAGTTTGAGTAGCCACACTGGAAGTAGCTTCACGCTATTAAATTATTAACATTGCTGTTGTGCATTATTTTCTGTGTATTGTAGCGCTGATACTGTCAAAGTGAAGTACATTTGCAGAACTTGCACTATTCCTCAATGTAATTTGAAATACAACCTGTTTCAATAATGTTCTTCAGATTTATTGAGGCTGTTGTCACAATCCAAAAGAAATCATCCCTGTATTATATATTTGTTCTCTGCAGTAGTCTACATCTATGAGGATCTCATCACTGTATATGTGATGAAAACTCGTTCATTAATCGGTCATTTTTGTACACAACACAAAAAGAACACATTTTCTACTTAAATATCTCTGATTTGTTACGTTCAATGATCCTGGTAAGAGATGAAAAGTACCTACAAATTTGTAGAGGTACATGACAACTCGGTGAAAAGTTACAGTTTACAAATTCAGAAACAGTGAAATTTAAACATATCTCTCAAGATAAAGTACTAAATTGTGGTTCTAGTCCAGGTGCAGCAATATAAATTCTTTCATTAGAAAATAAATTAACTAGAGCTTTACATTATTAGGTAGCATGACTTCACTTCGCACAGTTACTCCCTTTCCGTCCCTACTTCAGGCTGTTGCCGGACAGCAGGTGAGGTGGCCTCTGATACCGTAAAACATTTGTTAACAGCAGTGTGTTGTCCCCTAGTGACTTCCATAGAATGATATGAAAATGTGTATATCTGCTGCTTCCAGTTTCAGTTGCACAGTAAATATGTCCATATGAAATTTTTTTTTAAAGTGTAGAAAATCATCCATATGGTTGTACTGTTTGTTTATTCCTCCAGGAATCATCTTATAGTGATATAGGATTTGTCATTGTAATACAATGAACCTAAGTAGCTCAAATATAGAGTATACATCACATGAGGGCAGGGTAGGAAATTTGCACTTGTATTATAGACGCAATACGTATAAAGGTCATGCAGGAGTACAGAAGAATTTAAGGACTTACAGGTGTGAGCATTAAATAAGTATCCTTTGCTTTCCAACCAAGTTGGGGGACAAATATTACAAAACCCAACACTTGCTGACTTGGTCTCAGCTGTGACAGCCACTTCTACAGAAATTGTAGGTGACAGCACCTCAACTTATACCAGATTCTTTAAACACAAGCACTCGGTATTCAGGTGAATAGCTTAGGAAGAAATAGACTTCAGTGTGAGGAAAAGCCAAAGCTGAAAATTGCAACCACATTGTTGGGGCATCTTTATGTGGCACAACCAGAAAAATAATAACAGGAAGAACTTAGAGAAAATGGAGCAACACACTAGCTGAGAGGTAAGTTTCAGAATTCAGACGGTATGTGTGACAAAGTACAAATTTTGGCTGTAGTTCTGCAGGGGAGCAAAATCACTGTATTGTTGCCAGTGCGACCCAAACTTTCTTTGTACATGATTCACACAATTTTAAGTTTTGCTGCAAAGCTTTAAGAACGGAAAAAGAATGTATCAGAGCATCAAGAAACAAAACACAGATTTCAGGAGGCAAGTATCCCCAGACACTATGAAGATCCGGCGAACTGTCTAGCCGACGGGAGGCCCTAGTCACACGACATTTACATGAAGATCTCAACAACTCTATCCCTGGTGTGATGAGCGTAGTCAGTTTCTCCACTCTGTGTACAGTAAAGTCCCATACGAGGAGAAATAGATACAGAAGTTTTGCAAGGATTAAGGAGACCATCTCTGTGCAAGGTTTTTCGAGAGGTAGGTAAAAGGAGTTCATAGAGTTTTACGGCGACTGCTTGAAGAACGGTAGTCAGGGAGAGAGGTGTAGAATGACGATAATGGCGAAGGTGGTCTCTCCAACATTAGCACTCTCTGTTTGAGTTTGCAGTTTCTGTGCGACTCACCAAGTCAACTGACGTTTTCAGGGTTCTTATGACATGTTGAGCATGAGCAGCCTCATGTGTTTCTTCACTACACGTTTACGGAACGAACAGAGCATCTTAGCTAATCTGATAGAACTTGAATGTTTTACTTGCCTTGGCCGTTTCTAAGTCATATGCTTTTGCCTTTCCTCAGTGTGTGAATCAACTTACACAACCAGTTATAAGGAGCCGTACGGTTTACATAGACTTAGGCCTCAGGCCCCTACGAGTATAAGGGGCGGTCAAATGAAAACGAGGCGGATGGAAAGAAAGTAAGTAAACTGGTCATTATTTCAAAAGTAAGTGTTATAACTGTTAATACAGTTACCTTCCAAGAGACAGCATCGTTACTGCCTGCATGGAAAAATGCTTGCGGTTGCCTACAGAACTTGGTAGTACTGAGATGTGCACCACTTCGTCCGAAGGAAATCGCTGGTCACGAATGTCTTTCTTCAGGGCTCCATAAATACGGAAATCGCAAAGGGAGAAATTGGGACTGTATGAAGGATGTGTAAGGGCTTCCCAGCGAAACTTCTGAAGCGGAGTCGAAACAATTCTGGCCAACATGTGGGTGGGCATTATCCCGCCACAGAATGATGTCGTTCGTCAACATTCCAGGGCATTTGGACTTTACAGCGAGCTTCAACTTTTTCACAGTGTCACTACCGCTGTGCGTTTATTGTGGCACCGTGTTTCAGAATTACAGTGGCTCCTTGATGTCAAAGAAGGAGTTCACCATAACTGTCCTGGAGCTGACGTATGTTGCCTCGACTACGCTGCAAATGGTTCGCTCGGAAGCCTTTACACATCCTCCGAACAGTCCCGATCCCTACTATGTTTATGGAGCCCAGAAAAAGACATCCGTGGCCATCAATTTGCTTCGAACGAAGAGATTCAAGACTGCGTTCAACGATGGTTCCGTAGGCAACTGCAAACGTTTGTTCATGAAGGCATTGAACATCTTGTCTCAAAGTGGGATAACTGTACTAACAGTTACGGCGATTGTTTTTGAAATAATATACAGTTTGAGCTGTGACAGACTCAAAAGCATCTCTCAGCAGTGTTTAATATTCCCATTGCTCCCGTTTCTGCTACGTGTAAGAAACCATCCATCTTATATTGTTGACAACGCAACAGAGGCTCTCGTAGCATGTTTCTCAAGTCTGAAGTCTGGCTTGTCGAAACCAGTTACTTCACTGCGAAATGCCCATGTGCTTGTATCATGAAAAATACAAAAAGGACATAATCAATCAGTCACTTAATCTCCTCGAAATTACGTAATTTTTTTCGAAGAATTGGAACAGCCAGGTAAGTAATTAATTGGCTCTCGGTAAATGGGGCATCAT
Organism: Schistocerca piceifrons; assembly: GCF_021461385.2. Classification (NCBI taxonomy): domain Eukaryota; kingdom Metazoa; phylum Arthropoda; class Insecta; order Orthoptera; family Acrididae; genus Schistocerca; species Schistocerca piceifrons. The sequence goes on along the minus strand of NC_060139.1, from coordinate 572,491,035 downwards.
TTAACTTTGAAGAAACTTACTTCGGTCATTTGTGTACAAGGTAGGATGTACCATCATCAACAACAATAGAATGTAGGGAAAAGCAAGTACAGGTGTTCATGAAGTCCAATTACCCCTGTCCATGTCCACATATTTACGGGTGGTCGCACTCTATAAATGTGGGACTGTGGCAGAGAACGACTTTGAGGTACTGTAACTATTCTTTATTATTTATTCCAGAGTATCTGTGTGTACACAACGTTTTTATAAGAGAGTATGATTTTCCTCCATGTACGAAGTGAAATTCTCCTTAACATCACTGCTGTGATGGCATTAAAAGCAATTTGAACAGCAGCCTTAAGTTAGCCAACAGTCGCGTAGCGTGGGATAACAACTTGTTTTATTAATCCCCATAATTCATTGTCGCAAAATACACCTATCTAAGGAAGCAGACAAAAACTCGCTCGACTTCCGACTAAGAGACAGTCTCCACTCCTTCCGATCTGACTTTGGGAACGTAGACCAGACGTGGGTCGAATTCAGAGAAATAGTATCGACGCCATTACAGAGATATATACTAACTAAATGAATAAGTCGTGGTACTGATCTCCCATAGTAAACAAAACAAGTCAAAATACTATTGCACAAGCAAAGAAAATAGCGTGCTAAAATTGAAAGGACGCAAAATCCCCAAGATTGGTAAGGTTTTACAGAAGCTCAAAACTTAGCATGATCTTCGATGCAGGATACTGTTAATAGTTTTCACAACGCAATTCTGTCTCGAAATCTGGCAGAAACTTAAGAGACATATTCGTCATATGAAAAGTACACCAGCGGCAAGACGCAATCAGTACCTTCGCTGCGCGATAACACTGGTGATTTTATAGATGACAGTGCCACTAGTTATTAAACACGGTTTTCAAAAATTACTTCAGAAAAGAAGACGAAGGAAATTTTCCGGAATTCGCGAGAGCAACAACTGCCAACATGAGTATCTTAGAAGTAGATATCTTCGATGTAACGAAGCATCGTAACACACTGACTGCCGCGTAAGTCAATGTTGGCTCACAGTTACACGGGCTGTGACTGCCGCCACGTGAGCCATGTTTGGTTCACGTGTACATTGTACCGTGGGCCGCGTGAGCCATAGCTGGCTCACTTGCAGAGTTGTGTTTAGAGGCCTCGTGAGCCTCACAGAGCTCACAAATAATGCTTTTCAACCATGGGTTTAAAAGCGGTGGCTCCACGGGAAGACTCTCATGTTCTTAGCACGGAATATTTTTGCAGTTGGTAGCCATGGTGATTCCTAACTGCAGCCGTCAGAGATATACTTAACGACTCAGCTATAGGAGTCTTTTGTTAGTTTTGCTGATTAGTCGTGTATGCTAATTGAGGTTACGTTTGTTTATTTGAGTAGTTTCGTAGTTTATTATTATGTCCAAAAGAAGACAAACTTTTGATGAACTTGAACAGCTAATCAATGAGGCTATGCAAGATAGCTTATCAAGTTTTGAAGGTGACATTCCTGATAACACAGACAGCGACCCTGATTACGAGCCTGATAATGAACTTTATGTTAAAGACCCTACACATCATCAGAAGTTTACTGAAAGTGATGACGGAGAGAGTGACTTCCAGGAATTAAATATCTGTGATACACATAATCCAGATAATACTTTTCTGATCAGGTCTAGCTCTTCACAAGGTACATTAGGCTCACAAGACCCTTCCTGCTCTACAGACCATAATTATTTAAAACATCCATTGTCACAAAATGATTTGGATGTGAGTGTTATACATGACGGCTATAACTCCGAAAATGACGCCAATAAAACACCGGATGGGAATATTATCGATATCACAGATCTAATATGGGCAGATGCTACTGAGGAGTCAAAGATATTTCCTATGTGCTTTCCCCTGCTTTATCAACTGATGTTTTGGATATGTTGGGCAAATGTTCACCAGAGGAAGCGTATTTTCTTTTCATTGATAATGACGTTTTTGAGTTTCTTGTGGCTGAAACAAATCGATATTCAAAGCAAAAAATTGATTCTCAACAACTCAGTCGCAATTCCAGACTAACGAAAAGGAAAGAAACAAGTACACCATAGATGAAACGTTTCTGTGGCATTGTCATGTGGATGGGCTTGGTAAAAATGCCAAATTTAGCTTGCTATTGGAGCAAGTCGACGCTTTACTCTAACAATGTTAGCTCCAGTATGTCACGTGATCAGTTTGACATACTCTTCAGATTATTTAATGCTTCTCATAATGAAACTAAAGGGGATAGATTCCACAAATACCAATTTTTCTTAGACCTGATAGTACCAAAATTCAAGGACACGATTTGTCTTCACACTGACGAGACTATTATCCCTTTAGAGGACTCTGTCATTTCGGCAATATGTACCCAACAAAAGGCATTGGTATGGGGTTGTAGTCTTCAAACTTTGCCTTCCATCTGGCTATACATGGAACGTCAAAGTCTATGCTGGTAAGGAAGCAACTACAGCTGTTTGTGTTCCACAACAAGTAGTTATGGAGTTACTTGACCCTTTGTTGCACAATGAGAGGACACTGTATTGTTAGAATCGGTACAGTGGTGTATCATTAGCTACAGAACCAATGAATACCTTTACCCACCTTGTTGGCGCTCTTAAGAGTAACAGAAAAGGTAACCCACAAACTGTAATATCTGCAAAACTGACAAAAGGGCAAACAGTATGTTCACAGAGCAACAAAAATATCTCCGTGATCCAATGGAATGATAAATGGGATGCTTTGATGATTTCTACCAAACATAACGACGATATGGTGCCTGTAAAATGTAAAAATGGCGTGGACGTTTTGAAACCCAACACAGTCGTGGATTACAATGTCACCAAGTTATTTATTGATGTATCTGATCAGATGAGCTGATACTCAACGAAACTTCAGCGTACTATTAAATGGTACAGAAATATCGGTCTTGAATTCCTTTTTGGAACATCCGTTGTAAATGCTCAAGTGCCGTACAACTTGGCAAACAAAGGAACCAAGCCTCGCATACAAATAATTTCTTTCAGGGAGCGCTTGACTCTATTGCTATTGAATGCCAAAGATCCACAACCACGAGCAACACTACAACCGTTCCACAAATATAACAGCCATCGCCTTGTGACAGCAGAGGGACAAAAGCAGAGCAAACGAAGAAGATGTTTGGGCTGATATAACTGCCTGTGAAGAACAGAAGAAAGAAAGGATGCTGCTAAGAAAATGAAAAGGGTGTGCACTAAATGCAATAAATGTGACAGTTTTATGTGCAACGATTGTTTTAGTGACATTGACAATGCTGTGTTGAATAAGTAGAATGTTCTAAGAACTTTATTCATGAATATTATTGTCAGAACAAGTTAAAAATGTTACATGTAACTAATATAATCAAATAACTAAGTGTATGATTGTTGTTGTTGTGCTCTTCAGTCCTGAGACTGATTTGATGCAGCTCTCCATGCTACTCTATCCTGTGCAGGCTTCTTCATCTCCCAGTACTTACTGCAACTTACATCCTTCTGAATCTGCTTAGTGTATTCATCTGTTGGTCTCCCTCTACGATTTTTACCCTCCACGCTGCCCTCCAATGCTAAATTTGTGATCCCTTGATGCCTCAGCGCATGTGCTAGCAACCGGTCCCTTCTTCTTGTCAAGTTGTGCCACAAATTTCTCTTCTCCCCAATTCTATTCAATACCTCCTCATTAGTTATGTGGTCTACCCATCTAATCTTCAGCATTCTTCTGTAGCACCACATTTGGAATGCTTCTATTCTCTTCTTGTCCAAACCAAGGTCGGTAAAAAAAATAAGGTTGAGCAGTAAGCGTTCTGTCCTGCCATTGGCTGAGGCTGTGACGTCACGAAGGAACCGCCGCTGCCTCTGGAACAGCGCTACAATACGCAGCCCGCGCATTTAAGCGATGTATTTGTGAAATGTTTCAGTTTCTACAGAAATAGTAAAAGGTAAATTGTTATTCTGCTATTTCTAGAAACTTACTGCTATATTCTGTAGCTTGTCCAGCTTTAAACAGACACTGCTGAGTGCTGACTTTAATGAAATCAAGCGTCTATAGATCAAACTATACAAAAATAAGTGCAAAGTACAGTCTGTTTTGCAGTACTCTACGAAGTAAACGTTCGAAATAAGCATTCAATTATCTAACTTTGGCTCTGGGAAAAGTGTTAGCTTGTATACAAGCTCTATGTAACGCTCATTTATATTCTGTTTACATCGTGTCTACAAAAACACTGTCGTTTTCACTCAAGAAATTATGCAATTACCTTATTTGTAGGAAGCATTTGAATTACCTACCTGAACTGACACACACACAGACACACATTCTTAATTTTCTCACACCTCAAATTTTTGTCTTATATTTTTATCAAGGTGAATGTATAATGTTTGCCCTAGTTGTTAAAATTCACTTATATAAAAGGGCATTGAATCAAAAAAAGTGCTGCAAAATACGATTTACAGGAAATAGTGGTAAATTAACTTACCGAGTCCATCGTTCAGCAAAGTTGGTGTGTAGTGTGGGAAACAATAAGCCAATCCTTGGCACTGTCAGTGTAGAGTCTTGCTAGTTGTGAAACAAGTACAGTCAGAGGACCTTCACTTCTATCACTAAGTTTATATATTATTTAACTTTCGCAAATATTGTTTATTTACATTCTAAAGCGATGACAAATACCACTTCCTTGCTTTCCGTTGCTGAGCGGCAACTGCTTTCTTCGACTTGTCCTTTGCAGACAGCCAACGCAGTCGGATAAATGTTCTCGTCCTAACGTAAATCTTAATGATTTCTGGGTGAATAGTGGGGAATCGCTCGGTAAGTATAGCGCACAGGTTCTTGATGACACCACTTTCCCTGGACAAACTGTCGTGTCCATGGATCTGGGCAAAAATTAATTCAAATTAGCTAATTGTTTCGAGCCACGTTTCTGAAGGCACAAGCAAACCGCCACGAGAAACCATGCCCAGCCATCCTCTCGATGTCTCCTCAGGCAGTGTCAGTAACTCCCCAGTGGGTGTGGCCAGTGATCTGTCGTACTGTCTGCATCGATAAGCTACATATCAAGCAAGATATTTAAATCCTTCAGTGCTACAATCAGAAGCCAGTGACATTGGAGGCACATCGGATTCTCCTACTCCAAAATCTAAATCTTCTATCTCCTTCAACCATTGCCAACGCCTCAGACACATCAGGCAGGATATTGCCAAAAACAATTGCAGTCACGAATCTTCCTTCATCTGGCTCAACAGACGATGCGTTTGCTCCCAACAATAACAGTCTTATCCGGCTCTTTACCTCGAATGGCGATGGATGATCATAAAAACGTCTACAAAGATAACCAAACGGAAACGACAACACGCACGAAACACAACACGGACGAACCACGACAACACAAAGCTCAGACGTACACTTCGCGCGCGCCAAGAGCTGTTCCTCAGTGACGTCATGCGCAGAACGTCAGAAATGGGTTTGCTTCTGCGCAGCAATTACTGCTCCCTCGTGGTCCAAACTATTTAGCGTCCATGTTTCGCTTCCATACATGGCTACACTCCATACAAATACTTTCAGAAACGACTTCCTGACACTTAAATCTATACTCGATGTTAACAAATAACTCTTCTTCAGAAACGCTTTCCTTGCCATTGCCAGCCTACATTTTATATCCTCTCTACTTCGAACATCATCAGTTACTTTGCTCCCCAAATAGCAAAACTCCTTTACTACTTTAAGTGTCTCATTCCCTAATCTAATTGCCTCAGCATCACCCGACTTAATTCGACTACATTCCATTATCCTAGTTTTGCTTCTGTTGATGTTCATCTTATATCCTCCTTTCAAGACACTGTCCATTCCGTTCAACTGCTCTTCCAAGTCCTTTGCTGTCTCTGATAGAATTACGATGTCATCGGCGAACCTCAAAGTTTTTATTTCTTCTCCATGGATTTTAATAGCTACTCCGAATTTTTCTTTTGTTTCCTTTATTTCTTGCTCAATATACAGATTGAATAACATCGGGGAGAGGCTGCAACCCTGTCTCACTCAATTCCCAACCACTGCTTCCCTTTCATGCCCCTCGACTCTTATAACTGTCATCTGGTTTCTGTACAAATTGTAAGTAGCCTTTTGCTCCCTGTATTTTACCCCTGCCACCTTTAGAATTTGAAAGAGAGTATTCCAGTCAAAATTGTCAAAAGCTTTCTCTAAATCTACAAATGCTAGAAACGTAGGTTTGCCTTTCCTTAATCTTTCTTCTAAGATAAGTCGTAAGGTCAGTATTGCCTCACGTGTTCCAATATTTCTACGGAATCCAAACTGATCTTCCCCGAGGTCGGCTTCTACCAGTTTTTCTATTCGTCTGTAAAGAATTCGCGTTAGCATTTTGCAGCTGTGACTTATTTAACTGATAGTTCGGTAATTTTCACATCTGTCAATACCTGCTTTCTTTGGGATTGGAATTATTATATTCTACTTGAAGTCCGAGGGTATTTCGCCTGTTTCATACATCTTGCTCACCAGATGGTAGAGTTTTGTCAGGACTGGCTCTCCCAAGGCCGGCAGTAGTTCTAATGGAATGTTATCTACTCCCGGGGCCTTGTTTCGACTCAGGACTTTCAGAGCTCTGTCAAACTCTTCACGCAGTATCGTATCTCTCATTTCATCTTCATCTACCTCCTCTTCCATTTCCATACTAGAACTGGGTTTCCATCTGAGCTCTTAATATTCATGTAAGTGGTTCTCTTTTCTCCAAAGGTCTCTTTAATTTTCCCGTAGGCAGACTCTATTTTACCCCTAGTGATATGCGCCTCTACATCCTTACATTTGTCCTCTAGCCATCCCTGCTTAGCCATTTTGCACTTCCTGTCGATCTCATTTTTGTGACGTTTGTATCCATTTTTGTCTGCTTCGTTCACTGGATTTTTACAGTTTCTCCTTTCATCAATTAAATTCAATATTTCTTCTGTTACCCAATGATTTCTACTAGTCCTCGTCTTTTTACCTACTTGATCCTCTGCTGCCTTCACTATTACATCCCTCAGAGCTACCCATTCTTCTTCTACTGTATTTCTTTCCCCATTCCTGTCAATTGTTCCCTTATGCTCTCCCTGAAACTCTCTACAACCTCTGGTTTAGTCAGTTTATCCAGGTACCATCTCCTTAAATTCCCACCTTTTTGCAGTTTCTTCAGTTTTAATCTACAGTTCATAACCAACAGATTGTGGTCAGAGTCCACATCTGCCCCTGGAAATGTCTTACAATTTAAAACCTGCTTCCTAAATCTCTGTCTTACCATTACATAATCTCTCTGATACCTTCTAGTATCTCCAAGATTCTTCCATGTATACAACCTTCTTTTATGATTCTTGAACCAAGTGTTAACTATGATTAAGTTATGCTCTGTGCAAAATTCTACCAGACGGCTTCCTCTTTCATTTCTTAGCCCCAATCCATATTCACCTACTATGTTTCCTTCTCTCCCTTTTCCTACTCTCGAATTCCACTCACGCATGACTATTAAATTTTCGTCTCCCTTCACTACCTGAATAATTTCTTTTATCTCATCACATAGTTCATCAATTTCTTCATCATCTGCGGAGCTAGTTGGCATATAAACTTGTACTACTGTAGTAGGCGTAGGCTTCGTGTCTATCTTGGCCACAATAATGCGTTCACTATGCTGCTTGTATCAGCTTACCCGCACTCCTATTTTTTATTCATTATTAAACCTACTCCTGCATTACCCCTATTTGATTTTGTATTTATAACCCTGTATTCACCTGACCGAAAGTCTTGTTCCTCCCGCCACCGAACTTCACTAATATCCACTATATCTAACTTTATCCTATTAATTTCCCTTTTTAAATTTTCTAACCTACCTGCCCGATTAAGTGATCTGACATTCCACGCTCCGATCCGTAGAACGCCACTTTTCTTTCTCCTGATAACCGCGTCCTCTTGAGTAGTCCCCGCCCGGAGATCCGAATGGGGGACTATTTTACCTCCGGAATATTTTTCTCAAGAGGACGCCATCATCATTTAACCATACAGTAAAGCTGCATGCCCTCGGGATAAATTGCGGCTGTAGTTTCCCCTTGCTTTCAGCCGTTCGCAGTACCAGCACAGCAAGGCCGTTTTGGTTAGTGTTACAAGGCCGGATCAATCAATCATCCAGACTGTTGCCCCTGCAACTACTGAAAAAGCTGCTGCCCCTCTTCAGGAAGCACACGTTTGCCTGGCCTCTCAACAGATACCCCTCCGTTGTGGTTGCACCTACGTTACGGCCACCTGTATCGTTGAGGCACGCAAGCCTCCCCACCAACGGAAAGGTCCATGGTCCATGGGGGGAGAGTGTATGATTACTTTTTTGAAAAACGATAATTTTATATCTATTGTGGTTTTAAACCATGTGAGCCACATTTTATCAAGTAACTTAATTCTACATGTTCAAAAGAAGACATGATGCAAAAATCAATGTGGCGTAGCATTGCATGGTCCAAATTTCATCATGGTAGTCAGTGTGTGAAAATGCAAAAGAAAGGCAAGTATTCCAGCACAGAGAGTATACCACTCACATTCCTTTCAGATAATGCTGATCGATAGCTCTATACGTAGCAATCATGTATTATCGCTCGCTCGTCGAAAGAACGGTATCGAGAGATTGGAAAGTTGCACAAGTCACACCGATACCCAAGAAAGGAAATTACAGACCCATATTTGCAGTAGACTTTTGGAACATATAGGGTGCTCGAACATTATCAATCGTCCCCAAGAAAACGATTTATTGACAAATAGCAAACACAAATTCAGAAAACATTGTTCTTGTGAAACGCAGCTAGCTCTTTATTCTCGCAATTGAGTGCTTTCGACAGGGGACGTCAAATTAATTCCATATATTTAGATTTCCAGAAGGTTTTTGACACTGTTCCTCACAAGCGACTTTTGATTACATTGGTGTACTCTGCGGTGTATGCCTGTGGTGTATCGTTCATTTGTGTGACTGGATTCGTGATTTCCTGTCAGAAAGGTCACAGGTCTTAGTAACTGAAGGAAAGTCATCGAGTAAAACAGAAGTAATATGTGGCGTTCCGCAAGGAAGTGTTATAGGCACTCTGCTGATCCTGATCTACATAAACGATTTGGGAGACAGTCCAAGCAGCCCTCTTAGACTATTTGCAGATGATGCTGTGGTTTACAGTCTTGAAAAGTAATCAAATGATCAAAACGATTTGCAAAATGATTTAGACAGATGTATGGAAGGTGAGAAAAGTGGCAGTTGATTTTAAAAAATGAAACGTGTGAAGGCATCCACACGAATCTAAAGGCTGTTAATTCAACTAAATACGGTACTTAAGACCTACAGTTACGATTAATTTAACTTAGAACGATCACATTGATAATGCTGTGGTGAAAGAAAACCATGCGCTGTGATCTACTGGCAGAACAGAAAATGCAACAGGCTTATAGAGACTGTTTACACCACGCTTGTCCGCCCTCCTCTGGATGTGGGGTGTGGGATACCCATGAGATAGGATTGACGAAAGTCATCGAAAATATTCTAAGAAGAGCAGATAGTTTTGTATTTTTGCAAAATGAGGGAGAGAGTGCCACGGATATGATAAGCGAGGTGAGGTGGCAATCGTCAAAAAAAGGCGTTTGTCATTGAGGCAGAATTTTCTCATGAAACTTCTATCACAAACTTTGTCCTCAGAGTGTGGAAATATTTTGTTGGCGTCTACATAGGGAAAAATGATCATCATAATAAAATAAGAGAAATCAGAGCACCCACCGAAAGATTCAGGTGTTTGTGTTTTCCCCGCGCTGTTCGAGAGTGGAACGATAGAGAAATGGCCTGAAGGTGGTACAATGAACCCTCTGCCAGACACCTAATTGTGAATTGCAGAGTAATCATGTAGATGTAGATAGATGTAAGTGAAATACAGGAGACGGAAGGTTCTCCACAATTTGTACAAAAACCAAACTACATTTATAAAGAGTCGGAGGACTGCTCAGTTCTGTTAATGGTGTGTTTTAACGGCAATGTTAATTGTATATTGACAATTACAAACAGAATATGGATAGGTTGGCCGACACGCACCTCTTGTATGGGTTCACTGAATGCAATGGAAAACCTGCACTACGGCCCCTATGCTGGGCCATCCCGCAGGATCGGCAACCAAGTCAACATTACCTTTGCATCTACACTCAGGCGTCCTGGGGATGTTAAATTACTCTGTTTCCTGTTGTACGTTTCGATGATTTAATATTGCAGTCTTTTTCACAGCTGTGAAGACAATTTCACAGAACCAACTGTCTACCCAGGCCTAACGTTGCAAAGCGACATGAAATGGAACGAGCATATAAGGATAGCAGTAGGGAAGGTGTATAGTTGACTTCGGTTTATTGGAAGAATTTTAGGGAGGTCTGGTTCATCATATAGGACACAAGTGCCACCCATCTTTAAGTACTCCTCCAGTGTTTCAGATCCGCACCAGGTTGAATTAAATGAAGACATCGAAGCAATTCAGGGGCGGTTTCCTAGATTTGTTACCAGTAAGCTCGAAAACACGCTAGTATTACGGAGATGCTTCAAGAATAGAAATCCCTGGAGAGAAGACAGTGTTCTTTTCGAGGAACACATATGAGAAAATACAGAGAACCGGCATTTGGAGCTGACTGCAGACCGATTCTACTGCCGCCAACGTATTTTTCGGGAAAGGACCACGAAGATACGAAAATTAGTGGTCGTACGGAGGCATATAGGTAGTCGTTCTTACCTCACTCTATTTGCGAGTGGAGCAGGAAGTGGAACGGCTAGTAGTTTACAAGGTGCTCTCCGCCACTCACCGTACGGCAGCTTGCGGAGTATGTATGTAGATGTAGAAGTAGATAGGGCTAAAAAATCAAATGAATCGTTAACTATATTATGCCAACTCTGTAAGGAAGCTCAGGAAACCACACGTCGCTTACAGCAAAACATTCATATTCCCGAACATCCGAATTTTTTTCGATGCAGTTCGGTTTCACCCTATGCAGATGACCATAGTTCTGTCGTCGTACTGGTACTTTTAAGAGGATCTAACAGTACAACAGAACCGTAAACAGAATGATAGCACAAACTACTGTAGTACTGGCATTACTGACTGCAATCTGAACGTATGAATGAGAATGACAGCCAAAATCTGACAATCAAGAGGAATAAACAGCCTTCAAGCTCAATTTCGATGTTAATAATTCTTGCATACATTGCACACACAAGTGGATCTAGCCAGCCTGCTTCCACAACGAGGCATCTGGCTTACGTCAGGTACTACGCACTCTCGGTATTGTTATACTTGACCTTCCGTGGCTGTTATCGGAAACACATTGCGACGTTACAGTAAAAGTACAGTGGTGACTAAGCAAATCGCATCCCACTGTCAACACTTTCATGCCACTTGCGGGCGTACTGCCGAGTATAGGCACGATACGCCGACCGAAGCGCCATCACTCCCAGGTGCATTGTGGTCGACTAATAGAATGACCAAAGGATGGGCTTCTGTTCATAAGCAGGATTGTTAACGTGGTACAAACACGTTCAGTTTAAACCTCTGACAATAATCGATCGTGCAAACGCCTCTGTGGGCGTTCACATCGTACATATGTTCTGCTAGTCGTAACTGTAACGTGAACTGCATACACAATAGTTAATGTACAGTAACTATAATTGTAGAATAAATAAAACAAAATCATTTCAGATGACATGAACAAGTGCATTATTAGATGTAATAGGCAGACTTGAAGATGTGAACAAAGCTCCTACAAAACAGAAACAACGCTAGCTATCGCCGGAATGATTTGCGCTGCTGAAGTTCGAAGAGACGAGAGTAGTTTGATAGACGTGTCCGATGAAATTTCCCAACAAGGAATCACTGAATCTGTTTGTTTTAGTGGTACTGTGCTTATCTTTACCTACTGTTTTCACTAAATTATTTGTTGGTAGTCTTCTGTATTTCTAATCCGCCTTCGTTACTTGTACGTTTACATTTCTTTTCTGTGAAAGAAAATATTAGCGATTATGAAAACTCCATTTTCGATGCGAACTGAGCACCGCAACACGTTTGCCTCGCCGAGTCCGAGGCAAAACAGGAACAGTGTTTCCATCAACACTTGGCTGAGGTATAGACTGGCTCTGCTGAGCAAACTCAGAAATTTTAACTTATTGTTATTTTATTCGTGAATATTGTTCTGGAAATATAAGTACTGTCCTTAAGGTGCATTAAAACGAGCCATTTTACGTCAATATTTGGCCTCTATAGCGTTGCCATTAAAATTGCTGCAATGTGGCTGCGACAAATGGCAATTTTTGCAGTACGGCTGAGCAATATTACTGATGTTGAGGTAGTTGCCGACTTATTGCTGAGGAGTTGCCGCTGTTGCCAACCAGTGGTGGAGAATACTTCGTATTGCGTGACGGTATCTCTCTCTGTCCCTGTCTGTAAACTCTTCCGTTTCGCTCTCACCTTTGTTTGCTATTTCTTTCACAGACACTGCTGCAAGTCACGTCTCTGAGACAAAACAAGAGCGTCTCGATTTTTTTCGAAAGTTTGTCAGCGTGCATATAGCCATATGGTTTTTATGTTGTCGTCAGGTCGTTGTGTACAGTATACCGGTATGGATTTTATAAATGCGATTCATGTACGACTACAACTGTGAGATATGGAAATCGATGTTTACGAAGATCGCAATCTGAAAAAAAAGTTCGCAAGTTGTTGTCTGTAAGCTCTGAATCACACTTGATGAACCATTAAAAAAATTCTGAAGTCCTCGATCCCATGCCAAACGCGAGGCAAAAATGTAGTATAGGAAGAGTAGAAGCGCTGGTGCCTTTTTATCCACATAAGTTGCACATGATGCCATGAATTTCATCCTACCTCGAGACGTCTGATGCAGGAGTTGATTGTGTAAATAGTTATGTGCGCAGCTGAACAAAAATAAAATAAAAACTGTATTCTTATTTCACACTTCGCTATATGAAATCTTTCAGTCCTGCTACTAAAGCATTGCATACTACCGGTACCGTGAGGATTACTCATGAACAGTGAACTTCTGTACCAGTCGCGAGCACCTAAAAACTATGGGAGATCGCCAATCGGGTTACAGCTGGTATACACACTCTCATATTTGTATCGATTTCAACAGTTCTCGTACAAATTGCTTGTACGAGATATTCGAAATCGTTATTCGCCATTCTGTTACAATTTGTAACAGGCAGGCCCAATGAGTCCAGCATTAGTTTAGTAGGTAAAATTTCTGAAATATTCCGGTTACTTAGAAGAGAATGTATCCATAAACCCTATTTCTCTTTATGTTCTTTGATTCGCAGTGCGACGTAGAAGAAGTAGAGCCGCACTCACTTCCACTAGCCCGCATTTATTCACTTTGTGGAAATATTGTGACCCCATGTAAACACTTCCGTCCCGGAAACGGTCAGAGGATAGTGCCACTCGAGTGGCAATGGCGTCACATGGATATTTTCGCTCTGTGTACGTCCTCATCCGGGTAGAAAGTTTCATTATGTTTAATAATTTGGAAATAATGATGGAGAAACTAAACTATTTTGTGTATTCATAAACACTCGATATTACATAGGCTGTACAGGGTATATGATGTGATTACGAAAAAAAAATCTTTTAGAAAACGTTAATTATAAAATTATGAAAGTGTGATGTTTCGCTTTGTTTCTCGCTGTCAGTTTTAACAGGAAACCTGTAGATGGTAACGGCAAGAATTTATTGGGTTTTTGCTATTTTTTTTAACACCTGAAAATTAGTTCACATTTAGAAGAAGACCAGTCGAAGGGGTGACCTCCAGGCTGGAAATCAAGTTTTGAGAATCTACACCTGTCAGATTTTTTATGTTGAGCACAGAGTCATCATGAGAACATTTGCGAAATTGGTCTTTTAATTAGAGGTCACAGTTTTTTTTTTTTTTTTTGTTAAGCGAGTGGCTTCTGGACTTGTCGCGTTACGTTGACGAGTATGCCCTGGAACGGCTCTTATCTGATACTTATTGCCCGCATGATACAGATAACCTTGGTCGTGAATATTCCACTGGTTGTGAACAAAATACTTTACTCATTGTCAGTATTGCTGTAAGACTGAGCAATGCCGCATTTGTAGGTGCGATAGCGGCCTCCGCTTCTATCCAAAATAATGGGCGCTATGAAGTTTAAAGGGATTTTGTAGCAATTTCTCGGTCAAATAATTAATCTTCGGCCCAAGATAGGGTAACGCATCGCTCATCATCCTTTAGAACCGACCGACATCCTGACAAAAACTTCTGTGTCTGCTAACGAGTGTTGCCGTCTTCAAACCCAACAAGTTAGCATGTTTGCACGTGGAAAGCAGCACAGATACAAGTGCACGCACGAGATAAGAGAGGGCATATCAAAACTTGTTTGGTGGTAAGATAGGTTCAAAGAATAACAAAGCTAATATTTATGCACAAAATAAATTTTTCTGCGTTTCATGAATTGTGGAATAATCAACGCTGCTTTAGCGTTACCCTACATCTACGTCTATACACCACCAAGTCACCTTACGATGTGTGGAGGGGGCTACCTTTTCCTGTTTCAGTCACGTGTGGGCTGCGAGAAGAACGATCGCTGGTAAGCCCCCTTGTGGGCTGGAAACTCTCTAATTTTACCTTCATCGTCTTTTCGCGAGATATATGCAGGAGGCAACAGTATACTGGTCGTCTCTTCAAAGAACAACATACGCCCTAGGAACTTTTTAACAGTAGAAAATTTGGAAATTTGTCGTAAGGTCTTATGGGACCAAACTGCTGAGGTCATAGGTCCCTAAGCTTACGCACTACTTAAAGTAACTAGGACAACACACGCACTCATGCCCGAGGGAGGACTCGATCGTCCGACGACGGGGGGGGGGGGTGAGCCGAGCGGACCGCGGACCGTGCAAGGCGCCCATGATGACGGCGCGGCTACCCCGCGCAGCTTTAACAGTAGACCATACCACATGATGCAGAACGACGGGGACGTGAGGACAGAGCCAATCCCTAAATGTGCTGTTAGGCAATTGTATACATTTCTACATATTATACGTACTGTTAAGTTTTTCAGCTTTGGCCTATTCTCTAAAAAAGTCACGGGATGTGCTTTGCGCATTTGTTGTGAAAGCTCCATCTGTACATACATACCCAATAACGTTACGTCTGTAAGTGTTTAGATAATTCACAATTCACTTTAGATTTTGCAATAAGACCAAATCGTATGTTAGGTTTTCCTTCATTTGAAAACGATGTAAAAATCAGTACCGTCAAAGTGGGTTTTTAATTATTTTTTTTTTTTTTTCAAAATCACATACAGCCTATGTAATACAGCGTGTTTATGAATGCACAAAACAGTTTAGTTCCTCCGTGAATTCTTTCAATGGGTAACTTTCAGAGAAATGATTTGCAGTTATTTTATTTTTAATGTTAGCATCGTGGTATGCATAAATGTCCACCCCTCGTGGTCTCGCGGTAGCGTTCTCGCTTCCCGAGCACGGGGTCCCGGGTTCGATTCCCGGCGGGGTCAGGGATTTTTCCTGCCTCGAGTTGACTGGGTGTCGCCTTCATCATCATCATTCATCCCCATTACGGTCGGAGGAAGGCAACGGCAAACCACCTCCATTAGGACCTTGCCTAGTAAGGCGGTGCGGGTCTCCCGCATCGCTCTGTAAAGAAGCATGGGACTTCATTTCATTTCCATGCATAATATAACAGTTGTTGGTTTTGGTTTTGAATAATCATACGATATAGTAAGAAATTTGTGGTACAACTTGACTAGAAGAAGGGATCGGTTGGTAGGACATGTTCTGAGGCATCAAGGGATCACCAATTTAGTATTGGAGGGCAGCGTGGAGGGTACAAATCGTAGAGGGAGGCCAATACACTAAACAGATTCAGAAGGATGTTGGTTGCAGTAGGTACTTGGAGAGGAAGAAGCTTACACAGGATAGAGTAGCATGGAGAGCTGCATCAAACCAGTCTCAGGACTGAAGACTGAAGACCACAACAACAACATAGTAAGAAACTGATATAAATGAATGAAGTTACTATCCTCTAGACATTGTTTATACTGTTGACGATTTTAGGCCTGAAAATTCACATTTGAAAACTTCTACAAACCAACGTATGAAATCCTATCTTGTTGCTGACGATGTCGCATTAATAATTTTTTGTTATCTTACCAGGCTTCTTTGAATTTCTTTTTTTACGATTCCATGTCCAAAGTGGGGTAATTTTGACTGCTATAAATATTTTATATTCACTCAAAACCAGCTGAAGCCAGCAATTATGAAGACGATCACTGTAGCGTTGATGACTACAATACAGTAATAACCTAGAACTGAGTTTAAAGATCACCGAGGAAAAAAGTCAGAAAATATATCTTTTTCAGAATTTCACAATGTAATTGTGAGTGATTTTATTGTAGTAGTGTCCCTAAAGTGTGATGAAGGCTCAAAGAAGGAAGCTTCAGAGTGGTTTATTGCAAGAAAAAAAAAAAACTCTTTGATGGCGTGGGGCTTTCTTTAATCTTCATATAAAGTGTCACCGCATGTGATAGAATTACTAAAGCGTGCAATCGCAATACAAGGTTAAATAGGGCACTGATTCTACGATATGTACGCATAATCACACACGCTCGCAGGTGTACAAGGGGTTATCATATAACAATACTTTTGAAATCGCGAAGCCCAAGAATTTTGGTCGAACGGCTTGTACTTCTGTCCCTTCACATCAGTTTCGGATTTTTTTTTAGCGCCGAGGGACTTTATATAGTCTACAGATCATGCTAGTGATCATATGCTCAACCTGTGTACTTTGTTTTTATGATGCAAGATGGCAGTGTACATACATTCTTGTCTCAGCAGTGGCTGATCCACGTCCTGCTCTGGTTCTGTGACCTGTAGTGCGTCTAATTTCTCCATATTATTTGCCTTGTGCTTATCAGTCGCAAAGAACGACACGAAAAGACTTCCATCGAGTATCACTAGAATCTTGCAGTGATTGAAAATCTCTTGCTTCATGTCAGAGTCAGCAGGCAGCGGGCGTGAAATCAATAAATTCATGATCAGTACAGTAAAAGGAAACAATCTGTATCCTATAACTTCTTAAATGATCCGCCGTCCTGGTTTTGAACGATAGATGTCGGAGAATGTCTCTAAATTCGTGCCATTGTCCTTTATAGGTTTTCAGTTAAAACTGGCAGCAACAAACAAAGTAAATCTTCGCATTTTCATAATTTTATAATTATCTTCAAAAAAATGTTCTCAAAATCACATCATGTAAAACCGTGTGTTTTTGGACACGCAAAACAGTTTAGTTCCTCTATGATTATTTCCGAATTACTGAATACAATGAACTCGCCTCCGTGGCCGAGGCCGCACACAGTGGGAATATCCATAGTTATGAGCCTACTGCTACTCGAGTGGCAACAGCCACTGCCGCTCGGGAATGTGTTGCCGCAAACATTGCCAGGCTATAGTTGCCAGTGATGTTGTAGTACATGTGGCTGCAGTTCGTGAGGCCGTTTGTTGCCAGACAACACTGTCGGCTTATAATTTCAGCAATATGCAGATTTATGGTCCATGTTCCATCTTCTTTAAGACCGACGCTATTCGTTTCCCCTTCGTCATTCTTTTCTTTATATTCTGTATGTATTTACACTACGTAGCTGTATCAGGAAGTGCGATCCAAAACTTGTCGTTTTACTGCCTCCTCGATTATGCGAGCAGATGAATGTTTATGCATTTCTGCTTTGCTGTTGTTGTTGTGGTCTTCAGTCCTGAGACTGGTTTGATGCAGCTCTCCATGCTACTCTATCCTGTGCAAGCTTTTTCATCTCCCAGTACCTACTGCAACCTACATCCTTCTGAATCTGCTTAGTGTATTCATCTCTTGGTCTCCCTCTACGATTTTTACCCTCCACGCTGCCCTCCAATACTAAATTGGTGATCCCTTGATGCCTCAGAACATGTCCTACCAACCGATCCCTTCTTCTGGTCAAGTCGTGCCACAAACTTCTCTTCTCCCCAATCCTATTCAATACTTCCTCATTAGTTATGTGATCTACCCATCTAATCTTCAGCATTCTTCTGTAGCACCACATTTCGAAAGCTTCTATTCTCTTCTTGTACAAACTATTTATCGTCCATGTTTCACTCCCATACATGGCTACACTCCATACGAATACTTTCAGAAATGACTTCCTGACACTTAAATCAATACTGGATGTTAACAAATTTCTCTTCTTCAGAAACGCTTTCCTTGTCATTGCCAGCCCACATTTTATATCCTCTCTACTTCGACCATCATCAGTTATTTTGCTCCCCAAATAGCAAAACTCCTTTACTACTTTAAGTGCCTCATTTCCTAATCTAATTCCCTCAGCATCACCCGACTTAATTAGACTACATTCCATTATCCTTGTTTTGCTTTTGTTGATGTTCATCTTATATCCTCCTTTCAAGACACTGTCCATTCCATTCAACTGCTCTTCCAAGTCCTTTGCTGTCTCTGACAGAATTACAATGTCATCGCCGAACCTCAAAGTTTTTATTTCTTCTCCATGAATTTTAATACCTACTCCGAATTTTTCTTTTGTTTCCTTTACTGCTTGCTCAATATACAGATTGAACAACATTGGGGAGAGGCTACAACCCTGTCTTACTCCCTTCCCAACCACTGCTTCCCTTTCATGTCCCTCGACTCTTATAACTGCCATCTGGTTTCTGTACAAATTGTAAATAGCCTGTCGCTCCCTGTATTTTACCCCTGCCACCTTCAGAATTTGAAAGAGAGTATTCCAGTCAACATTGTCAAAAGCTTTCTCTAAGTCTACAAATGCTAGAAACGTAGGTTTGCCTTTCCTTAATCTTTCTTCTAAGATAAGTCGTAAGGTCAGTATTGCCTCACGTGTTCCAGTGTTTCTACGGAATCCAAACTGATCTTCCCCGAGGTTGGCTTCTACTAGTTTTTCCATTCGTCTGTAAAGAATTCGTGTTAGTATTTTGCAGCTGTTATTTATTAAACTGATAGTTCGATAATTTTCACATCTGTCAACACCTGCTTTCTTTGGGATTGGAATTATTATATTCTTCTTGAAGTCTGAGGGTATTTCGCCTGTTTCATACATCTTGCTCACCAGATGGTAGAGTTTTATCAGGACTGGCTCTCCCACGGCCGTCAGTAGTTCCAATGGAATATTGTCTACTCCGGGGGCCTTGTTTCGACTCAGGTCTTTCAGTGCTCTGTCAAACTCTTCACGCAGTATCATATCTCCCATTTCATCTTCATCTACATCCTCTTCCATTTCCATAATATTGTCCTCAAGTACATCGCCCTTGTATAGACCCTCTATATACTCCTTCCACCTTTCTGCTTTCCCTTCTTTGCTTAGAACTGGGTTTCCATCTGAGCTCTTGATATTCATACAAGTCGTTCTCTTATCTCCAAAGGTCTCTTTAATTTTCCTGTAGGCGGTATCTATCTTACCCCTAGTGAGATAGGCCTCTACATCCTTACATTTGTCCTCTAGCCATCCCTGCTTAGCCATTTTGCACTTCCTCATTTTTGAGACGTTTGTATTCCTTTTTGCCTGCTTCACTTATTGCATTTTTATATTTTCTCCTTTCATCAATTAAATTCAATATTTCTTCTGTTACCCAAGGATTTCTACTAGCCCTCGTCTTTTTACCTACTTGATCGTCTGCTGCCTTCACTACTTCATCCCTCAAAGCTACCCATTCCTCTTCTACTGTATTTATTTCCCCCATTCCTGTCAATTGCTCCCTTTTGCTCTCCCTGAATCTCTGTACAACCTCTGGTTCTTTCAGTTTATCCAGGTCCCATCTCCTTAAATTCCCACCTTTTTGCAGTTTCTTCAGTTTTAATCTACAGGTCATAACCAATAGATTGTGGTCAGAGTCCACATCTGCCCCTGGAAATGTCTTACAATTTAAAACCTGGTTCCTAAATCTCTGTCTTACCATTATATAATCTATCTGATACCTTTTAGTATCTCCAGGGTTCTTCCATGTATACAACTTCTGCTTTGCTAGTGAGTCGTTTGCATGTCGTAACCTTGGAAGGCCCAGTTTCCTTGTGATGACATGGCGTCAACCTCTAGGAAGGCAAAGATAGGTTATCTACGCCGTTTGTAGGTAGTTTCTGTTGGTGAGGGACGCGCAGGAAAGAGCTATTTGTGACCGTACTGCTTCTGCCGGGCTTCTATGTTCAAGTTCCACTTATCAAAAATACTTCTTCAAACACCGAGAATTCCAGTTGAATTAGTACATTGCAGACTGAATCTAATGTGTTCCTGTCATAATTACAGTAAAATGAATCTAACGCGCTTCTGAAATAATTTCGCCTTTGTAATCAAATGCAAAAGGAACGTGAACCACTATTTATGTTCTGACGCAGACACGGGGATAACTCATTTCAGAGCTAAACCTCTACTTGGACCTGCACTCGTAATAAAGATATACCTGCATTATCACTAAAGAACGAAGACATACTTTTCTGTCATGTGACCTACAATGTCATAATCACTTATTGAAATATCTGTTCTGTTTTTAACGTACGCCCACAGCGTGTATTTGTTTGAGGTGGTGAGCTCGTAAAACATAAGACAGCAATATTCCATTTACACTAATACTCGTTTCCAATTTAATGTTGTTTCAAAATATTCCCTGCGTCGGTATTACAGAGTGATGTACAATCGCTATAAAAAGTAGGAGACCTCTCCTGTGTCCGCAGCTCGTGGTCGTGCGGTAGCGTTCTCGCTTCCCACGCCCGGGTTCCCGGGTTCGATTCCCGACGGGGTCAGGGATTTTCTCTGCCTCGTGACGACTGGGTGTTGTGTGACGTCCTTAGGTTAGTTAGGTTTAAGTAGTTCTAAGTTCTAGGGGACTGATAACCATAGCTGTTAAGTCTCATAGTGCTCAGAGCCATTTGAACTATATTTTTTTAACCTCTCATGTATCATATAGAGAATACAAGTTGCATTTTTCTATCTGCCAGATAAGTACAAGAGACGTTTTGCTACAGTACAGCTTTTACATTTGTCATGGATCCATTGTAGTGGGCGCATAGAAAGTGATGATTTGTTGTGGAATATGTTGTAGTTGTTGTGGTCTTCAGTCCTGAGACTGGTTTGATGCAGCTCTCCATGCTACCCTATCCTAATATAGGATTCTCAAATTGTTGCGTCCTTCTTCGTTCAGGACACATTAAGAGAAGTCCATTATTTGCAACTGTTAGACGAAGAATGCGAAAAGATTCTGTTGACGCCAACCTACATAGGGAGAAACGATCACCATAATAAAACAGGGGAAATCAGAGTTTGCAGAGCAAGATATAGGTTTCCATTTTGTCCGCGCGCTGTACGAGAATTATTGTGAAGATGGTTCGATGAACCCTCTGCCAGGCACTTAAATGTGCTTTGCAGAGTATCCATGTAGATGTAGATGTGCTGCCATCACTGCTGTTCGAATATGGGACTTTTCTGCTTGTTGTCAGCACGATAGCGTCCCTACTCCATTATGGGCCAGCTATCAAGGCCTATTTGTATATCTAGTTTCCCCAGAGATAGTTAAGTCATAGACAGCTGGTGGAGTGTCTGGCAAGTTCCCCAGATTTGAGGCGCTGAGAACCATAGGGGCCTAAGGCACCCTGTCGTCAGTTTTGAGACTGTAGCATGTATTCATGCTCCTGACGCCAGTTGATCTTATGGTGAACAAGCTTTATGAGTACTGTACTCCCGCACTCTACATGTGATCACTGCGACTTCTCTAATATTCACTTCCATAATGGCCCAAAGCAAAATTTTCATTGCTGTAGGTACACTCACTGGCTACACTGACGCCAGTTCCTCGTAACAGCTGGAAGCTCTTGAAGGAATGCCGCATCATAACATCACATTCCATGGTTTCACCATTCCAGTCTGTAAATCGGACATTCAGGGTTTCAGAACCTTTAAGAGTGTTACCAACGTCACTAGCAACTCAAAAGTTGATGTTCACGGTAACATCGTAAATTTCAGGTATTGTACAAAGATGAAGGTTTCAACTGGTTGTCATGAACAGTTGTTTCAAGTAATATATTCTTCGCTTCAGTCGCGGGACACCACCATTTTCTTCAAGTAACATCGAGGAAGACCACACGCCGGCCGGTGTGACCGTGCGGTTATAGGCGCTTCAGTCTGGAACCGCGTGACCGCTACGGTCGCAGGTTCGAATCCTGCCTCGGGCATGGATGTGTGTGATGTCCATAGGTTAGTTAGGTTTAAGTAGTTCTAAGTTCTAGGGGACTGATGACCACAGATGTTAAGTCCCATAGTGCTCAGAGCCATTTGAACCATTTGAGGAAGACCGCAATTGTTGAAGATGTCTTGCAAATTCTAGCGCTGAAATGCTTAGATGGAAGGCAAATATCAACCTAGAAACACAAAGACTTAACAAAACGAGTACATTAAATTTGAACCAATTAGACTTAACAGCCGGCCGGAGTGGCCGTGCGGTTCTAGGCGCTACAGTCTGGAGCCGCGTGACCGCTACGGTCGCAGGTTCGAATCCTGCCTCGGGCATGGATGTGTGTGATGCCCTTAGGTTAGTTAGGTTTAAGTAGTTCTAAGTTCTAGGGGACTGATGACCACAGCAGTTAAGTCCCATAGTGCTCAGAGCCATTTTTTAGACTTAACGAAACTAGTAGATTCCATACGTAAAGTGACCAGACACATTTATCTGAATCTTAATCCATAAAATATGCTTCATGAAATTGCCTGATAACGAGGGCAATAAAGTGTTAGGATAGGTCGTAACTGTGTGAGCAGTGTTCTGATTGTAATTTCACATTAATTACAAGCTACACAGCAGTCAAGGACACACTATTGCCACTAACCTGCGTATGAAAATTTTGTGGATTATAATCCTAAATATTACCTAAAATTTCGTAATATGAAATGGCTACACGATTTTATAGAAAATATAGGATGTTGAGGCTTGGTTAAAAAACAAGCCAATCCTACGGGACTAGTAGTGGGCCTACAAATTTGATTTTCACAAACGTCTACTTAATCAAAACTTTGATGCTGTGGTTTAGGCCTTTACGGTTTTCAGTGCCTCATTTCTATATGTAGGGGTATGTGAAATCAGTTGTGTACGTGGAGATCAGAAACCTCGCGCACCTCTCAGATTTCTGGTACTTATGCTCGCTTTCCGATACAGTTGCCGTCAAAATCGGTGAAGCAGATAAGAACAACTTTACAACATGTTGGGCAGTTCTCTGAGCAAAAAAATGGTTCAAATGGCTCTGAGCACTATGGGACTCAACTGCTGAGGTCATTAGTCCCCTAGAACTTAGAACTAGTTAAACCTAACTAACCTAAGGACATCACAAACATCCATGCCCGAGGCAGGATTCGAACCTGCGACCGTAGCGGTCTTGCGGTTCCAGACTGCAGCGCCTTTAACCGCACGGCCACTTCGGCCGGCCGTTCTCTGAGCACATGCTGTACCCATTGTATGTTATTTCTTACTTATCACTAGCATTTGCTTTGTCCTGTACAAAACGCGACATATCTCTAGAAAAAATAAAGCTATACTCATGTGAAAGACATCATTGTTTTCCTGGTGTAATTCTCTCTGTGTCAGACACACTACGTGACCCCATTTTAAATCTGCAAGTTGAATCCAAGATGATGACTTCCAAAATAGCGCCATGTTTGTAACATAACCTCACGTTTTCCCCGTCTTCCATCTCATACCACTTCGCTTTAAATTCCTGCTTATCCGCCAATTTTTGTTTTAGAACTGTGGTTCTATACTTGTGGAATGTCTTTCAGAAAATGTTTCAGCGGTGTGGGTACCTGGCACCAGGCATTCCTTCAGTCTTGTAGTGGACAGGTAGCAGCCGAGAGTCGTAAGATTCTTTGGAATAAGTTCATGTATTTTTTACATATTCAACAAGCAGTTATAAAGTTCTAACTGACTTCTTGAAAATGGCAGAAGCTGACAAAGCCTATCTCATGCCAAAAAAGATAACAACACGATGGTCACACCGAGATGATGCTACAAAAGTCTTCTTGCGAGCCAATAAAAAAATTTAAGACTGCACTTGCTGAAATTTCAGAAGACGCAGGAGAATCAGGAAGATTACATGTTGTTCTCTGAGTATGCACAACTAGATATCAAGTATGGAATCGGGGCACTAAACAAATTTACGTTTGTTACTACTTGCTTGTATCGAAGTACCAGATGTCGAGTTAAGTACATCACAAATGTTGCGATGCAGGAGTTTCCTGTTTCCTGTCATAGAGTACTTTAAATCTATGTTGCGCCAAAGGCCTGAGACATACAAACCAGCTGATTGCTGTGCCGGGTTTCTCAACACGATGGATTCTATTACCAATGAAAACATAACAGAAGCAGCTCAAAATTTATTTGAGACTTATAACAATGAACTGTTTCAGTTCAAGGATTTGTACCATTTGCTTCAAAAAGATAATGATGAAAATTAAAAGTAAATAGTCAGGAGAGGTGCATTATAATAAGCCCTAGAAAAAAGGAAACCATCGATTGTTTTCCTGATAGTGAGATCGGTTTAAGAATGTAGCACTCACTTCTGGAGTAGATCAAAAACAGGCTTAGAATCTCCATGATAAAAGCCAGGCTCAATATCTGGGAGTCGCTCAGTACCGAAAGTGACATATTTAGACAACTATGCTACTAAGATATTAAGTTATTGAGATCAAGGCATGGCGCAAACTAATCAGTCAATAAGATTTTTTGAAACTTTTATTTTGAGAATAATGCTTCGGAAATTTTTGATGTCTTTCTTTTCCGTAACAAACGTGTTTGCTTATACACAGTCGGAAAAAAGTCGCAGCACCAAAAAATAATGAATGAAGTATATTGAAATTTCGGGAATACATCTGTTTAGGTTAATGTAAGTGCGAGATAAGCCACTGCAAATATGAAATGCTGGTACATTAATAACCGATGTAACGGCCGAATGTTGAAAGCAAACACGGAAACGTATATGTATTGTGTTGTACAGATGCCGGACGTCAGTTTGTGGGATGGAGTTCCGTGCCTGTTGCACTTGGTCGGTTAATACAGGGGCAGTTAATGCTGGGTATTGGTGATGCTGGAGTTGTTGACGAAGATGTTCCACAAATACTCGATTGGAGACAGATCTGGTGATCGAGCAGCCCAAGCCACCGCGTGGACAAAAAAAATGGTTCAAATGGCTCTGAGCACTATGGGACTCAACTTCTGAGGTCAGCAGTCCCCTAGAACTTAGAACTACTTAAACCTAACTAACCTAGGGACATCACACACATCCATGCCCGAGGCAGGATTCGAACCTGCGACCGTAGCGGTCTCGTGGCTCCAGACTGTAGCGCCTAGAATCGCGCGGCCACTCTGGCCGGCCCGTGTGGACACAATGTAGAGCATAGTGGGTTACAACTGCGGTATGTGGACGAGCGTTGTTCTGTTGAAAAACGCCCGTGGATTGCTGTTCGTGAATGACAGTACAACATGTCGAATCACCAGACTGATGTACAAATGCAGTCAGAGTGCTCCTGCTGTCATACGAAATTGCACCAGTGATGATAACTCCTTGTGTAGGTCCAGTGTGTCTAGCACACAGTTTGCAGGCCCTCAACAGACCTCCTCCTAACTGACACATAGTCATTACTGGCACCGAAGCAGAACCAGCTTTGATCTGAAAATGCAACATACCTACACTCTGCCCCCCCCCCCCTCCCCAATGATCACTCACTTGACACCACCGAAGTAGCAAATGGTGGTGGTTTGGGGTCAGCGGAATGCACGCTACAGGGCTTTTGACTCAGAGCTGTCCTTGAAGTGACTGAACTGTAACAGTTCGTTTTGTCATTGCGGTGCCAAGGGTTACTCGAATTGCTCCTGCAGCTGCAGTACGATGCGCGAGAGTCACACGTCGAACACGATGGTCTTTTCTCTCGGTAATGTCCCGTGGCCGTCCAGAACCCGGTCGTCTTGCGACCGTACAGTCTTGTGACAGCCGCTGCCAGCAATCATCTACAGTAGTTATATTCCTGCCACGTATTTCTACAATATCGCAGAAGGAACGTTCAGTTTCTCGTAGCCCTGTTACACAACCTCGCTCACACTCAGTGAGATGTTGATACTGATGTCTTTGTCATCTTAAAGGCATTCTTGAGTAACATCAACTCAAAGGTAACTAACGCACACGACCTTCACAGCCATGTATTTAAAGCGAACATAATTTGCATCCTCATAGGCGCGAAATTTGAATAAACATCGTCTTTCAGATGTAGAAACACTCCTACCAATCTGTTCATTTATGTCGCACAACTCCTTCTTAGTGTTGCGATTTTTCTTCCGTCAGCATAGTTAAAATGTATTTTTAAATGGAAATACTGTCTTTTGCGTCAACATAAATCTCACTTTATGTTCTTTTTTTTATTATGGTTGTTCACAGCGATTTTAATTAATGGTGTTGAATACCTTAATGATTTCATTTAATTTCACTTCTTAATCTCTTCAGTTCCTTCAACATACAAACGTCATACATTTACAAAATAAAACTTAAAAACTGTGTTTTATAGCTGTAATTCTAAAATTGCTTCAAGACGCCGCCACTATGACAGGTTAGTTGCACAAAATTTCCCCGGGGATGACCTGCAATGCGGAGGGCTTTTCGCGGTGCTCAGCGCTGCGCGGCGCGGTAGGTACGATGTGGACGCGGCTTTAGTCCTGCAGCATCTTTAATTTCCGTGGGCAGTTTCGGACAAATTTTCATACTGAAAGAGTCTCTGAAATGCAAAATTAAGTACTGATTCATATATGTGGATGATGTGCTGTGTTTATGAACCGGTAACCCTTGCAGGCTCCAAGCATCCACACAACCAGAGACATAGAGCTTTTATTCAAAGGTGCATCGCATGATATCTGTTCCATTTTCTGAATCTGCTTTTCAAACAGATCTACAGGCTATCAAACATATTGCTTCCAGTAATGTCTATAGCTTTGCCCTGATTGATAATATACTACGAAAACAGAAAATGGGTAAAATTACACCACTTCTGTACACTGGCCAACAGGTATCAGACAGTAGTTACAGACTGGTGCATCACCCCATACATTGGCTAAACTTCATAAAACCTCACAAAAAACGTCTCGCAAGAACAGATGTGCATTTTATAGTGCCAATGGCGTATCAAATTTTTATTCATTGTAAAGACAAACTCCAACCACCGACACAGAGTGGTATGTATAAAATCACATCCAAGTGATGTGAAAAAGTATATACTGGTCAGTCAGATAGAACTGTAGCAAGTAGGTTATCTGAACATGAGAGGAGCTGGAGAGAGACCTATTCAACCTTTGCTTCTCATCTTTTAACAGAAAATCGCCCATTTTAATGTAGAATGTAAAGCTTTACATTCTGTTAAGAAAAGCAAATACTAGATGAAAACTGTAAACTCAACTTTATTTTTTATCATTCGTGAATGTACGTCCATGTAAAAAATTTGGTTTCCTTTTTCTATTTAATGCAACTGCTTTTCTGTGACAATAAATGTTATATTTTCCTATGGAAGCACTCTGCAAGTCATTTTTATATCTTCTGTATACATAATATCTGTGTAAGTCGCACGTCATTTTATCTACGTTTGTAACATTTAGATGTCTGCTGTCGATGGCGTAAGAAACCGAAAGGCGGTTAGTGACCAAATGAATATAATTTTGCAGAAAATTGGGAACTGTTTCCTATTTAATGTTACTTATCACTGAGTTACAACAGCAGTTAGTCGGTATTATTGAAACTCCCACGGACCTAACGATCATGCAAGAATAGATGTATGGTACTGGATGACAACCTACTGTTCCTAAATATAAGTGAAGTTCTTACCTGGTATTGCTTAATGTGGGGACTCATGTGGGATTGTGAAGAAACACTGTACGTACAATAATAAAACGTCTTGAACGTTAGTGGTACATCATACATTGTAATACGTTGGTAGTGGGGTATCTGATGTGTCAGAACAAAAACTGTGGAACCTACGAAGTTATGTTTAATTTCCTTTCTGTAACGGTGAAAATAAGTTCAGCTGCATGAAATGGTTCTAAGTAGTCTTCCTGTATTCATAGAAGGTGCATAGCAATAATGACTATTTGTATCCGTCTCCTTGTTAACGTTATTTTCCCGAGCAAACTTTACCAATATTAGTTTTCGCAATTAAGTCTGATACGTACTGTATACAAATCTTACACTTGGGCACCCCTCCAAGTTTGGCACCTTTAGTGGCAGCTTGTATTGACAAGATAAAACATAGTGTCTCGGCTGTTAATTGAAGACAGCAAGGATGACTTAACATTGTAAGAGATAAGCTATGTTGTACAGATAGTCTTGGCCTTCACATTTGACACATTTCCTTGCTATTTTTGGAATTCTTTACTGAAAACAGGAACATTGTGCACCTCTTCCCAAACGTAATCGGATGAGAAAGTGCATCATCCTATTAGGGGAAAAAAGTAAATTTTTGAAGACAACTAAAAACCTGCTAGAATTGACCATGCAGCTAAATATTCGCCTAATTGTGGTGCTGTCACTTGTCTAAAATCTTGTTTCGATAACTTGAGCCTTTTATGACATATTATGAACATATACGTTCAGTAGGCCACCCTGTGTGTATCTAGAACCGACTAAGACGACCGCAGTCGTCATACTTTGTCTAACAAATATTGCTCGAATAACTTTACGGGGTAAGACGACACGTTAAATAAGCCACGTTATCCCTAGGCTATCATTCTGGTTCAACACCAAGTCAGATGGAGGTTGCCATGATTCATTCCCGATGTCACAGCATCGGCGGTAAACTGAATGCCTTTTGTGGAGTACAGTCATATCTTACAGGTCGCTCCAACACCTCAATGGTAACTTTCACCGGCTTCATCTGTCGATCCTCAGTTGGCAGTAACATTATCTGAAGCTCTGGAGTACTGATATAAGACCTACGCGAATTTTGCACCTTCTGGCTACCAGCGGAGTTAATCTTGGGCAACGTGTAATATTTCAGACCTAGTAAGATTACAATAACATTAACTATACTTCTTTCTTTTGTTAAGGCATTTGTTGAATTCTCTACGTTAAGGTTAGCTATATTTATTTCTCGCTAACACAGTTCACTATTGGTAACTGGTACTGACTCGACGTCCATTTATCGAACCTTGACGCGCTGTCTCCTAGCTCTTACGCAAGAGAGAATTTCATGCGGCAGTGAGCTTTGTGAATTACGCCGTAGTTCTTGTGTGGCTGCTCTAGTGTTCAAACGTGAAACTTCGCGCGCTACTCGCAAGACGTGATGCAGCGCTTCGCCTTTCTCTTAATTGCAGTACTGTGTGGCACTTGCAATGCCGCGTCGTATGTCGGCGACGATTTAGTTTTACACGAAAACAATGTATATTTGGTTGGAAACCGAGGAAAAGTTTATGGTGATAGCTGTAACGTTGTCGGCAATTCTTGTAATATCTACGGAAATGATGGAAATGTAACGGGTGACAATGGCGTTATTGTTGGTGCGAGAGGAATTATCGTGGGCAACAATGGAAATATAACCGGCAACAACGGTAAAATAACAGGAAATAACGCAAGAATTCAAGGCGACAACGCAGTTGTTATTGGCGAAGATGCTGTTGTGGTAGGAGATAATGCTAAGGTAACTGGTGGAAACGCAAAAATTATAGGAAACAATGGTACAATTATTGGAGCAGATGGTACTATTCATGGTAATAATGGTGTTATTCGCGGGTATGGTGGTACGATAGTGGGAAAAAATGGAGTAATTTACGTTTAAGGTGGCACTATTTCTGGTGGAGGAGGACATATATATGAGAAGGGCAGCGGAGTTGTGAATTCCATTGGCATCGTTATAACATATGGTAGCTGGTAGTTATATTTTGCCAGCATTGCAATTTTTAGAAAATGTTTTGTAATATTTTGATCAGAAGATGCCATTGGCTTAGTGAAAGTAGACGTTACACTGACAAAAAAAGATGTCATTGACATTATGTTATTCCCTTGTGACTGACTTGTTTGTACAATTATTTTTGGTGTTGGTACAATTATTTTTGGAACTGTGAAGATGGTTGTTAACATCCTTTATTTAGCGCATTTAATTGGCACATGTAGGCTACATCAAATAACAATATCAATTATATATATATGACAGTCTGTGTTGCTATTTTCTTATCACATTGTCATGAAGAATGTAAAATATTAGAGGACAGTAATTAATCATACGTAAAAAATAATCATGCCCTCTATAAACTTTTATTTTTCCTCTTTTTTTGCGTGTTGAGTGACATATAACTTTTCCTTTTATGATTTTATCCACATAATGACCAATAAATGGTTTGTGTTGATCAACAGTTCATTGTTTAATTGGAGACTCCTGGTGTCACAATTTATTGCTTTTATTAATAGGGTAAGACTAATATTATTAGAAGTCAAGTGTTGTTCCATATCTAAACTCCATTTTTTTACTGAATATTACACAGATACGGCTGACAAAACAATTTAAACGAATCATTTTGGAAGCACTGTACCCTGTGTAGTCTATGTTATGTATTACGAACTGAGTGACATTACTATGTAACAGTGAAAACTGCGGTAATTTTATGTAACGAGAATTACTAGTATTTTAATTCTGTTTTAAACCATTTCATGAAAGCTTGACAAGATGTCAAGTAGAGAAAATCTGTTACAACTGAATTATAATAATGACTTTTTTTACACTCTTCTGTTGCACTTATTTGTACAATTATCGCCGGTTTCGTTCAGTGTAGATCATCTTTAGACAATTTTTTCAAAGAAAATTCCGCACTGGCTGTATCAGTGATTTTTATTAAATTTGCGACCGGATTCGCACCACTTATCGGTGCATCCTCAGGCAATATACGCTATTTATAACATGGTAACGTTGAACATTGCTCTGTAGCAAGACCACCTACAATACATTTATTGTAGGTGGTCTTGTCTGTAGCCACTCTCCACCATTCACGTCCAATATACCGTCATCTGGTGTAAGCGGTAGTTAAAATTTAAAAATCTTTTCTAAATTTTTTTTTAAATGATGGGAGCGGCAATGACCGTGCAAGCTGAGAGGAACCGCGAGGCTGGACTTAACCTCCTTGTTAGAAATAAACACATCTTTTTGGTTTTCAATTTTTTAAATATCAAAGACTTAGCTCTATAATTGCCAAGCATCGACATTTACGACTCTTACGTTACCTACAACTGCCAGCGTCGAAACCTTAGCAAAACCTACTTTATAATATTGAGTAACTAAAGTTACTAAAATACACAGGGAAGTTCGTATATTGAGTTTGTTAAGTTTTCTGTCGATGTTAGAGGTATTTTAGGCTACAAAGTTTAAAATGAACTCGTGGGAATTTTGTAAACATTAGTAATTGAAATCGGCATTTCGGGGAAAAATTATGCGAATAAACCGGCCGAGATTTATGATTTACTTGAAAAAAAAAGTGATTTTATTGAACAGAACATGGTAAAATATTAATTAACAATTCTAAAAATGGAAGTGATAGCGATAGTTCGGAAAATAAATTTATAAATCATAATTCATCGCAGGAAATGAGTCGGAATTCTGAAAGTGAAACACCTGTAGTCATTCGTTTGGAGAAAATAAAAAATACTACGGATAACGGGCGATTGAAAATTACGCCTCCATAGAAGTATTTTGTAAGTTTAGGTTTCATTTAGAGAAATGTAAGGTTTCAACTTGCCTAAAAATAGTAGGCCTAGCGAATATTTTAAATTATTTTTTTACGCCAGACTTATAGTAAATGATGTTTTGTCTGGAATTTTGCACGGAAATTAATGCATGGAATGATGAATCGTGGATTAAAATGTATGAATTTACTTAGTTAACCTAGTTTTAAGGTTCTTTAATTGTCAATACGTGTTAAAACATTCAAAATCTAAAAATTTTCATAAATTCCCAATTTTTGGGAATCTTGCCGGGGCAATGAAATATTCCCATTTTATAAGTTCCCTCCCATTGGGAATATACCCGGCCCACATCACTAGACATGTATTGTGCGAGTTTTCTGCTACTGATGAACGACTTTGCTTATTGCACTCTTTTCACTGTGCCTGTCTGCGAACTCAGTGGCTGTTTGATGTGGTAAGAAGCAAGTAACGTTCCCATATAGCTCGTACTCCATCCACAACTTCCATTGTTTAGGTGACTTGCATTGTTTGGCCGCAGTGGTTGGCAGACATTAGAAGTGTTCTCCCTATTTTATTTTTAGATTTGTTGTTTCTATATTCACCATTTTTTCCCTCTGTGTTACAATACACTTTCTGAAAAGGTCATTAGACTGTCCAGTTGTACCCACACCTTTTTTCTTTCAAAGGTGTATTCCTCTATACCATGCATATATTTTCCAATGATTGTTTTTATTTGAGCACTCAAATTGTTTGTTAAACTTTTACAGTGAACCTTTTCTTAATGAGAGCAGCATATAAAAGACATTTATGTTTGACATGAATGGAAGTGACTGCACATCGTAAGAATGCTACAGTAAGATCCTAGTAATCTTTTAAGCATGTTTATTTTAAGAAGATTTACAATTGCTAACACAAGTCTTACTACTGGCTGTAAATTGTCACATGCCTCTGCCAGAACCTCAGACAAAAATACACCCTAGAAAATGACACAGGGTGGAATTACAACTTGGTTATAACCTCTACGTAAATAAATATTATATTTCCTTTTGCCCTCTCAGGCTTACTCATTTATAAACAATGAAGAGTGACCTTTGAAAGCAAATATACACACATCTGCTGCCACCTTTTACAAAGTAAGCATCGCAGAGCTGTTATTGTTCATAAGTTTGCCAATATTACTTCAAATTCTAGTTATAATCATTGAATGAAACTCATAGGACATAATAGTCACTTCATCACTTAAATTCACATCTATGTATCATGATATCTTTTTATAGTAATTTGTATATATACTTTCCTGTTATGAGCTATTAATTGTACTAAGTATCTGCTCATGTAATGGGTCTGAGTCATTCCCTTCTATTTTTCACCAATGCTCTGGTCCTTATATCACTGGTTTTCCCAGCATGATTGATTAATGGTGTACTTACCAGATCTTCACCAAGTGTGTATTTACATAATGGAACTATAAACTCATTGAATATCGTTAATTTGCACCTGTTATGTCAGGCAAGAGTTTATCAAAGTGTCATTATCACATCACCTTTGTCACCCACTGTCTGACGTATGATTATATACTGGTTGCACACTTCGCCCTTCTAGGGACCCGACATAAACTCCACATAATCTGAAGACTCCTTTGCAAAAAGCAAAGATTGTTATTCAGAGTGTACTTCTACTGTAAGCTAGAGGACCTGGGAGAAGGAGGCATGGCTTCAACCAATATTCAGTGTGCTAAGAACCGAATGCACACCTCTGCTCCCAACATTGTACACTCAGGGGTCAAGCAAAAGTGTGCAATCAGTTGCCATGCATGTGTGTGTATAAGTAAACCATATTGCTTCAAATGAATAAACTGAACTTTGTAAATAAACATAAAGCTCTTATGTTAATCAGTACCAAGAGAATGAACTTTTAAAGTTGACGAGGCTTTAGTGACCACTTGTTGACATATTACGTGTTGGCTAATGTCCTGGGATCTGCAACCAGTGTTTATTTAATGATTTTTGTGAAGTTCCACCAGCACAAGTGGCTGGCATTTTCAAAGATTCATCTTCCATTGCCGCGAGTTGTTTGAAGATCGCAAGACAAAAACCAACAGGCAGTTTGTTAGAATGCACTATTCCCACCGTCATTTAATAAAATCTTCCTCATTATTAGTCGACCTGCAAATCAAATCATTACAAAAGTACAAAACTCCATTGTGCCAACTTATTAAAACAAATGCCATAAGTGGTATTTTTACAACTAAAATAAATAATATTGCAAACTCTTGCACGCAATGGTAAGCATCTTTCACCAACTAAGTTGGTTCTAAAGTAATAAGGCAGCTGACCAAGCATGCCACAATGTATAGTATTGCTCATCACTTAATTCAACATTTCTAGCAATTGGATGTAAGAATCTCAGTAGAGGTATTTTGACTCCAATAGATAGTACAATAAACTCCACAATTCACCTGCTCTTTATCATGAATTCCTACTCAGAAATCCCTTTTCTCACATGATGGGGCTAGATATCCTTAATTGTGGCCCTCCAGCTTCTATACTTTTGAACCACATTACAATCGCTGTTCCTCAGCGGTAACTGTTTACCTGCCACAAATAGGCTGAAGGCGCTTTCCTATGCTCCTGCTCATATAGGGGTCTGAGAGTTACCATGCTTTTACAGCATCTTTCCATGACTCTCAGAGTTTCCATCACCCCATCATTCCTTTCCATTCCACTTAAAGGCACCACATCCCAAATGCACACCTATGATATGTAACACCCCTACCCCATAGACATCACCTTCCACTAACCAGTGTCACCAATTTCAAATAAATCTACGCTTACTGTTCTATTTCCAAACCATATAGGCAGTTTCTCATTGCTCTGCATAGGGCACTAATCAACCCTTGTAATATAAACTCTCTATTTTTTAAAATATAAACTTTCTTTTTTCCCAAAATATCATGTCTTTGGTAACCCATTACAGTACATGTATCCACTTAACCATGAAGTTGAGGATCAAATTTTTAAAAAGCCTTATTATGTGTGCTGTATTTTATTCGTTTTTCCCTGGCCTTGTAAGTTCAATTTCAGATCTACATAATTTTTCTCCTCTTGTTTGTTGCGATTCAGTCAAAATTATCAAAGGTTCACCTACAATGTTATTTTGCAACATCTCTAATGGAGCCACCTCTGCTGTGGAATTTGGAACTCATTAATGCTTTTTTAATTCTGTGACCATTTCTACCAATTTGAAGTATCTCCTAGCCAAACTTTCTTCAGAAATGTAAAGCTGACATCCTCTAGCACCTTTTAAATAAAGATACAAGATGCAACATCCACTCTGATGCTAAATAGATGCCCTAGCTTATGAATGGTTTTCTCTTTTTTGTTTGTCCATGGAATATATTTAGATACTAAATCATGTTTTACATTCTCATACACAAAAAATTCTCAGGCTGTTAACAGCACCATAGCCCGATATTCTCCGGAGAATCCTCTTTACTAGTATGAAACATTCTCCTGAAATAATAAAATTTCCTGGGTCGACAGTAGCGTCCGATCCCACGTGTCGGCTTTGACCGTGACGTAGGGGTGTTGTCGTGTGTGACGTCATGACGGCGCAGAGTTTGGTTTGTGAGTGTGGCATGTTTGTAGATGTCGTCATGTTGTGGTTTGTTGTGCTCTCTGGTGGTATGTTGAGGGTTTTCGTTTGTGTGGTGTGTGTGTGGGCTCAGTTTGCTTTTGCTCAATATCCAGAATTGTTCGAGTGTCGGCTGTGTGTGTAGTGTAATTCATTTCAGTGATTTAACGATTTTGTGTGAAGGTTAATTTAGTGTTGTTCGCTGTACATCATGTGGTAATTTTAGTAAAATTAATCGGTTGTTGTTTTTGTTCAGGAATGGATATGACGGATAAAATTAACAGTGCGCAGGTCAAGGGAAGTGTTCAATCCCAATGTGTGGCTGTGTATGTTGATATTGGTATTGGGAGATGTTTTTGAGCTATATAGGCCAAGGGAAGTGTTTGATCCTAACTTATGGGATCGGGAGCTGCTGTTGAGCTATATAGGTCAAGGGAAGTGTCCGATTCCAGATGATATTGGGTTTAGTGGTATTTGGGGAGTTCTGTGATGTCGGTTTTTTTCGTTTTGTGTGGTTTTGAATGGGGTGGGTGTCTAAATTTGTTTATATTTAGTTTGCCTCCACCCAAAAACACACCATTTTCCGAGCTTGTCCCGTTAGTGTCTTTAGGCTTTTTGTGGAAAGTGTGTGTGCTTGTTTTTCGATGTATTTTCGTCCTCATACTGTGTATGTACCGACTTTATATGCGCCATATTTGAATCGTGGTTTATGGTTGTTTCCACCATATTTGTGACGTCATGGGTCAAAGATGATGGGCGGGATCAGACGCTTCCGTATTTCCAATTTCCTTATATGGAGTACATTTCTTCTGCATAATCTGTATGTATGTCAGTCCATCAAAACTTTCCTCAGAAATATAGAGCAGCAATCCTTTTGTCCCACCCACTCCAATACTGTTAGTGCATTTTGTATCCCATGAAAGTAAGGGCCACCTGTGCAAGCAGCCATGTACTGTATCAACTTAACTGCAAACACTGTGTGGCATTCCATTTGGGTATGACCACTAATAAGCAATCTGTCCACTTGAATGGCCACAGTGGAACTGAGTAAGAGGCAGCTGGACCACTCAGCTTCACAGCCCATGCCATCTGGATTTTTCCTACCACCACCAAATTTTTTTGAATTGTGCCTGTGGGAGTGTGCGTGAGTTGTGCATGTATGTATATATGTGTGTGCACTTCCATTCTTTACTACTCTAAAATGTGCCCCTCTGTCGCCCAGTACTTCCCTTATGTGCTGAGTAGCAATCTCTCTATTTCATATTGCTGTTGTTATTCCATTCTGGATTTTCCATTGTTTAAATAAAATTCCACCATACATTACCAACTCTCATTCGTTAAATTTGTTTTTTTTTTGGTCCAGTCTCACTTCTAATTTGCAGATATTTGCTGTTAACTTTTCATTTCTTTGGAGGGTTGGTAAATTTTTATACACACCCTTAACTTCACATTTATTTTCTTACAGGGTGTATTTGCTCTGGGACAAGCGGTAAATCAGAGAAAAACCCAGGAATTTTTTCATCCAGGAAAAGTCTGTGAAAAACTTGGCAATTTTTTAGAATTCCTACAATTTTTCATTGTTTCAGTTTTCAGTTAAAGTTTTGTTATTTTGACTGGTAAGAACTGATACTCTAACAAAGAATTTTACTTTAGCCTGCTATTGTAGAATAATACTACAGCCATAAGCCATAAATGACAGAGTAGCACCAAAATAAAACTTTAGTTGCGCTGTTTATAACAATAGAACAGAGTGCACACACAAATTTCTGCAGACAGCAAAATGTGTCAGAGGCTGTAGGACAAGGACTGTGCAACACTTTGGGACAACCAACTGCTTTCAATGAGCCTGACATCACAACTGTTTACATTTCTAACAGGTCACAGGAAAATATTGTGTATAGTGGTTTGAGAAGCATTATTTTCAAAGTAAATTTTCTTTTATGCAATATAAATTAGTTACATGTGAGCATGTGTGATGAATTTCTTAAATCATGGAGTGTTTGACTCTCATTCACAACATAGCAATACGAGGACCACCCACCCAGAAAAATTTTGAGACCAGAAGACCAGGTATTTATGCCATTATTATGCTTGACATGTCTTAAAGGGCAACACACTAAAAATGACAAACTTTCAAGATTAGTATTTCATATTTATTTTAGTTGTTTTGTAGATTACAAATTATGCTGAAACGATGGCAAAAAATGTAAATATTTTTTTGAAAAAAGTACAAGGGGAGTTCTTGATCAATTTTACACACAATTGGCTGCCTATGGAAAAGTCAAAGTGCATGACGGAACATTTACACAGCCAGGTAACTCCAAAGCAGTGAAATTCATAAATGTGCTTGCCAGAAATATTCAGCAGCTGTAATTTAAGCTGTGCTCTTAGGATCCTGGCTAACCACACCCTCAGAAGAAACAGCAAAAAAATTTTGATGAGCAATATTTTACATGCTAACTTGCTTTTCTTGTAGCTGTACTGCATGTATATTAATTTAAACTATTAACTTTTCTTATTTGTGTATTAGCACTGCTTAACAGTGGCTGACTACATCACATGTCCTCTGCTCTGAATATATGCTGCCATTGGCTGGTGATATAATGTGACATGAACTACGATCGGCTGACAAAACCACATCACAAAGCGATTTCAATGCTTCAGTAGCTAGTGTGCTGTATGTGGTGGAATTTGTATTTATAGTTTGGTAATACAGAAATATGCAGTGTACATGTTACTGCGCATCGAAGAACTTCCCAAAACATGTTGTTTTTTACAGCCTTTGTTTCATAAAGTACCGGGACGTTTTATGCTAGTGTATAACATCTTTACCACTCAAAGGATTGATGAGTTTTACAGCTCCAAGCGAAAGTATATTGTACTTAACACGGAAACAATGTACTTACTTGTGTACCCAGTCAATTATAACTGGGACATTTCCCGACTGGCTAAAATATGCAGATATTAAGCCTCTATTCAAGAAAGGGGATAAAGACAGACCGATTTCACTTTTGCCAGCATTCTCAAAAATTTTAGAAAAAATAATGTACAGGCAGCTGTTCAACCATCTGACCACAAATAACATATTATCAAGAACACAGTTTGGATTTCTGAAGGGTTCTGATATCGAGAAGGCTATTGTGTTACACCTACAGTGAAAATGTACTTAATTCATTAAATAACAAATTACAAGCAGCAGGTATTTTCTGTGATTTGTCAAAGGCATTTGATTGTGTGAACCACAACATCCTTTTAAGTAAATTAGAATTCTATGGTGTCACGGGCAGTGCTGCAAAATGGTTCAAGTCATACCTCACCAACAGGAAACAAAGGGTGTCAGTGCAAGGGACTAGTGAATTAAGTTATTAGTCATCATCAGAATGGGAAGAAATTACATGTGGTGTCCCACAAGGGTCCATCTCAGGGCCATTGCTTTTTCTTGTGTACATTAACGATCTCTCATCAGTTACACTGCCAGAAGCAGAGTTCGTTTTGTTTGCAGATGACACAAGTATTGCAATAAATAGTATGTCAAGTGTAGTTCTAGAAAGATCTGCTAATGATATTTTCATGGATATTAATAAATGGTTTAAAGCCAGCTCACTGACATTAAACTTCGATAAGACTCACTATATGCAATTCAGAACCTGTAAGAGGTTTCCACCCAGCATATGCATAAAATACGAAGAAGAGCAGCTAGAAGAGGTTGACAGTCTTAAATTCCTGGGATTACAACTTGATAATAAATTCAGTTGGGAAGAGCACACCACAGAACTGCAGAAACGCCTTAACAAATCTGTATTTGCAATTCGAGTGTTAGCAGACATAGGCAACATAAAAATGAAAAAGCTTGCATACTTTGCCTACTTTCATTCCATAATGTCATATGGTATAATATTTTGGGGTAACTCTTCAAGTCAAACAAAAGTTTTCAGAGTCCAAAAGCGTGTAATACGTATTATTTGTGGAGTAAATTCACGGACGTCCTGTAGAAACCTCTTCAAAGAACTGGGTATACTAACTACTGCCTCTCAGTATATTTACTCATTAATGAAATTTGTCCTAAATAATATATCTCTTTTTTCCAACAAACAGCTCAGTTCATACATACAATACCAGGAACAAAAATGATCTGCACAAGGACTTAAAAGCACTTACTTTAGTTCAAAAAGGAGTCCACTATTCAGGAACACACATCTTCAATAATTTGCCAGTAAACATAAAAAATCTAGTTGCAAATAAAGATCAGTTTAAAAGGAGCCTGAAAGACTTACTAGTGGCTAACTCCTTCTACTCCATTGACAATTTTTTTTATAGAAACAAATAATGTATTGTATATATTCATACTATTAGTATTGTTATTTCAGCTTTCTAAAAAAAAAAAAAAAAAAAAAAAAAAAAGGGACATGTTCCATATCCACGAGGATCTCCTCAGCACGGATCTATGGAACGAAAAACTAATCTAATCTAACCTGGGGTATAGTATACTTTCAGCCAGGGAAAAATGTATTTTCACCTGGGAAAAAGTGTTTTCACCTGGGGAAAAGTCTATATTTAACTGGGAAACTGGAAGTTTTTTTTCTTGTCCACATATACTAACTATCCTAGTTCCAGGGGTAATTTAGACAACACACTGAGTACAAGGTTCTCTGTGCATTAAATATATTTCACTTGAAAAACAAATTTCTGTAGAAGCCAAGCCCAAAGTTCCACTTGGTAGTATAATAGTTTAATCTTCATTAAAAAGTTATTGCTTATTGATAGTATAAACAACTGTTAAAAGGTAACAAAACTTCTTTCTCTTTTGCCTATCATTTGTGTTCATCATTTGTCAAAATTCCTCTAGAAAAAAGCTATTAACTGGTGAAGTTCACAGTAATGTACTCATATTTTTTGAAAGTCTTGGCTTCCAATGCATCAGTGATTGGTCCAAAGTGACAGCTGAACTCTAGATGGTATAAGGGAAGAATACAGCTTCCTTGATCTTGTCAAATTTGATTGTACTGTCAGTGCTTCATTGCCACTTTGTGAATTGTTTCGTCAGTTTTAATGCAGAGCATGTGTCCAGAGTTTTACAAGAGTAAAATGTATTAGATAATTACAGTACGAACAAAGTATGTCAATGGGGCAAATGTAATGTGAGCCAGCAGTTTATTGGTGGTGAACTGGTAGCTTCAAGAAACAGGAAAGATTGCTTATAAGCTATGAGATAGAAGGTTAAAAAGTAAGGGCACGTCATTCAGACCTCACTATGTCCTCAGATCTGAGTGATCTGGTCTTCCCCCCTGTATCCCTCTCGCCTCCTGGAGGAAGGGACTATTAGTTCCATAAGCTGTAGTTGAGTCGGTGTTCGATCCATGACAGCTGCAGTGGGTTACATAGCACAGCTTCATGCGTCTACCTCAACCTATAACGTAATGTGATTTTGTAAATGTCTCTAAAGCAATGCCTCTATGTTGTCACAACTCTGTAAATGGCTACTGTTTTCACCTGCAGCTGGTAGTACTTCGCAGTTGAAAGCTGACACCAGTGTTGCGAGCTGTCAGGGATCTTATTATGCCATGTCTAATATAGGAAATAAGTGTCCTTCAGCAGTACAACACATATAGCCTTCTGAAATAAATAATGGCCAGCAATTCTGTCTCATAATTTATTAGTTTTCTCAACTGAATATTCCTTTGACACAGAAAAGATTATTTCTACCACACAGTATTCCTGATTTCAAGCTCTTAACAATTTAATGATTGAACTGAATTTGGCAAGTCATACTAGGAAATAAGTTTCTATGGAGATTATCTTTTAAAACTATTACCTTCAGTGTATGTTTGAGGAAGGGGAGAGGAGGGAGAGATATGTCAAAATTTCTTCAAACTGCTGCTGTCCTGCATTCACACTTAGCAGGATCTTTGGTGTGATTGTTCAAAACACTCCTGGAAAGATCGAATGGCATGGGTTGTGAAGCAGCCATTGAACTCCAATATATTGTGTTTTTTGCCACTGCTTGATCAACGCTGCTCGTGGCCGCAGTTTGGTAGTGGCCATTTATTCTGGTAGACAGCTGGTTGTTGGTCGTATCCACATAATGTGGTGCACAGAAATTGCAGCAGAGCTGATAAATGACATGGTTTCTGCCACAGGTAGCCTTGCTCTGATGGTATAGGATACGCATGTATCAGGACTGAAGTAAGATGTGGTGGATGTGTGAATCAGTCAAGTCTTGCATGTAGGTCTTCCACAGGGATATGACTCTGTGGATATGACCCTGTAGCAAGGAGTTGGAAATAGGTGTGGCTCAGGGATGGACCAGCATGTGATGCAGGTTGGATGAGCTGTGGTATACCTCATTAGGAGGGCAGGAAGGATTTGCCCACCCATTTTCATTTGAGCTTCCTCATAACCAGACTTTCATAAAAGTTGATTCAAGATGTGTTTTCATTGTCGTATGTATGATACATTAGCTTAATCATAACCAAAAGTTCATAAAAGCAAAGCTTTATGTAAATAAAAGCTAACAGCATTCCAAATTTTGCAGTTTCTGTCTAGCTTTAATATAAAACTGTCCTGTCTTGAGAATAATCTCCATCATAAATGTGCAATTGTGGTACAAATTATTCACTACATGACCTATTATCATATAACAAGGTCTCACAATCTCTAAAGTACTCAAAGTATTACATATGAGAGTTCACAACATTCTAATTGCAACCAAAATATTGAATTCCTTCATTCTATGCTGAGAAATGTCAAGAGCACAGTGTTGTAGGTAGGTTGCACCGCACACTTGCAGGATGGACATTTCTGCTGCCCTGAAGTAATATTTTCATTCTTATCATGATGACAATTGTGCATATTTTGAGGTAAAAATTAAAGACAGCTCCCTTTTTTTAAAAAAACAATGTGGTATATTCACAACACTCATTAACTTTACAAAAATCACACAAATTTACACATTCATTCATTATTAAATATTAACAATT
This sequence comes from Schistocerca piceifrons, assembly GCF_021461385.2. Lineage (NCBI taxonomy): Eukaryota > Metazoa > Arthropoda > Insecta > Orthoptera > Acrididae > Schistocerca > Schistocerca piceifrons. Next base: position 572,448,595 of record NC_060139.1, on the reverse strand, counting down.
GTATATTATATATATTTATGTATATGTATATAAATGCATACTAAGTCATCATGCATATCACACTTGCACTTTTTCACTTGTAAACAGTCAGTACTGTAGAACATTGATTTTAATAGACTGCACAATTCATTCACTCACATATTGTCCAGTCTATACAAACATTGACTGATCGCAAAGACAGAGTTTAAAGCTATTTATAGTTTGAGCACATACACCTTCATTAGGGCAAGAACACACTTATAACCCACTTATGTGGATACGCAAAGTTGCAAACACACACACACACCACACACACACACACACACACACACACACACCACTCAGAAACACTACCCACTTGACTTCAACAGAGAAGTTCAATTCACTTGTGTAAACTCAATGTTAGCGATCAGCCTTCATCTGTTTAAATACAGACACTTGAAGCAAGGCATGTCTCTCTGCCTTTCACAATCATTGAGCATTTTTGTGACCAGAAGAGGGGAGACAATTCTGTTTTTGTTTTCATTCACTGTCACTGGCCTTCACTATCACTGTCACTTTTATCTGAAAGATAAAGTAAAGAATATTATATTTTGTTTTATTATCCTTCTGAGACATGTCACTATAGCAATATTTTTAAGATTCAAAGAGAGATCATGTGTAGGAAAACGGTCTAAAGTAATTATGTGCCATAAGAATACAAATAATTATCTTCCAGAAACAGAAAAGTCAGAGCTGAAAGCTAAACTCAAAAGAAAATACAAGGTACACATAGAAGCAAAATACATAGGATAAAAAGGGGGCTAATGTGGATGCTCCTCTTTTGACACATGTATTAATTGTATTATAAGAAAAATTCAGTTGTTAAACTTTAAATTACAAGGAGGCAAAATGGCTGTCCAGTGCTTATCCTCTGGAGACAAACTTCCAAATACACATTTAAAAGTAGAAGAAACTATCCCTAGCTTTTGGAACTTGTATGTACCTTCTCAGGAAGGGAAAGATGGAGGAAAGAAGGATTAGTTGGGAAGGTTAGGACAAGGAGCAAGTCACTCAGATGCCAGATTAAAAGAGGCTCAGCTGTTATGAGGACTCAGCTGTTATGAGGACACAAATATTTGTTCACAACAGAGTAGCCTATCTGTCCATCCAGCCTTCCCCAAACAAGTCCTCCTCCAAAAGCTAGGAATATCGATTTTCTAGTTAAAGCAGGCCTGGCAAAGTATGGCTAGTGGGCCATTCCCCTCCAGAGAGCAATTTCCCCTCCAAGTCTACTCATACTGCATGGTCATGGCCACACCACAGCACATGAAGTACTTATTTGTCTGCGGTCAAGAGGGGCAGCATCTTCCTTCGACTACTTTCTCAAAGCATACATTGTCGCGCCTTGACAGGCGTTGGATCCTCTCAGCGATTTATTCATATTTACTCTTCTTAATATTTGTCTACTGCACAGACTGTCATTTTAGTTGCTAATGTGTCTATTATTCCTGTTTCAGTTCTGGTTATTATGATGGCTGTTACTGCTTTTGAGAATGTCGGGGAAAAAACACTGAAAACCATTTGTCAATGATGAGTGGGAGACTGAGATCTTTTGTACACAAGTCTGATGAAAAATCTGAATGTTTAATATGCAAAAAGTGCTTAGGTCAAAACAAAGGTAATATCTTATTCAAGATGTCTGTTTACTACATGAAGAAACACCCAGCCTTTACCCTAATGATGAACAATGTGCTTTAGTGGGTAAGTTAAAAATAAAAATTGGAAGTTACCTGAACCATGAAGTCTTATAGAAAAGTGTTTACCTGCTCGTATGCAATTTGATCAATATTCAGAAAAGATCAAAACTTCATCGTTAACGGCGTACTCAAGAAAGATCGTGCAATAGATATGGCAAAAGCATTTTGATTTCAGTCAACAATTAATTTTCATTCACATAACAATCGAATACTTTTCTGTGCATGAAGAATTAGTTGCTTTATAATGCATTTAAAAGTTGCAATTTTTGATGTGTGGTTCACCAGAGGGGACATGACGCCATTGCCCAGGTAACACCAATGAAAGCCGGCTTCCTCTACCACACCACCAGCAGTTCGGTCGGTAAAGCACCTCTTTTGCCAGGCCTTGGGTAAACAGCAACATGCAGTCACGCATTTGATGCACCTACGTTCTTTAGCTCCTGTTGTAAAGTGATATTTTCTGGTGTTGAACTGTTCTGCAATAATCATCTATTGTGAACAAGTGTTTTGTGTTGGTGTTGCATTAATAATTACAGTGCAGCACATTGGAATCGAGATTCACAATAACAGTGGTCATCCAAGAACAAGATAATGTTCTGCTGCAAAACATACCCCCAATTTCAACAACTGTAATGGACAATGTGCCATACCACTCTGTTGCGACTGGATGAAGCTCCAACAATGCAGTGGAGGAAATCAGATATTTTGCTCTGGGTTCAAAGATGTTCTATTGATTAAAATTGAACATAGCTTGTGTAAGGCATAGTTAATGGTACAAGCCAAAAACTCCACACTACCAGGTCGACGAACTGGCTAACGGTAAAGGGCACATAGTTTGATCAGGCTTCCTCTGTATCATGCTCATTATTTCTGGCTGAGAATATACGGGCCTAGATGAAAAGTAATATGGCAAAAAAACAACAAGAAATTGACACTCGAAGAAGCCATTGCAACTGTTACACCACGGGACTAGTCTTGAGTTGTCAGCCATACCCTCAAGGTAGTTGGAGAGACTTGGATTCATGAAAGACTGTGAAAAGTTTTTAAACACAGTAGAGTTTGCAAAAACTCATATCGCTAACATTCTAATGCAGTTGAAATTGTGACAGAATCATAAAACTGTATTATTGAACTAGCAGCAGCAGGTGAGACAGGTCAATAGTTACGAGAAAGCCCCTTCCCAATATAAAAATAACTGTGCAAATTCTTCACTTATATCATTGCAAAACCCACTGCAATTCTTGTTTCATCAGTTATTGATGGTCCTTAAAAGTTACATTATTTCACTTAAAGTTTATAGTTGCTTGAGTACTGTGGTAGATGTGGAAGTTTCATGTGTACCTCATATGGCAAAATACTATCCTCTTTGTGTGCCATAATTTGCCAAAATCTTGTTTTGATATCTCAGGCCATTTATGAGACAAGAGGGATTTATGAATATTTCATTCTGGCTTTTTCACTAGTGCATGTATTCGTGACAGAGCCTTTTGCACACATTCCATTTTCTCGTCACTGGAGAAGATAGCGATATCTTTCCAAGTTTAAAGAATAATTCAGTATGGTATTTAAAAAAAAAGCAAAAAACAGCTAAGACTGCATAAAATATTTCTTTACTTAAGACAACAGCTCTCAACAGACCCTGCTGTCATCTTCAGATCTTAAAATACTTTTTGTTGAAAAACATGCTTATTTTATGCTCAACCTCATGCACAAGGCATCAAGTGGGTGAGGTTCAGTGCAAAATGAACACGTTTTACAACAAAAAGTTTTTTAAGCCCTGAAATGACAGCAAAGTCTGTTGGCCAATTATATTAAATACAAAAATATTTTTCACAATCTAGGCTGTTGAATGGTTTTTTACAATTAAAACAGATCGCCCTTCGCCACTCTGAAAATGAAAAAAATTCTGTCTAAATTTTGTACACAGCAACATATGACCTAACATGCATCAAATGCAGATTCACAGCGAACCCTATTTTTCACTGCGAACTTTAAGAATTTCTTGCAGTAGTTTACCTAATAATGAAATATCACAATAACTATAACCATTAACGAAATGATAGGGAGTTGTCATGAGGCTGACGGATGAAGCTATAGATGTGTGAGAATCAGAGTTTATTACCTAATAGTTTCTTTAAAATCATTTGTCAAATATTGCAGACTGGCCACCTTGCTGTTCAATGCAATCAAGCGAGCGTGATGGCTTCCATGGCGAGTATGCCTGGCATTATCATCACCTGCTGACACATTCAGCACAAGCTGGCAACTCCACTTCCCCCCGCTCACTGAACTGTCAGTAGTCACAACTTATTTTAAATGCACTATAATTCCGTCGATTGTGACAACAGGTCTGGATATTTTTAATGCAGCTAAAAAGTGTGTTGACAAAATCGGTGATTTCCAAAAATGCTCTGCAGTTTGTACTGGTAGTGTACCAGCTATGATCAGTAGCATAAATAGCTTCGTTGGTTAATTATGAAAAACAGAATAAATTATTTAACTTTTCACACTAAATTATTCATCAGCAAACGCTACGTGAGAGAAGTGTGAGAATGCTGTCTGCGATGAAAAATATTAACAAAAATTATGAATGTAGTATATTGAGGAAATCCATCTCTATTTCGATAACAGCTTAAGCAGTTTTTCATAAAAGATGACATGATATATGGTGATATAACTCTTCACTCTGAAAATTGTTGGCTGAGTGCAAGAACCAGTTTAGTTCCTTTTTTCACTAGAAGTTTTCAAGTTTTTGAATAAAAAGGTAAAATTGGATACTTCAGAATTTGAAAAGAGACTTAAGGGTTCACTTTTCTTTATCATAATTAGCATTTCTAACGAATGTTACAGTTCACTTACATCATTAGAATCTATGTTTGCTTATAGATAGTATGTAGAGCTTGCAATCCAGTATGATGTGACTGTCATCGATGTAACTGGTCAGTGTGGCTGTGGCTGCAGTGAGTGCACGGATAGAGTTGGAGGGGAGAAGCACTGGAGAAGAAAACACTCACTGGAGGGGAATGATCTGCAAGTCACACTTTGCCAAGTTCAAGTTAAAGTGTTTGCATTGGCAGTACTTGGAATTCCACCTCCTGAAGATAAAACCTGAATACTGACTTTCTCTTTCTAATATGTCTTGTTCATATTAAGTCTGAAACAAATAAATTCTAGAAAAAGAGTGTGAAACGTGGTTAACTGTACAATCAGGAAAATTGCATCTTGAAAGCATACAACATGCATGGCTGTAACTTTGGTTTTGAGAGACCCCTTCCAAATAAATACATAAAAAGATATCCCACCTTTTCCAATCAATTACTCTCTCCTCCTTGAGTAACGAAGCTGTGGTTGTTATGTTTTTATATAGTCTGTACCAGGATACGTGTCAACTAAAAGCAAATATTGACCAGTCCACCTGTCTCTAAATAATCAAACAATAAACTACAGAGGAGTTATGCTTGTCTTATTCCACTGTAGTAAATAGAACTATTTCAGCATACTGTTCTCTGCTTCTCTGACTAATCTCTGTTGTTGTTTGGCTCAGATCTGACAAATTTATTGAGGTGATTCCTTCCCTGGCATAAATACATCTATGTTTTGTTCTTTAGCTCCTGATGTCAATTAGTAGATAATAAGTTATTTTACATGTTAATTATTGTTAAAAACACCTTCAGAATGATGGAAAATGAGGAACAAAAGTTTCTCAATGGCAGACACATGACTCTGAGATACAAAAAGTAATGTATCACAATAAAAGTGCACAATAACAAGGGCACTGATATAGCACCTAGAATTTTAGGACAGGGAGATAATTGGCTCCTTATAGAAGAGACCCTGCAACAAGATCAATTAAACAAAAATTCAGAAAGAGTACTAATCAAGTGCCCTATGTCTGATTAAGTTGCTTATTGCTAAAAGGCTTTTGGAGACACAAATTTCTTCAAACTTCCAGTGAGACAATTCTCAATTTTGTGCAGGAGTGAGATGACTGAAATAGGTTCCGTCAGTCTCATCTTGCGTATTTATTTATTTGTACTGTGTCTTTCATGGTGTTCTTGATGAAGGGAAAAGTTCAGACTCTGAGAGCAAATGTAAGAAAAATGTTTGAAATCGGCAAATGCTGGTCACAAAAGGCCATCAATGAAATAAAACAATGAATGACTAGCTTTTCAGAAAGCACAAATATTCCACGAGTTCTGAGATTATCCCAGCACAACCGATACCTATATTTTCAGGTGCCCATCTGAGATGACAATTCTGTTTTAGTGCATAACATTTTGATAACTGACTCAGTAATCTTCATCTGGTTCTCTCTGTAGGTAACACAATTTAAAAAATTAGAATCTTCTTGTTCCAGTCTGTAAGTAACATTACAGCCACAGCAATGTCTTTATAGGCAGGTGGGATGCAATTTTCTGTGTTCTATCATAGATATTCATGGAAATGGAACAGGAGCCAAAAACAAAAATGCATGATCAAGGGTTATGCAAGCCAAAACTGATTATAAACAGGGGTGTACACCAATAATATCTCACAGTCTGATTGGTGTCCAGGCAGTGAGGCACACAGAAACACCCATGGCAACTGATGACGACTACTAGGTCAGTAGTCTACTAGGTCAGTTGTCAAAGTACTGTGAGTAAAAGGGAATCATCAGTTTGGGTGGACACACAAAAACATACTGCCTCTAAAGAATAGTACTTTTAAAAATTAGAGGATCTATTGTTTTAAATAAATTAATTTGTTTAAGAAGTCCTAGTAGCTTGTCTTAATAATACATAATGGGAAAAAAGTATGAAAATCCTGCTGAAGTTTCCTGTCAGGCCACCAAGTTCCTATTGCTGCCAGCTGATGACACACTCAGTGTTTCAGTCACATGAGTTCCTGAATTTGCCAATTTTACATAAAAGAGAAAGTTATATCCCAGCAAGGCATAGGACATTATTTGCACCAGAGTAAACTTGTGTGACAACATTATGATGTGTAAACAATGAATCTCTCCTTTCTTTGAATGTGAGAAACTGCCAACTTCACAAAAATCACCTAACAGCATGGTTTTTGAGCAGTAAATTCACACCAGTTTGCATATAACATTGTGCCTTGCCTGGTTAAATGCTTTTATGCTGGAGATACAGGTTCTGTGTTTGGACCTACAAGCAGTCTTACCTTTTTTGTTCAAAAACTGCCAGCAAGTTGCACCATGGTGCTGAGTCCATGTTAACTTAAATGAGGACGAACTATAGATACCAGTCACGAAGCAATTATGTGTATAAGCGCAGTTTATGTCTAACATCCAAAACCTGTTTGGTGTCATGGTATATCTGCTTTCCACCAAAAACAGAATATTCGGTACTATGATCTTATAAACTCTACATAACATGTGTTTCATAAAAAGTGCACTTACTGCCCAACACAGCAAAATTATTGTAATGTCCAGGCTCTTTTTACTGAAAATTTGTAAAGTTTGTCCTGATGTAAGTATTGTGTTGTTTTTAAGATAGTAATCAGTATTTACTTTTAAATTACATTCAAAAGGAGGTCAAAATTTCTGTCACATTAAGCAGCACCATCCACTGTGCACTTCTGCTATGTTTTGTTATTATCACAATCCTAAAAATGTAGGCAATGTCTAATGACATGTTATGCAAGCAAAGTGTTTACTGTGGGGTAAAATAGGATGAAGATATGAAACTATTTGGAAAAATAGTCTCTACTAAAGCATGCTATGCCCTTCCTAATAGGTGTCTTATGCTTCGTGTGCTAGGACAAACTGTTTTGCATTCTGTTCCACATAAGGAAGCCACAGGGGAACCACAGTGTCACGTAATTTAGCACTAACAATGTTGTTAATTCAAAGTCATAGATATTTAGTTTATGTATTGCATCCATAAAAACAGAGTCATGTCCATATTTCTTCAAGAGTTCACTCTGTACTTCATTCAACATAATTAACGCAAAATCAGAACTTTTTAGACTTGGATGAGTTTCGCTAATTATCCCTTGGGAGTTACAAAATAGCACCCAATGATTTCATGCAACCAGGCCTCTACACTAACTGCAATGCTCTGATGTCTTACTGACGAACATAGGTTGTATCAATTCAATATTTATAAGATTCTGCCTCATCAGGAGATGAATACTTTCCAGTTCAATATCTGAAAGTGAATTTCTGCTTTTGTCCAACATAGCCTCAAAAGGAGTTTTGTTCGCTATATCTGCAGCTATAGTGGGTCTTTTTCTATCAGTTAATTCAATGTAACGTAAGTCTTTGTCATGACCAACATATACTGAAACAAATATTACCTGGCCTCCAAAACAAATATCACCTGACTGATAAGGACCATCTGCGGTCTTTTCTTTTTTCTTCCCTGCAACATAAAATATCTGATACTGTTACTATTTTAAAATAAAGTGATCTGAGCAATGGCAAATGCTGCAAGAATGTCTCACAGTACAATCAGTAGCCACTCTGGCATTTTCTTTCCACTGTCCAAAACTAGAAAAGGACAAGAGCTGCAAATTTTCTATATTAATCTGAACATCATGCATCATGTTCAGATGGTCCAAATAGCACTTTCCTGACAATGGTTCAAAATTACACAGACAGTACTTTATTCTTTTCTTCCAAATTGAGTTACTTGACTTGAATTTTGTACTTCATAGAATGTGGGTTAATGATGTATTTAACTAGTCATGTAAACATAAACAAGTGCAGAGATGTGCACTGTTACGCAATTCAACACCTAACAAGTATCAGTGGAATGCTATGTGTGTGGACATCCCTAGTTAGTTTTTTAGCTGTATTGCTTTTATTGTTACATGTCTATTTTTATTTTTATTTCTAACAAGACCTGTGTAGAATGTGCTACATAATATCCACTAAAATGTCAGCATGGTATGTGTGATAAATTCACATGGAACAGGACTATAATAACAAGTTTTTAAAGATTAAAAGATGATGGTCTTAATTGTTGAAGTTAGTAATCCGGAAAAAGTAGTACTGAATGTGATCTCGGCTACTAAATTTTCTCCAAAGGTTTTATGAATCGCTCCTTTGTATGTCTAATTATGAGAAATTTCAATGAGTTACTTGAGGTCTCACTATGATAATCCCACTGGTGGTGCTTTAAGTTGAATTCATAACTGAAATTTTTATCACAAGTTTTACACTGATAACCATACATTTTTTATGGTGAATCTTCAAAGCATGTTCTCTCAGATGTTTGTCAAATTTATACTGCTTCCTGCACACTGAACTTCTTACACTCATTCACGGCAACAGAGAACCAAAAGTCTGATTCATTGACACAAAACATACAAAGAATAGTTTTCCCACCTCCAAGCAAGGTGGGCTCAAAGCTGAGACTGACTCACTGAGTGTGACATCTACTGCCAACACTAGGTGCTTGGTCTAATAAACTGTGTTCTTGAAGGAGGTGTGTTCCCTGACAAGTTGAAACTATCTGTAGTGAAACCAATACACAAAAAGGGGGAAACAAAGCATGTACAGAACTGCAGACCCGTTGCCCTAATCTCAGCTTTCAGCAAACTGATAGAGATAATAATACGAGGGTTGGAACTTTAATAGTGGCCACTATTTATTTACAGCTCGTACAAAATAGATATGTGTTTCAAAGTTTTACTGACCTTCAGAGCAGTCACCAGCATTGTGTATAACCTGCTGCCAGCGATGTGGAAGTCGTAGGATACTCTTAGCAGTGCCAGTTGTGTTGACAGTTCAAGCAGTGTGGTCTACTGTCCGACGAATTTGTAGCAGTTCTGAAGCGAATGCTGTGAAGTGTTTCCTTCAGTTTAGAAATCGAGATCAGTAACAACTTGCACTGTACATGCTTGAGCATTGTCCTGCAAAATGATGGTCAGGTCCTGCAGAAAGTGTCACCACTTCTATGCTGTTCATTTTTGGAACACAACCGATGACCAGCTTAGAAACAGAAGTGATGACACTTTCTGCAGGACCTGACCATCATTTCGCAGGACAATGCTAAAGCACGTACAGTGCAAGCTGTTACTGATTTGTTTGACTGATGGGGCAGCTGAGTGCTATACCACCTACTGCCCTCCCCTGACTTATGCCCTCGTAAGTTCATTCGATTTCTAAACTGAAGGAAACAGTTCACGGCATTTGCTTCAGAACTGCTACAAATTCGTCGGGCAATAGTCTGCACCGCTCGAACTGTCAACACAACTGGCACTGCTAAGAGTATCCTACGACTTCAATATCACTAGCAATGGATTACACACAATGCTGGTGACTACTCTGAAGGTTAGTAAAACTTTGAAACACTTATCTATTTTGTACGAGCTGTAAATAAATAGTTGCCACTATTAAAGTGCCAACCCTCATATTTAAAAAAAATCTTGGAGCATTACAACAATGCTGGCATATTAAATGATTTCCAGATGGTTTCAGAAGAGGTCGAAGTATCACGTCAGCAGCAGTACAATTTGTCCATAATGTATTTGAAAAAATAAATGAAAAATCCCAAGCAGCAGGAGTATTCATGGACCTATCAAGGGCTTTGAATAGAGTACATCATGACGTGCTCTTATCAAAAATAGTGAAGAGTGGTGTCACTGGAATACTCATGCAATCGCTAGGAACATATTTAAAGGGCAGACGACAGTGCATGGAGTTTATGTACTCTAATGGAGAAATACTGGAGAGGAGAAGAAATATACATTTTGGTGTTTCTCAGGGCTCTATTTTAGGCCCAGTCCTATTCATATGATATGTAAATGATTTCCCAAGTTCTCTTGACAATAAGCAATTGATCACTATGTAAGGAGATGATACATCTGGTGTCTGCTATGCAGACAATGAGCCCAGCCTAGTTGAAGAGATACATAACTTCATTGAAAAGGCAAGAGCTCATTTTGAAAGAAAGAACCTAAAAGTAAAGATAGAAAAAACTAATATTATTCATTTTAAATCAAGTGATCCAAAAAGACAAAATACTGTAATTGATGAAATTCTACCAAAAACCTTTACAGATTGTAAATTCTTGGGTTTATGCATAGATGATTGACTTTCATGGAAGCAGCAAGCTGATTATGTCTGTAAAAAAATAGTAACTAGTCTCCATATATTAAGAAGATTATCACCATATCTTAATTCTGAAACCCTAAGGTGTGTATATTATGGATTAGTGTATCCTCTTTTGTCTTATGGAATAGTACTGTGGGGTGGGACATGCCAAACTAATATGAAAAGAGTTTTCATACTGCAGAAGTGAGCCTTGAGGATCATAGCAAAAGTAAAATCAGGAACTTCTTGCAAACCCCTATTCATTAGACACAATTTTCTCGCAGTTTATGCCATGTACTAGAAACTATAATGCTAGTGAAAGAAGACACTAAGATCACAAAAAGAAACATGGATATTCACAAATATGAAACAAGATATAGAAAATATTTTCATCTGGTTAACAGAAGATTAACTTTAACAGTGAAAAGCCCCTATGTCAAAGGAGCTGTTTTTAATAACTTGTTAGCAAATGAAGTTAAGATATTGACAGGGGAGTGGCTTATCCAAAAATGCTCTTCTAACTTGAATTGATCATGAATTAAACTGCAGTAGGAAACAATGTAGACTAAAAAACTGTAATTGTAAAGACTTTATACTTAGTTGAAAACACACATGCATGTAAAATTACGTTTTACTAGCAATAAATTGAATTGAATTGAGTTGGTGGTCTTATGTCACAACCACTAAATACCCACGGCGTGAGTGTTGTGAGAGAGAGGTAAGGAGGGGTGGTGCTGATGTGGGTGAAGCTAAGCTAAGACAAGTATATAAAGCATGCTTACAATGAATGATTAAGGTTACATTACCTTTCTTTCCTGGATAAGCATGGCGTTTTAATCGATCATACAGATCATCTTTATTGCCATATATGCTGGCATTTGATCGTGCCAGACTGTTCATCTTTCCTCCATTATGAAGACTTTCTGTAGGGAAAAAATGGCATTTTTCAAATATCTGTCAAAACCTTAGAGTAATCTATTTACATTACTGTTATTTCTTACAAGTAACAATTGAGGACAATAATATTTTTCCTAATGCAATAACTTAATACGTTTTAACTCATTCATTCTTCTAATTAATTAAGACAATATTCTCATGATGTTTCAGATCAAAAGAGAATGGGAGCATAAAGACACACAGTAGTATGTAGTGATCTGCTATCTGAAGACTGATCTGATGCAGCTCTCCATGCCGCGTGGGAGTAGCCGAGCAGTCTAAGGTGCTGCAGTCATGGACTGTGCGGCTGATCCCGGCGGAGGTTTGAGTCCTCCCTCGGGTATGTGTGTGTGTGTGTGTTTGTCCTTAGGATAATTTAGGTTAAGTAGTGTGTAAGCTTAGGGACTGATGACCTTAGCAGTTAAGTCCCATAAGATTTCACACACATTTGAACATTTGCAGCTCTCCACACCAGTTTACCTTGTGTAAGTCTCTTCAGTTCTACATAGTTACTGGAACCAACATTTACTTTCACCAGCTTAAAGAACTCAAGCATTGGTCATTGTCTACAATTTTTACCCTTCCATGCTTTCTTTCATAACCAAATTAACCATTCCTTAGTTCCTCAGGATATGTCCTATCAACACACCTCTTCTTTTAGTTGTGCCGTAAAGATCTTTTCTCCCCAACTCAACTCGGCAACTCTTCATTAGTTGTCCATTAAACTGCACTAAATACATTGGGAAATTATTGTGAACCACTAGTTTGATACAGTTAATGTGGCAATATCTTACACATCCTGAAAAGTACAGCACTAACAACTACAGTGCAATTATTGGAGTTTTTGAAAAGAGGTAACCATAAGAGCTTTGTCATCACACACAACATCACTGGAGTGGATACAAGTGTTTGTAACAGAGACAGTTTCTGTTCATAAATGTTGTCAAAAGCACAAGTAATCAAAAGTCAGTATTGATGAAGAAAACATACATCATTTGTGTATATTCAAAAGTAGTATCTGACAGCGGTGAGACTGTTTGCCTATGCAGCAGCCAAAATTAATCAAGGATGCTCCTGCTCCATTGTGCTTTACTACCAATATTAAAAATCTATAGAGGTGGCATGAAGATCTAAATTGAAAGTAATAATATTAAGTAGAATCGGAAATGAAATGAGGAGAACTTTGCAAGAAGGCTCTGATGCATTCGAGGACAAATTCCATTTAGTACATTTTAAAGTGAATCAAGACAGTAAAAGCATATATTTCACTGCTTCATGACCAGACACGTGGTAATAAAATTGAAGTAAATATTCTGAATTCTGTTTTTCAGGATTATCTGAGGATACATAAATGGAAAGATTCAATTAAATGCTGAAATTTTAAACTAGTTTCCTGTCACCTAATCAGTGTTTTTCATATTTTGATTATTATTATTATTATTTACAGAAAATTCTGTGGTACAATGCAGCTCTGGAATTCACATAGTACTCTTTTAAAATGAGCTGACCCTTGCTACATTGCTCAGAAAGACACTGTAAATTAACAGTCTAAATTCTCTGTTTTCTGTTTGGCTTTTGAGAATTTATCAATTCATGGTGAGTGATAGACTGCTCTCTTAACAATAGCTTATTACCCACTGTGGACTTTTCAACATCATTACCACACTGCTGAAACATAATTAACACAGTTTAGCTTTCCATGACACAGTTGTTTTAGAACTGCAATACTGAACAGCTAATTTGTAACTATAGTCCTCTAAATGAAGATTCATATTTTGATATTAGAATAATAATTAATGCAAAATTGTAACCTCAAGGGTATCTGAGTAATAAGTGATTAGAATCATGTATCCTGTTGCTGATGAGAGCTCATGGACATACCATTTACTAGTTTTACACCATTACCATACTTTCAGTATTAGTGTTTTATTAACTACATACACTGCTGGCATTTGAAATCACTTAATGTTTTCAACAAAAGCAAAATGCAGCTTAACTTTTCTGCAAATTGTTTAAATATTTCTAATTAGTAACACAATTAAAGAAGTAGTTATTCTAAAACACTATACCTTTCATGTATGTTTCATTGTAAAAATTTGGCATTTCCCAACCATCTTCTTCATCATCATAATAATGAGCATATGTTGAATGATGAGAAGGTGCAATGGATTCTGCATATGGTGTTGGTGCACCATAGTAGAAATTGACCTGTGATCCATTTTGGTCTGCTGCAGCTGGCAATATTTTCTTTGGTTCTTTCTTATGTGCTGACCTGAAATTACATAACAAAATTATGGCAGTCACTTTTTATGGTATATACTACAAAAAGATGTATTTATTAAAGGTGCTGTAATAATATGTAGACAACCAAAACTGGTGTTCACAAACTGCTGACAGTCAACAGTTTATGTGACAGTCCAATAAATACAATATAAAACACTGCATTATGCACCAATCTTTTAGTTCATAATGACTAGAACACATGCTTCCTGAGTAGTAAGAAATATAACACTTCTGTTGTTTTCTCCAAAATGTCCCACAAATTACCAGTGACCATGCTGCATTCCAAGAAGTGGATGACATAAGCTTTCCAATAATGAACAACTCAAAACTGATGTTAGTTTTATCGCCAATCGGGTGTAGTATGACATATAACAGTAAACTTACCTTACACATATCATCCATACCAGAAGCACAATTAGAATAACAAATATTACAGCACCAGCAATGCCTCCAGCTATGTAGGCAAATTCTGATTTTTCTCTGCAGTGTTTACCAGTAAAACTTCCACTACAATGGCATGAAGGTTGGCCTCTATTATCCTTCACACAGACACCATCATTGTCACAGTACCCCACACAAACATCTGTGGATAGAAGAGAAGTTGTAAACAGAATTTGCTTACAATAAATGATTCACTATAATTTGAGAAACAAATAACAAAGTCAGATGTTGTCATTTTACTGTTGTTTTGTTGAGAATGAAGAAAAATGCTTAAATTTTTGTGTGACAGGCACATAATGATCTGCCATTTAATCCCACCTAGGTCACAAATTTAGACTGCTAGATAATAAAACCCCCACCTTGCAGGCAAAATTGGAAGGCAAATGATGTATACCAGTAATATGCACCATTCATGAAGAGGAAAAACAACCTTCATTACCTGTGCAAATTTTTCCAGTGCCATTGTAACCCTGTTTACATTCACATTCAAAATTTCCCGTTTCAGAGTCCAGCATGCATCTGGCATTTGGATCACAGTGCATTTCTGGTGCTCCCATGTCACATGGGTTGGTACATTCAGCTTTGCTTGTCTGTTTTGAAAAGAAATTGAAAATCATTTTAGTATAACTTGTAACAATAATGTGTACAGACATTTCTTGAAAGAAAAATTTACTCTAAATAGATATAAATTTAAATAAGAAGCAAACATATACATGTCAGAGTGATACAACTGCTACGTACAAGATGTTTTAATTCTCTGGCTAAAAATAATTTCAAATATAAAATCAAAATTTTTTCTGCAAAACAGTTATGTGGTATGAAACCTCAAGTTTTTTTTAAAAAAAGAAATTATATATTATTGAAAAATGCAAACCAAATACATAATTGAATTGCCAGTCTTCAAAATTAGAAAATGTGAATTACTATAATTCAAATACTGTCAAGTTTTTTGGAATGCAGTCTGTTTTTGTATGGTTCCATAGTTGACTGACAGAACTGATGACTGGAAATATTTCCTACATGAAGCCTTGCTGTGAATGAAACAAATTACTGTCACATGCTGCACTGTCTATCATATGAACTATCAGATTCAGTAGCATGTCCTTATTCCTTATCGAACACCATTTCTGAAAGTAATAGTAGCATTACTTTCAGTTGAAATGTGAAGTGCGCTAACAACTTACTGCAGCTGTTCCTTTGGTACTCGTATCTGGAGGGCACTGTATGCAGAAAGTCTTCTGTGCTTCTGGCTGATATGTGCCCTTACTGCAAGGCACGCAACTGTTGAGAGTGGTGTTAAGGTGAGTTCCAGGTGGACACACAGGCAGTGAGCATTCTTCTACTGTTGCTGCTCCTGGTTGTGGAGTGGTGCGCCCTAGTGGACATGCTGCACACGCTGCCTGCACACCTTGCGTGCGGTACGTGCCTCTTGGGCAAGCCTCGCATTTGCCCTCGACACCTAGCTGCATGCCAGAGCCACATTCATCTCGACATTCCTGCAAAAATTAGAATTGTTTATAACATTTCATGAAGATTTTCACGTTTAATCAATCTAATTAAAAGTGTAAGAATTACATTGAGCATCTTTATCCAGTAATTTAAACAAACATGTTGAAAGAAGCAAAATTTTGATTTCTGAAATTGACATAATTCATTATAAGTGAAAGTGAAGCAACAGTACATATACAATTAAGGTACCATAGTGCATGATTTCATGAAGTGGAAGATTTGGACCTCTCATAAATCAACATTTTAGGATATGCAACAAATATAGTTGTACAAAACTTTAAGACTCAGTTTTTGTAGGAGTGTACTGTTTTACTGACTAAAAACTATAATTATTATGTGGATCACTTTCCAGTGATTTCATGTGTGGAAAAAGTAACAGGATGTATAGTTTTTGATTTTCACAGAATACTAGTTTCATGCAACGGCATTACAGATTTGCCTAACCTCTTTATATAACTGTGGTAATTAGAGAATATAGATTATCATCTTCCATAATTTTATTATTTGTTCCATTTATGTTTTGTAGTACCCAGCTATACATAAGAATACCCGCATTTTATGTAAAGTATATCTGATGGAAAATGAAATGAAATGATCATATGCCATTACTGGCCATGAGATACAATGTTGATTGGCTGCCTGGTACAATCCTTTCTATTTGATGTCACTTAAGCAGCTTCCACATTGATGAAGATGAGATGAAGTGATTTGGACAACACGAACATCCAGTCCCTGAGTGAAGAAAATCTCAGACTGAACCGTGATCTAGATACAGCAGTGCTAACCACTAGATCCTGTGCTGCAGACAGTATATCTGATGAGTTTTATATTCACACTTCATATCTTAGTTAATAATCCTGAATCTAGATCTCTGGACTGCATGACCCAGAATTATTTAAGACACTCACTTTCAGCTTTCCAAAGTCTTCAAAGTTCATAATTACCCCAGTAATTTCATATTTATAGACATTTTCATGTCACCTCAACTGCTCATTACAAAAAGAGGAAAAAACATAGAATGACAAGGGTTCTACCCATGTGAACAACATCTCTGAGATAAACTTGGGACTATTGACTTTGTGCTCTCCATGATATCAGCATATTCCCCAATACTCAATATTTCATAGTAGTTTGATTGCCCATTGTGCATAATCAGTTTTGAAAAGTGAAAGTGTAAGTCACTTGTAACTGGTTTGCAGTATCTAACAGCACTACGTTCTGCGCAAAACCAGATGAAGACATGCAGTACACAATTTGCTGAGACAGGCAATGTATTCCATCATTAATTAAAACGAAAGGTGTATTGTACTGAAGACTATCAACAAAATACAAGTTTACTGCAGTGGAGCCAGTCATACATTCTTCACATGTACCACAACTGAATCGCTCAAAATGAGATCAAGTGACTCCATATTAACTCTCGCACTACAGTGGACACTATGATGATACTACACTGCCTGATATGTGCATTAACTAAAATGTCATCAGCACTGCAAATTCTGTGTTCATGACAATGTCAGAGTTAATTTGTCTCATATTCATGTACAGTGTTCACTGAAGCCAACACTTTTTGCTTCCATTATGAAGATTGTTCCTAATGCTTATATAATTCATCAATTAATTGTGTGTCATATTTCTCTCTATTGTATGGTACAGCATTAAAGAAGTGAAACAAAAGCAGAAAAGACTGATTTCTGAGAAAATTGCACCATTCCACAGATAGCACTATTACTGCAATTTTTTCTGCAAGACATCATGTCTATTTGAAATACTAAGCTTGCTGAGAATACCGTCTGGCTTCATCAGTAACATTTGAGTATTTACAGAATGTACTGATTTTCAGTTGGTTCTGCAGCTTCTATATTCAACAACTTTGAAGATTGAAACAATGGACACATATGTACCCGACAGAGAGCTAGCAAACGTAACAAATTACATTATATGAGGCTCCAGTTGTACAATAAAACCATGTCTTTCAAGCATTTTGCATAAATTTATTCAGCCTGCTCCCCAACTGAATATTTGCATTGTATTATCATTCACTATTAACTATTTTGGAGGCTCTGGCTGCTTAGGTCACAAAGAACAGCATGCAAGAACCTCTTATTTTAATATTAACCCTTCAAGTCAGTAGTTTCAGTGCTTGTACATAGCTTACTGACAGTTGTTTTCATGGCTGCCAGCAACAGGAATGCATCATTTTATTTAAATTATTCTAGTCCAAGAATTATTTGTTGATAGTTAACATTTTTTTTTGTAATTGTCAGTATTCCAAATTGATGCTGTTTTAGTTAGGTGCATAAAGGGAAGGAGCATGTAATTTATTGATTAAGTTGTGAAATGTGTCAAACAATTATCTGAAAACCTGTTTTTGTACTTGTCTCCCATAGGAAAGTTATGTCATTTGACATTTTAATGTAATTATTTCAAAAGAGTGTTTTGTATCCATTTTATAGTCATAGCCTTTTGTTATATTTTCATACCTCATGAGAAACAGCTTCAGCAGTACGAGTAGTTTTTCCTAAGCCACAGAGGAGACAACTGAAGCTTCCTTCATTCGGTTGGTAGAAACCATGGCCACAGCTGCGACATAGTCCTGCTTCATCATCAAAGTACTTTCCTGCAGGACATCGCTCTGCAAAGGACAACAAACATTTTAAATTCCACACCATAAAAATCTCACTCTATGTCCATAAATTCTGAGTGTAATAATTTTCGCCTGAAACAAATACATAATTGTTGCTCATTTTGGTAAATTTTTTGTTACAATTTTCTAATATTTTTTCTTGATTAGCTACTGTTTTATAACACTACTGAGAAGGGAAAAAATCATAACTCAGTGTTTAGTTTGCACATTTTCAGCTTCAGTTGATCAGTGATCCCCCAATAGTAATGATATCCTGTACCACCATTAAAATTAAATTGTAAATTGATTGCCTTTAAATTTAAGAACATCCTTACTCACACAATTTACAGACAAGGTTCTGTGCTGGTCGCAGTTCTGATCTAACATTTCTTATTAAGTAACAATAATGGCTTACGTATGTGTAATAATTTGCTCTCTACTAAACAGATATAGGCGTGTGACTGGACATCATTTCAACATTTGGATTTCACATATGGTGCCATTTAATTATGGTTACTGCTGGAAATCTATTCATCTCTGGTTTTATTCTTGTAGTTTTCAGACAGTGTGAAATAATCAATGATTATGTTGGCTGTTTCAACACATCCTCTCATCAACCTCAATGTGCATGGGCTCAATTCTATTTGGTCCCTTTTTGTTGTTATGTCTCCTGATATTCTTGTATTTTCTACTAGCTTTAACTTGGCCATGAATTCCTTCATAGCTATCCTCTCTGTCTCGCCTTGTTCCCTCTATCATTACTTCAGTCATATTAGTGAACTGGCATGAATCAACATAAGGGTGGCTAGCCATGTTGTTTGTCCTATCTGTGACTGCTTTGAGTACGCACAATGACTCTCCCACTCTTCTAAGAACTTTTTCCTTTGAAAGCATCTATCCAACACTAGGATTTCAAAGCGATGTCCTGTAAGGCATGTTGGCGGCGTTCAGTGCAGTTGCCTGTGCAGCAGCAAGACACAGACTGAGCGTAGCGCGAGAGTTCGCTCGCTTATATAGCGTGTGAAAACGTTGACCTTAGATAACGGACTTAGAGTTTTCGCAGACATAGAGTCATAAGCAGATTTACCAAAGTCTTTATTAGCAATTTCAAACATATGATAAGTATGATAAGCAATTACATCTCTATCATTAAAACTTTCAAGTCCAGGAATACTCGAAACACAGCTACCGCCTCTTACTATGGCAACGGTGAACCATCCATTTCCATGTGAGAATTAAGATTACATCCAAGAAATACACAAGGTCCATCGACGAGTGCGTGGGCTGCAACACTCTTCACTGGAATGCGATTCTTCTTGTCTCCTGATGTTGTTGTTAGTTTGACGTTTTCTATATTTTTGTAAACTGTTGTGCGACGAAGCTAACCGGACAAGGGTACATCTAGAACCGGAGGCTCAAGGATGCAACAGTTTGATTATGTAATCACTCTGATGCATGGTCTTGGCAGCGCGCCAGCCGAGACGCGCACACTCTAGAACACCCAGTGTGCGCGTCCGGGATTGCATTCCGCTGGCCACTGCGAAAACTCTAAGTCCGTTATCTAAGGTCAAAGTTTTCGCATGCTATATAAGCGAGCGCACTCTCGCGCTACGCTCAGTCTGTGTTTTGCTGCTGCACAGGCAACTGCATTGAACGCCACCAACATGCCTTACAGGAGATATCTCCCTACAGGAGATATCGACTTCATCGTCGCGCAACAGTTTACAAAAATATAGAAAACGTCGAACTAACAACAACATCAGGAGACAAGAAAAATCGCATTCCAGTGAAGAGTGTTGCAGCCCACGCCCTCGTCGATGGACCTTGTGTATTTCTTGGATGTAATCTTAATTTTAGTTTGGACATAAATGACACTTTCTAACATGGAAATGAATGGTTCACTGTTGCCATAGTAAGAGGCAGTAGCGGTGTTTCGAGTGTTCCTGGACTAGAACGTTTTAATGATAAAGATGTAATTGCTTATCGTGCTTATCATATGTTTGAAATTGCTAGTAAAGACTTTGGTAAATCTGCTAGACAAGTATACAGGATTACTGAGAAGGTTGTACACAAATCGAAGGAGCTTACACAGGAATCAGAATACAAAACATTGGAATAGGAACTTATGGTATTATAAGTAATCCTAAGCCAGTCAGGTGGTCTAGGGTCTTTGACTAGTAATAAAAACATTCGGAGTCCTGGGTTTGAACCCAGCCACTGATTAAATTTTGTAAAAAATCATCAGCAATGGCAGCTGAGAATTTTTGGCATTAGAAGTCACCCTCATTCTGACAATGGTCTTGTCAAAGAGGGCTGAGGAGTGGATGAGATTAAGAGCACTCTCTTGCCCTTGCATGGGAAACTGCCTCTAGAAGGATAAACAGCAGAAGGAGGAAGAAGGCAATGGAAACCATTGCATTAAATGTGTATCCACAGGACGTGTGGCTTGTAACTGGAAAGAGCCATTATTCACTCCACTGGAAAAACATTCCAGACTGGTCCCCCATTCGGATCTTCGGGATGGGACTGCCTAGGGGGAGATGGCCATGAGAAAAAGATAGGATAACCAGTGAAAGGGTAACAGTCTGTGAGTCAGAAGTCAGGATGTGGCAGGGAAGCTAGACAATCTGGAAATGGAAATGCAAAGGCTAAGTATAGATTTAGTGGGTGTCAGTGACATCAAATGGAAAGAAGAAAAGGAATTCTGTTCAGAAGAATATAGGGTAATACGAACAGCAACTTAAAATGGAATAACAGGAGTAGGATTCCTTGTGAATATGAAGGAAGAGCAGAAACTGAGTAACTGTGAACAGTCCTGGGATTGGGAAATTCTCATAAGTTTGACAGCAAACACTCAGAACAGTAGTTCTGTCCTGCTGAGTATATTTTTTATCTATCCAAATACTGTGTGTTGTGCTGCCACCACTTGGTGAGCATATCTTTTATCTACCCAGTTACACTGTATTGTCAGAATGGTAGTTCAGGTATACGTGTTGATGTTACAAGCAGAAGACAAAGGGATAGAGAAAGTATATGAGGATATTTAATGGGTAAGTCAGTATGTAAAGGGAGATGATAATCTAATAGTCATGGGGGATTGGGATGCAGTTGTAGGAGAAGAAACAGTTATGAGAGAAAATAGGCCTGGTAGTAGGCATGAGAGGAGAAAGACTAATTGAGTTCTGCAACAAATTTCAGTTAGTAACAATGAATACTTTGCTTAAGAATCACAAGTGGAGGAGGTATGGTTGGAAAAGACCCAGAGACAACGCAAGATTCCAGCACAGTTACATAATCGTCCACAGAGATTCCAAAGTAAGATATTGGTTTGTAATATAATGTAATTGAATGGATAAAAGTATCTATTCACCAAGTGATGGCAGAACACACATATAGGAAAAGAGGTTTTACTTATGCAAGTTAGCGCTAGTGGCTCTGTCTTCTGGCAGAAGAATTGGAGGGAAAGGAGAAGGACTAGAGAGGTTTAGGTAAAGGGGTACAATTCAGAAAAGTCAGCCAGTACCACAGGAGACTTACTGTACGGGATGAGAAAGAGAGTCTTTTCTTCTCATCCTGTCTGGTAAGTCTCCCCTGACCTGGGGTTCTGGGTAATTTTTCTGAACTGTACCCCTTTTCCTAAACCTCTCCAGTCCTTTTCCTTCACCCCTCTTCCTTCCCCTTCAACTCTTCTGCTGGAAGAAGGAGCCACTGGCTTCGAAAGCTTGCATAAATACAATCTCTTTCTTTATGTGTGTGTTCCTGCTGCTGCTTGGTGAGTAGATTTTTTATCCATCCAGTTCCATTATATTGTCAAAAATTGATTATTTTCATTGTTATATTGGTTTGTAAGGCATACCAGGGAGATATAGATTTGGATCACAATTAAGTAATGATAAAGAGTAAATTGAAGTTTAGAAGAATTGCATGGAAGAATGAGTGTGGAAGGAAGTGGGATACTGATGTACTGAGGAATGCTGAAACACATTTGACGTTCACTAAGGAAGTGGATACTCCAGTAAGAAATATCACAGTAGGCAGTTCAATTGAAAAGTAGTGGACATCTCTAAGATGGCCAATAAACATTGGTACAAGGAAGATAACTGTGAAGAACACTTTGGTAACGGGAGAAACTGATGAAAGAAGGAAGTGTGAAAATGTTCAGGGAAAGACAGGACTACAGAAATATAAATCCCATAGGACTGAAATAAATAAAAATGCAGGGAAGCCAAGGTGAAATATCCACAGGAAAAATATGAATAAATCGAAAAAGAAATTATTGTCAGAAGGACTGATTCTGCATACAGAACAGTCACTTTCAGTGAATTTGAAAAGCAAGTGTGGCAACATTAAGAGTGAAATGGGAATCCCACTGTTAAAGGCAAAGGAGAGAGCACATAGGTGGAAAGAGTCTGAAATTGTCTGATCAAACGACAGAAGAAGAAATTGGAGTTGGTATGTAAGAGATAGGGGATCCAGTACTAGAGCCAGAATTTAAAAGAGATGTGACAACTTCAGATCAAAATAAGATATAAGGGATAGATAACATTGCATCAGAATTTCTAAAATCACTGCGGGAACTGGCAACTAAATGACTATTCAACTTGGTGCGTAGAATCTATGAGAAAGGAAATGTACTATCAGACTTTCATCCACACAATTATGAAGATAGCTGAGGTGATAAGTGTGAGAACTATCACACAATCACCTTAGCAGCTCATGGTGACAAGACTAATATACATAAGAATGGAAAAAAATTGGGGATCTTTTAGATGATGAGTTTAGCTTTAGAAAAGGTACAGGCACCAGAGGGCAGTCCTGAAATTGCACTTGATAATGGAAGAAAGACTGAAGACAAATCAAGATGTGTCCATAGGATGTCAGATGGTGCGAGGTGGTAGAAATTCTGAATAAAATAGGAGTAAGCTACAGGGAACTATTGTTAATATACAATACACACAATAACCAAGAGCGGACAATAAGATTGGAAGACCCAGAACAAAGTTCCCTTATTAAAAAGGGTGTAAGATAGGGATGTAGTCTTTTCCCCCTACTGTTACTGCTTATACATAGAAGAAGCAAAGGCGGGAATGATGGAAAGGTTCAAGAGTGGAATTAAAATTCAGTGTGGCAGGATATCAATGATAAGATTTGTTGATGACCCTGATATCCTCAGTGAAGATGAAGAACAATTACATAATCTGTTAATGGAATGAAGAGTCATGAGCACAGGATATGGATTGAGAATAAACTGAAGAAAGATGAAAATAATGAGAAGTAGCAGAAATGAGAATAGGGAGAAGTTTAACATCAAAAGTGGTGATCACGAAGTTAATGAATTCTGCTAGCTCAGAAGTAAAATAACCCATGACGGATGAAGCGAGGAGGACATAAAAAGCAGACAAGCACAAGCAAACAGGTCATCCCTGGCCAAAAGAAGCCTATCAGCTTCAAAAATAGGTCTTAATTTAAGGAAGGAATTTCTGAGAATGTACGTTTGGAGCACAGCATTGTATGGAAGTGAATCACGGACTGTGGGAGTACTGGAACAGAAGAAATTAGAAGCATTTGAGATGTGATGCTGTAGAAGAATGTTGAAAATTAAATGGACTCATAAAATAAGGAATGAGATTCTCTGCTGGAGGGGCGAAGAAAAGAACATATTATGAAAACACAGAGAAGAAGAAGGGACAAGATTATAGGAAATATGTTAAGATATCAGGGAATAACTTCCATGTACCAGAGGGAGCTACAGAGTGTAAAAACTGTGAGGAAGAAAGTGAATGGAATACATCCAACAAATAATGGAGGACACTGGCTGCAAGAGCTACACTGAAATGTAGAGGTTCAACGCCTCTTGATTTTGTTATTTACTTATTTATTTATTTTTTGGTGGGGGTATATCAAAAGCCTTATGTATGTGATCTCAGTTCTCAATCAAGAAACACTTGTTGTCAGGGTACTTGTGCGCCTGATGAGGTTCAGGTGACGACTGGTGACTTGGTAGAGAACTCCAGAATTTTCTATAAGGGTGTTATGCCTGAACTGAATTTGGTGGCCACCATTTCGAACACTGTCTGTAATGTAAAACATTGTTGAGTGAACAGTACATTAACTTTGTTAAATTAAGGTGGATGTTGTAAAAGGCCACCCTCCCCTAGCATTACTTTTCTTCAACAGAAGTTATTGATACCAAAATACTTTCTACCTTTTAAACAGCTTAATATTGTCTCAGCTGTTTAACTAAATGAATTTAATATGATTTTGTACATGATGTATTATATTTCAGACTAAAATGTATAAGATGAAATTACTTTATTTTCTTTGTTACAATGTACAGTTAAAATTACTCTTATTTTAGAAACATTTGAAACTACAAAATGTCTGGCACACTTAAAATTCCTATTATTAATTGCACAATCAAATGATATTTATTATGGTTACTTCTAGATTCAGTTATAAAAAAAGGGTATATATTAATAGAAAGTCATTTTTTAAAAAAGTTTGTAAACTCTTTGGAGTATTGTTAGTACTGCAGAATGAGTTAGTAGTGGGCATGCCTCTGATGTGATTGGTCATGTTTTTAATTTTGGCAATAACAATGTAATTTTTGATTTTGAAGTGGAATTTGTAAAGACAGTGAGATATAAAAAAAGGGATATAATAAAAATTGCAGAAACACAAATTATGAAGCAGGCTTACTTTAGCATTATCATGCCATTTGGAACCTACAATGTCAAAAATTTAAGTATTAAGAATCAACCACTAGACATGAAGAACTGGAGCCAACGATGAGAAAAGAAGATAAGTAAAAAGTTTATTGTAAATCTTACTCCTCTCAAAGCTTATTAAAAGATTTTAATACGAAGTCAGTGAAAATCAACTAGTGATGTGAAGGAAAAGAAGATTATAATGCGCACTGATTGTCTTTGTTGTTCCTGTCATCCCAAAGCTCTCACTGGCTCAGGATTATTCCCAAATCATAAGTTCCTATTCTAAAGTTGCTGTGTTTTGGCTCTTCTATCAGCTCTTTAAATTTGTGCATAAACTTTTGAATCACCCTGTATATCCATGTAGCAACAGCAGACGAAGATTACTAACAATACTGATATTAGAGACAAAGTGATGTATCAGGTGGAGAGCACAAACAAAGCAGTAGAATGGAATATAACAGATCTTCTAACTGTTGGCAACCTTATTTTATCAGTTACTTTGACTGACTTATCCTTCCCTACACATCATTGTGAACTGTGCACACTCACCTGTAGCTATTTTAATCTTACATCCCTATGAAAAACTTAAGTATTTGATGTCTAAAATTTGTCCCTAGGCATTTCAGACTCATATTCTATTTCAAACTGATAAGGGAAGGCTCTTGCAATTTCTGAAATATGGTTTATAGCTTTTGTTTTATGTTCCACATTTTAAATAAAGTACTGTGTATGGCCTATTTTATGGTCAACTGTTTTACTGTGCTCCAGTAAGCTTGCACAACTGACGTGTCCAGCATGCATTATAGAAAATATTGCATTACTCACTATACTTGAAAGAGGAGACAGATAGAAAGAGGGGGAGTAGAAAAAGATAAAAACAAGAAGTAAATCTATTTCCACCATGGACTGTGCTCAAGAACGTGAATCGATGATAAAGAGTGTCAGTAGCCCAATTGCAAACAGAGTTCCATTTTTAGAGAAATATGGATATATAATCTGTCAGTAGTCTCAGGAAAATACTTCACAATTTTGAGAGATGAAGAATAGGAAGTGGGTCATTTTGAATTGATGATGTAGAATTAATTATACCACTGATAATTACAGTGCAAGTCATCATCTGAACAATAGGAGGCTGCAACTGTGTGTCATTATTTCTGTACTATATTTTGGATTTGCTTTGCAATATAATTTGCTTCATAATTGTTTTAGGCACAAGCCTTTGACCTACATGTTGCTGCAAATATCTTCAGTTTATATATTCCACATTATCTTTATTAATTTAATTTGAACCTAACGTACTCACAATATTTTTTGTAATTAAATTATATCACCGGAGTCACTTTAACTTCTTAGATATTACGACACTGTAAATGGAAGTGTAGTTTCAATACAAGTCATAAACAAAAAATTATAAAATGACATAAATATTATACTACAGATTTTTAGAATGCTATTTACCTTTGCAATCAGAAGCACTGCGAGCACCTGGACCTACTGTGACACCTTGGCGACCAGCAATTGTTGGGCAAGGTGTGCATTGTAACTGTCCTGCTTCACTCTGATATGTGCCGACAGGACAGGGCAAGCATGTACGAGTTTCCTTCACAAAGTATGTTCCAACAGCACAGGGTACTGGAACAGATTGCCACATTATTTTAATAGATATCAAGGAAAACATCACAAAAAGAAATTGTTGCAAGCAAATAAATTTTTATTACATACTATAACAACGAAAATAATCAATTTTTGATCATATGATGTAAGTGGGTACACAAAAAAATCTACTTACCAAGCGGCGGCAGGAGAACACATACATAAAAAAAAAGGTTTAACATCTACAAGATTTTGGAACTGGTGGCTCCTTCTTCTTGCAGAAGGGTTGAAGGGGTAGGAAGAGGGGTGAAGGAAAAGGACTGGAGAGGTTTCAGAAAAGGGATACAGTTTGAAAAAGTCACCCAGAACCCCAGTCAGGAAAGACTTACCAGATGGGATGAGAAGGAAAGACTCAGAAGACTCTTTCCTTCTCATCCCATCTGGTAAGTCCCTCCTGACCTGGGGTTCTGGGTGACTTTTCTGAACTGTACCCCTTTTCCTAAACCTCTAAAGTCCTTTTCCTGCACACACTTCTCCCTTTCCCTTCAACCCTTCTGTCCGAAGAAGTAACCACTGGACCGAAAAGCTTGCATAAGTAAAATCTCTTCTTTTTTTATGTGCCGCCATTTGGTGAGTAGATTTTTTTTATCCATCCAATTACATTACTACAAACAATGATATTCTAGAAGAACAGTTATAGTATACAAAAGAATGTTAGTGCTAGAGACAATTTCTTTGCACATTCTCTCCAGATTCAGTACTCACAGCAAAATTTCTTATGAAAAAGAAATACATTATCGCTGTTAATAACCATTTGTTGATTGACTGGTAGTAATTTATTGACAATGACTTCTCTGGAATTTGTGGCTAATTTTCATAGCAACACACCACAGCACTATTGCTGGTTACTATCAATGATTATTTTATCTTATGCTCATTTATCACTCTCCAAGGAAAGTGCCCCCATAATGAATGGTAATAATTAAATGCTTACTTAGCACATTGCATTTCTGAAATAATTTCAGATTTTCACTTGATTAGGTCACATAATGTTCTGGATGAGCATTTGGAAATATTTTATCAGAAACATCTAACAACAATAACATGGTGGAGTGTGAAAGTATTGAGTATTTCTGTAACTCCACTCTGTGGACTTTCTGAAGTTTTCACAGAGCTCCACGTCACTTTTGATTTTGCCTGCATGTATCTCGGGCATAAAACTACCTCTTTCCTTCCTACTGCGTCTCTTTTTGGGCATCAGTTTTCTTACACCTCCAATGTAGTCAGCTGTTGCTTTTATTTCCTTGGCAGTCTACACAACTTTCTAGTTATCCATCCAAATATACTTGATTTCTCATGTGTAATGTGAGGTAGAGAAAAAGTTGCGAGAATGTCTGGATATAATTTTATTATTAGTGGATTACCCACAAATGCCTCTTTACTTGTGAACACACACCCCGATCCCCACCCCCTCCCCACATTTCCTGTGTCTTTGAACCAGTCCAACCTTCTTTTATGAATGCTATGAATGCTGGTGTGAAAAGTAGGATGTATGAATTCTCAGTTCGTAAATGCAAGATTTCTTGTATGTTTAAGTTTTACTCATTCTGTTCAACTAAATTTGAACTTAATATCATCAGGAATGTTACCAGTCAGACTAGTGAGCTAAGGACTATACATTTGGCGCTAATGTCAGTTGTCCATGATTATACTTACCTTTTAGTGGTTGTGCAAGTATCTTACCCTGCAGTATCTTTTTATCAGATAGTAAGTTGTATGTGTATCAAACCTGATTAAGAGTCCTTCAGATATTCCATAACAACACTTATTTTTACATATTATCCCCTTCCCAGTACCACTTCTCACGTAGGGGCACTACTGTATGTAGATGTGCACTAAGTTTGGTTGGAATTACCTACATAACATCTACAGGGTGTTCTCAATATTTCCTGCCACCACCCCTAAGGCTGCATCTACAAACTTCACAACACACCATAATTAAATGAAATCCAGCCCGCCCAGAAGAAATTGGACCACTGTCAGAAAGTGCATTGTCTCTATCAGCATCTGAAATATACAGCAGTTTCAGACAGTAAACAATTCACCATGAGTAGATTTTAATTTCATCAGCTGTTAACAGTGATTTATTGCCATGTGCAGTCTTATATTATAACTAACACTGAAGCTTATGCTCATTAGACAAAAGTAGCAACTGCAGCAACAAAAGTATATGCTGACACATGAAAACTAAATAGACACTCACCACAATCTGGGGCCATTACCACCTGTCCTGGTGGACAAGCATAGTCTGATTGCAGCTGCAGTGATGCTGGATCTGGAACTGTGTTTGGTAAAATGTCACGGACATCAAACTGGTCTTCCTCCAGTATGAGTTTCTCCAATAATCGCTGGACAGATGACCTCTCATTTGTGTTAGAGTTAATGACAGGGTCGCTGGAGATGAAACATATAACGACATAAGTATTAACTTTAAAGTATTATTCCCTTCATATTACAAGTTTCACTTCTTTAAGGTTTTTTATTATTAAAGAAAAATAAAACACCGTTTGTTCCTCCGTTAAGTCTCACTTTGACAGAAGTAATGGAAATGTGTATTTACTCACACAATTTTGAAAAATGAGGTACCTTTATATCAACTCGATTTACAACATTTGCTACAAATGTAATTAAGGTGATCATAATAGTGTCGGAGATCTCAACATTATTATTTATTGCTCCCTTTCATTAAATTATATACCCTGAATTCAGTAAGCTCTGACTGGTATTTTTTTTTTTTGGTAACACTATCCTTAAAAAAAGGTCTGCATTTGATTTGAGGATGATGTTAAAGCTATTTGAAACTGAATACACTAAAGTTCAGGACTATACGGCAAAATAATTTTTGTGTTACTGTGAATTTAGAACATTAATCTTTATTATAAAAAGGCAGCATTGTATGGCTCTTATTGCCATACTGAATCTCATCTAATGCTACTTGTTGCTAATAACACTTTACCTTTCCTACAGTATAATTGGATATTTCTCTTAATTGTATGTCCATAATGCCAACATCTGGCAAGCTTAATTTTTGTCTGTCCTTTGTCTATCAAAGACGACCTTGCATTAATAAATTAATTTGAATGCTGAGTGTTTCTATTATTACTGTCATAGTTCTCATTTTGAGAGAACAAGATACTTTATTATACCCTGACACTCAAAATTCTGTGCATGTGAAAGCAGCAGAGTGGCCATGTGTGCATGTGCTCATAAAAAAACAAAACTCCGCCCCAACAGGCCATGAAGCCCCCAAGGGTACTGACCAGCCACCGTGTCATAAGCCCACAGGCGTCACTGGGTGTGGATATGGAGGGGCATGTGATCAGCATACCGCTTTCCCGGCTGTATGTCAGTTTTTCGAGACTGGAGCCACTACTTCTTGATCAAGTAGCTCCTCAGTTTGCCTCACAAGGGCTGAGTGCACCCTGCTTGCCAACAGTGCTGGCAGGCTGGATGATCACCTATCCTAGTGCTAGCCCAGCCTGACGGCACTTTGGTCGTATGATGGGAACCGGTGTTACCACTGCAGCAAAGCTGTTGACGCATGTGTTCATAAGATGACATTTTAGAGTATGCTTTCATGGCAAAGTGATTTGAAATGAGCATTAAATTTCTATACATGAAGTTTCAGTATTAATCATTTACATCTTTAGATCACTTTTGTCTCACAGAATGCAACAATTACACTCTCTCCACAAAACATTACAACAAATAAACAGTACAACCAGAAAGGAATTTATTAATGTTATAGTTGTAGGTCCTGAAAATACTTTCACTGCTATCACTTGTCATCCAAATACTAAAACTACCAAACACTTGATGAATGAGCCTCACTTCCACACACCCAATGATCAACAGTTTCAATTTATTGACAAATTTTTGGAGCTTCTATATTATTTTCTGTCCTAATTTTTTCTGTCATTCTTATGATCCATCAAGCGGAAAAGTAGTAGAAATGTGGAATAGAAGAAATAGATTTTCTCTTAATCTAGTATAACGTAAATAATTTAGGAGTAAAGGAGACTACTCACCAAATAGCAGAAGCATTGCGTCATTGACAGTCACACAAAATCTGTGGGTTCAGCCAGCACACTGTAGCTGCAAAGGTGTGCTCCCACCCCCAACTCATTAAAAGATTTTTCGAAAGCTAGTGAGTTTCCTTATGTTTTGTGTGCCTGTCGATAAATTAGTGCTTCTACTATTTGGTGAGTGCTCTCCTTTACTCCTAAATTATCTATTTTCTCTTCATCTTACAGGCATAATTCTTATCATAAAGCTGTTGTGACTGACAGAATCTCTATAAACTTGCTATTAATATATTGGCGTGCATAAAAGTTCATATTCTTGTTCATGTAAGGTACATAGAAGGTCAATATTTTGTATAGAAGAAATAAAATAAATTTACTTGAACTACAAGCATGCAATACTTGTGCTTACTTGATAGCTGGGAAGGATATCTCGATGTTGTAAGTGTCGCTGGCCTGGCGAGACTGCCTGCCCAGTCTGAGGGAAACAACATGCACTATAGATGTGTGATTCAATCATGGAGATAACAAAACACTTTAACTAAGTCAGCTACTGTGACTAAAGTACAGCATTCATAAACAAACATACCATGCTTTTCTACTTTAAATGAAAGAGGATGGTGTTCTAAAACTACTAAAGAAACATTTCCTTTGGCAGCTATTATGTGCAACTGAAATAATACTGTTCATGGGAAAAACAGACACAATCCAGTAAAACAACAACTGAATTACAAGCTACAGAAAGAGTCAACTTTATGAAGAGTATAAAAAACAGCAACAAAAGATTGTGATTTCATTTACAGATGCGCCATGAAGTACTCCAGACTAAGAAATTACTGCAAGGAAAACAGGACAATAACTATACTCACGGCTCAACTGGAACCTCAGCACCCAGGACATATGAGCCACTGCCATCATTAACATCCCTTGCTGGCCGGGAACGGTGGTCGCATTTCACATCAATATTTAGGTCTTTGCACTCCCTTGTTCCTGAAAAAAATTATGTTGCTTTGAATATACCTGTCTTATCAATTCTTACACAAATTATAGAAAATAAAACAATACGTGAGTGACATAACTGCAAGGGACTTACCTTCCACAGAATACGAGCAGAAGTTCCAGTCTCTGTTGAGAGAATTCACCGCACTGCGAACCTTCTGTCTCAGGACTCCTTGTCCAGCAGAATTACACAGTACAGAACTAGGGAACTGCATTTTTATTTTGAAGACACGTTGCGCTGGTTTTGAAGCTATTAACAAGTTTTAAAAAAGCTTACAGAGTGATCAGAACCAACAAGTACTTACAGAAGCATGCAAAGAATCCACTCACACAACACCTCCACCTCCCTGCCTCCCCATTTGCACAACATTTACACACAAATGTTACTTGAAACTTGCTGGCAGGCTTTAACTTTGTGCTTTGTGCCAGTTCAAGACTCTTATCTCTTACAGGCAATGCTCTACTGACTTAACTATCCAGGTATGACTCATAACCTACTTTCCTATCTTCAGTTCTGTTGGTACCTTTTCTTTTTTTTTTTTTTTCAAACTTTACATGAGCTTACTTTGTATCTCTTGCTGGTTTGTGAATCACACCTGGACATGTCAATCAGTAGATCATTACCTGCAAAAGGTTCGAGACCCAGTCCAGTGCAAGTTTTTATCTGTCAGGTAATGCTCAACAACTCACACTTCACATAAGAGGTGAAAGACTAAAGATTAGTTCTTGAGAAGCTGGTGAATTATGACTTGCAATAATATAAACATTGATATCATGATGGCATGATTCACATGAACTCATTCTCTTGTACATCCTCAATAGATTAATTCAACTATGTGGTATAATCACATCTATTCCTAACAAAATAACTGGTCTCGGCAGGCATCAGTTTCTGCAGTGGTGGACTGAACTATGGCCCGTATTTTATGATCTGAGGATGCCCAAAATTGGTAATTTTGTTAGAAATAATTGTGATTGTGCCAGATAATTAAATTATTCTCAAAGCGATCTCTGTCATCTACAGCTTCACAGAACTGTAGTTCTTTCAAAAAAGAAGTTCTTTATACTTTCAACTCTAAGCAGACAATGACACACTAAAAATATTCGAAAATTTTATGCTGAGTGCTTCCTTCATTAGATACACATATACGCAGAAGTAAAAAGTACAATATGCTCTTCGCAAAGGTAAAATGCAAACATAGTGGTAAAAAATGAAGCCTACAAAGAACATGAAAGACATACAAATGACTTGACATACAATAACTTGAGTAAATTCCTTGGATGTTTGCTAAGAATGTGTGTAATGCTGTGAAGCTTTTACAAAAGTATCTGAAAAATCATAATGAGGGAGAATTACACAATAATAGAAAGCAATACAGCACAAAATATATTTGTAAAAGATAGGTGTACCAATGAAGGAGAAGATTAAACAGTTCTTGATGAATACAGCTCATATCATTCAGTAACATCTGTGTTTAAGGGGGAAAAATCCTTGTATAAATAAATGACTGCCAAAGAGAAACTACCAATTAAGCACAGATAAAATAAGAGTATTGCTTATCAAGAAACATACAAGCACAAGTAGAAACAAAAGGTCATGCAGATGTTATTACTCAAAATCAAATGTTCCTTCAAAACACAGAACAGAGGAGAAAACAAGATCAATCACAAATTAAGTAGGGAAATCACACAAGTTTTTCGCCAAATAGAGAGATAGTGAGAGAGAGCATGATGCAGTCAATGCTGCATGGATAAAATTTATTACTATAATGATGGCATATGGATTTATCCAGTAATTACTGTCAACATAGTGAAAACTTGGACTGGTCCTATTCGTTGTATCATCTTTGATGTTCTGACATTTCACTATATGTATGACAGTTGGCTGTCAAGAACCATGGTTGAGTATAAGGAACCGAAATCTTGGTGAACTTCATTTTTAAATTATCATACTGATAAAGTAATTTTTTTTCCACGAACTGTGTCATGAATTGCAACTCAGGTTCGCCATTACCATAAGGAATCCAACATGTATCTGAAGTGTGGTGACATACATTCCACTTAGGAACAAATTTAAACATCACTTTCATCTGAAACACTTATCTGGACAGTGTTATGAGCTAGAAATGAAATTCTTTATAAATATTGGAAAAGACAATGTGCATTCTAAGGTATTGCACCATGCCAGGAATGAAATTTTAGACTTGTAACAACCAATTCTTATTTCAGACTTCTGTCTAATGGTGCCTTACTCCTTATAATAATGTGAACCACACTATTGACTTAATGGCTGCAACTTAAAAACTAAAGTTTTAGACCTTAAATTATCAACATTTTAGCCCCCATATTACTGATTGTGATACATACTTGAGCAAGCTGGGTAGACCATTGGCAGTGCTGGATTAGTGGTTGGTCTCCAAAAACCTTCAGCTCCACATGTGTAGAACTTTGGTATTTCCTGTGAAAACTGTAGACCATTGTTGCACGAAATCTCACAAACTTTGAACTGTCCTCCAGTTCCCCAGTCTTTGCACAATTGTGTGCCACCAACAGGGTCAGGAAGTTCAGGGCAGAAGTCAGCTGCAAAGAAGAAAGAACAATGTGCTGAGAATTAACACAATGAGATTTTTTCATATGTGGAAAGTTTAATAGATAGAAATGAAATATAATTATACAGTCTGAAACTATCTTCATAGTTAATACAAAATTGTGAAAGAAATAGGCATTTCACTTCCCCCCTTATTCACCACAATCTACAGTTCACAAATGAGACTGAAAGATCAGAACTAAAAATAGACTTTCCCACTCAGGATGAAACTGGTTTTACAACAGTGTGGATTTGTCATATTTGGAATCCATCAATATGTATGCAGTTTCTGAGCCAGAGATTTTGTGCCAATTGAGTTGTTTTATGTAGCTCAAATGCTTTGTGATATGTTAAAAACAAAGGCTTTTGTAAATGGAGTTAACAAAGTACTGTAAAAAGAAAATCATATTGTTTACAAGAAGTGCCTAATGATATGTTTATCAGTAAATACCTCCAAAGAGCCCATGCTGCTTTAAAATGAAGTATTGCACAAACCATTTTATCTCACACACTGAAATTGCAATAATAAATTTAGCATATACTAAAATCAGAATCCATCCATGAACCATGAATCTCACTGAAGTGGGGGGCTTATGTGCCATAACCATATAGAGATCGTACCATATGTACAACCTTAATGGAGGGGTTTCTGTTCTGGGTTCTGACTAATCCGGTGTTCCTGAAGAGGGACAGCATCCTTTTCAGTAGTTGCAGTGGCAAACGTCTGGATTACTAACTGTTCTGTCCTTGCGACACTAGCCAACATGGTCATGCTGTGCTAGTACTGTGAACAATTGAAAGCATGATGAAATCACTGCCATTACTGTGGGTCAGGAATGAAAGAGGAAGCCACCTGGTAGAATTTTGCACAGAGCATAATTTAAGCACTGCCAACATGGTTTAAGAACCATGTAAGAAAGCTGTGTACATGGAAGAGACCTGGGGACACTGGAAGGTTTAAGACTGGTTATATAACAGTAAGACAGAGATTTTGAAACCAGATTTTAAACTGTGAGACATTTCCAAGAGCAGATGTGGATTCAGACCATAATTTGTCAGTTATGAACTGCAGACCAAAACAGAAAATACTGCAGAATGACAGAAAATTAAGGAAATGGGAGTTGGATAAACCGAAGGAAATAGAGATCGCTGAGAGTTTCAGAGGGAGCACTAGGCAACAGCTGACAGAAATGGGGGAAGAAATACAACAGAAGATGAATGGATAGCTTTCAGAGATGAAATTGGGCAGGCAGAAGAGGATCACATAGGTAAAAAAGACAAGGCCAAATAGAAAACCCTGGGTAATGCAGAAGATACTGAATTTAACCGACAAGTGGAGAAAACATAAAAATGAAACTGGTGAGAGAGAATATAAGATTGACAGAAAATGCAAAATTGCTAGAGGACCAATGTAAGGCAATAGAAGCATGCACAACTAGTGGAAAGCTAGCTGCCACTTACAGGAAAATTAAAGCTATCTTTGCAGAAAAAAGAAGCAGCTGTATGAATATCAAGAGTTCAGATGGCAAGCCAGTACTAAGCAAAGAAGAGAAAGCTGAAGGATGGAAGGAATATATAGAGGAACTACATAAGGGAAACAAACTTGACAGTAATATTATAGAAAGAGAAGGGGCAATAGGTGGTGATGAGATCAAAGATACTATGCCGAAAGAAGAATTTGACAGAGCACCGTTTAAAGACCTGTGTGGAAACAAGTGCCCTGGAGTAGATTGGAGAGCCAGCAATGACAAAATTGTGCAAGATATACAATACAGGTGAAATACCATTAAGCTTCAAGAAGAATGTATTAATTCTAATTCTAAAGACAGCAGGTGTGAATACAACTGAACTGTCGGTTAAATAAGTCATTGTTGTAAAATATCGACACAAATTTTTTACAGTAGAGTGGAAATACTTGTATAACCAGACCTCAGGAGAGACCAGTTCGGGTTCCGGAGAAGTGTATGAACACTTGAGGCAACATTGACTCTATGACTTATGCCAGAAGGTAGGCTGAAGGAAGATGAACCTATATTTATAGCATTTGTAAATTTAGAGAAAGCGTATGACAATGTTGACTGGACAACACTTTGAAATTCTCAAACTACCAGGGATAAAAAATACAGTGAGTTAAAGCTTATTTGCATCTTGAACAGAAACTAGACTGCAGTTGTAAGAACTGAAAGACATGAAAAGGAAGCCATAGTTGGGGGAGGAACTAGACAGAATAGTAGCCTAACCAATTATCATCAAACTGCTCAGTTTATTTGAGCATAACTTGAGCTGACAAGTTATTGAAACTGAGATGATGAATGAAAGAGTAAGAGGGCTGTGACTGGCATGAAAAAAGTGTGTCTCTAACTGGGCCTGGGCTAAAATGAACTACGTGGCACTTGAGTCTCACTGCTAGGAAATGTGTTATCAGTTTTCAGCTCCACTTGGTCATCAGCCTCTGTCGTCAACAAATGGACTTTGGGATGTTCAGCAATGCTTTTATGTCATTCTCATGAAACAAAATTTTCTCAAGCACAAGAATAAAATGCAGATTCATTATTACTTGATAAAGTGACTCAGAGAAAG